>NC_072430.2:67187500-67812500 GCF_028878055.3 Symphalangus syndactylus | reverse complement strand
CCTAGCTCCTGTACCAAAGGTAACCGCTGTTTTTTTATTTGAAATGTGTATCTTTTCAGACTTTTCTGATAGGGTTTTAAACTCTCATTTTAAGTTATAAGACTAGGCTTGTTTATTTGTTGAAAAATATCTGATCACCTATTATGTGCCAGCCTAAGCTAGAGACTAGAGAAACAACAAAGAACAAGACACTGTGTGGGAGGCAAAGTGGCTGGAGGAGCATGGTTGTGTTTAGCGGGGAGGTTTGGGCAGTGGGCAGGCAGTCTCAAGACTGTCTTTTAGTGTCTTGTAGATGATTTAAAAACTTGACCTCAAGGCCCAGCGCAGTGGCTCTTGCCTGTAATCTCAGCACTTTGGGAGGCCGAGGTGGGCGGATCACTTGAGGTCAGGAGTTCAAGACCAGCCTGGCCAACATGGTTAACCCCCGTCTCTACTAAAAATGTGAAAATTAGCCAGGCCGGATGCGGTGGCTCAAGCCTGTAATCCCAGCACTTTGGGAGGCCAAGGCGGTGATCGAGACCATCCTGGCTAACATGGTGAAACCCTGCCTCTACTAAAAATACAAAAAATTAGCCAGGCATGGTGGCAGGCACCTGTAGTCCCAGCTGCTCAGGAGACTGAGGCAGGAGAATGGCATGAACTCGGGAGGCGGAGCTTGCAGTGAGCCGAGATTGTGCCACTGCACTCCAGCCTGGGAGACAGAGCGAGACTTCATCTCAAAAAATAAATAAATAAATAAATAATAAAAATTAGCCAGGAATGTTGGCGTGTGCCTGTAATCCCAGCTACTTGGGAGGCTGAGGCAGGAGAATCGCTTGTACCCTGGAGGGGGAGGTTGCAGTAAGCCGAGATTGCACCACTGCACTCCAGTCTGGGCAACAGAGCGAGACTCCATCTCAAAAAAAAAAAAAAGTTTGGGCCAGGCTCGGTGGCTCACACCTGTAAGCCTAGCGCTTTTGGAGGCTGAGGCAGGCGGATCACGTGAAGTCAGGAGTTCGAGACCAGCCTGGCCAACATGGTGAAACCTCATCTCTACTAAAAATACAATACAAAAAAAAATTAGCTGGGCGTGGTGGTAGGCGCCTGTAATCCCAGCTACTTAGGAGGCTGAAGCAGAAGAATTGCTTGAACCCAGGAGGCAGAGATTGCAGTAAGAGCGCGCGCCACTGCACTCTAGCCTGGGTGTCAAAGCGAGACTCTGTCTCAAAAAATAAAAATCAAAAGTTTGACTTGGGCACCATTGAAGGGTTTTAAGTGTGAGAATGAAATGCCTTAAGCAAGGTAAGGTTAGCCTTACTTGCCCAGCCACTAAAGTAAAACTCATGTCCCAAGTAACATGTATTTTAAACTTGTCTTACAGAGTTTAAATTTCCCTTTTGAACAATTGATCCCTGGAAGAGCCTATTTAAAGGACAGGTGACTTTTTCATTCTATTTAGGGAGTTATGCTATTAAGTGGTTGTGCTGGAAGATATTTTATGGTGTGGTATCTGAAGTTTACAATATGTCATATGTTGTATTTTAGTATATTTTAAATATACTAATCACTTAATAATTTTATTTTTCATTGTTACAATTCCGTGTCCTAATAATTCATGTCCTGAATCTAGTAACATGTTATAAAATATTTTTATCATTCTTTCCAATAGGATTCCATATGGCTCTCATATCATTCCATTCCATCTCTGCCAAGATTTGGATACCGCAAAAATTTGTGTTTGTGGAAGATTCTGTCTGAACTCTTTCATTCAAGGAACTACTACCATGAATCTGCATTCTGTTGCCCACACTGTGGTCTTAGTAGATAATATGGGTGGTACTGAAGCACCTATTATCTCTTATTTCTGTTCTCTAGGCTGTTATGTAAATTCCTCTGATATGTTAAAGTAATGAGTGAGACCTGAAAAAGAAATTTCAATAACAGATCAGTTTGGGGTGCATGTATGATTTAGCAGCATCAAATTGGAGTAAGGGATGATTTCTGTATACTTGCTGGAGAGGAGGAATGTGTATAGTTACTCATTTAAATGACTCCAGGCCGGGCGCGGTGGCTCACGCTTGTAATCCCAGCACTTTGGGAGGCCGAGGCGGGCGGATCACGAGGTAAGGAGATCGAGACCACGGTGAAACCCCGTCTCTACTAAAAATACAAAAAAATTAGCCGGGCGTGGTGGCGGGCGCCTGTAGTCCCAGCTACTCGGAGAGGCTGAGGCAGGAGAATGGCGCGAACCCGGGAGGCGGAGCTTGCAGTGAGCCGAGATTGCGCCACTGCACTCCAGCCTGGGCGACAGAGCGAGACTCCGTCTCAAAAAAAATAAAAAAATAAAAAAAATAAATAAATAAAAAATAAATGACTCCAAAACTTTTATTAAAACCAATTTTAATTTTACTGTGGTGTTAACTTTTTTTTAATTTATTGCACTTGTGTTTATTTCACCCTAAAGTTATCTTTTAATGTTAAACATATTGATCCCAGTTACTCTGTTCATAAGAATTTTATCAACTTTCTTCTTGCATTTCAGTTAAACACATCTGAGTTTCTGTACACAGAAAATATCTGTTGGAGAACTAATATGTCCTAAATTATAGTGAAAATTTGTTTATTATGAAATTATATGTAAGTTTTTAAGCATACCACTTTTTGTGTTTTTCAGATACATTATTCTACATGTGGAATTTACATTTACCAAGCAAAAAGTAGGAATTGTTTCAGGAAAGTCTTTAGGTTTTATAATTTTTTAAAATGTTCCCATAGTAATTGTTGTGATTTCTTTTTTTGTTTTTGTTTTTCTGAGATGGAGTCTCTCTCTGTCTCCCAGGCTGGAGTGCAGTGGCGTGATCTCGGCTCACCGCAACCTCTGCCTCAGCCACCTGAGTAGCTGGGGTTGCAGGCGCACGCTACCATACCCAGCTAATTTTTTGTATTTTTCAGTAGAGACGGTGTTTCACCATGTTGGCCAGGCTGGTCTCGAACTCCTGACCTCAAATGATCCCCCCATCTGGGCATCCCAGAGTGCTGGGATTACAGGCTTGAGTCACCATGCCTTGGGATTGGGTGGGATGGGAAAGGGAACAGAAAATTGCTATTTTTTTTTTTTTTTTTTTTTGAGACAGAGTCTCACTCTGTCACCCAGGCTGGAGTGCAATGGCATGGTCTTGGCTCACTGCAACCTCCGTCTCCCAGGTTCAAGCAATTCTCCTGCCTCAGCCTCCCAAGTAGCTGGGACTATAGGTGTGTGCCACCACACCCGGCTAATTTTTTTGTATTTTTAGTAGAGACAGGGTTTCACTATGATGGCCAGGCTGGTCTCAAACTCCTGACCTCATTATATGCCTGCCTTGGCCTCCCAAAGTGCTGGGATTACAGGAGTGAGCCACCATGCCCGGCCAAAAATTGCTACTTTTTGCTGATTACATTTTGTATTATTAGGGTGGGTTTTTAAATTATTTTTGTCACATAATATGACAAAAATGTATTAGTGACAAAATGTTTAATACATTATTTTTGTCATGTTAAATGACAAAATGTTTAATGTTTTTAATTTTAAAAGTAGTGGCAATACACCAGCTAAATGGTGATTTGGGCCCGGTGCAGTGGCTCACGCCTGTAATCCCAACACTTCAAGAAGTCGAGGCGGGCATATTGCCCGAGCCCAGGAGTTCAAGACCAGCCTGGGCACGAAGACAAAATCCTATCTCTACAAAAAATGCAAAACTTAGCATTGTGGTCTACGCCTGTAGTCCTGGCTACTCTGGAGGCTGAAGTGGGAGGATCACTTCAGCCTGGGAGATTGCAGTGAGCCAAGATTATGCCACTGCACACCATCCTGGGTGACAGATGGAGACCCTGTCTCAAAAAAAGGGCATAATGGAAAAATAACCAACTTGAAAAACTCATGGAAAATAGAACCAGTATTAACTTTTTCATTCTGTTCATTCCCACTGACCTACCTCAAGTCAGCCTCTCCACCAGAACATTGCAATAACCTCAGCCTGGTGTTTGTGAACAAAGGAAAGAATAAAAGTTACTGGAGAAAAGCCCTCTCCAGTGTTAATGTAATTGCTGTTTTGGGCTTGTTAGCAGGGTCTCTGTAAGATTATTTCTTACAAAATAATTACTGCCTTTGTTTTCCTAAAATGTTTATTTGGGTCATTTTTTTTTTTGCTTTTTTGGAAATTCAGATACTCCTGAGTAGATGCAGTTTTTTTTGTTTTTTGAGATGGAGTCTTGCTCTGTCACCCAGGCTGGAGTGCAATGGCGTGGTCTCGGCTCACTGCAACCTCCGCTCTGCCTCCCGAGTTCAAGTGATTCTCCTGTGTCAGCCTCCCTAGTAGCTGGGATTATAGGCATGTGCCACCATGCCTGGCTAATTTTTGTGTTTTTAGTAGAGACAAGGTTTCATTATGTTGACCAGGCCGGTCTCAAACTCCTGACCTCGTGATCCGCCCTCCTCAGCCTCCCAAAGTGCTGGGATTACAGGCATGAGCCACCACGCCTGGCCATCTGATTTTTGTATAGTGGAGACAGTGTTTCACCATGTTGGTTAGGCTGATTTCAAACTCCTGACCTCAAGCGATCCGCCCACCTCAGCCTCACAAACTGCTGGGATTACAGGCATGACCCACTGCTCCCAGCCATTCCAGGTGTTTTATAAGCAGCATTTAATCTTTAAAAATCACCCTATGAGAGAAGTACTATGAACCCAAATGAGATTTTAAGCCCAGGCTACTGTATTCTAGTTAATTCACTTTTGGTCTTTAAAACCAAGAATTCCCTAAGTAAAATTTTAGGATTTTCTAAACTCATAGGTTGGTGAGGGATTGTCCATAAATATTACAAAATAGATGCATTAAAACATTCTTTAAAAAGTGATGGTAGGGGCCGGGCGCGGTGGCTCACACCTGTAATCCCAGCACTTTGGGAGGCCGAGGCGGGCAGATCACCTGAGGTCAGGAGTTTGAGACCAGCCTGACCAACATTTGGTGAAACCCCCGTCTCTACTAAAAATAAAAATAAAAATTAGCCGGGCGTGGTGGTGCGTGCCTGTAATCCCGGCTACTCAGAAGGCTGAGGCAGGAGAATTGCTTGAACTTGGAGGCAGAGGTTGCAGTGAGCCGAGATCGCACCACTGCACTCCAGCCTGCGCGACAGAGTGAGACTCTGTCCCCCCCCCCCAAAAAAAAGTGATGGTAGGCCAGGTGAGGTGGCTCAGGCCTGTAATCCCAACACTTTAGGCTGAAATGGGTAGATAACCTTTGAGCCCAGGAATTTGAGACCAGCCTGAGACACAAGGCAAAACTCCGTCTCTATAAAAAATACAAAAATTAGCCAAGCATAGTGCTGCATGCCTGTAGTCCCAGCTACCAGGAAGGCTGAGGTGAGAGGATAGCTTGAGCCTAGGAGGCCAAAGCTGCAGTGAGCTGAGTATGCCACTGCACTCCAGTCTGGGCAACAGAGCAAGAACACTGTCTCCAAAAAAAGGAAAAAGTGATGGTGATTATTTAAAAATAAAGTTGTATACATGATTTTTACATTTTTTTTTTACAATCAAATGCAGCTATAATAATTATTGGGATTATGTGCAAACCATCTGTTACTCCTACACACCCTAGCCCTTTGCATTGCTCTATTCAGTCATTCCCATGTATCTTAGTCAACTTAAATTCATATACAAAAGGCAGAATTTGTCCTCTTATAACCCCTACCTTTTCCCAGTTTTTCATTTGATACTGAACTTTTCTTGCCTTTCATAATTACAAGGCTCAACTTTTTTTCATTGTGAATTTCAACCTCTTTGTTTTCAGTCATAAATCCTAAACCTTCCCAACTGTCAAGAAGTTCTGGCCAAGCACAGTAGCACACTGTAATCCCAACACTTTGGGAGGCTGAGATGGAAGAATTGCTTGAGCCCAGGAGTTGAGACCAGCCTAGGCCAACATAGTGAGACTCGATCTTTTTTTTAAAAAAAAAAAACAGAAAATTAGCCAGGCAAATTCGCCAGGCATAGTGGTGCCCAACTACTCCAAGGCTAAGGCAGGACCTATAGAGCCTGAGAGGCCACAGTAAGCCATGAATGTGCCACTGCACTCCAGTGTGGGTGACAGTGACAGATTGTCTCAAAAAAAAAAAAAAAAATTTGAGTACCTCCCAGAGTGTTCTAAGAGGTTCAAAAAACAAAGTTTATACCATCTTGGACTTTCACTAGATTGAGAACTTTAGTTTGAAGTCAATTTTGAACTATCCTTTTATATTCAAGGCCACAGTCTGTAACAGTACTGTCCAAAAGAACTTTCTGCAGTGGAAATGTTTTACATCTGTGTTGTCCAATAAACTAGCCACATGTGGCTGTTGAGTACTAAATCTGACTAGTGTAACAGGAAACACATTACCTGGCCAGTGGCCCCTACTAGGCAGAATATTTGCAGTCAGCTCTTACTATCCCCCAACTTCCATCCTTTGCCCAACCCAGCCTGCTATACACAAGCCTAGCATATCTTGTTTCTTCTCTTGCAAAATCTTAAAGATCCTTCTAAGCTGCTCAATGTTTATGAATTCATTCAACATTGGAAATTGACCAGAAAACAAAAAGTAGTAAAGTAGTATTTTCCCTTCATATATATATAAACTTGTTAGTAAACTTTGAGGTGGGACTACACTAAACATGGAATTCTATTTATAAGTAAAAACCACAAAAGGTTTGCGTAAGAATATCACTGTATTTATTTTCCCTCAGGTAATTTTTCTATGGCTTCACCATTTTCTCTTCAAAATTAGAAGAAAAATATCTCAAAGTTTAGAACTGGATCACTTGGCCCTTCCTCTTCTTATCTCCTCCCAGTTCAAAATGCTTGCACCTCTTAATGGCCAGCATTCTTTTGGATCTGCAGTTAGGCTCAACACATTCCAGCCTTAGCACAATCTTCTTTGTGGTCTTAGCCTTCTTCCGGAAAATTGGCTTTGTCTGCCCACCATAGCCACTCTGCTTCCGATCATAGCGCCTCCTTCCCTGGGCATACAAAGAATCCTTGCCCTTCTTATACTGTGTCACTTTGTGAGGCTGATGCTTGCCACACTTCTTACAGAAGGTTCTCCGGGTTTTAGGTACGTTGACCATCTTTGCACAGGGCTGTTTTGTCTATATGATGAAAACTGTAGTAAAATATTTAAAATAAGATAGCAGACATTAAACATTCCGAAAAGTGAAAGTGCTAAACAAACATATACAGGAAAACCGTATACATAAATGAGTAATATAAAAATCCACCACGTACTCATTTTCCACATGAATAAACGCACATACAAGTACATACCTTTTTGAAACACTTCGTTTAAATTACTGGAAGACTAATTTGTCGACCTAAAGAACTGAGGCAAGGCCGGGCACGGTGGCTCATGCTTGTAATCCCAGCACTTTGGGAGGCCGAGAAGGGCGGATCACCTGAGGTCGGGAGTTCGAGACCAGCCTGACCAACATGGAGAAACCCCATCTCTACTAAAAATACAAAATTAGCCTGGTGTGGTGGTGCATACCTGTAAGGAGAATCGCTTGGGCGGCGGAGGTTGCCGTGAGCCGAGATCGCACCATTGCACTCCAGCCTGGGCAACAAGAACGAAATTCAGTCTCAAAAAAAAAAAAAAAAAAAAAAGAACTGAGGCAAAATTCATATAAGTAGTGTTTATTTGGGCCAAGTTTGAGGATTGCAACCCAGAGCACAGATTCAAAATGCCCTGAATAGCAGCAGTTGCAAGTGGGTTTTTAGAGGAAAAAACGGCAGTTCCTAAATTGTTTACCAAGAATTTACATTAAAATAACACACGCGATTGATTGGCTATACATCATTCTTTTTATGACAAATTCCAGGAACGCGGACAGAATGGGTGAAGCAGCTAGTCAGGAATAAAATGCTGGGGGAGGCGTCTAAAGTCCCATACCGCTGTCTCTCTGGGCCCAGCAAATTTTGCACATCTCAAATAACTCACAATGCTCCGAGCCATTTTTCTTTTCTCATATAGAACAAGACTCACGAAAACCGACAGCAGCAGCTTTAGGAGGCCCAATACAGTCAGTTTTCTGTACGAAATGGGTTTAATTTATTGTGACTGCCCCAAAAGAAAAGCGCGGTTCATCTAATTTTCTTCCGCAGAAAAGAAAGTTAAGGACCAGAGTTTGACTCCCTTCCCCCCACACATCCTCCTCCATTTTCCAGCTCTAGAGAATGGCTGGGGCAGTGCGCGACGTTGTAGCTACGGTTACGACCCGCCCCGTTCCTTCTCCGAGAACCACATCAGCGTGGTATCACTTTTACCCGCCGAAGCACAGTCACCCGTCAGCAGCCTCCAGGGCTGACGTGTCCTTAGCAAGCCGGCGCGCCTCGCGATCCTACAGCCGCCATGCCTGAGACCTTTTCCTGAAGGGAGAAGCCTGCTCTCGAACTAAGGCCGGCAAGGGCCGTGGGTCTCGCCTTCCCTTTCCTAAGAAGGCCTAGTCCTACCCAGGATTCTGAGCAAGGGAGGCTCCTATTGGAACCGCTACAGCCTCGTTCTTAGCTTACCGAGAAACAGCGTCCGACACCCTCGCCTTTCGCAGCTCTAGCCTAACAGGAAAAGGAAGAAAGAGGCGGAAGTGGGAACTACACCTGAGCGACAGTACTGCGAACCAATAGGCAGCCGGCCACGGCGGCCAGGCGCCTTCAGTTGCGTCTGGAAAGCACCAACCAACGGTCTAAGGGGCGGGCCGGAGGGGTGTGGGCCGGAGGGCCGCGGTGTGCCGCGGGCTAGTTGCGGGTTGTCATAACGGTCCCCGTCGGAGTCGGGGGAGGCCGCTTCGCTCGGTCCTGGCCTCTGTAACGATGAGAGCGCAGAGGACGCAGGGCCGCTGGAGGCGCAGGTAACGAAGCTAGGGTGCGGTGGGACCGCGGCTGGGCTTCTTCCGGGACCTGTGGTGCTGAATGGAGAGGATGGAGATGTAGCCGAGCCGCGGCTCCTAGCGGCGGCGCTGATGCTGGAGCTGTAGCTGCCAGGCGAGGATGTGTGGAGCGCAGGCGGCGCGGGGTAGCTGAGAGGTCTCGGGCCCCTGGACCCCCGGGGCCCGGGATGAGTTAGCGAGGGCAGCCGCGGGGGCCAGTTCCGACCGTGACAGGCCAAGGCGACGGCCGCCGCCCGCCCGCCCCTTCCGTGCAGAAGCAGCTACTCCTTTCCGCGCCCGGCCGCCCGCCCGCGCTCCCGGCCCTGGAGACCATGAGGTTCCGCATCTACAAACGGAAGGTGCTAATCCTGACGCTTGTGGTGGCCGCCTGCGGCTTCGTCCTCTGGAGCAGCAGTGGGCGACAAAGGAAGAACGAGGCCCTTGCGCCGCCGTTGCTGGACGCCGAACCCGCGCGGGGTGCCGGCGGCCGTGGCGGGGACCACCCCTCTGTGGCTGTGGGCATCCGCAGGGTCTCCAACGAGTCGGCGGCTCCCCTGGTCCCGGCGGCCCCCCAGCCCGAGGCGGACAACCTGACGCTGCGGTACCGGTCCCTGGTGTACCAGCTGAACTTTGATCAGACGCTGAGGAATGTAGATAAGGCTGGCACCTGGGCCCCCCGGGAGCTGGTGCTGGTGGTCCAGGTGCATAACCGGCCCGAATACCTCAGACTGCTGCTGGACTCACTTCGAAAAGCCCAAGGAATTGACAACGTCCTCGTCATCTTTAGCCATGACTTCTGGTCGACCGAGATCAATCAGCTGATCGCCGGGGTGAATTTCTGTCCGGTTCTGCAGGTGTTCTTTCCTTTCAGCATTCAGTTGTACCCTAACGAGTTTCCAGGCAGTGACCCTAGAGATTGTCCCAGAGACCTGCCGAAGAATGCCGCTTTGAAATTGGGGTGCATCAATGCTGAGTATCCCGACTCCTTCGGCCATTATAGAGAGGCCAAATTCTCCCAGACCAAACATCACTGGTGGTGGAAGCTGCATTTTGTGTGGGAAAGAGTAAAAATTCTTCGAGATTATGCTGGCCTTATACTTTTCCTAGAAGAGGATCACTACTTAGCCCCAGACTTTTACCATGTCTTCAAAAAGATGTGGAAACTGAAGCAGCAAGAGTGCCCTGAATGTGATGTTCTCTCCCTGGGGACCTATACTGCCAGTCGCAGTTTCTATGGCATGGCTGACAAGGTAGATGTGAAAACTTGGAAATCCACAGAGCACAATATGGGTCTAGCCTTGACCCGGAATGCCTATCAGAAGCTGATCGAGTGCACAGACACTTTCTGTACTTATGATGATTATAACTGGGACTGGACTCTTCAATACTTGACTGTATCTTGTCTTCCAAAATTCTGGAAAGTGCTGGTTCCTCAAGTTCCTAGGATTTTTCATGCTGGAGACTGTGGTATGCATCACAAGAAAACCTGTAGACCATCCACTCAGAGTGCCCAAATTGAGTCACTCTTAAATAATAACAAACAATACATGTTTCCAGAAACTCTAACTATCAGTGAGAAGTTTACTATGGTAGCCATTTCCCCACCTAGAAAAAATGGAGGGTGGGGAGATATTAGGGACCATGAACTCTGTAAAAGTTATAGAAGACTGCAGTGAAAATCACAATTACAAAAGCAAAAGTGACAGTCTTCTATTTTTGATATTTGTCCAAACAGGACATACAATTGAATAAAAGAGTTTAGGAACTGGTTTCTGCTTTAATACAAAAACAAAATCTTGTAAAAGGTGTCCAAATACATAGTAATCTTTTCCAGTTATATCTGATTAAGATTTAAAACTGAAGGTTTCATTTTAGGAGTAGGGTTTTAAAGCTCAATCTGTATCTGCTAAAACTGATTATTGTTGATTGAGAGAAGAGGGGAAGTTTTATTTAAATTGCATCTATTAATCTTTTTATCTGAAAGTTTGTACGCTTTTCCACTTTCAAAACCTATTTTAAGTACAGCAAAATTTATTTAAAACTGTCATAGCAGTAAAAAGTATTACGATGAAATTGTTAGGGTATTAATGGAACAAACCCAGTTTCACTCTCTTGACACACTTATTAGAAAGGGATTGCTTCACGGGTTTAATAATTAAAAAGTTATGTTCGTTAAACACCCTGTCAGAACAGTCATTTTCAGTATTAGATTCCTGTACTATTGTGTTTTGAGTGTGTTTTGGAACCTTCACAGAACACACTTTCTTTTGGAATGTATTTGATTAATAAGAAAGTTTAAACATCGTTTTCACCTCAATGTAGAAATACAGTGGTTTTGTTTTTTTTTTCTTTTAGTGCTGACAAAATAAAATACTCATTTTTGCATAAAAAGATTCCTAATCCTTTTGCAGAATAAGTTTTGTTTACTCTTTATACCAAAATTCAGTGAAGGCATTCTACAAGTTTTGAGTTAGCATTACATTTTAGTATTTACTATTGCTACATTGTATAATTGAGTTTGAAATAAAACCCAGTTTATGACAATGCATTCCCTGTGCAATAAACTGGCTTTCAAATTACCCAGGCATTGAAAATGAACGATAAAAAGTTGCTGTGTAAGGGAAATACAGCCTGAATTGTTTTTGAAAGCCAGAAATGATACAAAGTTCAGTCATGCCAAAGTGAAATACTTTCTAGTGCCAGCTTTAATTTAAATCATACTTTTTAAAAGGACAGATACAGAAAATTATAGGAAACAGGCTTAAATTTTGCTCCATATTTAATGTAGACGTTTATGGAAGTTTCCCTTAATTTGTAATTGCATTCAACCAAAAATTTCTCATAAAAGACTAATTTCTGTGTAAAGATATTAGGGGCCGGGTGTGGTGGCTCATGTCTGTAATCCCAGCACTCTGGGAGGTTGAGGCAGGCAGATTGCTTGAACTCAGGAGTTTGAGACCAGCCTGGGCGAAAACCCATCTCTACCAAAAATACAAAAAAATTAGCCGAGTGTAGTGGTGCATCTGTAGTCCCAGCTACTTGAGAGGCTGAGGTGGGAGGATCCTTTGAGTCTCGGAGGCAGAGGTTGCAGTGAGCCTAGAGCATGCCACTGCACTCCAGCCTGAGCAACAGAGCAAGGCTCCATCTCAAGAAAAAAAAAAAAAGTTATAACTATTAAGTGGCAGTCTCAAAATTATTGCATCAATTTAAGATTCATAGTAGTTTAAGAGCACATATGCTTATCTAAGGTGAGGCAAATAGTTCTCTTGCTTTACGAGCTACCTTTAGACTTACCCTCACAGCCCAATCTGGTGCAAGATTTTGTCTGGGGGTTATAAATAAGGGTGAATCGGGAGGCTTTGTACCTATTTCTGGTACTCTGACCTGACATCACTAGTTCAAAGAACTAAAAAATTAGGTTATTTCCAGGACTCAGCTAAGAAGGCCAGAGTCTGAAGTAGTAGCTGTTTTTGAAACAAGTAGATCAGCTCCTGGCTTTGGGGTTAGTGATTAGATCAACAGATATTTCCCTTTCTGCATTTCCTTCCTTTCATTTTCTTTGGCTGCCCTAAAATTTTTTGTAAGAAAAAAACCTGTTAGGATCTTCTCTTTGCCTCACATTTTAGGTGTTATAAAGGAAATCGATTATGCAGGAGGCTGAAATGAGAGGATCACTTGAGCCTAGGAGTTTGAATCCAGTCTGGACAACATAGCAAGACCCATCTCTTAAAAAAAAAAGTGATTGGCTGGGCACGGTGGCTCACGCTTGTAATCCCAGCACTTTGGGAGGCCGAGGCGGGCGGATCACGAGGTCAGGAGATCGAGACCACGGTGAAACCCCGTCTCTACTAAAAATACAAAAAATTAGCCGGGCGTGGTGGCGGGCGCCTGTAGTCCCAGCTACTCGGAGAGGCTGAGGCAGGAGAATGGCGTGAACCTGGGAGGCAGAAGTTGCAGTGAGCCAAGATTGCGCCACTGCACTCCAGCCTGGGCGACAGAGCGAGACTCTGTCTCAAAAAAAAAAAAAAAAAAAAAAAAAAAAGTGATTAGGAAACACTGGCTTTTTGTGTGTGTGTGTGTGTGTGTGTGTGTAATAATGTAATGAAGGCAATTTTCCTATCAGAGCAAATTGCCAGATTTTAAAACTTCCAGTTTTACTCTTTAATTTCTATAAAACCACAAGATGTTTTAATATTTCAATAACTTCTAAGAAATACTTCACAATTGAATTTTGAAAATCATTACTAAATAACTAAATCTATTATATATACTTTGTGACAAAAATATATATAGTTTGTGTGACAAAGTAAAATATAGAGTTGATGAAAAATACATTTTATCTGGTGAATTTGTATTGTAATTGTTTAGATTAATATTGGTTAGTAAAGTTCTTTCCCCTCTAAGCTCTATTTCAAGCTTAAATATGTCCTACTTAGTGAGACTGAGAAACAGTTTTGAAATTCTACCCCTCACACATGTACTCATAATTCCAGTTAATTGCATTCTTGAGAATTACTTTGTGTGACAAACACAACTTAGTATTTATTTTGAAATTTTATTAAAGTAATGACAAAGCAAAATTTAACACAGAAGTATATACACATAGGTTGTATTAAAACTAAATGTTTTAACTCTCAAATAGAAAACATACACATCCATTACAGGAATCACAAAACTTATCTGCATAAGGAAACTTTAAACTCCAGAGGCAAAAAAAAAAATTATCTCCAATTTCCCCCATGAGAATAAAAATTAGAATTTTTTAAAAAAAATTGCAAATTTTAATTTTATACTTTAATACCTTTAAGTTTTAAGACAACAGTTAACAGAATCAATTTTAGATACAGGCATTTTTTAACCTTAATATTTAAAAGTCCAAAATTATATAGAATTAATCCAAATCATATAGCAAAGAATTCTGAAAACTGAATGCACAATTGGTCACATGATCTTTAATGACCTGCACACTACCATCCTGCATATTGGTTTCTTTTATGCTGTCAAATCCAGGTATATTGTGAACTGTAGTTTTGTTCAGTAATGAAGCTAGGTGATCTCCATCTGTTTCTTTCTCTTCAGTTATTACTGACTCGTTTAAGTTATCTTTTTCCTCATTTGAACAAGTAGCACTTTTTTCTTTTATAAATTCAGATTGCATTTTTGACTCAGGTTGCTGAGATTTTCCAAGTATCATTTGAGAAACATCAAGAGACTCTTGTTGAAAGCATGTAACTGAACCAAAGCTATCTATTTGTAGTGCTTTAACTGCTATAGATGAATCAGAATCAGTTGTAGAGGTGTTACAATGTTCTATATATTCCTTTTCAGTTAGATGACTTTCTTCATTTACTCTTTCCTCCTTTCCTTGTAGGTGATCAGAGTTACTACATTCTTGCAACTGTGTCAAGAGAAACAGCAAATTAATAATTATTTTAAATAATACAAAATTAAATTGTACTACCCTCTGGAAATAAAATTTTTAACAGTTATGAGGTAATAGCCCTTACAGACCTGCAGGTATACTTCCAGGCTTCCCTGTCAAAATTCATCCTCCAGGCTGGGCACAATGGCTCATGCCTGTAATCCCAGCACTTTGGGATGCCAAGGCGGGCAGATTACTTGAGGTCAGGAGTTCGAGACCAGCCTGGCCAACCTTGTGAAACCCCATCTCTATGAAAAACACAAAAATTAGCCGGGTGTGGTGGTGCACACCTGATAATCCCCTCTACTTGAGAGGCTGAGGCAGGAGAATCACTTGAACCCAGGAGGTGGAGGTTACACTGGGCCGAGATAGTGCCACTGTACTCCAGCCTGGGTGACAGGGTGAGACCCTGTCAAAAAAAGAAAGAAGGAAAAAAAAAAGACAGGCAGCATTTGAAGGATGACTTTTTTTTTTTTTTTTTTTGGAGATGCAGTCTTGCTCTGTCGCCCAGGCTGGCACAATCTCAGCTCACTGCAACCTCTGCCTCCAGGTTCAAACAATTCTGCCTCAGCCTCCCAAGTAGAGGGGATTACAGGCATGCACCACCACGCCCGGCTAATTTTTGTATTTTTAGTAGAGACAGGGTTTCACCATGTTGCCCAGTCTGGTGTCGAACTCCTGACCTCAAATGATCCACAAACTGCTGGGATTACAGGTATGAGCCATCATGACTAGTCTGCTGCCAGTCTTTTTTTTGAGATTGAGTCTGGCTCTGTCGTCCAGGCTGGAGTGCAGTGGCGTGATCTTGGCTTACTGCAACCTTTGCCTCCCAGATTCAAGCGATTCTCCTGCTTCAGCCTCCCACGTAGCTGAGATTACAGGTGCCCGCCATCACACCTGGCTAATTTTTATATTTTTAGTACAGACGGGGTTTCATTATATTGGCCAGGCTAGTCTCGAACTCCTGACCTCAGGTGATCCACCCACCTCGGCCTCCCAAAGTGCTGGGATTACAGGTGTGAGCCACTGCACCCAGCCTACTGCCAGTCATTTTTTAACAATGTAAACCTGGCACTAATATCCTGATTATATCCTTTCACAACAATAATCCATACTTTTCAACATGGTCTACAAAACTATTTAACAGTTATAAGCACATTGTTGAATTTCTTGAATTTTCCTGAATTCCTCTAATTTTTCAGAGCCGCCCTTCTAATAAGTATGTCTGTCGATTGTGGTAGTTACTAAATCATTTGCCTCTTCAATACTGAAGACTATAAAAATGACCAAACTTAAGACTGAATTAGAACGTACAAATTGTATAACATAGTCCCCATGGTCGGAGAGTCAAAAAAGATTGTATGTCCCTGGACTAATACTCAAACTTCCTAAGTGTTAGTTTCTCTTTGTTCCTCATTGTAGGGTTATTTTGGGATTAAATGAGATAATGTGAATATGAATAGCAAAGTGTTTAGCACATAATAAATACACAGACAAAAGGCTTTTCTTGGCTAGGCGCAGTGGCTCATGCCCATAATCCTAGCACTTTGGGAGGCCAAGGTGGGTGGATCATGAGGTCAGGAGATTGAGACCATCCTGGCTAACACGGTGACACCCAATCTCTACTAAAAATACAAAAAATTAGCCGGACATGGTGGCATGCTCTTGTAGTCCCAGCTACTTGGGAGGCTGAGGCAGGAGAATCGCTTGAACCCAGGAGGCAGAGGTTGCAGTGAGACAAGACTGTGCTACTGCACTTCAGCCTGGGTGACAGAGCGAGACTCCATCTCAAAAAAAAAAAAAAGACTTTTCTTCTCTTAACATCACTCTGCCCAACCATTATGTAAATTTTTTTAAAGTTATGACATTAAGAAATCAATAATTTGTTAGGTTTTAACTCTGTGCTTCATTACCCTCTATAGAGCCCACCAACTTCCTTACCTTTGCATTAATTTCAATCTTATTATCAGTTACTTGAAGAACTTCAATTAATGGTGGGGTTAAGGACATAGACTGTTTGAATGGAGAGCTCAGGACCTCTTCAAGAAACTCATTAACATTTTCTTCATTGACAAATAACCTTTCCTAAAATAAAAAGGGAAGAAATATTCTGCCTTATAAGTCACACTTGACAACAGTTGTATCTAAAGCAGCTCACAAAAATTCTCACATTGTTCAGGGTTACACTTTTTAAAATGTTTATTTTAATGTTATTCCTATGAGCTGTCTTGGAAAAATTTAAGTTTGGTATTGTACGGAGCAATAAGAGCTGTACTGAGAACAAACATAAATGTATAGAAAAAGAACCTAAAAGAAAGAGGTCTTGGTACTTTTTCTGTCTATTAAATCTGACCTTTTAGTATTTCTTTTCTTTCTTTTTTTGTTCCTTTTGTTGTTGTTTTGAGACACAGTCTCACTCTGTTGCCCATGCTGGAGTGCAGTGGTACAATCTCGGCTCACTGCAACCTCTGCCTCCCAGGTTCAAGCAATTCTCTTGCCCCAGACTACCGAGTGGCTGGGATTACAGGCGACCGCCACCATGCCGGGCTAATTTTTGTATTTTTGGTAGAGATGGGGTTTTATCATGTTGGCCAGGCTGGTCTTGAACTCCTGACCTCAAGCTATCCACCTGCCCTGGCCTCCCAAAGGGCTGGGATTACAGGGGTGAGCAATCAAAGCTGGCCTCTTTTAGTATTTCATAAGAATAACATCATCTCTGGGGCTATAAATGGGATCCCAGATACAAAATATAATTCAGCTTTAAAACATTTCCTAATACGGTGGCTAAGAAATACACATGAAAAGATCTATTCAAATTTTGTGTGACCAGTTGCCTCTTAGTTCTTGGGCAGGTAAGAGCCAATTACAGTATTTTATTTCAAAGAAGTGGTATGTTTTTTTGTTTGTTTTTGTTTTTGAGACAGTCTTGCTCTGTCACCCAGGCTGGAGTGCAGTGGCATAATCATGGCTCACTGCAGCCTTGACCTCCCAGGCTCAAGTGATCCTCCCGCCTCAGCCTCCACAGTAGCTGGGACCACAGAACATGCCACCACTCTCGGCTAAGTTTTGCATTTTTTTGCAGAGACAGGTTTTTGCCATGTTGCACAGGCTGGCCTCAAACTTATGGACTCAAGTGATCTACCTGCTTTGGCCTCCCAAAGTGCTGGGATTACAGGCGTGAGCCACCACCCCCAGCGCCCCCCCCTTTTTTTTTTGGCCTTGAGACAGGGTCGCACTTTGTTGTCCAGGCTGGAATGCAGTGGCACACTCATAGCCCCCTGCAGCCTTCACCTCCCTGGCTCAAGCATTCCTCCCACCTGTGCCCCCAAGTACCTGGGTACCTGGGACTACAGGTGCATGCTATAATGCCCAGCTAATTTTTACATTTTTGGGGCCCAGTGTGGCAGCTAACGCCTGTAATTCCAGCACTTTGGGAGGCCAAGGTGGGTGGATCACTTCAGGTCAGGAATTCGAGACCAGCCTGGCCAACATAGTGAAACCCTGTCTCTACTAAAACTGCAATCACTTGAACCCGTAAGACGGAGATTACAGTGAGTCCAGCTTGGGCAACAGAGTGAGACTCTGTCTCAAAAAAAAAAAAATTTAACATTTTTTATAGATACATGTCTCACTTTGTTGCCCAGGCTGGTCTCCAACTCCTGGATTCAAGCTGTGCTCCTACCTTGGCCTACCAAAGTGCTGGGATTGCGGGCGTGAGCCACTACACCCAGCCAAGTGTATTATATTTTTAAGCACTAGGATACTCCAGCGTGACATTAGCAAAGTGTATAGTTATTAAAAGAATGAAGTGGAGAGCATATATTCAAGGCATTTTGAATCTATGCTCCAGAGAAAAAGTAAATTATGAAAAAAATTAGGCTGGGCACAGTGGCGCATGCTTATAATTCCAGCACTTTAGGAGGCCAAGGCGGGTGGATTGTTTGAGCCCAGAAGTTCGAGACCAGCCTAGGCAACATGGCAAAACCCGTCTCTACAAAAAATACAAAAATTAGCCAGGAGTGGTAGCATGCACCTGTGGTCCTAGCTACTCCAGAGGCTAAGGTGGGAGGATCGCTTGAGTCTGGGAGATTGAGGCTGCAGTGAACCATGATCGCGCCACTGCACTCCAGTCTGGGTGACACAGAGCGAGACTCTGTCTCCCAAAAAAGTAAATACATAAATAAATAATGAGGTAGATTTTGAGATGCTGACATGAAAAGATTTCTAAACTATTACTAGGAAATGCAAAAATCACTCTTTTACCTGAATCCCAAACACAAAGCAGTTTGTTCATGTCAAGTAAATACAGGTATATAGTTAGGGTGTGGGGAGAATAACCATATTAACCATATTTTAAATTACTTAATTTATAAAAGCAGTTCATTGTTGCCCCAAATAAAAATGTTTTCCTCTGTAGTTTTATATAAGCAAATTTTGTAATTACAAAATAAACACAGCTCATTATTTGGTCCAAATAGGTGGAAAATATCAGAAAGAAACAAGTTTCAAGTTATCTTATATTGGGAACATATACTCAGGGCAACGTGAATATGTGTCTCCCAGGTTGCAGTCCTCTATTTTGGCCCAAATAAACTCTCTCTCTCTCTCCACACACACACACACACACACACACACACAAACATATTTCTTTTTTTTTTTTTTGAGAGAGTCTCGCTCTGTCACCAGGCTGGAGTACAATGGCGTGATCTCAGCTCACTGCAACCTCCACCTCCCGGGTTCAAGCAATTCTCCTGCCTCAGCCTCCCAAGTAGCTGGGACTGCAGGTGCGCACCACCACGCCCAGCTAATTTTTGTATTTTTAGTAGAGACGGGGTTTCACCTTGTTGGCCAGGATGGTTTCAATCTCCTGACCTCGTGATCTGCCTGCCTCAGCCTCCTAAAGTGCCAGGACAACAGGCGTGAGCCGCCACGCCTGGCTATGTATTTTTCTTCCATTAAACAGTATTTAAAATCGTGAAAACCTACCAAACAAAAGTGAACCTTGGGAATAGAAAAATTTTACATTTAGAGTAATTGGCTTTGCTATTATTTGAAGATCCAGAATAACACAGTGTTACAGAAACATCCCCATCGAAAGCATTTCTAAGGTTCATGCCTCTGGAAAAAGACATCATCTTTGACTCATTGCAAATAATACACCAAATATTTTAATTTTTAGTTATCCCAAGGAATATATAACGGAAATGGTTATGATTAAAACACAGAAGATTTGCAGCCGGGCATGGTGGCTCACGCCTGTAATCCCAGCACTTTGGGAGGCCGAGGCGGGCGGATCACAAGGTCATGAGATCGAGACCATCCTGGCTAACACGGTGAAACCCCATCTCTATTAAAAATACAAAAAATTACCCGGGCGTGGTGGCAGGCGCCTGTAGGCCCAGCTACTCGGGAGGCTGAAGCAGGAGAATGGCATGAACCTGGGAGGTGGAGCTTGCAGTGAGTGAGCCGCCCCACTGCACTCCAGCCTGGGCGACAGAGCCAGACTCCATCTCAAAAAAAAAAAAACAACCAGAAGATTTGCATAAACTTGCCTTCTCACTCTAATGACTGATGAAATGACTAATGAACTGAAAAAGTTACTGACCTCAGAGGCTCTGAAGATTTAGGAAAATTGTCAGTGAACACTGAAAACTTCAGTACATATATTTAGTATTTATTTGTAAAGTTCTGACCTTGAAAGCCACAAAACGGTCTCTTTATGATTATTTTCATGTAATGCATATAATATTATCATTATATATGTTCCACTACTCATGATTTTTTTCCAAAAATTTAACACTGAGAGCCTGGTCCAGTACAAAGTAAAGCAAAAGAGTTACATGCTGTTGTTCCATCAGCCGTAGTAAAATGTGATGATTAGTGAAGTAATTACAAATCTATTTCAGGCTTCAAAGATATAAAATACAGTTGCCCTAATCCCATTTTTGTCAAGTTTGTTTTCTAAAATGTTAGCATACTTGAAAATCGGATTAAAATGTATTATTGAATATTTTCTTAATTGCTTGTCTACAAAGTTTTCTTCCCACATTGTGGGAAGTTACAGGAAAACAACTGCCCTTTCCTAAATGTCCCACTTCTGATGACATAAACAGATACTCAGTTTCATATTTTATATTCTAACAAACTACCTTAGCTAGCCCAGCTATTTATTTTACCACTTTTGGAAGGTTTCCAATTAGCCACTTCTCATAGAGACACCCAACTCAAAAATTACACATGTAACTTCCTAGCAAATTTCTAGAAAAACAACAGGGAAAAGTAAAATTTTCTGGTAAGTTAAAGCCCAAAGTCTAATACTTAATTTTTCTTTTTTTTCTTTTTTTTTTTGATACAGAGTTTCGCTCTTGTTGCCCAGGCTGGAGTGCAGTGGCATGATTTTGGCTCATTGCAACCTCCACCTCCTGCGTTCAAGTGATTCTCCTGCCTCAGCCTCCCAAGTAGCTGGGATTACGGGTGCCCGCCACCACGCCCAGCTAATTTTTGTATTTTTAATAGTGACGGGGTTTCCCCATGTTGGTCAGGCTGGTCTCAAAGTCCTGACCTCAGATGATCCACCCGCCTTGGCCCCAAAAAGTGCTGGGATTACAAGCGTGAGCCACCGCACCCAGCCAACTAATACTTAATTTTTAATATATAATCTGTGCAGCTAGTGTTGTTTCTTAGCACTCAACTCTCGTTTATGTTAAAAGAGCTAAAGAAAATTACATGTAACATTAACAAAAACCACCAATTGTTCATTTATGAGTTTAAAGAGTCTTTAGAACTTCAAAGTTTTTTTTTTTTTTTTTTTTTTTGAGACGGAGTCTCGCTCTGTCTCCCAGGCTAGAGTACAGTGGCGCGATCTTGGCTCACTGCAATCGCCTCCCGGGTTCAAACGATTCTCCTGCCTCAGCCTCCCGAGCAGCTAGGACTACAGTCGCCCGCTACCATGCCCGGCTAATTTCTGTATTTTTAGTAGAGACAGGATTTCACCATATTGGCCAGGCTGGTCTAGAACTCCTGACCTCGTGATCCGCCCGCCTCGGCCTCCCAAAATGCTGGGATTACAGGCGTGAGCCACCGCGCCCGGCCCGTAATAGCAAATTTTTTTTTTTTTTTTTTTTTTTTTTTTTTTTTGAGACGGAGTCTCGCTCTGTCACCCAGGCTGGAGTTCGGTGGCGCAATCTCGGCTCACTGCAAGCTCCGCCTCCCAGGTTCACGCCATTCTCCTGCCTCAGCCTCTCCGAGTAGCTGGGACTACAGGCGCCCGCCACCACGCCCGGCTAATTTTTTTTTGTATTTTTAGTAGAGACGGGGTTTCACCGTGGTCTCGATCTCCTGACCTTGTGATCCGCCCGCCTCGGCCTCCCAAAGTCCGTAATAGCAAATTTTTAAAGTGAGATGGGATATTTCAAATATGAGGACTCTGGAAAGAACTGTTACCTCCAAAGAATCGTTGTTTACACCATAATACCACTCTCTCCAATGTCCACGGCTCTCTGGAGATTTTGCCAGTTCTATCACTGCATTGTTTGAAGAAATGCTAATCACAGGTTCTGTGGTACTCAATTTATTCTCTGGAGCAAATTGCAAAAAGAAGGAATAAACTAAGTCTTGTGTGGAGAAGCGTAATTTGTACCAGAGGGGATTCAAATCTCCTTGAAGACTTTGCGGCTGGATCCGAGGCACCTGAATGAGCAGAGTCAAGGTTTCTTTGTCCTGATTACACAGTAACGGAGGACACAAAGGCTCCCCGCTCTTGGTCCCGGGACCACCCATGGCGCGGGCTGAGCGCTCGCCGCCTGAGCCCACCGACTTCTCGCGCGTTTCCACACTGCTATCTCCGCGCCCACTCTCTCTTCCTGCAGAAGACTGCCAGGCCAGGCCCCGGGAGGACAAACAAGGGGAGCCTCCGCCACCAGGTGAGTTTTCTCCTCCGGGAGATGGCTCCTCCACGCTGCCCGGCGGTGACCCCGCGTGCCTGCTCAAGTCCTGCTCCCCCGGCTTGGGGGCACGCTCCTTTCCAGCGCCGGCCGGCGGAGGCGCCACCTCGGGGTCGCCCAGGGTGGTGACCCCGGAGCCCGCAGCCCCAGCCACGCAGGTATCGCGGCCTCCGTCCTCGGCGCGACTCCCCGTGGGTCTCGTCTCCCCCTCGCGAGCGGAAGCGCAGGCCTGGCCGTCAGTTCCGGACCGGTCGGCGGACTCTTCCGGCGCGGCGGCGGCGGCCGCGACGGCGGGCTGCCGGCGCGCGGCCGGCAGCACCACTGGCAGCGTAACCACCAGCTGCCGCCGGGCCTTGTTGAATTGTGCCTTGCCACGGCCATCGTCCACTGGGTACGGGAGCGAGAGCCGCAGCCGGTAGTCGGGTTTCCTTGAGTCGAGGCACAGCAGCTTTCCTGTGACCTCCAGCGCCGCCTGCTCGGCCGAGCGCAACAGCGGCAGTTCGATGGTGACCACCAGCTCATGGGGCACGGGGCTCGGGGCTGAGTCCCTTGAGCAGCGGTAATCCTGGAGGTCCACGTGGTGGCGCTGCACCACGCTGTAGCGAGGCTCGGTGGGGGCGGGCTGCAAGGCCGCTTCCGGAGGGGAGGGCGCCCGGGGCCCGGGGGCTGCAGAGTTCCTGGCGGCTGCCGGGTACTGGTAAGGGTAGGGGAAGTCCGGGAGAGGACCCTTCGGCTCCCCCTCAGGCTTTGCCGGGATGACCCCGGGCAGGGGCGTGCGCAGTACCGCAGCCTCCGGGGTCCCCTTATACTTCGCCTTCAGGGTCTTGGCATTCCTGCGGTCCAGCTTCACGCCGAACTGCTTCTCGACGGCCTCCAGGGCCGTAGCGTCCAGCATTTGGCGGAAGCCCTCGTGCTGCCGGGCCAGCGCGAGCGCGTCTGGATGGAAGACCACGTCGTAGACCATGTAGCGGCTGCTGCTGCGCCCCGCGTACTCGCGGCCGGGCGCCAGGCTGTAGGGCAGGGACCAGTGGCTGCCAGGAGCTGCGCCCCGGTCGCCACCGGAGCCGGGCTGGCTGCTGGGCGCGCCCACTAGCGCGTTGCTACAGACGTTCACGAAGCAGCGCCGTGTTCCGTCCAGGCTGGTGCGCAGCACGTGGCCCGGCTCCGGGTGCACGAACCGCACCTCCACCCCGCGCTCACGCTCTAGCGCAGTGATCTCCGCCTCGTAGCGCCGCCGGTTCTGCGGGTCGGTGAGCTCCTCGGCGTACTGGGAAAACATTCGCCGGAACTCCGGGTCCTGGAAGGCGGAGGTGAGCCGCTGGACCTCCTCTCCGCTTAGGTCCAAGTCCTCCAGCGATGAGGAGGCCGCCGCTTTGGCCATACTGTCCTGTGGCTCCTTGCCCTCGGGCCAAGGGGGAGCAATCTGAGACTGGGCTGGGGGATCCGCCTCAGAGTCTCTGGGTAGCGGACAGTGACGCAGTGGAGGTCGGTAACGGCTGGAAAATTGAGCCTTGAGCAGCGCGTGCTTGTTGTCATAGTTACACCAGTAACATTCGGGAGGAGGGGTAGAGATCATGGTGGAAAAGGCCGGGCGCGGTGGCTCAGGCCTGTAATCCCAGCACTTTGGGAAGCCTAGGCGGGCGGATCACGAAGTCAGGAGATCGAGACCATCCTGGCTAACACGGTGAAACCCCGTCTCTACTAAAAATGCAAAAAATTAGCCGGGCATGGTGGCGGGTGCCTGTAGTCCCAGCTACTCGGAAGGCTGAGGCAGGAGAATGGCGTGAACCCGGGAGGCGGAGCTCTTGCAGTGAGCCAAGATCGCGCCACTGCACTCTGGCCTGGGCGACAGAGCAAGTCTCTCAAGGAAATCATGGTGGAATAGTGGAAATGCCAGAAATAGCCCTCTTAGATTCTTCAAACCAACCCACCACCGTACTTTCTCTGTTTTGTTTTGTTTTTTTTTCTTTTTTTGAGACGGAGTCTCGCTCTGTCACCCAGGCTGGAGTGCAGTGGCGCAGTCTCGGCTCACTGCAAGCTCCGCCTCCCAGGTTCACGCCACTGTCCTGCCTCAGCCTCCCGAGCAGCTGGGACTACAGGCGCCCGCCACCACGCCCAGCTAATGTTTTGTATTTTTAGTAGAGACAGGGTTTCACTGTGTTAGCCAGGATGGTCTCGATCTCCTGACCTTGTGAGCCGCCCGCCTCGGCCTCCCAAAGTGCTGGGATTACAGGCGTGAGCCACCGTGCCAGGCTACTTTCTCTGTTACATAGATTCCTATGCCATGGTGCAGTTACTTCTGCAGAATGACTATTGTAACTGTTATAATTTCCAGCATTACGTACGTTATCCCATTCATTGTTCACACCACTTGAAGTTAAAAACCTCATCCCCATTCCACAAACAAGAAGATGGGACCTGAGAAGTGGGACCAAGGTCACAGAGCCAGTGTATTCAACAGGCGAATCCAAACCTAAGTTTATCTGCCTTTTTTCACTTTGCTAAACCAACATTTCAATCTTTTTTGTTGTTATTGAAATAGAGTCTCACTCTGTTTCCCAGGCTGGCATGCAGTGGTGGGATCTCGGCTCACTGTAACTGTAGCCTCCCGGGTTCAAGCAATTCTCCTGTCTCAGCCTCCCGAGTAGCTGGGATTACAGGCGCCTGCCACCACACCCGGCTAATTTTTGTATTTTTAGTAGAGATGAGGTTTCACCATGTTGGCCAGGCTGGTCTTCAACTCCTGACCTCAGGTGATCCGCCCTCCTCGACCTCTCAAAATGTTGGAATTACAGGCGTGAGCTACAGCGCCCTGCCAACATTTCAATCTCCGTGTTCCTCTTTTGCATTTTCTGGCGATTCCACTATCATATTTACCCAGTTAAAACTCATTTGGGCCAAGACATATGGACAGGCTATTCATAAGCAATTACCAGTGGCCCGTGAACATACAAAACTAACTTCATTAATAATAAAAATGCAAATATACCACATTTAAACTACCAAAATAGCAAAGATTCTTACAGTTACTGTATTTCCTTGGGGTGGGAGTGGACTTTAATAAAATCTTTCTAGAGAGCAGTTTTGCAATTGTATCAACACCATTTATTCATTTATGTATGTATTTATATATTTTTGAGACAGGGTCTCTGTTGCCCAGGCTGGAGTGCAGCTTCAACCTCCGGGGCTCAAGCAGTCCTCCTGCCTCAACCTCCCAAGTAACTGGGACTACAGGCATGTGCTATCATGCCTGGCTAATTTTTTAAGTTTTTGTAGAGATAGGGTTCTCACTATGTTGCCCAGGCTGGTCTCCAACTCTTGGATTCAAATGATCCTAACACTTCAGCCACCCAGAGTGCTGGGATTATAGGATTACAGGCATGAGCCACCACACCAGGTCCAAAACCTTTTTTTTTTTTTTTTTTTTTTTTGAGGCTGTCTCACTGTCACCCAGGCTGGAGTGCAGTGGTGCAGTCTTGGCTCACTGCAACCTCCGCCTCCCAGGTTCAGGCAATTCTCCCTGCCTCAGCCTCCCAAGTAGCTGGGATTACAGTGACTCACCACCACGTCCGGCTAAGTTTTGTATTTTTAGTAGGGATGGGATTTCACCATGTTGGCTTAGGCTGGTCTCCCACTCTTGACCTCACGTGATCTGCCCACTTCAGCCTCCCAAAGTGCTTATGACAATGAAATTCTCCTCCCAGATACACATTCAACAGAAACACATATCCCCACCAAAGACATGTACTACAATGTGTGTATTCATAGTGGCACTATTCATAATTGACAAATTCTGGAAACAACCCAAATTCTCATTCATAGTAGAATGGATAAATGTAAATATCCACCCACACAATGCACTATTCAACAGTATAGATGAGTATCATTAACATAATGGTGCTTGAAAGAAACCAGATGTAAAATAATACATATGACTCTGTCATATAATACACAAAACATGGCAAAATAAATCTGTTAAGCCAAGCTAGTGATGGCCATGTTGGGAGAGCTTCTGGGTGAGGGTCTGTTAATCTTGGTTACATTGGGTGTGCAATTTGTGAAATTCATTGTGCTGTACACTGACAGTAGATGTTATGTATCTTTTAAAGTTAAAAAAATGTACTTTTTTTTTTTTTTTTTTTGAGACAGTCTCCCTCTGTTATCTAGGCTGCAGTGCCGTGGCACAATCTCAGCTCATTGCAACCTCCGCCTCCCAAGTTCAAGCAGTTCTCCTGCCTCAACCTCCCGAGTAGCTGGGATTACAGATGCCCGCCACCACGCCCGGCTAATTTTTGTATTTTTAGTAGAGACGGGGTTTCACCATGTTGGCCAGGCTTCTCTCAAACTGCTCACCTCAGGTGATCCACCCTCCTTAGCCTCCCAAAGTGCTGGGATTACGGGAATGAGCCACCTTGCCCAGCCTAAAAAAAAAGAAAAAAAAAAAACAACTTTGCCCTCGTGGATCTCATCTGGGGTAAGACTAGTGACTCCAAAATGGTATCTCCAGTTCTACCTGACCACTGAGCTCTAAGAGACTCACATGCCACTGCCCCGCAGAGTTATCCACCTTGATGTTTGATGGGCATCTCACATTAACAATTCTACATAGAAATCTTGATTTTTACATCTCAAACTTGTTCTTTCCCCAGTTGCACTAAATAATACCGCCTACCCAGCTACTTAAACCTAAAACGTAAGCTGATTCCTTTCCCTCACCCTGCTGCCGTTCAGTTGCATAGTCCTGTTGTCTCTTCTTGTACACTCCAAATATATCCACTTCTATTTCTGCTCTGAGCCACCATCATCTCCATCGTGGACTTGTGCAATAGCTTCCAGTCGGTCTCTTCAGCTCTTCCCTTCTGACAATCTCTTTTCCACACAATTACTTTAGTGATCTTTAAAATCAAATCAACTTACATCATTATCTGCTGAAAACCTAGTAACTTCTTATCCAAGTTCCTTACATGTATCTACAGTTAATCCCTAACACACTTCGTATTCACCGTCTAATTATTCTTCCCCAGATCAGTCTAATGTCAATACTCTTGACTTCTGTGCAGCCTGGGCACAGGCCATTGAACCTCAAGACCTTAAATGATGTCACCTCAGTGACTCCCTGCAACATGCTTCTCCCACCTCCAACACCTCATATAAAATGGTCAGCATCGTTTTTTGTTCTTGTTTTGAGATGGAGTTTCACTCTGTCACCCAGGCTGGAGTGCAGCAGCGCGATGGCGGCTCACTGCAACCTCTGCCTCCCAGGCTCAAGCAATTCTCGTGCCCCAGCCTCCAAGCACCTGGGACTACAGGCACGCACCACCATGACCAGCTAATTTTTTTTTTTTGTATTAGTAGTGATGGGGCTTTCTCCATGTTGGCCAGGCTGGTCTTGAACTCCTGACCTCAAGTGTCTGCCCGCCTCGGCCTCCCAAAATGCTGGGATTACAGCCATGAGCCACCATGCTTGGCTTTTTTTTTTTTTTAACCATGGTTTGTATTTGGTATTTTCTTGTTATAGGGTATGGCTCTCCCCATTTGAAAAGGTAAGCATCATGAAATCTAGGACCTTGCCTTTCTGGTTTACCACTGGATTCTCTGATGCCTAGAACACTACTGGGCAGGCAGATGAATGAATATAGTAAAGAAAAAAGTAAGTTTAGTATGTATAGTATGATCCCAAAATATTTTTATAGGAAAAATGTATACATAGAGAAAAATCTGGAACCATATTTACCAGAATACTAACAATATTTCTGATAGTGGAATTGTAGGTTGTTATAACTTTTTCTTTATGCTTGCTTACATTTTATAATTTTCTATATAATAATTTTCTATTATAAGACTTTTAGTAAAAAGTCTTAGAATACCCTACCATTAGGTTTTAAAGCTTTGCATCTAAAATAGCTTTGAGACATAAAGATGAGTTCCAAAAGGTTTAAAGCACCTGAGGGATGTGTAAAATTGCACTCTTTTCTATTATAACCCTGAGGTCAGTGAGCATAACCAAGGATTAATTGTCAACTTATTTCCACTCACCTTTGTAAACATCAAAATTCTGGACGTTTGACCTTAAAAAAGGCATTTCCAAACATGAACACATGAACACACCATACTTCTCAAAGGACAACAAACTACAACTGGTTGTTTAGAAGTGATAATGGCCTTTAGGGTTCCTGAACCCTCTGAAATTATGTGTAGGGGCAGGCTCATGTGGGGCTGGGGGACATGGGTCTCAGTAGAGGCCCATAGGGCCTGTAGCTTTCATTAGATTTTCTAAGGGTTCCTGCCCTCCGCTTTGCCAAGTTTCTTACTATGTGATGTTCTCTTTCCCAGAAGAATCTCTTTGGGAAAAGACAGTGTACAGTTGTGGAAGAGCCCCCTTGACCAAAACAAATGTTCTGTTGCCTAAAATTCATCCATTAAGGAAAGCTATCCTTAAAAAAATAATGGGCTGGGCGCAGTGGCCCACACCTATAATCCCAGCACTTTGGGAGGCCGAGGTGGGTGGATCACCTGAGGTCAGGAGTTCGAGACCAGCCTGGCCAACATGGTAAAACATAACCTCTACTAAAAATACAAAAATTAGCCAGGCGTGGTGGCAGGCGCCTGTAATCCCAGCTACTTGGGAGGCTGAGGCAGGAGAATCTCTTGAACCCGGGAAGCTGAGGTTGCAGTGAGCCAAGATTGCACCATTGCATTCCAGCCTGGGCGACAAGAGTGAAACTCCATCTCAAAAAAAAAATGCCTTTTGGAGGGAGAAGGTCCTAGGTATTGAGCCATTATCAGTTATTAACCCCTTTCTGCAAACTGTCTTATCCTATCCTTCCACAAATACTGCATTTGCTCTCTTCAGATGCCATTTGCTCTATTTGCTGGGAAGTAGAGGTCCAGAGTAGATGGCTGAGACCTACTGACTTAAGTGAGACACTGATAGCACATGCCAGATCCTAATACATAACAGCTTTATGAGACAAAACTTAATGCACTGGAATTTTCTATTCTGCTATGACCCATTAATATTTCAACCCACTGATCAGTTTGACCTTCAGTCTGAAACACTGCTCAAGATAAATGATCTTGTATAGCTTCAGTAGCATGTTCAGTAAGGAAGTAGACGAAGGCAAGACAATACCATGCTGGTGAGGCGCCTGGACTCGTCAGATAACCCAGCATCAACTCTGCTGTGACCCTTACCAGCTGTGTGACTTTGGGCAACTTATTTAACCTCCCTATGCCTGTTTTCTTCATGTATAACTAAAGGTAATAGTGAACCTAATGAGGATTAAATTGTGCAATGAATAAGCACTTAGCACAGTGCCTAGCATAGTAAACATTTAATACATGTATTAAGGTATTGGAGCAATGGTCTTGCAACCTTTTCTGCAACCCCCCCAGCCCTTTAATTCAGAAAACCTGCCTAAAAATGAAGCCCAAAGTGTAAGCACAATAAAAAAAATAAAAGTGGAGTCTTTGAATAGAGTGGGTAGGAGCCTTGGCTCCAGAGAAAACGCATATATGTGCATAGGATCAGAATGAAATATCCCATTTTAAGTTTACCTTCCCTGCTCTGAGCTACCACCACCATTACAAGAGGACACTAAATTTCACAGATGGTGGTGAATGATTGGGGCTCACCTGATTTTGCTTAATAGGGATATCTTATGGACCACAAAATTAAATTCCTGTGCCTATAAGGCAGAGAAAACAGTTCATGAGCACAATCCAATCTGTAAGCATGTCTTCTTGGTTGCAAACTGCAGTTTAAATTAGTGCTTGCGAAGTCAGGATATTGTACCGAAAAATCCAGATTTCTCTAAAATGGCCCCATAGGCCTGGTTTCCTGCATGGCTGCCCCTGGCGGAAGAATGCTTCATTCGGTCTGTCCAGTCTCTGGCATTCTATGGTTTCCCTACAGAAACCACGTGTTTGCTTTTCTTATAGTAGAGAAATCTGAACACTACCTTTGTGTGTTAACAATCTGGCTCCTGCTTTGAGGTGCACGTTCACTTAATGGTGCCTCGTAAACAGGTTGCAGCAGTGAGATCAGCCGGGCTTCAGCTGATTAAACACCCAGTTGGGAACACCCAGCTGGGAACACACTGTTTTTTTTTTTTGTTTGTTTGTTTGTTTTTGAGACAAGAGTCTCGCTCTGTCACCCAGGCTGGAGTGCAGTGGCGCAATCTCGGCTCACTGCAAGCTCCGCCTCCCAGGTTCACGCCATTCTCCTGCCTCAGCCTCTCCGAGTAGCTGAGACTACAGGCGCCTGCCACCACGCCCGGCTAATTTTTTGTATTTTTTTTTTTTGGTAGGGACGGGGTTTCACTGTGGTCTCGATCTCCTGACTTTGTGATCCGCCCGCCTCGGCCTCCCAAAGTGCTGGGATTACAAGCGTGAGCCACCGCGCCCGGCCTCTGTTCTTTACTAAAGCGAAGTCCAGACACTTTCACACCGGCTCCTCTGCTGTCCCATCTTACAGACCTTGGCTTTCTTTTCCATCTCTGGACGATGTTGATCCTCACCTTGTTCTAGCTCCTGCCTTACCTTATTCTAATACTGATGGCCTGCTTCTGGCAATTTACTGCTCTGAGTTAACTGCCTTGTTTCACTTCACTTCATCTTGTTTAACCTCTAAATGCACCCTACTTTCACTGTGTTCTTGAAAAGGTCTCAAAATACCTCTGCTTTAATTATAGAAGCAATTACGTATCCAGTGAATGAGAGGACACCTTGATTTCAATTTCCATTTATAAACTTCTGCCCATCATCATGCATATTTAGCTCTGTGAGTCTCATAACTGGACCAGCAGCCTTGCATATCTATTTTACTGCGACTTTCTGGGCCCAAACTGTTTAAATTTATGTCTTGATTTCATCTTTAAACTTCGATTTTACCAGGTTATTCTTGAAATTAAAGTTAAACCTTGCTCTTCTAACATTGGGCCCCTTCTAACATTCTTCCAATTTTCCATCCCCAAACCACATATCAGATTGTCATGTCCTCTTTGCTGCTAAATTCACTTATCACTGCATTCATATTAAATTTCCTTGAGGAATTTCCCTTTCACTGTGTCATTTTTATATTTTTTATTAGTACCTTTTCTCTCAAAAGCTAATTCTCTTTGAAAGCAATGTCTTCCAGTCCATGCTCTTCATAATTTTTTTTTTTTTTTTGAAACAGAGTCTCACTGTGTCGCCAAGGCTGGAGTGCAGTGGCCTGATCTCAGCTCACTGCAACCTCTGCCTCCCAGGCTCAAGCGATTCTTTCATCTCAGCCTCCCAAGTAGCTGGGACTACAGGTGTGTGCTATCACGCCCGGCTAATTATTGTATTTTTGGGGGTTTTTTGTCTTTTTTTTTTTTTTTTTTTTTTTTAGATGGAATCTCTGTCGCCCAGGCTGGAGTGCAGTGGCGCAATCTCGGCTCACTGCAACCTTTGCCTCCCAGGTTCAAGCAATTCTCCCTGCACTCTAGCCTAGGTGACAGAGCTAGACTCCATCTCCAAAAAAAAAAAAAAAAAAGTATATCTTTATACATATCCACATATTTTCCTTTCTTTCTTTTTGACAGAGTTTTGCTCTGTCACCCAGGCTGGAGTACAATGGCACAATCTTGGCTCACCGCAACCTCCGCCTCCCAGGTTCAAGTGATTCTCCCTGCCTCAGCCTCCCGAGTAGCTAGGATTACAGGCGCCCGCCACCACGCCCAGCTAATTTTTGTATTGTTTTTAGTAGAGATGGGGTTTTGCCATCTTGGCCAGGCTGGTCTCGAACTCCTGACCTCAGGTGATCCACCCGCCTCCGCCTCCCAAAGCACTAGGATTACAGGCGTGAGCCACCGCGCCTGGCCCCCATATATTTTTCTTAAAAGACTATGCAGAAAATATTTTTCCTAGAAAACTTTCTCAAGTATACCATCATATTTATCACTTAGTATCAAAATTTCACAAAATACAAATTTAAGCAGAACATCCTAAAGTTTACCATAATTTTATTGTAATATCAAAATCACATAAGATATAGAGTTAAGCAGAAAACTGATGAATTTTCTTCAGATGGTCTTTAAGAATCTCAAAAGCCTTGAAGTTTGCTGAAAATAGAAAAAAAAAATTAAATATTTGGAAGCCTAAGTTGTATACTTACTAATACTTAGTTGTAGTTAATTTTTTTAAATAGGTATAGTTAATTGATTTTAAAAAATAGGTCAGTACGTACATACTGTTTCAAATTCAAAAGCAGACTCTAAAAAAATAAGTCATTCTCATGCCCCCTTTTCTGCTCCCAAAAAGCAAATGTATGTCCTTTTTTTTTCTTTTTTTTTTCCCGAGAGGGTCTCACTGTCGCCCAGGCTGGAGTGCAATGGCGCAATTTCGGCTCACTGCAACCTCTGCCTCCTGGGTTCAAGTGATTCTCCTGCCTCAGGCTCCTGAGTAGCTGGGATTATAGGCACTTGCCACCACGCCCGGCTAATTTTTGTATTTTTAGTAGAGACGAGGTTTCACCATGTTGGACAGACTGGTCTTGAACTCCTGACCTCAGGTGATCCATCCGCCTCGGCCTCCCAAAAAGTGCTAGGATTAGAGGCATGTGCCACCGCGCCCGGCCGACAACTGTATGTCCTTATAAAGGTAGACTAATTTAAAAAAAAGGTAGCCAGGCGCGGTAGCTCACGCCTGTAATCCCAGCACTTTGGGAGGCAGAGGCGGGTGGATCACCTGAGGTCAGGAGCTCGAGACCAGCCTGACCAACTTGGAGAAACCCCGTCTGTACTAAAAATACAAAATTAGCCAGGTGTGGTGACGCATGCCTGTAACCCCAGCTACTCGGGAGGCTGAGGCAGGAGAATCTCTTGAACCCAGGAGGCGGAGGTTGCAGTGAGCCGAGATTGCGCCATTGCACTCCAGCCTGGGCAACAAGAGTGAAACTCCGTCTCCAAAAAAAAAAAAAAAAAGTATTCTAATCATATATAAGCACATGTATATGTGGGCTTATGCTTTAAAAACACATACAGAAGTGATAGGATATTATGCATACTTTCTACACCTTTTTTCCATTAGTAGTAAATACATTATATTTACCTATATTTAATTATTTGAGGCTTGGAAATTTAAGTAAATCAGAAAGTTCTGAATAAGTACAAATATTTAGATATATATACATTTTTAAATTTTCTTGGTATAAAAACTGCAGTAAAAAGGCTGGGCACAGTGGCTCATGCCTATAATCCCAGCCACTTTGGGAGGCCAAGACTGGTGGATCACCTGAGGTCAGGAGTTTGAGACCAGCCTTGCCAACATGGTGAAACTCCGTCTCTACTAAAAATACAAAAATTAGCCGGGTGTGGTGGCATGTGCCTGTGATCCCAGCTACTTGGGAGGCTGAGGCAGGAGAATCGCTTGAACCCAAGAGATAGAGGTTGCAGTAAGCCGAGACTGTGCCACTGCACTCTAGCCTGGACAACAGAGCAAGACTCCATCTCACAAAAAAAACTGCAGTAAAATTGTACCTAATTCTACATGATGTACCTACTTGTATGCATAGGCTTAAGGATACCTATAGGATAAATTCCTAAAAGTGGAGTTGTTGGTGTAGGCATTAATAAATCTTGTCAAATTGCCCTCCATAAAGGTTTTTGCCATTTTTCATTCTGACCCACTACATGTGAGAATGTGTATTTCCTCCAAAATATCACCAATATTGTGTTTTTAAATAAAACTACTTGAAAGTCATGTTGAAACAGGGTTAATTTTATCAACTTTGACTACATTTCTGTGATTAATTCCACAATATGATTTCACAAATATTCTAACAGAAGGCTTCTTAGGAGAAACTAAGTGGCAAGAAGACCAGATTATTTCAATGTATCTTGAAACTTTTCTAAGTTTTCCTAAAACATAAACTTACCTCAGTTTGTTTGATCTAGCACTGAAAGATTCTCCAGTTACCAATACAAAATTATAGTTTGGAAATTATGTCAAGGCTTTCAGCATCTGAGGCCACAGCAGATAAAGGAAGCAACTATTTCAGTTCGACAAAGAGTGAGCATCAACTACAAGTACGATGAGACAGGGTACTTGACAGCTGTCACCCAGGCTGGAGTGCAATGTGGACCAATCACAGTTCACTGCAACCTCCGACTCCCGAGCTCAAGTGAGCTCAAGTGATCTTCCCACCTCAGTCTCTCCAATAACTGGGACTACAGGCGTAGGCCACCACACCCAGCTAATTTTTTGTATTTTTTTGTAGAGAACAGGCCTTGCCATGTTGCCCAAGCTGGTCTTAAACTCCTGACTTAAGCCATCTGCCTGCCTTGGCCTCCCAAAGTGCTGGATTACAGGTGTGAGCCACCACGAATGGCTGCAGACTGTTTTATGTCTACAAGTTTTATGCCAAATCTTATTTTAGTAAAAGACATTCTAACAGTGGACAAGACCGTATGCTCCAGGCTGACAGCCCTCAGAGTTGACTTAGTCCTGGGGTCACAAAATCAAGCGCCCTCAGGATATCCAGCGTAGACAAGTGGGCTGGAAAAGAGCCACAGCGTCTGGCCTCCTTTTTAATTTTATATTTATAAGCATTGTTTTGAAAATTTTCTTATTCATTTTGTATTCACTTTTATTTTAAATAAATATGTTAATTCCAAAAAGACAATTGGGCTGTGTTCAAGATTATATTCTCTGACAATAACCTGGTGGGGAGTTACTTGATTTGGTCACTTGTTTTTTTTGTTTGTTTGTTTCTGAGATAGAGTCTCACTCTGTTGCCCGGGCTGGAGTGCAGTGGCGCCATCTCTGCTCCCTGCAACCTCTACCTCCCAGGTTCAAGCAATTCTCCTGCCTCAGCCTCCTCCTCCTGAGTAGCTGGGATCACAGGCACATGCCACCACACCCGGGTAATTTTTGTATTTTTAGTAGAGACGGAGTTTCACCACGTTGGTCAGGCTGTTCTCAAACTCCTGACCTCGTGATCCACACACCTTGACCTCCCAAAGTCCTGGGATTACAGGTGTGAGCCACCGTGCCCTGTCTGGTCACTTGTTCTTAACCAGTGGTGGGAACTTTTTCAAAATATAGTTATCTGAGAAATCACGTTAGGATGCCTGAAATTACGGGAAATAATATCTTAAATGCCTATTCTTTACAATTAGAAAGTCATTTGATGAGTCTGGGGCAAAATCCTAACTTAACATTTTTAACAAGGACCCCAGAGGATTCTGATGTGGGTGATCTATGTAGATCACCCTGTGAAAACTACTACCCACTAGGTGATTATTTTCTTCTTTCTCAAGACCTTTCTGTAACTCCAACCCCATACCATCACCAAACTCACACACAGCTCCCTCACTGTCAATTTAAGGGAAAGTACCTAAGAAGCAACCATACGGAGGGCAGGACCGACCTCTCAGAAGAATGAGACCATCGTCAGGAGTCAGCCTGTAAGAGAACTAGCCCACCTCCACAGCCGGCCTGAGATTTCTCCCAGAAAACAGTTTCTTCATCTATTTCAACACAAACGTACCGTCATGTACGCACAATTCTATGTCACACAGCATAACCATGATAAGCTCAGCCAATAATATTTCTTTTTTTTTTTTTTTTTTGAGACGGAGTCTCGCTCTGTCGCCCAGGCTGGAGTGCAGTGGCTCTGTAGACATTTTCAAAAATCCCAACACACTGATAGAACATCTCATTTTCAGTAATTTAACACCTAGAGAAAGATCTTTCTTGCTGTGTCTGTGCACACACTTACCTATCTTCTACTGTCTTATTAGAAGGATAAAAAACTTTGAATGAAAATCCACTTCTTGGAAAAGAGCCCTTTGGGGGAGAAAAATGCCTGTAAGTGAATGCTCAGACTTTTTTTTTTAAATAAATTTTTTTAAACACTATATATATTTTATTTTTTATTTTTTATTTTTTTTTGAGACATGGTCTCACTCTCATCACCCAGCCTGGAGTGCAGTGGGGCAATCTCACTGCAACCTCCATTTCCAGGATTCAAGCGATCTTCCCATCTCAGCCTCCCAGGTAGCTGGGACCACAGGCATGGGCCACCACGCCTAGCTAATTTTTGTGTTTTTTTGTAAACATGGACGGGGTTTCACTGTGTTGCCCAGGCTGGTCTTGAACCCCTGGGCACAGGTGATCTGCCCACCTCGGCCTCTCAGAGTGTTGGGATTACAGGCATGAGCCACTGTGCCCAGCCGAATACTCAAGTTTTATAAAATAATCCCTGTTTTTTAAAATTCCTTGGTCATGACTTAAAATGACAAGATGTGACTATAAAGTAACACAACAGATTTTTACATGATCTTTGTACAGAGTTGTTACTATAAAATATCTCCACTTGAAGCAAAAGTCTTTCAAGTTGGCTAGACAGTCTTAGGCTAAAAGATGAGGTTGGAAATGCTTAGGAGGAGCTCTACTTAGTGTAAGAAATAAACAGACTGTGTAATGTCAAATATGCATGTGAGACAATCAGCAAGTTCAAGAAGTCTTTCCTGCCCCTCCCTCTAATGCAAAACTGATTTGCATTCCTATGTGCCTGTTTGATTCCCTTCCTATGTGCCTGTAAAGCAACTGAGCAATAATCACACACACAATTGTTTGTCTACTATGAAACTCTCAAGTGGCTGAGCAGAGGCCCTGTCTTTTCAGTCTTTGTGCCCCAAGCACTGAACCCAACACCTAGCCTATGGCACGCATTCGTTAATGTGAATAAATATCAAGAAACGATGAAGTAATGTTTAAGGCTAGTTTTGAGCTTGCCCAAAAGGTATAAATAAGGTAAAAAAGATATAATGATGGTGTGGAGGTGGTGATTTACTCACAGGAATGAAAAAGTAGAAAAATTCAGAAATAAGGTGTATTCAAATAGAGCATTAACTACGAGAATGCCCAAAGTTTAAGTAAGGAAATAGCATCACCATGAAAGACTTTCAATGTGAATAAAAATCAGGTCATAAATTTCTAAGCAATAAAACCAAATCAGTTAACTGTGTTCATTCTTAAAGCAGAGGTTCTTAACCAGGGTTACTTTGTCCCTCAGGGGGCTATTTGGCCAATGTCTGGAGACATTTCTGATTGTTACAGCTGGAGAATACTACTGGCATTTAGTGGATAGAGGCCAGAGATGCTGCTAAACAGCTTACGACGCACAGGATAGCCCCCACAACCAAAAATTACTTGGTCCAAAATGTCAAAAGTGCCAAGGCTGATAAGCCATGTCTTAGAAGAAGCCGGACAAACTGTGTGTTTTGAGGAAAGCAAAGTAAGTAGAGACAGGCCCTTTCTATGTTGCCCATGCTGGTTGTGAACTCCTGGACTCAAGCCATCTTCCTGCCTTGGCCTCCCAAAGTGCTGGGATTACAGGCCCAGCATCATGCCAAAAATAAGGCATGATGTTTCCAGAAATTACTCAGATGAAACAAAAAATAAAGTCTAAAATTCACAAGAATCAAGGAAGCATGCATATCAAAAATCTCTAGTGGAGATATTTTGACATAACTGTGTTTATGTCATTGTTTTTTTTTTTTTTTTTGAGACGGAGTCTCGCTCTGTCACCCAGGCTGGAGTGCAGTGGCGCAATCTCGGCTCACTGCAAGCTCCGCCTCCCGGGTTCACGCCATTCTCCTGCCTCAGCCTCTCCGAGTAGCTGGGACTACAGGTGCCCGCCACCACGCCCGGCTAATTTTTTGTATTTTTAGTAGAGACGGGGTTTCACCGTGGTCTCGATCTCCTGACCTCGTGATCCGCCCGCCTCGGCCTCCCAAAGTGCTGGGATTACAAGCGTGAGCCACCGCGCCCGGCCTATGTCATTGTTTATGCAGTATTTATTCTCCAAGTACAAAAAGTTAACTATATTTCTTTACTTTTCTTTTTTTTTTGAGATGGAGTCTCGCTCTGTCGCCCAGGCTGGAGTGCAATGGCATGATCTCCGCTCACTGCAACCTCTGCCTCCCTGGTTCAAGCAATTCTCCTGCCTCAGCGTCCCGAGTAGCTGGGATTACAGGCGCGCACCACCACGCCCAGCTAATTATTGTAAATTTTAGTAGAGACGGGGTTTCACCATGTTGGTCAGGCTGGTCTTGAACTCCGGACCTCGTGATCCACCCACCTCGGCCTCCCAAAGTGCTGGGATTACAGGTGTGAGCCACCACAGCCGGCCTAAAAGTCAATTATATTTCTGCAGAAATTCTGAAGCAACCTCAAGATTCTGAAGCAATTTCAAGGTTCTACATAAAATTAAGTAATAAAATGTGTACCAATGAGGTTTCTACATTAATCGGGCTTAGATTTTTGGGACCTGTGCAATTTCCAAAAATCAAAATCATTCTCAAAGGACGAGTACCAGCAATATGCAGGCTCTGAAGCAATTCCCAGAAAGGAATCCCAAGATAAGTTCTGAAGAGGAGAAAATTACTCTTTTGGATTTATGTTTTGGTATGCTTTTTTTTTTTTTAAAGTCATGTTACTTTATAGTCACTATACTGAAAGTTTAAGAACTTTCTGTGTATACCAACTTTCTGTGTATAGAAACTTAATTCAAGGTTTCACTAATAGCATGTTTTTACTTCAACAATAATTTTATTAAATATATATTTTTAAATTAAAAAACGCACTCTAATCTTGATAAATAATGACTATATAATATTAACTACATTCTTACAGGGTTTATGCAGAGGCATTCAGTATTTGTCATAGTGAAAGGATCGTATTTATCTGCAATGACAAGTAGATCGGGCACAGGATACACTCTCAAAGCATAGTCATATGCCCAATAAACTGGGCAGACATAAAGAGGTAGGGGAGTCAGATGTCCTTGGGATAAGATAGTCTTTACAAACTACAAAAGAGCACAAAACAAAGCAAACTTCAGTTCATTTGCAAAAGTGAAAATAGCTAAACAAATAATTTCAAATTAAATATTAATTACCAAAAGGAACCAGAAAATTTGAGAAACTAGGAAAGCTTTGACTCACAGAGCTTTGGGAGACACTAATTTAAAAATGAAATGAACCATTCTGTATTTTAGGAAAAAAATCTATGAGTTTTCATTTAATAACATATACATCATTATGCTGCCCAGGCTGGTCTCGAACTACTGGCCTCAAGCAAGCCTCCCAAAGTGCTGGGATTACAGGCATAAGCCACTGCACCTGGTTGGTCCATAAACTTTAAATATTATAAAATGAATAATAAAAATGCTCTGTAACATCTATATCCGTACTTCTCAAATGGGGGTATATGTAACCTGGGATTGACAACTATTGTCAGGGAACCTCGAAGCTACAAGATAAATACTGCACATTCTTGTGATATGGACATACTATATAAAATATGTAACCAATGTGATAAGTAAGAACAGTTTATTAAAACAAATGTACATATATTTTCAAGTATAATTTAAGAGTTTAAAAGGCAAAACACGAAGCTTGAAAGAAATTTCATGCTTATTCTCAGCTTTTCTCTGTCCTTTAGGGTATACACTTCGGTAGAAAGCTGAGAAACACTGACTTCACTAACAAAAATTAACTTACTGACAAAAGTATGTTCAAACTATTTTGAACCATAAATAAATGTCCTAACCCAAGAACAAATTATTAAGTGGCTTAATAAAATTTTATATAATGCAACATGTAAGGCAGTTTAATAAAAAAGGTGTTTCACTTACGTGATTAGGAATGGCCAAATTGCTGCTAGGAAAACGGACGCAGTTTCTGCACATTTTATTTACTAAGTCTTCACGGAAGACAATAATTTCCTGTGTACAGTACTGAATTCTGAAATGAAAACAGAAGTTGAATTTGACTTCTCAGAAAAAAATGAGATTAATTTTAAAGGTAAAATCTCTTACAATACAACCCCATTCCCACGTTCACTGTTCACTACACAAAACTTCAACCAGAGTCTGTCTATTCATCCATTCATTTAACAGCTATGTATTGAGCTCTTAATATATGCCTACCCCATTCTAGGGATTAGCGAACAGAACCAAAAGATCCCAGCCTTCATACAGTTTACATTCTAGTAGGGGGTGGGGCTGAGAAAATAAAAAGCGAACATAACCATATAGTATGTTTTAAGATAAGCATACGAGAAAAAGAAAAAGACAGGCTAAGAGGGATAGCATATGTGGTAAGAGAGAGCCTAGAAGGCGGGCATATTAATAGGATGATCAGAACAGGCAGGGCTCATAATTTAGTGTGACTTGAGCACAGGCTTGAAGTGGAAGAGAGACTTAGTCAAGCAGATATCCAGAGGAAGCGCACTGCAGGCAAAGGGAACAGATGGAGCACAGGCCCTCAGACTGAAGCTCGTCTGGCATCCTTGAGGAACAGAAGGGAGGCTAGTGTGGCTGGAGTAAATGGGGAGGAGACGACATCAGAGAGGTAATGGAGCCAGATCACACAGGGCCTTGATTACCACTGCAAGGATACGGCTGTCACTAAATCACATGAGGGGTCCCTTTTTCCAATGAGGGTCCCTTTTTCCAGGATCAGGAAGGTGGATGGGATATGCCTTATGCTTTACAGGATCACTTTCACACTGCATTAAGAATAGAATATGGAGGGGAAGGGGTAGAAGCTGGAGACCAATTAGGAGGCTATTTAATAATCCAGACCGAGAAGATGGCAGAGCAGGGCTCCTCAACCTCCAGGCCATGGACTGCTACCAGTCCATGGTCTGTTAAGAATTGGACCACACAGCAGGAGGTGAGCGGCAGGCTGCAAGCAAGCAAAGCTTCATCTGTATTTACAGCCACTCCCCATCGATTGTATTACATCCTGACCTCTGCCTCCTGTGAGATCAGTAGGGGCATTAGATTCTCACAGGAACACGAATCCTGCTGTGAACTGCACATGTGAGTGATCTAGGCTGCACACTTGTTATAAGAATCTAATGTCTGATGATCTGTCACTGTCTCCCATCATCCCCAGATGGGACCATCTGGTTTCAGGAAAACAAGCTCAGGGCTCCTACTGGTTCTATATTATGGTAAGTTGTATAACTGTTTTATTATATATTACAATGTAATAATAACAGAAATAAAGTGCACAATAAGTGTAATATGCTTGAATCATCCTAAAATCACCCCCACCCCCCTGGGGTCTGTGGAAAAACCGTCTCCCATAAGACCACTCCCTGGTGCCAAAACGGTTGGGGACCACTGTGGTAGAGGGTTGTGGAGGTAGAGGTATAGAGAGGTAGCAGATTCTGGATATAATTTGAAGTTAATAGGACTTCCTGAAAAAAACATATGTGAGAGAAACCCCAAAGTGTTTGGCCTGAACAACTGGAATAATCATTGTTCAGACCATGAAGGTGCCATGAACTAAGATGGAGAAGTCTACAGAAGAGGTTAGAGACACTGGTGGGGAGGAAGATCAGGAGTTCACTTAGGTTGGGATGGTGATAAGTAGGCAACTGGATACCTGAGTCTGGAGTTTGGAAGGTAGGTTGAAGTGGAAATATAAATGTGGAAGGTGTCAATACATAGATGATACTTAAAGCCAGAGGACACTGGATAAGGCCAGCAAAGGAGTGAATGTAGGCAGAAAAGAGGCGAACCAAGGCTGATTCTGATGGTATTCCCACAGGAAGAGCTTATGATTACAATGAGCAATACCAACAGTAAATAAGTAATCTTTGTATTCTTCCTTTGTAACCTTTCTTAAAGGATGTGTAATAATAATATCTATTTTTAAATTGCTATCCATTATTCAAGAGTCTGAATTGACTACCAATAAATTATTTAAATATAGTTAAACTATTTTCAAAGTTTTGAGAAACCTAAAACAAAAATAAATTTTCTTCTTATATTTATTTCATAACAGTCGAAATTCAGAGACACATTTTACGAATCAAGTTAGTTTTTTTTGTTGTTTTTTTTTGTTTGTTTTTTGTGTTTTTGAGACAGGGTCTTGCTCTGTCACCCAGGCTGCAGGCTGGAATGCAGTAGTGCATTCTCAGCTCACAGCAACCTCTCCACCTACCAGGCTGAAGTGATCCTCCCATCTCAGCCTCTTCAGTAGAACCACAGGTGCGTGCCACCAAGCCCAGCTAATTTTTGTATTTTTTGTAGAGATGGGTTTCACTGTGTTGCCAAAGCTGGTCTCGGAACTCCAAGCAACCTGCCTGTCTCGGCCTCCCAAAGTGCTGAGATTACAGACATGAGCCACCACACCTGGCTGAGTTAATTTTTAAATGAAAGGAAAAATGTATAACACAAAATACTAATTCTTACCTGCAAGGATTAGTAGTAAAAACTGAAAATGGTACCCTTTGTCTAAATTCATTAGTGATGCTTTCAGCAAGTGGTGGCCTATGAAAACAATTTATGTGATATAGTTTATCTTTTTAAATTTTACAAAATGTTCTACACTGTTGCAAAAATTTGAACAAAACTTACCTTGGTAAGATGGAACCAAATCCAGGATCCTCTGGACCAGGTACAAACACAAAACGACTACTGTAGCAAAATTCAATACAATTCATTTAAAAATATTGTAACACTATCCAATAGCTTAAAAGCAAGTTATTCCCTTTGTTTTCACTTTAAAATTAAAAAACGTTTAAATTTCATGCATTATAATAAATGAACTATTAAGTCTTCAGACCAACACTGTCTAGTAATGTCATGATAGAAAAGTTCTATATCTGCACTGTCCAATTGAACACTTGAATTGTGGCTAGCATAGCTGATGGACTCAATTTTATATTTTATTTAACTTTAATTAAATTTAAAGAGACATGTGGCCAGTGACTATCATATTGGAGAGTGAAGCTCTAGACTCTTAAGAGTAATGCCACGAAGAAATTCCAAGTATTGCTGAAATTACCTCTATCCCTTTCAATACTTTTCATTATAAACCTCTAGTACAATGTGAGGATAACTTTATCTCTTAGCTCTTTTAATTTTCTCAACTTTATCTTCCTTAGTTTTGTAATAATTGCTGATATAACAAAATTCATTTTGTTTTTTTTTTAAAGCAAAACGGTGAAAAAATATATAGTGGTAGAGATCATTACCTTTGGTGAATATCTGGGTATTCACATATTATATCTGCCAAAGTTTTTAGGGAATCTAAAATTTTAAAAAGGTATTGAATTAAATTTGCATATAATGCCATAAATTATATTTTATTAGATACAGTCCTGTATATTCTTAATTAAAATATTATGGATAATTTCTTATTACTTTAGTTTATATGACTATAGAAACACTTCTTATTAAATAGATCTTAATACCTTTCAAAGCTTGAACTTGATTTTTTCCATATGGTGCAGATGAAAAATTACCACACAGAATAAAGCAGGTTGGAGGTGCTGGTGAATAACCTAAAGAATAAAAGAGTAAATGAACAATACTTTTCTAGTCTACAAATCAAGTTAAAAACCCTTTAACCATGACTTTCTAATAATAAAAATTTATTTTAATTAAAATGACATTTTAATAACATTAAAATAATACTAATAACAGTACCCATTTATTGAGCACTTACTATAGGCCAGGCCTGCATTGGCTTAATTACTCCTCAGAACATCCATAAAATCTGAGACTTAGGTTAAGTAACCTGCCCAAGGTAATAGGCTCACACTGAAACCCAGTTTGTTTTTGTTTTTGTTTAGAGATAGGGTCTCACTATGTTGGCCAGCTGGTCTTGAACTTCAGGACTAATTCTTATTTATCATGACTATAAACACACACACACACACACACACACACACACAGGTTTTTTTCTTAATGTAAAAATTTAAGTCTTTAAAATGAAATCTAATTTAAATTATCTCATTGCTAACTCAGTGTTTTTTTTTAATTGAATACTCAAAAAGATAAATAGAATACTCAAAAAGTTTTAAAACATGAACCCTCATAAGAGTTCAAGAAAGAAGAAAAAAATAAGACCTACCAGCAAACATTATGCGAAGCTTTTCCAATACTTCCACTTGGTCCAACCAAACATCAGATAAAAACACAAACATAGCATCTTTATTCTCCTCTTCTAGTTGTTTTAGTTTTGCAGAAGTCTTCACAGATGTATTAGAAGGACCTCCAAAAAAATTAATATTTCCATAGTATGCCCTAGATAATTATAACATAATTATCTTCTATATACTACCAGAGATATTTTTCTAATAATTGTATACATTTAGCTTCTTTGTATCTAATGAAGTTATTTTCCAGTGTAAATAGGTGAAAATGTACTCTTTGTAACACTTTAAAAGTACAAAGGTTATCTAAATATTCTAAAATAAGACAAGCAATATGGAAGCAGTAAATAAAATAATAGGCTATATCTGTGTCTTAAAACTGTCTAAAGCAAACATTAAAATAATAATTTCCTATGTCACTGAAAGTAGGAGAAATGAGTACACCATTTGAACGATATCTAATAGAAACCTCAAAATATGTGCTAACCATCTGCCCAAGTAATTCCACTTCTGGAAAGGCTAATTGTAAGGAATTAAGGATATATACAAAGACTAGCCTATATCCAAGAACTTCGAAAAAATTATTCAACGGTTCCTTCAAAGCTTGGTTTTATTCAACGCTCACCAAGCAAGGGTCAGTAGGAAAGTGGGTAATCTACACGCTCCCAGCCTCCACCACTCTTGCCCACTCTACACTGACATCCTGCAGTTCCCAGCTTAAATGCAAATACCCCAGAGGCCTCCTCTGAGGATCCCAAAAGAGGTTAGATTTTCCCATTATACACTCTCATAGGAACCTGCGCTTCTCCTTTGCAGATCTTATCAAATTTGTAATCAGGCCAGGGTGGCTCACACCTATAATCCCAGCACTTTGGGAGGCCAAGGTGGGGGGATTGCTTGAGGTCAGGAGTTCAAAACCAGCCTGACCAACATGGTGAAATCCACCCCGTCTCTATTAAAAATATGAAAATTAGCCGGGCATGGTGGCAGGCACCTATAATCCCAGCTACTCGGGAGGCTGAGGCAGGAGAATCGCTTGAACCTAGGAGATGGAGGTTGTAGTGAGCCAAGATCATGCCATTGCACTCCAGCTTGGGCAACAAAGCAAGATTTCGCCTCAAAAAAAAAAAAAAAAAAAAATGTAATCGGCCAATTGTAATTGGGTGATTGTTTCATGTCTGTCTCCCCCACCTAGTGGCAATACAGTATGTGCTCAAAACATATTTCCTGAATGTCACAAATCATGATATAAAACAATATTTCACAGTAATAGAAAATGTTGATAGCATATTATTAGATGAAAAACACAGGTTACAAAGCAAGGTACAGTATGTATCCATTTATAGTGCCAAAAAAAAGGGAATAGATATAGACCTGTGCATTCATGCATAAAAAGAAACTCTCCAGATATACACATACATATCTTGTTATAGTTGATTCCTTTTTTTTTTTAGACGGAGTCTCGCACTGTCTCCCAGGCTAGAGTGCAGTGGTGCAGTGGTACGATCTCAGCTCACTGCAACCTTCGTCTCCCGGGTTCAAGCAATTCTCCTGCCTCAGCCTCCCAAGTAGCTGGGATTACAGGCACGTGCCACCACGTCCAGCCAATTTTGTATTTTTAGTAGAGATGGGGTTTCACCATGTTGGCTAGGCTGGTCTTGAACTCCTGACCTCAAATGATTCACCCTTCTCGGCCTTCCAAAGTGCTGGGATTACAGGCATGAGCCACCAAGCCCAGCAAGTTGATTCTTGTTATTAGTGATAGTTATGTTCTATAAAATCTCCACAAACAATGAATTGGCAAACACTGAACCACTGCTCCTTGGGAAAATTTGTACATAGATATACATGGATTGATTATAGTCTTAAGTCCTAAAACCAATTTATCCTGGTAGATTCTATTTTTACAAATGAGAAAAGTTGGTTCAGAAATGTTAAGTGTCTTATCTGAGGTTGCTCCAAACACAGGTGCCAGAGCTGAGATTCAAATGCCCCCTCCCCACACACAACTGGCCCCAGGGCCAGAGCTTCTTGCACTACCCTGTACTGCTCTCTGCAGTCTCTGTCCTCTGGTCATCTCTTTTTTTTTTTTTTTTTTGAGACACGGTTTTGCTCTGTCTCCCAGCCTAGAGTGCAATGGCATGATCTCAGCTCACTGCAAGCTCCGCCTCCCAGGTTCAAGCCATTCTCCTGCCCCAGCCTCCCAAGTAGCTGGGACTATAGGCACCCGCCACCATGCCTGGCTAATTTTTTGTATTTTTAGTAAAGACAGGGTTTCATTGTGTTAGCCAGGATGGTATCCATCTCCTGACCTCGTGATCTGCCCACCTCGGCCTCCCAAAGTGCTGGGATTACAGACGTGAGCCACCGTGCCCAGCCCCTCTGGTCATCTCTTAATGAGGCTGAAACAAGAGGGCAGTGTGGCCTTGTTCAACTTCAGCTGGGAACATGCATGCCAGGTGACTCAAAATTTTTTGCTGTTTTGCTGAGCAAAAATGACCACTAAAGCACCTTTAGTATTGACTTTAGGAGGTACAAAAACATTTTAGCACAAATCTGTAAATGAAGATCTACTATATATGGACAGTCATGCACGGCATAACAACGTTTTGGCAATGACGGACTGCATATATGAGTGGTTTCATTGAATGATAATGGAACTGAAAAGCTCTTATTGCCTAGTGACATCTTAGCTGTCAAAATGTCCTAGTGCCACACATTACTGTGTCTGTAGGGACACTGGTGTATACAACCTACTGAGCTGCCAGTTGTAGGAAAGTACAGCATATATAATAATGTACAATATGTAACACTTGATAACAATAATAAATGACTATGTTACTACTTTATGTATTTACTGTACTTTTAATCATTATTTTAGAGTGTAGTCCTTCAACTTTTTTTTTTAAGTTAACTGTAAAACAGCCTCAGGCAGGTTCTTCAGGAGGTCCTTCAAGAAGAACGCACTGTTACTACAGATGGCAGCTCCATGAATTATTGCCCCTGAAGACCTTCCAGTGGACAAGATGTGGAGGTGAAAGACAGTGATACTGATGATTCTGTGTATAGGCCTAGGTTAATACATTTGTTTTAGTTTTTAACAAAAAAGATTTTTAGAAAATATAAAGATGGGAAAAAGTGGCTGGGCATAGTGGCTCATGCCTGTAATCACAGTACTTTGGGAGGCTGAGGCGGGAGGATTGCTTGAGGCCAGGAGTTCGAGACCAGCCTGAGCAAAATAGTGAGACCCCCCCCACCAATCCCTACACAAATTTTTTTTTTTTTTAATTAGCAGTCTTAGCTACTTGGGAAGCTGAGGCAGAAGGAACACTTATGTCCAGGAATTTGAGGTTGCAGTGAGCTATAATCGCATCGCTGCACTCCAGCCCGAAGAGAGAGTACGATTGTGTCAGTAAATCAATTAATCAATAAAAGAAAAAAGCTTACAAAATCAAGATATAAAGAAACAATTTTTGTGCAGCTGTACAATGTGTTTGTGTTTTAAGCTGTTTATAACAAAAGAGTCAAAAAGTTTAAAATTTTTTAAAGCTTATAAAGAATGTTAAACTAAAGTTAATTTTATTAAAAAATTTTTATTTCAAGACAGGGTCTTCCTTTGTCACTCTGGCTGAAGTATAGTGGCACAATGATAATTCACAGCAGCCCTGAACTCCTGGGCTTAAGCAATGCTGCCACTTCAGCTTGCCAAGTAGCTAGGACTACAGGTACACACTGCCACACCCAGCTAATTTTGTTGTTGTTGTTGTTGGTAGAGATGAGGTTTTGTTATGTTGTCTAGGCTGGTCTCAAACTCCTGGCCTTAAGCAACACTCCCTTCAGCCTCCCAAAGTGCTAGGACTGATTACAGGTGTGAGCCACTGTGCCCAGCCTAGGTTAATTTCTTACCGAAGGAAGAAAACTGTTTTTAAACAAATTTAGTGTAGCCTAAGTGTACAGTGTTAATAGCCTACAGTAGTGTACAGTAATGTCCTAGGCCTTCAAATTCACTCACTACTCACTCACTGACTCACCCAGAGCAACTTCCAGCCCTGCAAGTTCCATTCATGATAAGTGTTCCATATAGGTGTACCAATTTTACATTTTATACCATATTTTTACTTTATCTTTTCTATATCTAGAGAGACAAATACTTATCACTGTGTTACAGTTGCCTATGGTATTCAATACAGCAACGCGTCATACAGGTTTGTAACACAGAAGCAATAGGCTGTACCATACAGCCTTGGTGTGCAGTGGGCTATATCATCTAGGTTTGTGTAAGTACACTGTGATGTTTGCACAATGACATAATCACCTAACAACACATTTCTCAGGACATATCCCCGTTGTTATGCAATACACAACTGTATATACTTATATAAAGTAATGTTAACAGTTTTTTTCTGTTTAGTAAAATTACAGGTGATTTTCCTTTCCTTTTGTGTGCCTTCATATATTTTCTAATTTTTTTTTTTTTTTTTGCAATCATGAACCACATTATTAATAAGAAAAAACTTTTCTTTTTTTAAAGATTCAACTACTTTTCCAATGCAGCATACTGGCTTGAGTTGGAAACCTTGGGATCAAAGCACATCTCTAACAGTAAAAAGTTTGGGCCAGGTGCAGTGGCTCACACCTATAATCCCTGCCTCCCTCTGGGAGGCTAAGGTGGGTGGATCACCTGAGGTCGGGAGTTCGAGACCAGCCTGACCAACATGGAGAAACCGTGTCTCTACTAAAAATACAAAATTAGCTGAGTGTGGTGGCGCATGCCTGTAATCCCAGCTACTTGGGAGGCTGAGGCAGGAGAATCACTTGAAACCGAGAAGTAGAGGTTGTGGTGAGCCAAGATGGTGCCATTGCACTCCAGCCTGGGCAACAAGAGCAAAACTCTGTCTTAAAAAAAAGTTTGTGACTGTGGATAAATTACCCAACCCTTCTTTTTTGGGGGGTAGGAGGACAAAGTCTCAGTGTGTCGCCCAGCCTGGAGTGCAGTGGCAGGATCTCAGCTCACTGCAACCTCCGCCTCCAAAGTTCAAGCAATTCTCTCGCCCAAGTAGCTGGGACTACAAGCGCATGCCACCACACCTGGCTAATTTTTGTATTTTTAATAGAGACAGGGTTTCACCATGTTGCCCAGGCTAGTCCTGAACTCCACAGCTCAAGCAATCCACCCACCTCAGCCTCCCAGATCGACACTTCTTAACCTAACTCTTCAAATGCAAAAAAAACTAAACTGGTATCTACTGCACAGGGTTACTAGAAGAAATACAAGTGATAATGTACAGAAAGCCCATAGGGCACAGTGCTCAGTATGGTGTGAGCCCTTAGACATGGTAACTGATACTGTTATTGTTCTCACCAAATGGACCAACTAGCATTTTCAAAGGTATAGTAATAATTTTGTAGTTGCTAGAGGAATGCAGTAAGTAGACATAATTGTATGATGATTTCAGTTAAGCATATACCCAAACATAAATCAGAGCATCACAGAAAGAAACACCTATTAAGCTAAATATTGAGAAATTAAACTTCAGAAAAACCTTACTCACATCTTCCATTTTAAAAAAAATTATTTGCATTAACTACACAATAGTAGGGAGGGTATTGAGTCAGTGTAAATCTCTTTAGGATAGGACCATGCTGTAGACCTATTTGCACTTGTTTGTAAAATAGTATTTTACACATAAAACATACTCAGTAAAATATTAGTTGTTGAATTGATTGACTACCACCAGATTTAGCCCCCTGAATTTTATATTTTGAAGGCATTTTAAAAGTAATTTATAATCCTAACAAGAATAAAATGATCATTTTATTTTAGTGTACTTTATTACACCTCACACCAATCCTTTGGTTTACTAAGCATATACTAAACAGTTGGATTTAGAGAAAATGGTATAATTTAAGTGGAAAATTATTTGAAACATTATAATAATGATCTCTTGGCTAAAGAGAAACGAATGGTAAACTCACAGCCAGCCAATTCTACTATACCTCTCATTCCAAAGTAGTAATTTTGAAGCTTGTACAAAACAAAAACACGACAATGGCAATTTTGCTCTAAACATATTCCAAAGGAAACTTACCATATTGAAAAACACCACAAACTGCACCAAAAGCACTCAAATAGAGGTGAGCTTGGCTTGATTAGGGCTTGTGTTCTCCTTAGCAAGATCAGCACCTTTCCCTCAGTTACTTCAACAGGAAGAGTAGATGCTCTGCAAAGGCCGCCCTGCCAGTAAACTCCCAGCCAGAAAATGTTGCCTTTGCACCTTGAATTTATACAGGCATACTAAAACTAAAATCTTTGTTGTTGTTGTTGTTGTTGCTGAGACGGAGTCTCGCTCTGTCGCCAGCCTGGAGTGCAGTCGCCAGGCTGGAGTACAGTCGCCAGGCTGGAGTGCAGTGGCGCGATCTCAGCTCACTGCAACCTCTGCCTCCCGGTAAAACTAAAATCTTAATCTTTATGCTTCCTTTTGAAATCATCACCATTATACAGAATCTCATGGTTAGAAGGCAACTACTTTAATTCCCCCAGAGGTGGCAAACTCAAATGCTTACAGGCTCCAGGAAGATAACACCAAATAGCAAAGCAGCAGTCCACTGACACTAACTAAGGCACACATACATGCCCTGCCCAAAGTGGGCAACCACTGCGGTTTAGTTTTTGCAGTGTGAGAATTCAGGCTCTGTACTGCCAGATCCTCCTTTTAAGAGAACTCCAAAACCTAGACCTTTATGAGAAATCATCTAATTTTTATACACTGGAAACTAACTCAAAATGTTTTTAAACACCTCAAAGTGGGGAGAAGAAAAGAAAGGTCTATAAACTACTTTCAACCCATGGGCCACCAAGTACAATTTTTATACTATCATTCAGGCTTTGCCCAAATAATTCAATTGAAAGGGAGCTCAGCTCCTCTAAGGGAAGGCCATTTTGGAATAGCTCTAATATTATGATACTTTTACTTATATTAAGGAGCTATAAGCTACCTCACATAACTTTCATTCATTAGAATATAAAAATGAGAATTTTATATGAACATGGAATTATATTCTTCTAAGTGTTATCCTATCTCTCTTACCTCACTTGAACTTCTCATCAACTCCAAAGATAAATAAAACAGATAGACTGGAAATCTTTCCTAGTTAAAGCCGAAGTACAAAGACGGTATTGCAACTAATCTTTGGCCAATCTGCTAGTTTTCACATTACATATAAAACCTAGTCTTCTAATTCTCATTTTCCATTGCTCTTTCCATTTTGACACAAAGCCTGACACCTTGTAGTAACTGAGATATGATGTACTATCTTACATTCACTCCTGCCAGTATTACCAAATTCCCATAGAGTATAAACCAAACATTTTAATACCTAGTAGTACTAGAGGGCTCAGTGGGGGGAAATCCAAAGGCATTGACATGAAACACTTGATCTTCAAACCAACCTGAAAAAAAGTAACGTCACTTTCATTGTCTAATCCTCTGTGTTTGAAAGGACAAAATTATGTTACAACAAAGCAATAATGCCAGGCTAGTCTCACGCCCTGTGAACTAATTACAGAGGCTGCCAACCTCAATGAACTACACAACAACTTTAGATCCACAGAGAGTCTCAACTTATAAAGTTCATTAAATAGAAATAGATTCAGAACTTTCACTTTTCAGTTTGGCACCACGTGTTGAAATACAGATTAGGAAATGTTTCATTTTATGGCCCTATATAAAATTAAGTGTTTTTTTCAACTTTATTGAGGTATCATTCACATACTATACAATTCACCCTTTAAAAGTATATAATTCAGGGACGGGTGCAGTGGCTCACACCTGTAATCCCAGCACTTTGGGAGGCTGAGGCGGGCGGATCACAAGGTCAGGAGATAGAGACCATCCTGGCTAACACGGTGAAACCCCGTCTCTACTAAAAATACAAAAATAAAAAAAAATTAGCCAGGCGTAGTGGTGGGCACCTGTAGTCCCAGCTACTAGGGAGGCTGAGGCAGGAGAATGGTGTGACCCCGGGAGGCAGAGCTTGCAGTGAGCCGAGATCATGCCATTGCACTCCAGCCTGGGTGACAGAGCGAGACTCTGTCTCAAAAGAAAAAAAAAAAAAGTATATAATTCAGGCCGGGCACGGTGGCTCACGCCTGCAATCCCAGCACTTTGGGAGGCCAAGGTGGGTGGATTGCCTGAGCTCAGGAGTTTGAAACCAGCCTGGGCAACACGGTGAAGCCCCATCTCTACTAAAATACAAAAAATTAGCCAGGCATGGTCACATGTGCCTATAATCTCAGCTACTCGGAAGGCTGAGGCATGAGAATCACTTGAACCCGGGAGGCGGAGGTTGCAGTGAGCCGAGATCGCGCCACTGCACTCCAACCTAGGTGACAGAGTGAGACTCCACCTCAAAAAAAAAAAAAGGTGTGTAATTCGGTGATTTTTAGTATATTCACAAGTTGTGTAGCCATTACTACTATCTAATTTCAGAACACTTTCATCACCCCAAAAAGACTTCTATTAGCCCATTAACAGTCTAAGAGTTATTTTGCCAAAAATATGCTCTTCTAATTAATAGTATCCATAAATTATATCATGTTAACATATTTTACCCAAAGCAGAAATAGTTTTACTGGAGAATGAGAAGAAGGACAGTAACAAAGTATACTGACTTACCTTCTGCTAAGACAAAGCATGCCTCTGTGTATAAACCACTATGGAACTGGTACACAACAGTTGAGGAAAATAATTCTATTCTTGAGGCAGTAATAAAGTCAACATACATTTTGAGTCCAACAAGGCTTCTAAATAATAAATTCAAAGACTTCCCATTTGAAACTGTGAATAGACCACAGCTTAGAAAAGAGCTTAAAAAATGTAGGTTTAAATGTCCTTATGTTTAATTCTTGGTAATACTGACAGGGTGGATCATTCTTACCATGATATAAACTTCATCAGTGATTCGTCTAGATTCTCCAGATAAGAGAAAATTAAAGTTGTTCTGTCTCTGTTTATGATTATATCTCTACATTCCTACACCAGCAACACAGAGAAGTTACATTGAGAACCCAAATAGGTAAATTTTAAAAGGATATATAATCAATTTCCCCAATTCATGTAATGCAGATTTTAAGAAATACAGACAAGCAAAGGATATAGCTTTACTAAGGTCTAGTTGTACTGTTCCAGTAGGATCTTCCAGAAAAAATTTTCCCTAAAAAAAATGAAAAGAAATAAATCCACATTTATGTAACAATGAAAACCATGACAAAAAAATTAAACTACAAGTTTGACAACAGAATACAGTAGGGAGAAAAGTGGATTTTAAAAATCAGCTATTATTTCTAGTCTAGGCTCTTCCATTTACTAGTCTGATAACCCCAGACTAATCACTTAACTGAGATTCTGACTCCTCACAGGTACAATGGAGAATGACTCCTACAGATAAGAAATGGCAAGAGGGACACTCAGTGTCTGCCATAAGGAGGGTCTCCCCAGGTACCTTCTAAGACAGCCAACAGCATCTCCAAGGGACCAGGACATACTCTGCAGCTTGCTTGTTCAGAAACCCAGTACTCTCCGTTTATCCAAAGGTTACTAGGGGCCTAATTTCAGGCTATGCAAACTGGGCTCCTGGACAAGACACTCTGTCCTGATGTCTTCTCAGGAAACCAAACACAGAAGAAAAAGACACTTGGTGACCGAGAAAAGGTTTTTGTTTTTTCTGGTTTTCTTTTTTTTTTTTTTTTTTTGACTATTACAAAACAAAAAGTCTAATATGAAAATGTACATGACCTAATTTTTACATCATTGTAAAACAGGCCCTATGGAGAGAGGAAATGGGTTTCTGTGCTGAACAGCCATTATTATTTTATTTATTTATTTATTTATTTATTTTTTTGAGACAAAGTTTTGCTCTTGTTGCCCAGGCTACAGTGCAATGGCACCATCTCGGTTCACCTCCCGGGTTCAAGCAATTCTCCTGCCTCAGCCTCCCGAGTAGCTGGGATTACAGGCATGTGCCACCATGCCCGGCTAATTTTGTAATTTTAGTTGAGACAGGATTTCTCCATGTTGGTCAGGCTGGTCTCGAACTCCCAGCCTCAGGTGATCCACCCACCTCGGCCTCCCAAAATGGCTGGGATTACAGGAGTGAGCCACCGTGCCCAGCCAACAGCCATTATTTATCCTTGTTCCAAGGCTTCTAACATGATGATACAATTTCCTCGTATTACCACTATTCCAATATTGTTCTGTTGGTGAGGCAAGTTTTCAATAAAAAATACATTCCTGTGCCTGCTACAAAAATGTTCTATGTAACCGACATTTCATCAATCCAAGGCCAAAAATAAAAGTTTGATGCTTATTAAGTTACCTCTTTTAACTGCGTTATCATTCCAAGAACAATCACATCTCCGATTTTGGTTGTACTACCCAATAAGGTTTCTATTGTTTTAAGCTAAAATAAAACAAAATAAATTTTAAAGACTGTAAGTATATTCTTTCAAGAAACAAAACTTTTTATAAATAAGTAAATTTGGGGTACACATTTCAGCATTTATAGCTACTTTACAGTAGAAAATCAAATAAAATGGAAATAAAGTTGTAAAATTAAATTTAAGATGTTTAATTTTGTCCTACAAAAAGGCTGTAAGATCAAGTGTATGATGCCTAAAGAAACACCACATCAACTCAGGCTCTTACCAATGACTGAATCCACACCATATCATTCTGAATAATGATAAGTACATTTATTTTTTAAATATAGAAAAGAATATCAATTTTATTTTATTTGAATAGTACCTTTTGAAAATTAGCAAGCTATTTAAAAATATATATTCCAATTTTACTTAGTATTTTAAAAGGCTCTCATTATTATTTACATTCTCAATCTGATCTTTTTTTCTAATCAGAAAGTTTAAGGTAGTAAAAATTGGGACACTATTGTAAAAAATCCTTTCCGGCCAGGTGCAGTGGCTCACACCTGTAATCCCAGCACTTTGGGAGGCCGAGGCGGGCGGATCACAAGGTCAGCAGATCAAGACCATCCTGGCTAACATGGTGAAACCCCGTCTCTACCAAAAATACGAAAAATTAGCCGGGCACAGTGGTGGGCACCTGTAGTCCCAGCTACTCAGGAGGCTGAGGCAGGAGAATGGCATGAACCCAGGAGGCGGAGCCTGCAGTGAGCCAAGATCATGCCACTGCATTCCACCCTGGGCAACAGAGCAAGACTCCATCTCAAAAAATAAAAAAAATAAAAAATAAAAAAATTGCCGGGCGCGGTGGCTCACGCTTGTAATCCCAGCACTTTGGGAGGCCGAGACGGGCGGATCACGAGGTCAGGAGATCGAGACCACGGTGAAACCCCGTCTCTACCAAAAATACAAAAAATTAGCCGGGCGTGGTGGCGGGCGCCTGTAGTCCCAGCTACTCGGAGAGGCTGAGGCAGGAGAATGGCGTGAACCCGGGAGGCGGAGCTTGCAGTGAGCCGAGATCGCGCCACTGCACTCCAGCCTGGGTGACAGAGCGAGACTCCGTCTCAAAAAAAAAAAAAAATAAAAAATAAAAAAAAATAAATAAAAAAATAAAAAAATTATTTCCATCTTTTTCTATATGTAATCCTAAATATATGTAAATACATACATATATAATTTATAACACACACCTATACAGTTTATTTACAAAGATGAAATCATAGTGTATGTACTATTCTGCAACTTAACTATTTGAAGTTAATACTATCTAAGACATCTTTCCATTTTTCTACATATAGATTTCCTTCTGTTTAAAGAATAGAGATATCCATATTATACATATGACCATTTATTTCACCAAACTCCTATTAAAGGACATTTAAGTTGTTCCCAGTTTTCTACTAATAAAAACAATGGTTAATATTTCTGTGCACTTTCTTGGCCCACTACACAGAAACTTTTTTTTTTTTTTTTTTTGAGATGGGGTCTCACATTGCCCAGGCTGGAGTGCAGTGGCGCCCTCGTACCTCACTGCAGCCTTAAACTGGGCTCAAGTGATCCTTCCACCTAGCCCCGAGTCACCAGGATTACAGGCACTAGCCACTGCATCCAGCTACACATAATAACTGTTGAATAAAGTTCTACACATTCTAGAAACACAATTGCTAGATAAAAAGATATGTAAGTTTTCATACTTATAGAAATTATAAGTGGAGCTTCTTTTATCTTTAAGTTTTATCTTTATGTTTTCTTATAACAAATAATTCATGTTTACTATAGAAAAAAATTTAAAATATAGACAAGAAATAAAAACTTATATAATCCCATCATTCCATAATAATCACATTAACATTTAATACTGGAGTTACTCTTAAAAAATATGAACCTAGGCCGGGCAACGGTGGCTCACACTTGTAATCCCAGCACTTTGGGAGACCGAGGCGGGTGGATCACGAGGTCAGGAGATCGAGACCATCCTGGCTAACACGGTGACACCCCATCTCTACTAAAAATACAAAAAATTAGCCGGGCTTGGTGGCGGGCGCCTGTAGTCCCAGCTACTCAGGAGGCTGAGGCAGGAGAATGGCGTGAACCCTGGAGGCGGTGCTTGCAGTGAGCAGATATCGTGCCACTGCACTCCAACCTGGGTGACAGAGTGAGACTGTCTCAAAAAAAAAAAAAATGAACCTAGGGCTGGGCGTGGTGGCTCACGCCTGTAATCCCAGCACTTTGGGAGGCTGAGGCGGGCGGATCACTTGAAGTCAGAAGTTCAAGACCAGACTGTCCAACATGGCAAAACCTCATCTCTACTAAAAATACAAAACAGTTGGGCATGGTGGTGTGCACATACAGTCCCAGCTACTCAAGAGGCTGAGGCAGAATTGCTTGAACCTGGGAAGTGGAGGTTGCAGTGAGCCAAGATCGCACTATTGCACTACAGCCTGGGTGACAGAGCAAGACTCTGTCGGAAAGAAAGGAAAGGAAAGGGAAGGGGGAAGGGGGAAGGGAAGGGAAAAGAACCTAGCTAAGTGTAGTGGTGCACACCTATTGTCCCAGCTACTCAGAAGGCTGGGGCAGGAGGATCACTTGAGGCCATGAGTTCAAGACCAGCCTGGGCAACATCACAAGACCCCATGTCTCTATCAAAAGAAAAAAAAAAGAACCTAAAACAACACAGGAGAAGTAAAAATAACACTATTTTTTAGCACATCATTTTTGTAATCTGTAAAGGGATATTATCATACAGATAGATAAATGTAATTTAAGTAGGGAATGTGCCATCACAGATACAGAATTAGACAGTTTGAAAAGAATAATTAAGCCTTAAAATTACTTTGTCAAAGAGGAGAAAAGGGAAAAGGCTCCTGCGCTGTGGGCATCACAGTTGCCAGAGAAAACCTAATATAGAAAACATATAGATGATCTTTGGTAGGGAAATATAGGTAATGTCAATTTCTAAAACCTAATTTATACTCCAATAAAAGTTTTGTTTGTTTGAGACGGGTCCTTACACTGTCACCCAGGCTGGAGTACAGTGGCATGATCTCAGCTCACTGCAGCCTCAACCTCCCAAGCTCAAGTAATCCTCCCACCTCAGCCTCTCAAGTAGCTGGGACCACAGGTGCACGACACCACACCTGGCTAATGTTTTTTATTGTTTGTAAAGATGAGGTCTTGCTATGTTGCCCAGGTTGTGGGAGCCATTTGTGTTCTCTCATTCATTCTATAAATGTTGTTTCCTTAGTACCTTAAGTAAAGTTTTCACTTCAACCAATATAACACATTCTAGTTCAATAACTGTGTGTGGTGGTCACTGAGGGATGAGTTGGGCAAGGAACCAGCATTTGAGTTCCTTAGTGTTACGGTCACTAAGGGATGAGTGATGGCAAGAAAAGAAATGTTGAAAAATTCTCAGAAAGCCAGTGTAGTATCCAAATGGGCTAGGAATCTATCTTGGAGTCCAGAGTGTATCTGGGGCTAGCATCGTATCAGGGCCTTCTCAAAGGAAGCAGTAGCTTCTGTTAGAGATTTGTGGGACACAGGACTCTAGGAATGGACTGTATCAAAAGTGGGCATGCAGCCAGTCCAGTTAGCTAAACAGTTACCAGTAGTTTATTTTCATTTAAAATTCAGTGAATTAGAATTAAGCAATAAATATTAAACTTATACACTTATACCCCCTACATAACTAGGATAATGTTCTAACCTGGAATTTGCTTCCGCTTTCATCAGGGTGAGAACCTATCACCGGAGGAGTAAATAATTCATGCCTGTGGGTCCTCTATAAAAAAGAAAGATTCACATGAATTCCTGAAACAGACATTTAAACATAAGATTCATTAAAATAGTGCCCTGATGAAACATCGTCCTTAAACTAATGTCACTATTACCTATTCTCAACAAATTTGAAAACCCACATAATTTAACATACAAATATCTAGTAAGTTTTAAAATTAAAAAAAAAAAAAGTAAAAATTTTTAAAGGTCTATTGTATGTATGGCAGCAGCACATTGTGGGCTGAGGATATGAAGAACAACCAAATGTCACCCTGAGAGCACTGGGGCGAGTGAAAGAGAAGTGCCACCACACAACAAAGTACTGTGAGGGCTGACTGTACCCCAGGCCAAAGGGGCCACTGAACCACAGCCCAGATGATAAATAAGATTTGGGTAGTAAGAAACAAAAGGAGGCTGAGATAAGACATTTCAGGGCCAGGCGCAGTGGCTCACGCCTGTAATCCCAGTACTTTGGGAGGCCGAGGAGGGCAGATCACCTGAGGTCAGGAGTTCAAGACCAGCCTGGCCAACATAGTGAAACCCCATCTCTACCAAAAATACAAAAATTAGCTGGGTGTGGTGGAGGGCACCTGTAATCCCAGCTACTCAGGAGGCTGAGGCAGGAGAATTGCTTGAAACTAGGAGGCAGAGGTTGTAGTGGGCCAAGATCGTGCCACTGCACTCCAGCCCAGGGAACAAGAGTGAAACTCTGTCTCAAAAAAAAAAAAAAATCCCATGTGCAACCTTCCTAATATGTTTGATACGCATCTTTTTGTTTGTATGTATTTTTAGAAAATGTTTATTGTTTTTGTATGCAAAAAAAATTAATAAAAAAAAAAAGACATTTCAGGCAGAGAAATTATAAGAGTTAGAGTATTTAGGAAGCTATGCAAAGTTTAATACAGTTGAATTATGGCGTGCACAAGGTAGAACATGAGACAAGGCCAGAGATTAGTAAGATCCATGTGGGGATACTTCCCTCCCCAACTCTCAGTCCATATAGTTTAGGTAGGATTGATACCCCTTCCTCCTTCTATAGATAGGAATTCAAGGCCTAGAAAATGAAAGTACTCCATCCTTTGGCCAGTGATTGGTTCAAGGATGAGCAAGTGCTTCAAGGTAGGCTCAAAAGAGACAGATTCAAGACTTTTGCTAGAACTAATAGAAAAGAGGAACTCTCTTTCCAAGAGTTGCTAAGGCTACTAGTGGAGATCTTTGTCACTTTATAGGGAGAACCTATTTGAAAGTAAAATCAATTTTTTTAAAAGAGCTGGGACATGGAAAGAGACAGATGCCTGCTGATATTGTGTGAGCACCTGAATCCAGCCAGGCTTGAAACTAGTGAACTTCCAGACTTCACAATACAAGCTAAGCCAATATATTCCTTTTTCAGTTTTAATCAATTTGAGTTTCTGTAACCTCCAACTCAAAAAGCCCTGATAATACGAACTTTGTCTGCCCAGCCAAGAAGTTTATCCTATAGACAATGAGAAACAAAGATTTTGAAGTAGGATAATGATAACATCAGATTCATTTTCTGGAAGATAATTGCAATGAAAATATGGATGGACTGAACTTCAACCTGTTTATTTCACAGATGAATAAATGAGGCTCAGAAGGGATAAGTGGCACACCCACAGTAATCGAGTAGACTTCAAAACATACTTAAGAAAAAAGAAATGTGGTGTTTACTGAGCACCTTCTCTGTATAAAGGACAGTGCCAAATGTGGCACAGGAGATAAACAAGGAATCCACAGTCTGATCACAGGGATAAGCACCTCAAATGCAAGGCAGGGCCAAGTCCAGTCAGTGACATAAAACACGTACTACTCAGCTGGGCGCGGTGGCTCACACTTGTGATCCTAACACTTTGGGAGGCCGAGGCGGGTGGATCACAAGGTCAGGAGATGGAGACCATCCTGGCTAACACAGTGAAACCCGTCTCTACTAAAAATACAAAAAATTAGCCGGGCGTTTTGGCACATGCCTGTAGTCCCAGCTACTCAGGAGGCTGAGGCAGGAGAATCGCTTGGAGGCAGGAGAATTGCTTGAACCCAGGAGGTGGAGGTTGCAGTGAGCCGAGATTGCACCGCTGCACTCCAGCCTGCGCAACAGAGTAAGACTCTGCCTCAAAAAAAAAAAAAAAAAAAAAGATGTACTACTGGGTTCGAGCAGAAAGAGATTCAGCTGGGCATGGTGGCTCATGCCTGTAATCCCAGCACTTTGGGAGGCTGAAGTGGGCAGATCACTTGAGGTCAGGAGTTCGAGACCAGCCTGGCCAACATGGTGAAACCCCATCTCTACTAAAATAAAAAAGTTAACTGGGTGTAGTGGTATGTGCCTATAATCTCAGCTACTTGGGAGTCTGAGGAAGAATCACTTGAATCCAGGAGGCAGAGGTTACAGTGAGCCAAGTTTGCACCACTGCACTCTAGCCTAGGCGACAGAGACTCCATCTCAAAAATAAAAAAGAAAAAGATTGCATCCAACTGAAGATCAAGAAGGGCTCCAGAAAGGAGGAATCTGAGAAAAGCCTTCCAAAATAGGACGGTTTCAACAGTGGAGATAAGAGGGAAGAGCAGTCAACAGGATAAACAAAGTCACAGAAGTAGTGAAACAGAAACAATAATTCCATATTTCAGTTTTGGCTCCAGCCCAGAGTATGATTAGAGGAAAAGTAGAGATTAGGCCAATTATGTGTGAGAGAAAATCTGACATATTAAGGATAATCTGCATTTAATTCAATAGGCAGTGAATTTCCTTGAAAGACTTCTGTGCAAAACCCATGAGGTGGTCAGAGCTACACTTGGGACAGATTAACCTGGCAACACTATGTCAGCAATGGAAGCAGCAGAGGATGCTGGTTCCTCAAGATCATTCTCTTCAACCTTTATTTAACCTACTGCTGACCATCTGCTCCTCCTTGAAGCCTTCTTGTCCTTCTGCCATATAACACCATCCTCGCCTGGCCCCCAAGTTCTATCCTCTTCCCCTCTTTTTTTTTTTTTTTTTTTTGAGACGGAGTTTCACTCTTGTTGCCCAGGCTGGAGTGCAATGGCACCATCTCGGCTCACCACAACCTCCACCTCCCGGGTTCAAGCGATTCTCCTGCCTCAGCTTCCCGAGTAGCTGGGATTACAAGCATGCGCCACCATGCCCAGCTAATTTTGTATTTTTAGTAGAGACAGGGTTTCTCCATGTTGGTCAGGCTGGTCTCAAAATCCCGACCTCAGGTGATCCACCCGCCTCGGCCTCCCAAAGTGCTGGGATTACAGGCGTGAACCACTGCGCCTAGCCTCCCTTGTCTTTTTATCACTTCTCTTTCTCCGAGGGTCTCATCCTTGCAGTTCCATTTTTTACTCTATGCAGATGCTCCCAAATCTCTCTCTTGCTACCAACTCTCTTTCCTTAGCTCCAGATGTATACTTCACTTGATACTCTCCTTGCAATCTTAACTCAAATGCTTAAAACAGAACCTGCCATCACCTTCTACAAACATTCTCTTTTTCCTGTTTAACATATTATTCTATGTTCTGCTCTCTCAGACTCTAGGCCTTACTCATCTCTGATTCTTCACCCCCTCCCTTCTCCTTCACATCCAGACGGTCACCATGTGTTATAGTTTCTGCTGCTTCAGTGTGATGCCCTCATTCTACACCCCTTGCCACTTCCTTCACCCAGGCTATAATTTATGCCAAGACTAATACCACAGACTCCTAGAAGACTTCTCTCACACTCTAAGTCATCCCCATATCTGCTGGTGGAGGAAGCACTCAAAAAACCTGGCTGTGACTGAGTTTCTCTGGTATTCCAAAACACCTCACACAAGGACAACAGTCCCAACTCCCAAGGGTGGCATCCAAAGTGCTCCTACAATGTGGCTCCCACTTGCCTTTCCAAACTGATCCCACGCTACTCCTGATTTTCTCATCATTCCCTGCACAGAGTCCATTTTTTGCTGTACCTTTGTTCACAATCACCACCACCTTTTCCCCACTTCCATAAGATTAAAGCAATCTAGGTCCATGCCAAATGCCATCATTTCCTTGAAGCTGTCCCTGATTTTTCTATTGAATACATTGTTTGTATCTCTTTTATAGCACATATAAAATTCTACTTTATGTATTTGCACAAATGTCTATGACTTCATAGGCTGTAAGCTACTTGAAGGTAGTAAAGTATAGTAGGCAATGGTTGGGCTTTAGAGTCAGGCTGGATTAAAATCCTGTCTTACTATATGCGATCTATGGGCAAATTACTAAACTTCTTTAAGCCTCAGTTTCCTCATCTGTAAAATGGGGATAATAATAGCATTTACACATTATTAGTATTATGAGGATTAAATGAGGTAAATAATGTATGTTAAGTGCTAACTGGCAACTGGCATATCATGTATTAAATGGTAACTACTATTTTTACCATCATCATTGTTGTTAAGGGGAAAATACCTTTTTCATCTCTGTATCTTCTACATGGTCTCAATCACAGAAATCTTAATAACAGTTTATTGAATGACCAACTTTGGACCACAAAATTCCATTCTTTCAATATCCCTGAGATTTCCCTAAACTGAAACAGTCTCCTTTTCTCTCAGTTTACCTAGTATCCTCCCCTCCGCCCCCTACCAAACTTACCTGGTGCAAAATGGTATATCGCTCACGAAACATCTCTGCCTTATCTCTTGCTGTTCCAAATAAATTTGGTGCAGGGTGGTTGGTCATTAACAGACTAGAAAAAAAGAATGCCTATTTTTGACTATCATAATACACAAAGGTGAGCCAAAAGTGAAGCAAGAGTCGATACCTTCTGAAAAAAAAAAAGTACATTTGAAATTAATTTAAAATCAGTGAATGACATACTTACGGAAGAAATTTTTTTCTTTCTGAATTGTACACAAAGCGTGGAATATCAAATGCTCCTATGATATTGAAAACGTGCTCTCTGAAAAACATCCCACAAAACACAGACCTGATTTACTAAAACATAAGTACTCTAGGTGAACATGATAACTTGCATTGTAAGTCTTTGTAATAACACACTTTTCACATTTTCTCAGGCCAGGCATACAATTTCTTTCTCTTTTTCTTTTTTTTTTTTTTTTAAGACAGAGTTTCGCTATTGTCGCCCAGGCTAGAGTGCAATGGCAGGATATTGGCTCACTGCAACCTCCGCCTCCTGGGTTCAAGCGATTCTCCTGCCTCAGCCTCCCAAGTAGCTGGGATCACAGGCATGCACCACCATGTCCAGTTAATTTTGTATTTTTAGTAGAGACGGGGTTTCTCCATATTGGTCAGGCTGATCTCAAACTCCCAATCTCAGGAAATCCACTCACCTCGGCCTCCCAAAGTGCTGGTATTATAGATGTGAGCCACCATGCCCAGCCCATAATTTCTTATAGTGTCAAAAATACTATGGGGGTAAAATGTTTAGCTTGTGCATTTTCATCTCAAGGGACAAGAATGCATTGCCAAAACTCACAAGAAAAAAAAATTAATCAAGTTAACTTCCAGTTAAGAATTTCATCTGTTGAAAAAGAACAATTATATAAACAATAGTCACATCTTAAAGAAATCTCTCCCTATATGTACTACTCTTATGAGCTACAGTATTTTTTTTTTTTTTTTTTTGAGACAGAGTTTCGCTCTTGTTGCCCAGGCTGGAGTGCAATGGCTCAGTCTTGGCTCACCACAACCTCCGCCTCCAGGGTTCAAGAGATTCTCCTGCCTCAGCCTCCCGAGTAGGTGGGATTACAGGGATGCACCACCACGCCCGGCTAATTTTGTATTTTTAACAAAGACGGGATTTCTTTATGTTGGTCAGGCTGGTCACTGACTCCCAACCTCAGGTGATCCACCCGCCTCAGCCTCCCAAAGTGCAGGGATTACAGGCATGAGCCACCGCGCCCGGCCATGAGCTACAGTATTATTAAAGGATATGATTAAGTTCCAACAATTTTTATTTTTTTGTTTTTGTTTTTGTCTTGTTTTTTGAGACCGTCTCACTCTGATGCCCAGGCTGGGGTGTGATCTTGGCTCACTGCAACCTCTTCCTCCCAGCCTCAAGCGATTCTCCTGCCTCTCAAGTAGCTGGGATTACAGGCATGTGCCACCACACCCAGCTAATTTTTGTATTTTTAGTAGAGACAGGGTTTTCATTTTGGCCAGGCTGGTCTCAAACTCCTGACCTCAAGTGATCCGCCTGCCTCAGCCTCCCAAACTGCTAGGATTATAGGCATGAACCACCACGCCCAACCCCAACAATTTTAAAAATCTAAAATGTTTTTTGTTTGTTGTTTGTTTGTCTGAGATGGAGTCTAGTTCTGTTGCCCAGGCTGGAGTGTAGTGGCATGATCTCGGCTCACTGCAACCTCTGCCTCCTGGGTTCAAGTGATTCTCCTGCCTCAGCCTCCCAAGTAGCTGGGATTACAGGCACCCTCCAGCACGCCCAGCTAATTTTTGTATTTTTAGTAGAGACGGGTTTTCACTGTGTTGGCCAGGCTGGTCTCAAACTCCTGACCTCATGATCTGCCTGCCTTGGCCTCCCAAAGTGCTAGGATTACAGGCGTGAGCCACCGCGCCCTGCCAAATCTAAAATGTTATGCAAAAGTGTCCCAGGAAAAGTTATACAATGGAAAAAGAACTCCCCCTACCCAATTCTGGCCATACCTTTCAGACTTATACTATATATATATAGTGTTAGAGATGGAAGACCAAAAAAAAGTATTTAATTTCAGATACTTTTAATAATATAACCATGTTTAAAAGAAGTTAAAAATTTCCACAGCACTATTGTATAAATATCCCAACCCAAAAATCTTTCCTAAAATTACATGTTTATCTCCCAAATTGAAAATGATCAAAAAAGATTCATGCTACCCTAGAGGAGAGGTAACAAGTATAGAGTAGCTGAGAATCACTTAACTTGAGGAAAACCTAGACTCCAGACACTGCTCCACTATTTTCTAGTGGATCAGTCTGACTAAGTTATTGAACTTCTCATGCCATCTCTTCATCTATGCGAACAAGAGCCTCTATTGTGGTATGATATAATGACTCTCTGACAATTGAAGGTACAAAAATCCTTTAACCGTTCAGTCCCCACTGGACCTCCATGTAGGCTGGCTATAACATATAAACAGCCTGACAGAAATAGCCGAGCCAGGTCAGTGAGGAGTGCAGGCTGGTGGACCCAGGCACTGCGCACTGAGGCCAGGGATGGGCCTGAGCCTCGCACCTCCTCTGAAACTACCCTGTGCCCTGCCTTTGAAGCCTGACAGGTGTGGGAGCAGGAGCTGCCCAAAGGTGGGCTGGGGTTGGAGGAGGCAGCCTGGTCGTTGCTATGTGCCCTGAGGCTTTAAGGCACCTGACCCCACCCTTGTTGGAACTGGCGTCACCAGGACCTGTTTACTCTAGATGAGAATCATGATCCCTGGGCGCTTAGTGCATTGCCTGGAAGAGCCCACTCACCCTGGACAAGCCCTTTGGGAGCCTCAGACAGTCCTTGAGGAGGATGACTGAGACATCACAGGCCATGCACTGTGTGCCTGCTCTTAGGGAAATGTCATTATTGACAATAGCTATTTCTTCATCCAGAACCTGGGGGAGAGTGGGTTCAGCTATGTGGACCTAGTGGAGGGGTTACAGGATGGACACTTCTAAGCCCTGAAGTGAATCCTGTGTCACGAGCAGCAGGACCGGGAGGAGGCCCAGCCAAGAAGCAAATATGCATCACCTCTTCAATAACCCCAACATCCTTTACCTCACGGCTTACTGTCTGAGGGAGTAGAGTGCTAAGCATGAGGCCTGGCTGCTGCTTCCGTTCTTTAAGAGAGGTATACTGTAGAATGGAGAGAAAGGCCGAAGGATGGCAACTTCCTGACTTAGGATCAAATCCTTCAGCTGCTGCTGGGTATCTACAGCAGCCATGAGGCCATTCATGCCAAGGGTTAGGCCCACAGGGACCTGAAGCCCACCACTATCTTGCTTGGAGACGAGGGACAGCCAGTTTTAAGACTTGGATGCCATGAATCAAGCATGCCTCACATGAAGGGCTCCCACCAGGCCCTGACCCTGCAGGACTAGGCGACCCAGCAGTGCACCATCTCCTACTAAGCCCTAGAGCTCTTCACTGAGCAGTCACTGTGTCACCGATGAACAGACTGATGTCTGGTCCCTGGGCTGTGTGATATATGCCACAATGTTTGGGGAAGGCCCTTACGAAATGGTGTTCAAGAAACGTGACAGTGTGGCCCTTGCTGTGCAGAACCAACTCAGCATCCCACAAAGCCCCATGCATTCTTCAGGAGTGTGGCAGCTCCTGGACTCAATGATGACTGTGGACCTGCAGCAGCACCCTCACAATGCTTACCTCCTCAGTTAGCTGGAGGTACTGCAGCCCCCAGCTCCTGGCCAGCACACTGCCCAAATCTGAACAAAGCAGTGGCCATGTTGAGAAGGTGGCCCCTTGTGCCTTGGAAAGAGGCTCCCATCCCTCACTGGAATCTCTACCCATTCTTTCTTTCTTTTTTTTTTTTTGAGAGACAAGTCTCACTCTGTCGTCCAGGCTGGAGCAGAGTGGCACAATCTTGGCTCACTGCAACCTCTGCCTCCCCGGTTCAAGCGATTCTCCTGCCTCAGCTTCCCAAATAGCTGGGACTACAGGCATGCACCACCATGCCCAGCTAATTTTTGTATTTTTTAGTAGAGATGGAGTTTCACTGTATGTTGGCCAGGCTGGTCTCGAACTCCTGACCTCAGGTGATCTGCCCACCTCGGCATCCCAAAGTGCTGGGATTACAGGTATGAGCCACTGCGCCCAGCCTGCTTTTCTGCTTTCTTACCCCCAAGAGCAACACCTGGACAAGAGGCTTTACTGAGTGGGGGTGGAACAGGGGTTGGGAAAAGGAAAACTGATGGGATATGATACATGGCTCTGTGCAAGACTGTTGAGCTCATATTACGTTCTGCCTCCAAATCTGGGAGCAAGAGAATGTATAAACAGAAGAAGAAAGTGAATGCAGATTGGTGTGGGGGAAAATAAGTAAATAAATAACAGGTAATTTTAGGGTAAACAACGAGTAATGTCTATTTTAGAATAATAATCAAACTTCAGTACAATCATTTTGAATTTCTATTGATGGCTATAGGAACATTCATTACACTGTAGTATTTATTTTATTTATTTTTTTTTGAGACAGAGTCTCAATCTGTCACCCAGACTAGAGTGCAGTGGCGTGATCTCAGCTCACTGCAACCTCCACCTTGCAGGCTCAAGCAATTCTCCTGTCTCAGCCTCCCAAGTAGCTGGGATTACAGGTGCACCCCACTACCACCCGGCTACTTTTTGTATTTTTAGTAGAGATGGGGTTTCACCATGTTGGCCAGGCTGGTCTTGAACTCCTGACCTCAAGTGATCCACCCATCTTGGCCTCCCAAAGTGCTGGGATTACAGGAATAAGCCACTGTATCTGGTCACACTATAGTATTTTAAATGAGTTTCCAAGGGTAAAATTAAAAATCTTCAATTTCTCTATTTTGTTTTTAGCAGTTATAAGTTCTGACAGGGGCCGGTTGCGGTGGCTCACGCCTGTAATCCCAGCACTTTGGGAGGCCGAGGCGGGTGGATCACAAGGTCAGGAGATCGAGACCATCCTGGCTAACACAGTGAAACCCCGTCTCTACTAAAAAGACAAAAAAAAAAAATTAGCTGGGCGAAATGGCGGGCGCCTGTAGTCCCAGCTACTCGGGAGGCTGAGGCAGGAGAATGGCGTGAACCCGGGAGGCAGAGCTTGCAGTGAGCCGAGACTGCGCCACTGCACTCCAGCCTGGGCGACAGCGAGACTCTGCCTCAAAAAAAAAATAAAAATAAAAATAAAAAAATAAGTTCTGACAGGGAGAAGATTATAACTTCTGACTAAAGATAATGACTCCTTTCAATCATCTCCATTGCCCCAAATAGGAAAGAAGTGGCAATGTTAAAAATGTCTCTCAGCGCATTTTCCCCAGTGTTTTCCTTCCAGTTCAATGCCATGAATTTGTATAGAAGTATCATATCAAGAGGAAAGAGGGATATTCAGAGAAATAAAACCCAGAAGAATTACTGCCATATAAATTCTTAAACCTAAAAACATGACATAGTGGAGTCACAAAACTGAGGTCCTACCCTCATTTGCCATTCACCATGTGACCAAGTAAAGTTGCTGAACTTCTCTAGACATGGTACTTTCCTAAAAGCAAAGTAAATTATACTTCTGAATATTCATTTCAATTCAACTCATTTGTAGCATACAGAATAAAAAGTCAGATTGACCGGTTGGGTAGGCAGCAAAAGTTAGTAATGAATGGTACAAGCAACATTGTAACCTCAAATCCTAGGAAAAACCAGTAAAGATGAGTCATTTAATAATGAGGTTTGCAAAGAAAGCCATTATTTTAAAAGACATACAGAAATAACAATAGTAACCACTGTGGAAATGTTGATCACTAATAATTTTCCAAGACAATAATTAAAAATAAGTGCTCAATAACACCTCCAAGGAGGAAAAAAGTTAAACTGTACCCACATACATAGTTTCATCAACAGACTGACTGCATTCCTGGACTGCTGCTTCCACCACAGATCGTTCAATCATGTTTGATGACACTGAAAAGAGAATTTCAAAGTCAAAATTTAAAAACAAAAAAAATTAGTTCTTTCCACAGACAGCTCTTTTCCCAAAAATAATTTGCAAATATTAATACTGAGATTCTCATTATACAGTTTTTGGAGAAAAAAAGTGTTAGGTCAGAACCATAACAAAAGCCTTATCTCAAATACCTTAATTTTCCACACTCAAAGTTACAATACCTTAATATACAGTCAAATGCCTTAATTTTCTAAACCCTGGTTAGTTATAAGAACATTTCTGAGCCACGGTCGGTGGCTCACACCTATAATCCTAATACTTTGGGAGGCCGAGGCAGGAGGATGGCTTGAGCCCAGGAGTTTGAGACCAGCCCAGACAACATGGTGAAACCCCATCTCTACAAAAAATACAAAACTTAGCTGGGTGTGGTGGCACATGCCTGTGGTCCCAGATACTCAGGAGGCCAAGATCACCTGAGCCCAGGGAGGTGGAGGCTGCAGTGAGCTGTGATCATGCCACTGGCACTCCAGCCTGGGCCACAGAGTGAGATACTATCTCAAAAAAAAAAAAAAAAAAAAAAAATTCCCTAAGCTCCCAGTTTTAATAAGGTTACATTAGTATAACATTATCATCATAACTGCTCAATTTCAATGAGCATGATAGTAACAATAGTAACAATAGCAGCTACCACTTATTAAGCATTGAGTAAATGTGTGGCACCATGCTCAGTACTTTATTTACAAGTATTATTCCATTGCGTAGATGTCCTGTAAGACTGATGTTAATATGCCCATATCTTACAGATAGGGAAAATACAACTTTAAGAGGTTGAAAATTTTGCCCAAAAACTAGAAGAGATAGAAAGCAACAAAAACCCAGGACTGATTCCAGAGTGGGCTCTTTTAATCACTTTGATATGTTGTCAAGCAAAATACCATGTGCCATCTTAAATCAATGTACACAGGGACAAGTATCTTTTTTTTTTTTTTTTTGAGACGGAGTCTCGCTCTGTCAGCTAATTTTTTGTATTTTTAGTAGAGACGGGGTTTCACTACGTTAGCCAGGATGGTCTCGATCTCCTGACCTCGTGATCTGCCCGCCTCGGCCTCCCAAAATGCTGGGATTACAGGCGTGAGACAAGTACCATTTTCTAAATTTTCAACTGTAAAGGAATTTTTTAAGCAAAGGTATATGTAAAATTCTGCCTTTAGGAATGACAATGAGATATAATAACCATTTATCCTGTATCACAGAGTATGTTTCTTCCTATATAATTGAAGTGACTAGCATCTATGTAACATTAAGAGTGAACTCGGCACTTCTCAGCCTTTTGGCTAAGATCAAGTGGAGAGTGAGCCATACCCACTTCTATCCTCAGGGTGCTATAAATATCAGACTTTTTTTCCGAGGGGAAGAGCATTTCTTCTTTCCAGGCCCATGCTTGTGGTATTAAGTATTTAACAAAAAGGTCCCTGAATCCCTATGGCAGTGTGGCAGTGGCAAGAGGAAACATGCTGATACAGTTTTACTGACAGGTTGAATAGAGAGGTGTCTCAGAAAACTCCCCCAAGTATACGGCTGAAATGGACTGCAAATCATAAAACAGTGGAACAGCGGTTTAGTTCATGTATTGGTGGCCCCATTCTAGCTTCTTTGGGAATGTTTCAACAGATGTGAATTTCCAAAAAAGAACATGAAGAAGGAGAGGAGGGGCCGGGCGCGGTGGCTCACGCCCGTAATCCCAGCACTTTGGGAGGCCAAGGTGGGTGGATTACCTGAGGTCAGGAGTTCAACACCAGCCTGACCAATATGGTGAAACCCTGTCTCTACCAAAAATACAAAATTAGCTGGGTGGCGAGCACCTGTAGTCCCAGCTACTCAGGAGGCTGGGACAGAAGAATTGCTTGAACCTGGGAGGCAGAAGTTGTAGTGAACCGAGATGGCACCGCTGCACTCCAGCCTAGGCGACAGAGTGAGACTCTGTCCCCCTCTCACCAAAAACAAAAAAGGGGGGCCAGGGGAGAGGAGGGAAGCAGTGTGTAGAAAGGAAATGCCTTGAAGGAGTTCCCAAACCTCTACCTTCCTGGGTCACCTTATGTTTCATAACTTTGGTATACTCAAGAAAAAAATGACCATCTTTTATAGAATGTGCTTTTCTTGAAATCCACTTATTCTTTTTTTTTTTTTTTTTTGAGACGTAACCACACTCTGTCACCCAATCTGGAGTGCGGTGGCATAATCAGCTCACTGCAACCTCTGCCTCCCAGGTTCAAGCGATTCTCCTGCCTCAGCCTCCCAAGGAGCTGGGATTACAGGCGCCTGCCACCATGCCTGGCTAATTTTTGTATTTTCAGGAGTTCCCACCAGCCTTGGCCTCCCAAACTGCTGGGATTACAGGTGTTAGCCACCATGCCTGGCCCCACTTATTCTTATCACAAGCATTATGTAACTTTGTATAAATGTCTATTTTCACTGGGCACAGTGGCTCACGCTGGTAATCCCAGCACTTTGGGAGGCCGAGGTGGGCGATCACCTGAAGTCGTGAGTTCAAGACCAGCCTGGCCAACGTAGTGAGACTCGTCTCTACTAAAAATACAAAAATTAGCCAGGCGTGGTGGCGCATACCTGTAATCCCAGCTACTCGGGAGGCTGAGGTAGGAGAATTGTTTGAACCCAGGAGGCGGAGGTTGCAGTGAGCCGAAATCATGCCACTGCACTCCAGCCTGGTGACAGTGCAAGACTCCTTCTTGGAAAAAAAAAAAGTCTATTTTCTATAGTCTGCTTTCAGTAAAATGCTTTCCAACTCTGTTTAGTATACTCATTATCAGTGCATTAGTAGAACTGCTTTTTATTGAAAAGTTACTGTCTCTGCCCTTTAACTTAGACTTACAAAATTAAGTTAAAATGACTAGCCATTCTATTAAAAAAAAAAAATCCCTGAAGAAATCAAGAAGAGATGGCAGCTCTGCTTACTTTACTCTTCTTTTTTTCCTCCCAAACATTTAGGAGTACCTGACTTAAATAAGACATGGTAATAGCCACTAGGAGAGACAAAGTGACCGTAAAGGACCAGATCAAAATCAGAAGCCAAGTGCAGGAAACACAGTGGTGACACCTCCACAGGGGGAGAGGAACTATAAAAGGGCCCTTGGGGATCATCCTGAGGTTCCAACTAAACTAAAGGTTTGGATGTCATCAACAGTTAAAATAAAAAAGAAGGCCGGGCGCGGTGGCTCACGCTTGTAATCCCAGCACTTTGGGAGGCCGAGGCAGGAGGATCACGAGGTCAGGAGATCGAGACCACAGTGAAACCCCGTCTCTACTAAAAATACAAAAAAAATTAGCCGGGCGTGGTGGCAGGCGCCTGTAGTCCCAGCTACTCGGAGAGGCTGAGGCAGGAGAATGGCGTGAACCCGGGAGGCAAGCTTGCAGTGAGCCGAGATTGCGCCACTGCACTCCAGCCTGGGCGACAGAGTGAGACTCGGTCTCAAAAAAAAAAAGAAAAAGAAAAAAGAAAAAAGAAGGCCGGGCATGGTGGCTCCCGCCTGTAATCCTAGCACTTTGGGAGGCCAAGGCGGGTGGACTGCGTCAGCCCAGGAGTTCGAGACCAGGCTGAGCAACACAGTGAAACCCCAACTCTACTAAAATACAAAAAATTAGCCTGACATGGAGGTGTGTGCCTGTAATCCCACCTACTCAGGAGGCTGAGACAGGAAAATTGCTTGAACCAGGGAGGTGGGGGTTGCAGTGAGCCAAGATAGCACCATTGCACTCCAGCCTGGGCAACAGAGCGAGACTCCATCCCAAAAAAGAAAGAAAAAAAATTAAACTAAAGGTATTACCCCTTGGGAAGAAATGCTACCATGCATACATCTTATAACACTGGGACATCTTAATACTGAATCCTCAACTTCAATTTAAATCTATACATCTAACTGAAGATGCAGAACTATATTAACAATTTAGGAGTTATCAGAAAATATTACTTACAGGGTTGCTTCTCAACTGCATCAATTATCTTTTCCAGTTTATCTTCAAGCTCTAATTCACTGATAGACTGAAGAGCTTCTGTGAGGTACTTAATAGCTTCACTAAGAAAAGGAAAGAAAAAATGAGGCAGGTAATTAGTAATTAAAGGCTAAAAGTTTTCTGCCAAAAAGCAGCAAACACTCATCAATCTGGCATTGAAAGGAAGAACCACTAACTTCTCTCTTCAAGTAGCACTCATCTTTCCTGTGCTTTCTGAACAAAATCATCCTCCTATGCCTTGCTAACATAAAGCCTCAAATCACATCCTCCCTCTAAGAAGCTTTCCTAGACCAGCTCTACCTGCTGCAATCTCCCCTTTCTTCTGAAATTGTTAAAAATCCCATTTACATATACCTTAGATCTGATATATCACATTAGCCTTGTATTACGTACTACCCTACATTTAAGGCAAGAGTCCATCTGTTTCAATGTCAAGCACCATATCCTGAACATAACAGACACTCATATATTTAATTTTTTTTTTTTTTTTTTTTTTTTTTTTTTTTTTTTTTTTTTGAGGCTGAGTCTCGCTCTGTCGCCCAGGCTGGAGTGCAGTGGCGCGATCTCCGCTCACTGCAAGCTCCGCCCTCCCGGGTTCACGCCATTCTCCTGCCTCAGCCTCCCGAGTAGCTGGGACTACAGGCGCCCACCATCGCGCCCGGCTAATTTTTTTTTGTATTTTTAGTAGAGACAGGGGTTTCACCATGCTAGCCAGGATGATCTCGATCTCCTGACCTCGTGATCCACCCGCCTCGGCCTCCCAAAGTGCTGGGATTACAGGCGTGAGCCACCGCGTCCGGCCTCATATATTTAATTTGATAATGCACTTGTTCAAAGTAAATTCCAATAATCACTGTTTTCAATTGTAAAATAAGAAAAAAAATAGGCTTGGCCGTGCGCGGTGGCTCACGCCTGTAACCCCAGCATTTTGGGAGGCCAAGGCAGGCGGATCACGGGGTCAGGAGATCGAGACCATTCTGGCTAACACATGATGAAACCCTGTCTCTACTAAAAACACAAAAAAATTAGCCAGGCATGGTGGCGGGTGCCTGTAGTCCCACATACTCGGGAGACTGCGGCAGGAGAATGGCGTGAACCCAGGAGGCAGAGCTTGCAGTAAGCCGAGATCGCGCCACTGCACTCCAGCCTGGGCGACAGAGCGAGACTCTGTCTCAAAACAAAACAAAAAAAAAAAAAAAAAAAAAGGCTTTAAAAAACTATGACATTTGAATATAATCATAGAAGCAACACTCATTAAAATCACATGAATTTGTGTTATACGAAAGGAGAGGTTGGCACTCCACTTGACAAAGATGGAAGAGGCCCTCGGGCCTGACAATACTGCATATGGTAAGGCATTGCCACCTGCTTCATGGAGTCTGACCATCACTTAAAAAAAAAAAAAAAAAAATCACGGCTGGGCATGCAGTGGCTCACGCCTGTAATCCCAGCATTTTGGGAGGCCAAGACGGGCAGATCACAAGGTCAGGAAATCGAGACCATCCTGGCTACCACGGTGAAACACCATCTCTACTAAAAATACAAAAACAAAATTAGCCGAGCATGGTGGCGGGCACCAGTAGTCCCAGCTACTCGGGAGGCTGAGGAGGGAGAACGGCGTGAACCTGAGAGGCGCAGCTTGCAGTGAGCAGAGATCGCACCACTACGCTCCAGCCTGGGCGACAGAGAAACTCCGTCTCAAAAAAAATAAATAGCCGGGCGCGGTGGCTCACGCTTGTAATCCCAGCACTTTGGGAGGCCGAGGCGGGCGGATCACGAGGTCAAGAGATCGAGACCACGGTGAAACCCCGTCTCTACTAAAAAAATACAAAAAATTAGCCGGGCGCGGTGGCGGGCGCCTGTAGTCCCAGCTACTCGGAGAGGCTGAGGCAGGAGAATGGCGTGAACCCGGGAGGCGGAGCTTGCAGTGAGCCGAGATTGCGCCACTGCACTCCAGCCTGGGCGACAGAGCGAGACTCCGTCTCAGAAAATAAATAAATAAATAAATAAATAAATAAAATCACATTAATTCCTTACTTAAATCCCAATAATGATCAGAATGAACATTATTAACTAGTTACATGCCATTACATGCCATTCTGTATTTGTAGCACACAACTTTACACCTCACATCAATATTATTGCTGATTACAATATGAAACAATTAGCTAATTACATGCCATTCTGTATTTGTAGCACACAACTTAACATTTCACATATTATTGTTATAGTCATAACACTAATTGTTCTATATATTGGGTTGCTTATTAGTTGTTTTGTGTGTAGGTGTTGCATCTCTCCAATTTATTATAGATAACTGAGAACTGAGTTATTATAGATATTATAGATAACTTTAAAACTGTGCCATCCTTCCACAGAGTTCTAAATACACTTGAAGGTGGTCCATAAATATTTGACCACTGAGTCCCCAAAATCATATACATTTTGGGTGCATCTTGGGACAGTTCTTAGCATAGACCAAAGCCTGCAAAGCCATACAGGATCTTGCCCCTGCCAAATCCCATTAAGCTCATACCATGTCCCTGGCCTTCCTGGCACTCTCCTGCTTCAGGGTCCTTATATGGCCATTTCCTCCCACTCTTCTCTCCACCTAGTCGGGTCCTGTTCTTTCCTTTTTTTTCTTTCTTTCTTTTTAGAGACGGAGTCTCGCTCTCTTGCCCAGGATGAAGTGCAGTGGTGCAATCTCGGCTCACTGCAACCTCCACCTCCTGAGTTCAAGCGATTCTCCTGCCTCAGCCTCCTGAGTAGCTGTGATTACAGGTGCGTGTCACCACGCCTTGCTGTTTTGTTTTTTGTGGTTTTTTTGTATTTTTAGTAGAGACAGGGTTTCACCATGTTGGTCAGGCTGGTCTACAAATTCCTGACCTCGTGATCCGCCCACCTCAGCCTCCCAAAGTACTGGGATTACAGGTGTGAGCCACTGCGCCCAGCCAAGTCCTGCTCATTCTTTAACAGTCAGCCCAAACCACTTCTGCAGTGAAGTTCTTCCTTGACTCTAGGGCACTTTATAAACCTTATCATACACTCTCATAGCACTTCTTTCCTGGAATCCCTTTCACAATTGAGATTAAATAGCTGTAAAATAGTCATTTAATATCCATGGTAGACAGACTTCTAAGATGGCACCTAATAATCCATTACTCCTGGTAGTTACACCTATGTAATCCCCTGCCCTTAAGTGTGGGCTGGACCTAGTAACTTGTTTCTAAAAATAGAATATAGCAAAAGAGATAGAATAACTTACTGTACTATAATTTTGAAAGTAAAATTTAAAAGTAAAAAGAAAAAATTTAAAAATAACAAGATGTCACTTCCTTCATTAGGTTACTTCAGAGTTACTAGCGGACTCTCTCTCTCGATGAAGCCATGCTGGGGGCACACATGGCAAGGGACTGAGGGTAGCCTCCAGCCAACAGCCTGCCAGGCAATCAGGAACTGAATCCTGCCAACAACTGAATGAGCTTGAAGCGAATGCTGCCTGGGCAACATTTGAGATGATCCCTCTTGACCGCAACCTTGTGAAAAGACCCTGAAGTTGAGGACCCAACTAAGCCACACCTGAATTTCTAACCCACAGAAAATGTGAAATAACGTGTACTGTTTTAGCCTCTAAGTTGTAGGGTAATTTTTCACACAGCAATAGAATACACTATCTGCCCCCTACAAAGCTCTTGCTCTCTCTTGCACCCCCTTACCCCAGCACAGTGCTTTGCAGCTAACAGATTTAAGTATACTTATGACTGAAATAATTAATGAACAAAAGCTTAATATTAGGTCAAATTATCAGCGAAAAGAAAGTTAATTCATCAGTTGCTCATGCTTTCAAAATGTCAAGGACCAATTGAACAAAATTCATTATTTTCCCCCCAAGGCATATCCACTACTAACCCAAAGTACAGTTAAAAGTCTCATAAAACTCACAAAAAACAACCAAAAATCTACACACACAAAAGCAATAAAAACTGATACAGAGAGGTATATCCAGTCCAGCAGGTATTTCAATATGTATAAAATATTGTGTTCTAGGCCAGGCGCAGTAGTTCACGCCTGTAATTCCAGCATTCTGGGAGGCCATAGCGGGAGGACTACTTGAGCCCAGGAGTTCAAGACCAGGCTGGGCAACATAGCCAGACCCCATCTCTACAAAAAATACAACAACAAAAAATTAGCCAGGTATGGTGGCCCACGCCTGTAGTCCCAGCTGCTTGAGCCCAGGAGGTTGAGGCTGCAGTAAGTCAAGTTCGCATCACTGCCCTCCAGCTTGGGCGAGAGTGAGACTATGTCTCAAAAAAAAAAAAAAAAAAAATACACACACACACACACACACACACATAGAACTCTAAAACACGGAGCACATTTAATGAGAGAAATCTTGGAAAGGTTCGTATGTTCTATAGGTCCTCAAAAACACGGATATGCCCAGGAAACCTGACTTTCACATAAATTGGCAACTGCAGACGTGCAAGTAGGCTTTCTCGGGTCTCTGATCTTACGTCTCAGCAACCCTCCCGCGAGCCTGAGAGCTGTCCAGGTCACAATGCTAATAACTGGCTGCCATAGACAGGTTGCAGCTTCTCGGGCTCAGTTTGACATGTGCAGAAGAGCCTCGGCCCGCCTAGAAGAAATATTAAACTCCTCGCATGGGTCGGGGAAACCAAAGAAGGCACGGCAGCCTCAAGATCCACCTCGCTTCTTAGAACTTTTTTTTTTTTAATGGAGTCTCTCTCTGTCGCCAGGATGGAGTGCAGTGCCACGAAATCGGCTCACCGCAACCTCCTCCTCCTGGGTTCAAGCGATTCTCCTGCCTCAGCCTCCCGAGTAACTGGGACTACAAGCGCGCGCCACCACGCCTAGCTAATTTTTGTATTTTTAGTAGAGATGGGTCTTCACCATGTTGGCCAGGATGGTCTCGATCTGCTGACCTCGTGATCCGCCCGCCTCGACCTCCCAAAGTGCTGGGATTACAGGCGTGAGCCACCGCGCCCGGCTGCTTCTTAGAACTCTGTCATTTAAGGTCAAGCCCCATCTCGGCGCGCGGGGAGCCGCCGCGGTGCGTCCCTCTGCCGCACGAGGCAGCCAGGCCCCAGCTCTTCCCTTTCGCCCCTCAAGCTGCCCGAGCCCACTCACCCACGGAGTAGCAAGCCCCGCAACTTGAAGGCGGAGAGCGCCCGGCTCCGCAGCCGCTCCGGCGCCATATTCGCGATTTGGCGCCACCGCCGCAGCTCCGCCTCTTCCCAGGCGCGCCCCGGCCCAGCTCCGCCCCCGGCCCTGGCACGGGTCGCGTTCGACCCTGTTAAGATCCCTGCTTGGTGCCCGCCGCCTGCGCCTCAGCAACTTAGACCTAGCAGTTCGCATCCCCGGACTGAGTAGGCTGAAAGGGGAGACCACCTCGCGCTCCTTTGCTGCGGGGAAACTGGGGGCCAGAGCGTCTTCCCCGGTGTCGGGCTGCGTTGAGACAGCCACAGCGCTCTCACCGCTGCCCTAGACATTGCACGACTGCGGCCGAGCTTCCCGGACACAGGATCCCCCTAATTTCGAGGCCATGAGAGCTGTTGGGTTCCCTACTTCGCACAAGCTCTGGAAATACTGTGCCGCGACATTTACCGGAAGCTGTTATAAATCTCCATCGCTCCCACCTACCCCGATTTTTATTTAACTTGAGGGCTTCGTTTGCGCCATGCACTATCATAAGCACTTTAAATGTGTGAATTGATGTGTTGCTCATGACAGCCCAATGAGCTGTCTACTGTCTTTTCCACAACAGCCTCATTTTACAGATGAGAAAACTGACACACAAAAATGGTAAAGGACTTGCTCAAGATTAAACGACGAGTTAAGTGGTGGAGTCAGGATTTGAACTCAGTTATTCTGATTTCAAGTAGACTGTCAATCTGCCACACTTCAAAACGCTTGCTCCAATGAGTTGACTAAACCATGGAGTACTTGTAAGTAAACACGCGGCTCATAAAACAGGAGGATGATTTCACAGTACCAATATAAAATGACCTCCAACGTATACGGGTTTTTTTCTTTTTCAAAAAAGAGCAAAGTTTAATGAAGGAAGGGAAACAAAAATACATGTATTTGTTTTTGCATTTTAAAAAACCTCTGGGCCTGGGCGCGGTGGCTCACATCTGTAATCCCAGAACGTTGGGAGGCCGACGCTGGCAGATCACTTGAGGCCAAGAGTTCGAGAACAGCCGGGCCAACATGGTGAAACCCCATCTCTACCAAAAAAATACAAAAAAATACGGAAATTAGCCAGGCGTGGTGGCACGCGCCTGTAATCCCAGCTCCTGGGGAGGCTGAGGCAGGAGAATCTCTTGAGCCTTGGAGGCCGAGGGTGCAGTAAGCCAAGATCTTGCCACCATTCCAGCCTGGGCAACAAAGCAAGGCTCTGTCTCAAAAACAAAAAAGGCTGGGCGCGGTGGTTCACACCTGTAATCCCAGCATTTTGGGAGGCTGAGGTGGGCGGATCATCTGAGGTCGGGAATTTGAGACTAGCCTGACCAACATGGAGAAACCCCGTCTCTACAAAAATACAAAAAAATTAGCCGGCACATGCCTGTAATCCCAACTACTCGGGAGGCTGAGGCAGGAGAATTGTTTGAACCCGGGAGGCGGAGGTTGCGGTGAGCCGAGATGGCGCCATTGCACTCCAGCCTAGGCAACAAGAGCGCGACTCTGTCTCAAAACAACAACAACAAAACAACTCTGGAAGGTTAAACCAGAGACCACAAAAATGGTTAACTATAAAGAGGTGAGGGGATAGGGATGAAAGTGGAAACTTTCTTTACAGTGAGACTTTTAATCGATGTGTATGTTTTACATATTCAACAAATAGAAAATAAAAAGGTGAGCTTAAAATTGAATGCATACTAAAACTAATACACCTAATTGTATATTAAATTGGTAACATAACATCACAAGTGATTTTTGAACACAGTTCTCTTTATTTAGTGAAATATTTTTCAAAGACAAAAAGTACAAAGAAATTTTTAATTTTTATGTAAGAAAGGATAGGAAATAGGAATAGAAAGACATATAGTTAATTCTCATTACTGTACCTGTGATAGTTAGATTTTATAAGTAGCCACCAACAAATAATTATTGAATACTAAACCATTGCTACTAGGGGAAGTACAGAATTAGGTTCCTATGAGCCTCTGGTGACAATGTTTGCATCAACTGAACAATATATAACCTTGTTTTATGTGTGTTTTTATTTAAAGACATCTTTATATTGTGATTCGTTAACACTGTACTCAGGGCCGAAAGCCCTATAACTCATAGCTGAAGGAAGCTTATTTATCACATGTATTTTCTCCATAAGGCACTCCCACTCTCAAATAATTTAACAAAATGAAAAAGACACATTCCAACAAACATAAAGCTAGTATGGTATTATTAATAATTATTAACCTGGAGTGGAAGATACACAGGTACTCCTTGAACTATTTTTTCAACTGTTTATGGTTTGCTATTTTTTATATTAAGAAATTGGAGAGAAAATAATTCCAGTTGCCCAGCTTTCTCTCACAATCTGACCTCACAATTCCCCTTTTCCCATAAATTTTCCCAATCATAATTCTCTTTCTCTCATAAATTTTTTTTTTTTTTTTTTTTTTTTTTTTTTTTTGAGACGGAGTCTTGCTGTGTCACCCAGGCTGGAGTGCAGTGGCGCGATCTCGGCTCACTGCAAGCTCCGCCTCCCGGGTTCAGGCCATTCTCCTGCCTCAGCCTCCCGAGGAGCTGGGACTACAGGCGCCCGCCAACACGCCCGGCTAATTTTTTGTATTTTTAGTAGAGACAGGGTTTCACCGTGTTAGCCAGGATGGTCTCGATCTCCTGACCTCGTGATCCGCCCGCCTCGGCCTCCCAAAGTGCTGGGATTACAGGCTTGAGCCACCGCGCCCGGCCTCTCTCATAAATTTTCAACTTCTTCCTCTATGGCTCCTTCACCTGGCCAGCTCATAAAGTCCCAATACTTAAATGAACAATTATATGCTGATGACTCCAAAATCCCTATCTCTAGCCCTTAGCTCTCTTAGACTTCAAATCCAACTCAATATGCCTCCAAATGAACTCACCATTGCCCCTGCCCTCCCCCCGCCCCACCAAAACCTGTTCCTCCTCCCATGTTCAATAACTTAGTGAAGGGCTCCACCCACCTTCCACCCAGTGACCAAGCTGGTAAACTAGGCATATCCTTGACTCTTCCCTCTCACGAATGAAAGTTCCCTGAACAACTTCCATTCATCTTTCAGTTCTTAGCTTAGACTCTACTTTCTCTCAGGAACCTTCCCTGTCTCCCCTCAATCTGAGTTAAAGGGTCTCTGTAGACCCAAGGTGCCCTGGACGTTTGCTATTTTCACACTTACTGCACGGTATGGTAATTGTGTGTTTGCTGGTCTGTAGACTCCACCAGACTCTACAGTCCAGGAGGACAAGTGCTCCATTTCAAAAATACAATACCAATATTACTAGTAACAATAAAGTGATGGAGTGAGAATTATAATTGACATATAGCTTACACTAAGTAAAATGCACATATCTGTATGCAGTTCAATGCATTTCAATAAATGTATACACCCATGTAACCACCACCTCAATCAAGATACAGAACATTTTCATCACTCCAGAACACTTCCTGTACTCCTTTCCATCAATCCCCTCCCCCTCCCTACTCCCAAATAACCACTTTTCTGCTTTCTATTATCATAGATCACTTTTGTCTATCTTGAATTTCTTTCTTTCTTTTTTTTTTTTTTTTTTTTTTTGAGAAGGAATCTTGCTCTGTCGCCCAGACTGGAGTGCAGTGGCGCGATCTCGGCTCACTGCAACCTCCACCTCCTGGGTTCAAGTGATTCTCCTGCCTCAGCCTCCCAAGTAGCTGGGATTACAGGCATGCGCCACCGCGCCCGGCTAATTTTTGTATTTTTAGTAGAGACAGGATTGCCCGGGTTGGCCAGGCTGGTCTGAAACTCCTGAGCTCAAGTGATCCGCCCACCTCATCCTCCCAAAGTGCTGGGATTACAGGCGTGAGCCACTGCGCCCGGCACAAAACTCCTATTGAGGGAAATCCAGTTACATTTGTAAAGTTAAATATGCATTTATCCTCTGACCCAGCAATTCCACATCTAGAACTCTACTCCAAAGGTAGGCTTGTAGAAATACAAAATAACATATGCATAACGTTATTCATCGCAGCATTATTTATAATAGCCAAAAAACCTGGAAATAACCGATATGTCCATCAATAAGAATCTGTGACACATCCAATCAGTGGAGTGCTATGAAGCTATAAAAAGGACTGAGGAGACCACTGTACCCTGACATGGATCGTCAAGTGAAAAGAGAAAGTTAAGGAACACTGTATATACTTCCTTTTGTGTAAGAAAAGGAGCAGATACTCTGTTTATTTGTATCGTCAAAAATAAACAATAGAAAGAATCATTAAAGTGCACCAGACTTAAGTGTCTTCTAATGTGATGCAATATGAAGTATTTTCCAAAAAAAAAAAAAAAATCTGAAGTAGAATCTAATAAAGATTTTAGATACAGCTTCCAGCCTAAAAGAAATACGGGGAAAGGATGCACAAGTTATTGGGAAACGACATTGAGGAACCAAACCCAGAAGGTGGTATGGCTGTAGGAAAACAAGAAAACTAATCTATATAACAAACCAATGGCACAAAAGAGAAGGGAGAGAAGCTAGAGTAAAAAAGACGTAGAGTCTTAAGAGGCGTTAACAACGAATTACAGTGCTGGACAAACCAACTGGAGAAAAGACAGTTTGAGATAATCAAGGAATCTGACTACAGACTGACTACTAAATGAGGCTGTACTGCCAAAACACAATTTCAACAGAGGAGAAATCTGCGCGTGGGAAGACCAGGCCCCTTCCCCACCGCTAGGAAGCCAGAACGTCCCTCCGCAGCCGCGCCGCCCCTGGCTCGCCTTCCTGGGCGAGAGCCGCGGGACGTCGCAGACGCACTGGCTCCGCCTTCCCACCAATCTCGACCCTCGCCGCATTCCGTTCGTGCGTGGAGCAATCGGGACTGGAGGCGAGGCCGCCGGGCGGGCAGGGGCTGTGGCGCGGCAAGCGGCGGGCCAGCGACGGCGGGAATGGCGGACTCGCAGCTGTTCTGTGTGGCGGAGGAACGCAGCGGCCACTGCGCCGTGGTGGACGGAAACTTCCTCTACGTGTGGGGGGGCTACGTGGTAAGGGGAAGAGGCGGGACGGGGCGGACTCGCGCCGGGAGACAGTCGGCCTGAGCGGACGCAGCGCCCGCCACACCCGCTCCCGAGGCTGCGGCCCAGGCCTGGCGCGCCCGGCGCCTGCAGCGCCCCCCCAGCCCCTCCGCTGGCCGCCGCCCCCACAGCCGAGCCAGGGCTTGACGTCGTCCCGCCGTTGCTTCTTCTGTTAAAGCCTCAGACCCGGCTCCGGGCCCCTTTCCACTCCGCCCCCCTCCCGCAGCAGTTCAGTAACCCCGGTTTGCCCAATGCAAAGGCAGTTACAGCGCGATTAATTATTATCCTTAAATACTGGCGCAGACTTAGAAGGATCCCAGGACGCCGTGCTGTATCATTTTGTATATATTTCCTTATTCCCACGGCGCGATTCGAAATAAAATATCGAAATCACTGAAGCATTTAAATATTTCTTTTCTTTTTTTCTTTTTCTTTTCTTTTTTCTGAGATGGAGTTTCGCTCTTGTTGCCCAGGGCTGGAGTGCAATGGAACGATCTCAGCTCACCGCAACCTCCGCCACCCGCCCCGGGTTCAAGCGATTTGCCTCAGCCTCCCTTAGTAGCTGGGCTTACCGGCATGTGCCATCATGCCTAGTTAATTTTGTATTTTTGGTAGAGACAGGGTTTCCTATATTGGTCAGGCTGGTCTTGAACTCGCGACCTCAGGTGATCCGCCCGCCTTGGCTTGCCAAAATGCTGGAATTAAAGGCGTGAGCCACTGTGCCCGGCCTGCATTTAAATATTTCTAAGCTATTTTTAGTGGCATTTCTTTACTAATGACTATGAATATTTTTTCTAGTCTCAAAATAGATCCATGTTAGCAATAATATGCTAATGAATATTATGCTTTAAAATTCTTATTATAATGGAGGTTTGAACGTATGTGTGTGTTGTGTGTCCATAATCACAGAATTATAGAAGCAAGAATGGTAAAGCTGGAAAACAGGAATACTATATGCCAACCCTCTTAGTTTACAGATTTTTTTTCTTAAGCCATCTGGAAGTTCTACTGATAGTAGAACCTACATCTTCTGTCTCCCTACCATTATGTGACAGACCTGTAACATGACTGCATCATATTGAAATGACCAACATACAGGCATACCTCGAAAGTATTGCGGGTTCTGATCCAGATCACTGCAATAAAGCGAGGTCATACGAATTTTTTTCATATCTCAGTGCATATAAAATCATGTTTACACTGTAGTGTGTTAAGTATGCAATAATATTATGTGTAAAAAAAATGTACATACCTCGCTGGGGGCGGTGGCTTACACCCGTAATCCCAGCACTTTGGGAGGCTGAGGCGGGTGGATTACCTGAAGTCAGGAGTCCGAGACCATCCTGGCCAACATGGTGAAACCTCGTCTCTACTAAAACTACAAAAATTAGCCGGACGTGGTGGCGGATGCCTGTAATCCCAGCTACTCGGGAGGCTGAGGCAGGAGAATCACTTGGACCTGGGAGGCGGAGGTTGCAGTAAGCCAAGATCGCGCCATTGCATTCCAGCCTGGGCGACAGCGAGACTCCGTCTCAAAACAAAACAAACAAACAAACAAAAAACTGTACATACCTAATTTCAAAATTATTGCTAAAAAATGCTAAGGATTATCTGAGCCTTCAGTGAGTTGTATTCTTTTTGCTCATGGAGGGTCTTCCTCCATGTAGATGGCCACTGACTGATGAGGGTGGTTGTTGCTGAAGGTTGGAGTGGCTGTGGCAATTTCTTAATATAAGACAATGAAGTTTGCCACATTGAGCCTTCCTTTCACAAAATATTTCTCTGTAGCATGCAATGCAATTTTGATAGTTTTGCGTGTGTGTGTGGTTTTTTTTTCTTTTTTGAGACAGAGTCTCTCCTGCAACCTCTGCCTCCCAGGTTCAAGTGATTCTCCTGCCTCGGCCTCCTGAGTAGCTGGAATTACAGGTGTGCACCATCATGCCTGGCTAATTTTTGTGTTTTTTACAGGTGTGAGCCACCATGCCCAGCCATGAAATGTATTTTCTTAAATAATAAGGCTTGAAAGTCAGAATGATTACTTGATCCATGGGCTACAGAATGGATATTATGTAGCAGGCATGAAAAGATAAATCTCCTTGTAGATCTCCCATCAGAGCTCTTGGGTGACTAGATGGGTTGTCAATGAGCAGTGAGTGATATTTTCTGAGCAGTAGTTCTCAACAGTACACTTAAACTACTCAGTAAGCCATGCTGTTAAAGAGACATGCTGTCATCCAGGCTTTCTTGTTCCATTGTTAGAGCACAGGCAGTGTAGATTTAGCATAATTCTTAAGGGCCCTAGGATTTTCAGAATGATAAATGAACATTGGCTTCAACTTAAAGACAGCTACTACATTAGCCACTAACAAGAGAATTAGCTGGTCCTTTGAAATTGGGCATTGACTTCTCTCTAGCTATGAAAGTCCTGGATGGCATCCTCTTCCAATATAAAGTTGTTTCATCCACATTAAAAATCTATTGTTGGCCAGGCCCGTTGGCTCACACCTGTAATCCCAGCACTTTGGGAGGCCAAGGCAGGCAGATCACGAGGTCAGGAGATTGAGACCATCCTGGCTAACACAGTGAAACCCCGTCTCTACTAAAAATACAAAAAAAATTAGCCGGGTGTGGTGGCAGGCGCCTGTAGTCCCAGCTACTCGGGAGGCTGAGGCAGGAGAATGGCGAGAACCCAGGAAGCAGAGCTTGCAGTGAGCCGAGATCGCGCCACTGCCCTCCAGCCTGGGCGACAGAGCGAGACTCCGTCTCAGAAAAAAAAAAATCTATTGTTTAGTGTAGCCATCTTCATCAGGTATCTTAGCCAGATGTTCTGGATAACTTGCTGCAGCTTCTACATGAGCACATGCTGCTTCACCTTGCACTTTTTTTTTTTTTTTTTTTTTTTTTGAGACAGAGTCGCCCAGGCTGTGGTGCAGTGGAAAAGTCTCAGCTCACTGCAACCTCCGCCTTCTGAGCTCGAGCAATTCTCCTGCCTCAGCCTCCTGAGTAGCTGGGATTACAGGTGTGTAACACCACACCTGGCTAATTTTTGTATTTTTAGTAGTAATTTAGTAACTTTTGTATTTTCACCATATTGGCCAGGCTGATCTCAAACTCCTGACCTCAGGAGATCTGCCCACCTTGGCCTCCCAAAGTGCTGGGATTACAGGCGTGAGTCACCATGCCCGGCCTTACCTTGCACTTTTATGTACTGAAGAACAGCTTCCTTCCTTAAAACTCATGTTAGCTTCAAACTTCGGCAGTTTCTCAATTCTCTCAGCCTTCATAGAATTGAAGAGAGTTAAGACCCTCCTGTGGGTTAGGCTCTGGCCTAAGGGAATGTTATGGCTGTTATGATCTTGTATCCAGACCACTAAAACTTTCTCCACTCAGGAATAAGGTTGTTTTGCTTTCATATTACTCATTTTTCATTAGAATAGCACTCTTGATTTCCTTTAAGAACTTTCCGTGTGGATTCACAATGTGGCTAACTGACACAAGAAGCCTAGCTTTTGGCCTGTATTAGCTTTTGACATGCCTTTTTCACTAAGCTTAATTGTTTCTAGCTTTTGATTCAAAGTGAGGAACATGCCACTCTTCCTTCACTTGAACACTTAGAGTCCATTGTAGGGTTACTAACTGGCCTATGGCCTACTTTCTTTTTTTTTTTTTTTTTTTTTTTGAGACAGAGTCTCGCTCTGTCCCCCAGGCTGGAGTGCAGTGGTGCAATCTTGGCTCACTGCAAGCTCCGCCTCCCGGGTTCACACCATTCTCCTGCCTCAGCCTCCCGAGAAGCTGGGACTACAGGCGTGTGCCACTACACCCAGCTAATGTTTTTGAATTTTAATAGAGATGGGGTTTCACTGTGTTAGCCAGGATGGTCTCGATCTCCTGACCTCGTGATCCGCCTGCCTCGGCCTCCCAGAGTGCTGGGATTATAGGCGTGAGCCGCCGCACCCAGCAAGGCCTACTTTCAATATTGTTGTATCTGAGGAAATGAGGAGGCCCAAGGAGAGGGAGAGAGATGGGGGAATGGTTGGTCAGTGGAATAGTCTGAACACACACATTTATCAGTTAAGTTCGCCATCTTATACGGGCACAGTTTATGGTGCCCCAAAACAATTACAGTAGTATATCAAAGATCATTGATCACAGATCACCATAACAGATATAATAATAATAATGCAAAAGTTTGAAATACTGTGAGAATTGCCAAAATGTGACACAGACACGAAGTGAGTATCACATGCTGTTGGAAAAATGGTGCCAATGGACTTGCTGAGTGCAGGGTTGCCACAAACCTTCAATTTATTTAAAAACTGCAGTATCTGTCAAGCACAGTAAAGCAAAGCACAATAAAATGAGGTATGCCTGTACTGTGTATGTTAAATAATTCTCAGATTCAAGTTGGTTTTTGTTGTTGTTTTGTGTGTTTATTTTTAATTTGGTTCAGTACCAGTGGGGGAAAATTAGAACTAACTTTTGAGTGCTTACTACATCTGGCATGTGCTAGGTACTGTCACATCCCTAATCTTACATATTCTTACTATATTCCTGAAAAGTAGGTAATATCCCTATTTTATAAATAAGGAAAAGGAGTCGATTAGAGTAGGTAACTTTAATGGCCATTTCACCTCAAGGGCAGCAGATACCAACCGACGTATATAGGATTTCCAAAGGCAACTTTGTAATGATAAACTAAATTAGGTGATTGTGCTTTATTAGTGTCTGATATTTCCACCATTTATTCTTGATGCAAAGAGTCTAGATATAAAAGTGGCTATATGCACAAGAAATAAATTTTGATTGTTTTGAGTTCTGCCGCTTGTAGAGGTGTCAGACTTCATCTGCTGTGTTCTTGAGGTTGTAAAAGTTAAGTGAAAAATTCACGTAAAACAGCAATCTGTAATATATCTGTATAGATTTCTTTTGAGCCCATAAATAAACACTTTTTTCCCCCCGGAGACAAAGTCTTGCTCTGTCGCCCAGGCTGGAGTGCAGTGGCACAATCTCGGCTCACTGCAACCTCCGCCTCCTAGGTTCAAAAGATTCTCCTGCCTCAGCCTCCCTAGTAGCTGGGATTATAGGCATACGCCACCACACCCAACTACTTTTTGTATTCTTAGTACAGACGGGGTTCCACCATGTTGGCCAGGCTGGTCTCAAACTCTTGACCTCGTGATCCACCCGCCTCAGCCTCCCAAAGTGCTGGGATTACAGGCCTGAGCCACCGCGCTTGGCCTTTGTTTTTTGTTTTGTTTTGTTTTTTGAGACAGGGTCTCCCTCTGTTGCCCAGGCTGGAATGCAGTGGCACCATCTCGGCTCACTGCAACTTCCGCCTCCTGGGTTCAAGCAATTCTCCTGCCTCAGCCTCCCAAGAAGCTGGGATTACAGGCACACGCCACCATGCCCAGCTAAGTTTTGTATTTTTAGTAGAGACGGAGTTTTGCCATGTTGGCCAGGCTGGTCTCAAACTCCTGACCTTAGGCAATCAGCCTGCCTCGGCCTCCCAAAGTGCTGGGATTACAGGTGTGAGCCACTGTGCCTGGCCTAAATGTCTGAATTTTTTACATCTCGTTTTATTCTTGAAAATTGTATAATTGATAAGATCACACAGTTTTTACCAGGCGCGGTGGCTCACGCCTGTAATCCCAGCAGTTTGGGAGGCCGAGGTGGGCGGATCGCGAGGTCAGGAGATTGAGACCATCCTGGCTAACGCGGTGAAACCCTGTCTCTGTTAAAAATACAAAAAATTAGCCAGGTGTGGTGGCACGCGCCTGTAATCCCAGCTAATCTGGAGGCCAAGGCAGGAGAATCGCTTGATCCCAGAAGGCAGAGGTTGCAGTGAACCAAGATCATGCCACTGCACTCCAGTCTGGGTGATAGAGCAAGACTCTGTCTTAAAAAATAAAAAAAATAAAAAAAATCACAGTTCTTCAGGTGACAGTTGTTGAATTGAAATACTTCTTTTCCTCCTGTTTATTAATTCGGTCAGTAGAGATGCTGTAAGAACCACTCTGGAAAATACAACACAGATGTAGATCCTGAGTCTACCACTTTTTTAAATTCCAGGGATTATCAGCAGTCAAGAAGCGTCTAAGGCATAAGTGGAAGGAAAGGGAGACTAGGAGGCAAAAAAGAAGCCATATGGGTAGCATAGGCTTTAAAAAAAAAAAAAAAAAAAAAAAGGAAGACATGGCATATAAGGAGAAAAAGTAGAATTCTTCTAACAATTATCTTATTCCAGTCATTCTAAACAGAAGATAGTTAAAAGGCCCTGGAATCTGGTGGTATTCCAGTACTCAGTAGTTAAGTATAATGATCAGATGGTTCCAGATTATATATTCCAGTCACAATTTTCCTCTTCATTGATACAAACAGTGTATTAAAATGGACAAACATGTTCCAAAGCTCACTGATACTTGTCTAAATTACTACTTGCTCCATTGTCAAACATATTCTGAAGGCTATTATATTAGTATCTGAAAATAGCCCCCCCAGAGGTAAAAGTGATAATATCAAAAAAGTAAATGGTCGATTCTAATTGGTGTCAGGATATGATTTTGCTCTTAGTTCTACATGCTTTCCACATTACAGAAATTCACACAGACTTTGGTGCTACTGCAAGGAACATTAAAAGTTGTGAATAGCTTTTCCAAATTTAAGGGAAAAACTCGGTATCTTGGCATGTTTGCAGATACTATGGTTTTCCTATTATGGCCCTCATCATTTGAACAGTATTATTTCTGTAATACAATTTATATTAATACGTTTTGCTCTGAACCTTTTTTTTTTTTTTTTTTTGACATGGAGTCTCACGCTTGCCCAGGCTGGAGTGCAGTGGCACGATCTCGGCTCACTGCAACCTCCACCTCCCAGGTTCAACCGATTCTCCTGCCTCAGCCTCCGGAGTAGCTGGGACTACAGGTGCTTCCCACCATGCCCAGGTAATTATTGTATTTTTAGTAGAGACGGGGTTTCACCATGTTGGTCAGGCTGGTCTTGAACATGTGCTTAAATACATAAACATGTGCTTAAATACATAGTTCTGCTATGGATATGGACTTAAAGGGAAGAAGGATCAATTTAGAAAATGTTTGAAAAGAATGAAGATGGAAGGCTTACCGTGTCAGATATTAAAACATATCACAATACCATAATAATTAGTTGACTTGATGCCAGTAGAGATAGTACAATGAAATGCGAAAGGAATTACGGAAACAGCCGGGCACAGTGGCTCACACCTGTAATCCCAGCACTTTGGGAGGCCAAGGTGGGTGGATTGCCTGAGCTCAGGAGTTTGAAACCAGCCTGGGCAACATGGTGAAACCCCATCTCTACTAAAATACAAAAAATTAGCCAGGCATGGTCGCATGTGCCTATAATCTCAGCTACTCGGAAGGCTGAGGCATGAGAATCACTTGAACCCGGGAGGCGGAGGTTGCAGTAAGCCAAGATCGCGCCACTGCACTCCAACCTAGGTGACAGAGTGAGACTCCATCTCAAAAAAAAAAAAGAAGAAAAACTACAAAAACAGCCAAGCATATAAGGAAAAAAAATAAGGCCATTTTGTATTTAAAAGGTAGCATTTCAAATCTGGGAAAGTGATCACTTATGCAATAAATGATCCTAGGATAGCTAGAGGAAAATATTATTGGTGCCTTCAGATTGAAGGGTTAAATACAGAAAAATTAAGCTATATAATACTGGAAGAGAATACATGACTTCTAAAATCTTGAGGAAAAAACTATAATGGAAAAAATTGGCAGATCAGACTTTTAAAAAACTGATTTTTGGCCAGGCACGGTGGCTTATGCCTGTAATCCTAGCACTTTGGGAGGCCGAGGTGGATGGATCAACTTACGTCAGGAGTTCGAGACCAGCCTGACCAACATGGTGAAACCCCATCTCTACTAAAAATACAAAATTAGCCAGGCGTGGTGGCGCATGCCTGTAATCCCAGCTACTCAGGAGGCTGAGGCAGGAGAATCGCTTGAACCTGGGAGATGGAGGTTATGGTGAGCCGAGATCGCGCCATTACACTTTAGCCTGGGCAACAAGAGCAAAACTCCGTATCAAAAAAACAAAAACAAGGCCGGGCGCGGTGGCTCACGCTTGTAATCCCAGCACTTTGGGAGGCCGAGGCGGGTGGGTCACGAGGTCAGGAGATCGAGACCACAGTGAAACCCCGTCTCTACTAAAAAAAAAATACAAAAAATTAGCCGGGCGTGGTGGCGGGCGCCTGTAGTCCCAGCTACTCCGAGAGGCTGAGGCAGGAGAATGGCGTGAACCCGGGAGGCGGAGTTTGCAGTAAGCCGAGACTGCGCCACTGCACTCCAGCCTGGGTGACAGAGCAAGACTCCGACTCAAAAAAAAAAAAAAAAAAAAAAAAAAAAAAACATACCAAAAACTGATTTTTAAACACCAGAAAATTAGGAGGCAAATGGCAAAGGAGAAAATATTTGTAACCAAGGTCGGGCGTGGTGGCTCATGCCTGTAATCCCAGCACTTTGAGAGGCCGAGGCAGGCAGATCACCTGAGGTCTGGAGTTCGAGACCAGCCTGACCAATATGATGAAACCCCATCTCTACTAAAAATACAAAAATTAGCTGGGCATGGTGGCTCACACCTGTAATCCCAGCGCTTTGGGAGGCCGAGGCAGGTGGATCACCTAAGGTCAGGAGTTTGAGACCAGCCTCACCAACATGGAGAAACCCTGTCTCCACTAAAAATAAAAAAGTAGCCAGGCATGGTGGCACAGGCCTGTAATCACAGCTACTCGGGAGGCTGAGGCAGGATAATCGCTTGAACCTGGGAGGCAGAGGTTCTGGTGAGCCAAGATCATGCCATTGCACTCCAGGCTGGGCAACAAGAGTGAAACTCTGTCTCAAAAAAAAAAAAAAAAAAAAAAAATTAGCCGGGCGTGGTGGCATGTGCCTGTAATCCCAGCTACTCAGGAGGCTGAGACAGGAGAATCGCTTGAACCTAGGAGGCAGAGGTTGCAGTGAGCCGAGATCACACCATTGCACTCAGCCTGGGTAACAAGAGCGAAATTCTGTCTCAAAAAAAAGATAAGGATAACATACCTATTGAAAAATGAGCAATGGATAAGTGCAATTTACAAAATAGATACAAATATACAAACAAAAGAAACCCAAGTAAAAATTACAATAAGGTTTTTCTTCTCCAATTTGTGAAGATTAGAATTCTGGCAAAGAATGTGGAGAAATGAATTACTAGTACACTGGTAATAAGAGTACAAGTTTGTATAACCTTTTTGAGGAGAAATTTAGCAATGTGTATTAAAAATGTAAGATGTGTTTTCTCTTTAACCTAATAGTTCTACTTTCTATATTCATAAATGATCACATTGGTCATCTATGTCATATGGAAGACATTTATCATTCTTTTTAAATGACCAGAATATAAACCTTCTTTCTCTATTTGTGGTATTCCCCTAGTGAGTGAATATTGTCAGGGTATTTATTCTAGTTGTCTCCTACTTATCCTCATAAAATATAAGATATATAACTTGTTCTCTGTTGTATCCTCAATGTCTAGAACTGGTTACAGCTCATAGTATGTACCCAATAAAAATACTTGAAAGTCAGGTACTAACTTTTCCTGCCTCACTTGCAGCTAGGTTGCAGGCAAGTGTCTAGGACTCCATTGGTTAGATGAATCTGTGCTAGATTTGGACTTGGGAATACAGATATAAAAAATCACGACCTGGCCGGGCGCGGTGGCTCATGCTTGTAATCCCAGCACTTTGGGAGGCCGAGGCGGGCGGATCACGAGGTCAGGAGATCGAGACCACGGTGAAACCCCATCTCTACTAAAAATACAAAAAATTAGCCGGGTGCGGTGGCAGGCGCCTGTAGTCCCAGCTACTCAGAGAGGCTGAGGCAGGAGAATGGCATGAACCCGGGAGGCGGAGCTTGCAGTGAGCCGAGATCGCGCCACTGCACTCCAACCTGGGTGACAGAGCGAGACTCTGTCTCAAAAAAAAAAAAAAAAAAAACCATGACCTGTAGAAGATTCTTAGCCTGCAGTACAGTTTAGGAAGATCAAGTTTCCTTGCATAAAAGGCAGCAGTGTGGTGTGCACCAGTGACCACAGTCCTGCTCTCTTGGCATGGTTTCAGACCTCGCCCTTCCTTACATAGACCAGAGGCTGGTTCTCCAGCCTCCCTGATGATTCTGTGAGCTACTTAATATTCATTTCTTAAAATTTTATTTACTTAATTTTTGAATTTGAAATATATATACAATAGACTGTATAAAATAAGTATTATTTAAATGTAAACAACTTTTTAGTTTCCAGATTAAGAAATAAACAATACCTTAGAAGCTTCCTTTTCTCCTGTGTGGATTACATTGCTCCCACCACCCCCACTCATACAGGTTACCACTATCTTAAATTTCTTTTCTCTATAGTTTTACCTCACATATATCTCTAAACAATATATTATTTGGTTTGGAATCATAGCATATGTTTTCTTTCATGAATTTTTTTTTTGAGACAGAGTTTTGCTCTTGTTGCCTAGGCTGGATTGCAGTGGCGTGATCTCAGCTCACTGCAACCTCCGCCTCCCGGGTTCAAGTGATCCTTCTGCCTCAGCCTTCCAAGTAGCTGGGATTACAGGTGCCCGCCACCACGCCAAGCTAATTTTTGTATTTTTAGTAGAAACGGGGTTTCACCATGTTGGCCAGGCTGATCTTGGACTCCTCACCTTAGGTGATCCACCCACCTCAGCTTCCCAAAGTGCTGGGATTACAGGTGTGAGCCCAGCCTCTTTCATGAATTCTTTTAGTTTTTAGATTCATACATTGCTTATAGTCAACTGGTGTGTACTTGTATGGCTGTACCTGTTGTTGTTTGACGTCTATTCTGATTGGTCAATGCCTATGCTGCCCAGTTGTTAAATAATTTGAAAATCATCATCTCTAGATCCATTCATTTGATGTATATCCTGTATAACATTCTACTGTATGAGTTTACTGCAATTTATCCATTCCATTATTGGTGAATATTTGAATGTTTCTAATTTTTTGCTATTGTAAGCATTCTTATAACATGCTTCCTATTGTATATTCACAAGGGCATGTACATTCCCTAGGGAATCTACCAATGAATGAAATGTTGGATCACTTGATATGCACATCTCTAAAATTATTTGGAAATGTCAGACTGTTACCAAAATATTTGTATCAATTTACACTCCCACCAGCCACTTCCTTGCCCCATATCCTTGACAACACATTTGGTACCATCTGGCCTTACATTTTTGCCATTCCAGTGAGTGTGACATGATAGTTCATTGTGGTTTTTGTTTTCATTGCCCTTGGTTACTGATAAAATTGGGTGTCTAACTTTATGGACTTTTTGTGTCTTCTGTAAAAATGCTGGCTCATGTCTTTTGCTCATTTTTCTATTGGATTATTTGCTTTTTTTAAACTAATTTATACAAGTTTTAAAATACAAAATTGTGTGAGTTGAATATGTCTTCAATTTATAGCTTGTCTTTTTATTTTTTTTCCTTTTCTGTTTCTTTTTTTTTTTTTTTTTTTGAGACGGAGTCTTGCTTTGTCACCCAGGCTGGAGTGCAGTGGCGCAATCTGGGCTCACTGCAACCTCTGCCTCCCAGGCTCGAGCAATTCTCGTGCCTCAGCCTCCTGAGTAGCTGGGATTACAGGCACCCGCCACCACACCCAGCTAATTTTTTGTATTTTTAGTAGAGGCCGGAGTTTCACCATGTTGGCTGGGCTGGCCTTGAACTCCTGACCTCAGGTGATCTGCCCAACTCGGCCTCCCAAAGTGCTGGGATTACAAGCATGAGCCACTGTGCCTGGCCTTGTCAAACATATTCTAACCATTCCTAGAAATAGGAAGAGAAGGAGTCAAGGGAGAATTTTTTTTTGAAAGATGAGATGAGGCATGTTTGTATATTGATAGGAATAATCCAGTAGAGAAGGAAAACTTGGGCTGGGCGCGGTGGCTCACTCAATCAATAAATATTTTATTTGTCTTTTATGTGTGAGGCACTGTAGTAGGCTCTGGGAGCATAACAAGATAGACAAGATCCCTGTACTCATGAAGCTTACAGTTTAGCAGTACTGGTGGTGGTGAGGGTGGGTGTGATACAGACAAAGAACTTCAAAGGGAAAGTACAGGACTATGAGAGCCTTTAATAGGGGACCTTAATAATTTAAACTATTTTAGAGAATAGGTTAGAGAAGTACATTTAAGATGATTCCCAAAAAAGGAGGAGTTAGGCAAACTCTGAAAGAGCACTATAAGAAGAGAAAGGAGAATAGATGAAGGGTCCTACCATAGCAAGGAACTAGGAGATGTTTAAGTACTGAAAGTGTACTGTGTGTGAAAGGCAACTTGAAGTTTTGAGGGATAGCAGGTACCATATAATATAGAATCATAAACATTTTCGACTATGCTAAAAGCAATAGGGAGCCATTGAAAGGACTTAAACACAATAATGACAATTCATTTCTTTCTTTCTTTCTTTCTTTTTTTGAGATGGAGTCTCGCTCTGTTGCCCAGGCTGAAGTACAGTGGCATGATCTCAGCTTACTGCAACCTCCGCCTCCCAGGTTCAAGCAATTCTCCTGCCTCAGCCTCCCAAATAGCTAAGACTATAGGCGCCTGCCACCACGCCTAGCTAATTTTTTTGTATATTTAGTAGAGACAGGGTTTCACCATATTGGCCAGGCTGCTCTCGAACTCCTAACCTTGTGATCTGCTTGCGTCGGCCTCCCAAAGTGCTAAGATTACAGGTGTGAGCCACCGTGCCCAGCCTATAATATTACTTTCATAAAGGAGTACACATGAGGCTACTGGAAACTAATGCCATTAAACCTTAGATTCATTCATACAGTAGCTCCCCTTCTTATAATTATTTGTTTACTTAGCCATTTAATATGGATTCCTCAGTCAGACATGAGTGTAAGTTTATGTTTTTTCACTGTCCGAAAATTTTTTTTATTTTAATTTTTGTGGGTACATAGTAGGTATATATATTTATGGGATGCATGAGATGCTTTGATACAGGCATGCAATGCATAATAGTCACATAATATAAAATGGGTTATCTATCCCCTCAAGTATTTATTGTTTGTGTTACAGACAATCCAGTTATATTCTTTTAGTTATTTTGAAATGTACAATTATTATTGACTAGTCACCCTATTGTGCTATCAAATACTAGGTCTTTTTTTTTTTTTTTTTTTTTTTTGTTGTTGTTGTTGTCCCAGATTTATTGAAAATAATACAGCACTACAGAAAAAATTCAAACAGGTCCCCGAGGCGTTTTGAAATTCATCCCAACTGTAGGCTGAGTGACCTGAAGGTTGGACAGACTGCCGAAGTCCAAAAGCTTCAGCATTTCCTTAGTGTCAGGATCTACTTCAATTATCTCCTGATCCAAGGCTGAGACCTCAGGAACATAATTGTCTCTCCTTTCTCTCTCCTCCTCCTGCAGCTTGATGGAGATACCTGTTACTGGGCCTCTCTGAATCCGCTTCATCAGATGCGTGACATAGCCTGCTATTTTGTTGCGGAGCTTTTTGCTGGGGATGATGGCGATCTCCTCGCACACGCGCTTGTTAGTGTGGAAGTCGTTGCCCAGGCGCGTGTAGTACTTTTCTACGATGACCCGGGCCGCCTTCTTCACGGTTTTGGTGCGAACGCGGCCCATGTTAGCGGGTCCTTGGTAAAAGAGCAGGTCTTTTTTTTAAAATATACAAATATAAATTTTTAATATCTTTCACGTCAAATTAGAAACACATATTTGGAATTTACTGCTGCAGTCTCACCTGTGCTTATCATGGTAGTGGCTGAAACTGGAAGACATTTTTTTTAAACCCTGAAGTCATCCATACTTGCTACTTCTTTAGTCTTCTTTCTTGGAATGAAAAGTATTCACAAATACCACCACCTAAGCATCTGTTTCAAATGAAACTCAGCCTTCAGCTTGCAAAATGATGTCTTTATTAAGCAAACAGCAGAAGACCCATGCGAGTTGCTTCTTTCTTCCTGGAGATCTTACCAGGATAACTGGAATCCTAGGAGCTCCTCCGTGTTAAATTTGAGAGGCAGAACAAAAAGAAAAGTGGCCTTTTCCATTCCAAATCATGGAGGTAATGTGTAGAGAAGTGATAGCCACATTTCAAGAATAGGGAAAGTAACTGGGTAAAAGAAGCAGGACTACCCACTCTAGGAGACAACATAGAGACACTTGCCAAGTCCTGAGTTCAGAATTTTGTTTTTGAGATTAATATAAAAGCACCTAAAGGTCAAGGAAAATTTTCTTCCTGTGCTGAGGAACACAAAGCCTGTTTGGTGGTCTCTTCGCAGGGACGCACGTGACACTTTGCTTTAGTGTAGATGACCACTCCCCTCTGTAAGGTAGGGAGGAAGAATGTTCGGTTAGTTCCTTCTTCTGGCCGATCTCTTTTTTTTCTTCTCCTTGCAAGGTCCAACAGATGCACTCGGCCTCCCGGGGGCTGCCCGCCCCCAGCCCAGAGGCCAACTTACAACGGCACGCCTTACTCCGCCATCTTCGCAGCTTCCTCAAATACTAGGTCTTATTCTTTCTATTTTTTGGTACCCTTTAGCCATCTCTACCCACCCACTCCCACCCTCCCACTACCCTTCCCAGCCTCTGGTAACCATCCTTCTGCTCTCTCTCTCCATGAGGTCAATTGTTTTGATTTTTAGATTTCACGTAAGAACATGTGATGTTTGTCTTTCTGTGTCTGGCTTATTTCATTTAGCTAATGACCTCTAGTTCCATTCATGTTATTGCAAATAACAGGATCTCATTCTTTTTTATGGCTGAATGGTACTCCATTGTGTATGAGTACCACATTTTCTTTATCCATTCATGTGTTGATGGACACAAGTTGCTTCCAAATTTTGGGTATTGTGAACAGTGCTGCAACAAACATGGGAGTGCCGATATCTCTGCGATACACTGATTTCCTTTCTTTTGCATATATACCTAGCAGTGGGGGTGCTGGATCATATGGTAGCTCTATTTTTAATTTTTAAAGAAATCTCCAAACTGTTCTCCATAGTAGTTGTACTAATTTACATTCCCACCAACAGTGTATGAGAGTTCCCTTTTCTTCACTTCCTTGCCAGCATTAGTTATCGCCTTTCTTTTGGATGAAAGCCGTTTTAACTGAAGTGAGATGATACCTCATTGTAGTTTTGATTTGCATTTATTTGATGATCAGTGATGTTGAGCACCTTTTCCTATGCCTGTTTGCCATTCATATGTCTTCTTTGGAGAAATGTGTATACAAGTATTTTGCCCATTTTTAAATTAGATTGTTAGATTTTTTTCCTGTAGAGTCGTTTGAGCTCCTTGTATATTCTGGTTATTAATCCCTTGTCAGATGGGGAGTTTGCAAATATTTTCTCCCATTCTGTAGGTTGTCCCTTCATTTTGTTGATTGTTCCCTTCACTGTGCAGAAGCATTTAAACTTGATATGATCCCATTTGTCCATTTTTGCTTTGGTGGCCTGTGCCTGTGGGGTATTATTCAAGAAATTTTTGCCCAGACCAATGTCCTGGAGAGTTTCCCCCATGTCTTCTTTTTTTTTTTTTTTTTTTTTTTTTTTTTGAGACGGAGTCTCGCTTTTTCACCCAGGCTGGAGTGCAGTGGCGCAATCTCGGCTCACTGCAAGCTCCGCCTCCCGGGTTCACGCCATTCTCCTGCCTCAGCCTCTCCGAGTAGCTGGGACTACAGGCGCCCGCCACCACGCCCGGCTAATTTTTTGTATTTTTAGTAGAGACGGGGTTTCACCGTGGTCTCGATCTCCTGACCTCGTGATCCGCCCGCCTCGGCCTCCCAAAGTGCTGGGATTACAAGCGTGAGCCACCGCGCCCGGCCCCCCATGTCTTCTTGTAGTAGTTTTATAGTTTGAAGTCTTAGATTTAAGTCTTTAATCCATTTTGATGTGATTTTTATATATGGTGAAAGATAAGAATCTAGTTTTATTCTTTTGCACCATCTATTGAAAAGACTCAGACATGAGTGTAAGTTTAATTTCCTTGGAACTAATACAACAGTTTTCTATTTTTACGTGTGTGTGTGTGTGTGTGTGTGTATGTGAAAGAGAGAGAGAGGAGAAAAGAGAGAGAGAGAGAGAGACATGGTAGACAAGATACTCTTTTTTTTTTTTTTTTTTTTGAGACAGAGTCTCCATCTGTTGCCTAGGCTGGAGTGCAGTGGCACAATCTCAGCTCACTGCAACCTCCACCTCCAGGGTTCAAGGGATTCTCCTGCCTCAGCCTTCCGAGTTGCTGGGATTACAGGCGCGCGCCACCACACCCAGCTAATTTTTGTATTTTTATTAGAGACAGGGTTTCACCATGTTGGCCAGGATGGTCTTGATCTCTTGACCTCGTGATCCACCTGCCTCTGCCTCCCAAAGTGCTGGGATTACAGGCCTGACCCACGACACCCGGCCTTTTTTTTTTTTTTTTTTTTTTTGAGAAACAGGGTCTGCTTCTGTCACCGAGGCTGGAGTGCAGTGGTACTATCATAGCTCACTACAGCCTCAAACTCCTGAGCTCAAGTGATCCTCCCACCTCAGCCTCCTGAGTAGGCAGGACTACAGGCATGTGCCACCAGGCCTAACTAATTTTTTGGTGTTTTTTTTTTTTTTAGAGACAGGGTCTGGCTATGATGCCCAGGCTGGTCTTAAATTCCTGGATTCAAGCGATCCTCCTGCCTTGGCCTCCCAAAGTGCTGGAATTATAGGAATGAGCCACTACACCCGGCATATTTTTAAATTTAAAGAAGATACAATGAGAAGCAGCTAAATCTTCTTAGCATGTTAATAACTTATGTATTACATAGTTTTAGAAATTCTTAAAGTACTATTTTAAAACTGTAGCTTTTTTTTTTTTTTTTTTTGAGACGAATTCTCACTCTTTTGCCCAGGCTGGAGTGCAGTGGCATGATTTCAGCTCACTGCAACCTCCGCCTCCCAGGTTCAAGCAATTCTCCTGCCTCAGCCTCCCGAGTAGCTGGGATTACAGGCATATGCCACCATGCCTGGCCAGTTTTTTTGTATTTTTAGTAGAGGTGGAGTTTCACTATGTTGGCCAGGCTGGTGTCAAACTCCTAACCTCAGGTCATCCACCTGCCTCAGCCTCCCAGAGTGCTGGGATTACACTGTGCTGGGATTACAAAATGCTGGCTGAGCCACTGCGCCCAGCCGGTTATTTTTGAATTATTATATAGATTCTGAGAACTATGACAGACTTATGTAAAAATTTATTTTAACCCCTAAGTTTGTTTAAGCTCAAAATAAGTAAGATTGTGATACAAGTCTTATTTATCTTTTCTTTTCTTTTCTTTTTTTTTTTTTTTTTTTTGAGACGGAGTCTCGCTCTGTCGCCCAAGCTGGAGTGCAGTGACGCGATCTCGGCTCACTGCAAGCTCCGCCTCCTGGGTTCATGCCATTCTCCTGCCTCAGCCTCTCCGAGTAGCTGGGACTACAGACGCCCGCCACCATGCCCGGCTAATTTTTTGTATTTTTTAGTAGAGACGGGGTTTCACCGTGGTCTCGATCTCCTGACCTCGTGATCCGCCTGCCTCGGCCTCCCAAAGTGCTGGGATTACAAGCGTGAGCCACCGCGCCCGGCCTTTGTTTATCTTTTCATCATGAATGTCAGAATGTGCTATTCTATTTGTGATCGACTTCTTTAGAGATTATTCAAGTTCAGAGTTGTCATTTTAACTAGTTAAATGTATTGTGAGCCTTATATTCTAGATTTAATGAACAACTAATACTATGCCTTGCATATAGTAGACACTCAAAAAATATGTTCAGTGAATTAAAGTACCTGAGATATCTTAATAAGATATTTAATTGTATCTTTAAAAAATTTCCTCCATTAATACTTCCTGTCACCCAAAATGTATTGCCCTTTTTTTGATGATCTTTTTCTTCCTGGCTTTATAGTCTTTAATATTCTGCTCTAAATCTTATTGTTTTGCTATTTTCTTTTACATAAAGCCCCTTTTAAAGGTTTAATTGCCCTAATTATTTTCTTGAGACTTGTATACTTGCTGTGTTTTATTTTGATCCTTTATTGTTTTCCCACTTTCTCTTAGAAAATCTTCTTTCCTTTTCTTTTGATATATTTTATTTTATAGTGAAAAAAATCCTTGAGCCTTCTTTTGTGTTTTATAGTATTTTACTAGCAATTTTTCTCATCCTAAGAAGCTGTGTAACTGTTTGCTATGTAATTGATAAACATAATTTTATGTATTCTGTATTTTTAGTCTATTGAAGACAATGAAGTATATTTGCCTAATGATGAAATTTGGACCTATGATATTGATAGTGGGTTGTGGTAAGTAATTTTAAATTGCATACTGTCTGATCTTAATATCTATTATACATGTTTCTGTAGACTTTTAGGGAATCTGAGACCATACTTTGAATATACTGCAGCATTTTTGAAGTCTCCCTTTCCTTTCAATGCTTTTATTTTCTGACTCTTTCATTCCCCTGCTGTCTTCCTTTCTCTATTTTTTGTCTTTTAGTATTTCTCTCAAGACCAGTGCTGTCTCTGAAGATTTCGTTTTATTCTGCAAATTTCCAGTTCTAGTGATGTGTGAAATTTTTGTGATTTTTTTTTCCTAGCAGATTGAAAAATTTTTACCCTGGATCTTCTTAGAGTTTTTACATTATTGGCCACCATTACATTGTAACTGTAATTGGCAGTGACAGTTTTCACTGACAAAAGTAGTCATGGAATTTAAAGAGAATTTTAATTTGCCTTTCTGGAAAGTTATGGGATTCCATGTTATTCTTGCTGCAGGAGAATGCACCTCATGGAAGGAGAACTCCCAGCCTCCATGTCAGGAAGCTGTGGTGCTTGCATTAATGGAAAGCTGTACATTTTTGGAGGATATGATGACAAAGGATACAGCAATCGAGTAATAATTTCTTTAATTCAAGAGTGCAGCAAAATGTAATATTTAATGTATCATTTCATCTCACAAGTTACAAATATTTTAAAAAGAAGATATATATAGAAAACCTTAAACTTGTAATTAAAGATTTTAAAGCTAGATTGAAAATGCAGCAGTCCTGCTCTTCTCTTCTTCTGTGTCTTTCTGCTTCAGAATTAACTGCATATTTAATTGATATTCATAGGATAAGAGCAGGATGGGAAAGACTCATTTTAATATGTTTTATATATCATTTTTACTCCTAAAACAGTCTCATTTTTATTAATTCTACAATTTTTAATTTTTAATAGGTAACAAGCTTACCTATTAAAAAGAAAAAAATAGTATTAATTCTTGGATCACATTCCCTCTGATATAGATTTAATTTTTAAATGCCCTGTCTGCTAATAGTGTTCTCATCTTTTAAAGCTTTATTTTGTTAATTTACGAACAAGAGATGGAACCTACATTTGGGAAAAAATCACCAACTTTGAAGGACAACCACCTACACCACGTGATAAACTTTCCTGCTGGGTATACAAAGACAGGTAATGCAGCAGTTGCACTTAATGCATTATATCTACCTAAGCAAAGATAATAGCTTTTGGCTAAAATACAGAACGCTTAAAGGTATGAGTTTTTTTCAGGATAGCAATTGATTTTCTAAATAATCAATATCTGACAATGCCTGTTTTATTTCTTCCTTTCTAATCTTTAAACTTTTTGTTGCCTTATTGCACTGGGTAGAACCTTGAGTAAATCCAGTGCTTATATTTATACTTTCATATATTACTCATTCTTTTTCTCTGAACAATATCTATCATTCCCCTACTCTGAGCGTCAATAAAACTAGATGGTAGCCTCTTCATCCCTCTCTCCTTCCTATTCCTTCAATGCCAGTTTTTGTGAGTTATGTTTTTAATCCTTCTGTTCCATTTTTGGGAAGAAGGGAACTTTAGTTATGAACATTTTAGCTCCTCACTCCCTGCTTATCATTTCTTGCTAATTCTTTTTAACTATTTTTTGTGGTTTTTCACATTTTTACTCTTTATGTCCTCTACTGTATTTTCTGTGATAACTGTCTCTTTGCTATTTGTAACATTGTCTTCATTTCTGAAATGAGTTTTTCTCCCCTTTTATTTCTTTCCTAATTTTTTTTGTTTGTTTTTTGTTTTTTTGGAGATGGAGTCTCACTCTGTCGCTCAGGCTGAAGTGCAGTGGCATGATCTCTGCTCACTGCAACCTCTGCCTCCCGGGTTCAAGTGATTCTCTGGCCTCAGCCTCCCGAGTAGCTGGGATTACAGGCGCCTGCCACCATGCCCGGCTAATTTTTGTGTTTTTATTTTATTTATTTATTTATTTATTTATTTATTCATTTATTTATTTTTGAGACAGAGTCTCGCTCTGTCGCCTAGGCTGGAGTGCCATGGCACGATCTCAGCTCACTGCAACCTCCACCTCCCGGGTTCAAGCAATTCTCTTGCCTCAGCCTCCCGAGTAGCTGGGACTACAGGGGCGTGCCACCATGCCGGCTAATTTTTTTTGTATTTTTAGTAGAGACAGGGTTTCACTGTGTTAGCCAAGATGATCTCGATCTCCTGTGCTTGTGATCCGCCCACCTCAGCCTCCCAAAGTGCTGGGATTTCAAGTGTGAGCCACTGCACCTGGCCCTAATTTTTGTATTTTTAGTAGAGATGGGGTTTCGCCACGTTGGCCAGGCTGGCCTCGAACTCCTGACCTCGTGATTTGCCTGCCTCAGCCTCCCAAAGTGCTGGGATTACATGTGTGAGCCACTGCGCCTGGCCTTCTTTCCTAATTTCTAACAATTCTGTTTCAGCTCCTCATATTTTCTGGCCATCAACTCTGTTATTTGAGTTCTTATATTTTTGTTTTAAGGGTTTTCTTCATTGCTAATTATTAAATTTTATTTGTGTTTTAAAATATCATTCATTATTCGATTTCCAGTTTTCAGATTTGCTTGTTTGTCTCTTAAATGTTTTTAAACAATTTGTTCAGTAGAGGACTAGATAAGGTCTATACATTATAATCGATTTATATGTCTTTTTCTTTTTTCTTTTTTTTTTTTTTTTGAGGCAGAATCTCGCTCTGTCACCCAGGCTGGAATGCAGTGGTGCCATCTCGGCTCACTGTAACCTCTGCCTCCCGAGTTCAAGCAAGTCTCCTGCCTCAGCCTCCCAAGTAGCTGGGATGACAGGCGCATACCACCATGCCTGGCTAATTTGATTGTATTTTTAGTAGAGACCGGGTTTCACCATGTTAGCCAGGATGGTCTCGATCTCCTGACCTTGTGATCCACCCGCATCGGCCTCCCAACGTGCTGGGATTACAGGCATGAGCCACTGCACCCAGCCAATATGTCTTCCATATATATAGTTGCTGTTATTCTAGAGATTTCCTTTTGGTCTTTTTTGTTGTTTTCTTCTTGAAATTTATTTGATAAAGAAACCATGTCATTTGGCTATAGAATCCCAATAGTCTACACTGTGTTCGTTGTATCTCTGTGATACCATTTAACATATTCATCTACACCTTCTATTTTCTGTAAATTGGTACTTAGATCTAGAAACTTAAGCAAATTCATGTTCTTGTATTGGTTGTTGGTTTGGGAGCAAATAAAAGGTACTTCATAGCTTTTTTTTTTTTTTTTTTTTTTTTGAGACGGAGTTTCCCTCTATTGCCCAGGATGAAGTGCAGTGGTGGAATCTTGGCTTACTGCAACCTCCGCCTTCTGGGTTCAGGTGATTCTCCTGCTTCAGCCTCCCGAGTAGCTGGGACTACAGGCGTGTGCCACCACGCCTGGCTAGTTTTTTTTGTATCTTTAGTAGAGACAGGGTTTCACCATATTGGCCAGGCTAGTCTCGAACTTCTGATCTTGTGATCTGCCTGCTTCCGCCTCCCAAAGTGCTGGGATTACAGGCATGAGCCACCGCACCTGGCTTAATTTTTGTATTTTTTAGTAGAGACGGGGTTTTACCATGTTGGTCAGGCTGGCCTTGAACTCCTGACCTCAGGTGATCCACCCGTCTTGGCCTCTCTCTGAAAGTGCTGGGATTACAGGCACGAGCCACCACGCCCGGCCCATAGCTAACTTTTTTTTTTTTTGAGATGGCGTCTCGCTCTGTCACCCAGCCTGGAGTGCAGTGGCGCGATCTCAGCTCACTGCAAGCTCCGCCTCCCAGGTTCACGCCATTCTCCTGCCTCAGCCTCCCGAGTAGCTGGAACTATGGGCGCTTGCCACCACACCCGGGTAATTTTTTTTTTTTTGTATCTTTAGTAGAGACAGGGTTTCACCGTGTTAACCAGGATGGTCTCTATCTCCTGACCTCGTGATCTGCCCGCCTCGGCCTCCCAAAGTGCTAGGATTACAGGCAGGAGCCACCGCACCTGGCCCATAGCTAACTATTTTTAGACATTAGTGGGCACATAATGTTTGCTTGTCTCTGTATGTTAGCAAGCACCAATGATTGTTGCCTAGATCCATTTTTGTACGAGAAGATGCAAAGTGATGATATTCTAATTCTAATATTTGTTCTTAATTTATTAGTGGAATACTTCTATAAAAAAGAAACTTTAACTGTGTATTAACCCTAAGGTACTGTTTGTATAGGAAAATCAGGATAAATGCTTGATTCTTTCCCCTTTAGAATCAATTGAGTCATTTCTCTAGTATCCTTCAAAGTGGTCAGTAAGGTTTTAAATTACCATTTTAAAATCATGGATTTGAAATATTTGATGTCGGCCTGCCCTAGTGGCTCTTACCTATAATCCCAGCATTTTGGGAGGCTGAGGTAGGAGGATCGCTTGGGGTCAGGAGTTCGAGACTAGCCTGGCCAACATGACAAAACCCCATCTTTACTAAAAAGACAAAACATTAACTGGGTGTGGTGGCGCACGCCTGTGGTCACAGCTACTCAGGTGGCTGAGGCAGGAGATATATATATATATATATATATTTTTTTTTTTTTTTTTTTTTTTTCTGAGACAGAGTCTCACTCTGTCGCCCAGGCTGGAGTGTGGTGGCACGATGTTGGCTCACTGTAACCTCCGCTTCCTGGGTTCAAACAATTCTCATGCCTCCCAAGTAGCTGGGATTACAGGTGCATGCCACCATGCCTGGCTAATTTTTGTATTTTTAGTAGAGACAGGGTTTCACTATGTTGGCCAGGCTGGTCTTGAACTCCTGGCTTTAAGTGATCCACCCGCCTTGGCCTGCCAAAGTGCTGGGACTATAGATGTAAGACACTGTGCCCAGCTAGAATATATAAATATGGTTTTTTTTTTTGTTTTTTTTTTTTTTTTTTTTTTTTTTTGAGACGGAGTTTCGCTCTTTCACCCAGGCTGGAGTGCAGTGGCGCGATCTCGGCTCACTGCAGGCTCCGCCCCCCGGGGTTCACGCCATTCTCCTGCCTCAGCCTCCCTTGTAGCTGGGACTACAGGCGCCTGCCACCTCGCCCGGCTAATTTTTTGTATTTTTAGTAGAGATGGGGTTTCACCGTGTTAGCCAGGATGGTCTCAATCTCCTGACCTTGTGATCCGCCCGCCTCGGCCTCCCAAAGTGCTGGGATTACAGGCGTGAGCCACTGCGCCCGGCGATAAATATGTTTTAAATAAAGTTTAAAAATCTAGGCTGGGCTGGGCGTGGTGGCTCACACCTGTAATCCCAGCACTTTGGGAGGCCGAGGCGGGCAGATCATGAGGTCAGAAGTTCAAGACCAGCCTGGCCAACATAGTGAAACCCTGTCTCTACTAAAAATACAAAAAATTAGCCAGGCGTGATGGCAGGCACCTGTAATCCCAGCTACTTGGGAGGATGAGGCAGGACAATGGCTTGAACCCGGGAGGTGGAGGTTGCAGTGAGCTGAGATCGCGCCATTGCACTTCAGCCTGTGCGACAGAGCGAGACTCTGTCTCAAAAACCAAAAAAAATCTAGGCTGGTTGTAGTGGCTCATGCCTGTAATCCCAGTACTTTGGGAGGTCAAGGCCGGAGGATCCCTTGAGGGCAGGGGTTTGAGATCAGCCTGGGCAACACAGTGAGACCTCATCTCTACAACAAGTAAGAAAAAAAAATAGCCAGGTGTGGTGGCATGCTATGCACCTGTGGTCCCAGCTACTTGGGAGGCTGAGGCAGGAGGATATGTATAGTATAGTATTTGACTCATATACTCATGTATAGTATAGTATTTGACTCAAATACTCTGACTCATATACTATACTATACATGTATAGTATATGTTATATAACATATATTTTAGCATATACTTAACACATAGTATATATAATATAAAATATGTCTATTTATATATTATATATACTTTTACATATATACTTAATATATATTTATATATACTTTTTTCCATATATGGAAATTACATATATACTTTATTTCCATATATATGGAAATTATATATATACATACTTTATTTCCATATATATGGAAACTTATTTTTATATAAATATATATACATATATACTTAATATATATTATATATATTTTTTGTATTATATATACTTACTATATTATATTAAATGTATATATATTTACATATATTTTACTTTTTTTTTTTTTTTTCTGAGATAGAGTCTCATTCTGTCACCCAGGCTGGAGTGCAGTGGCATGATCTCGGCTCCCTGCAACCTCTGACTCCCTGGTTCAAGCTATTCTCCTGCCTCAGCCTCCCAAGTAGCTGGGATTACAGGCACGCATCACCACACCCAGCTAATTTTTGTATTTTTAGTACAGACGGGGTTTCACCATGTTGGCAAGGATGGTTTTGATCTCTTGGCCTCATGATCCGACCGCCTCAGCCTCCCAAAGTGCTGGGATTACAGGCGTGAGCCACTGTGCCCGGCCTACTTTATTATATTAAGTATATTATATTAAGTACATATAAAAGTATATATAAAATATAGGCCGGACGTGGTGGCTCATGCCTGTAAGCCCAGCACTTTGGGAGGCTGAGGCGGGCGGATTACTTGAGGTCAGGAGTTCCAGACCAACCCGGCTGGCATAGTGAAACCCCGTCTCTACTAAAAATACAAAAATTAGCTGGGTGTGGTGGCAGGCACCTATAGTCCCAGCTACTTAGGAGGGTGAGGCGGGAGAATTGCTTGAACCTGGGAGGCGGAGGTTGCAGTGACCTGAGGTTATACCATTGCACTCCAGCCTGGGTGACAAGAGTGAGACTCTGTCTCAAAAAAAAAAAAAAAAAAAGTGTATATATACACACACACACACATATATATACACATATATATATCCACATACATATATATATACACATATATATATAACATAAAAGATAAAACATAGCCTTACCTTTTAAACCTAGATGTTTATGAGCAATGAATATTGATTTTTATTAAATACTTTTTCTTTTGAAGTCGTTTGAGGTTTGTTTTCTCATTTAAGTACTGATGTCATTAAATATTTTCTAATATGCTATACTCGTGTTTCTGACATAAATCTTACTTGGTTGTAACAAATATTTCAATGTATTGTTGATTTTTATTCACAGGTATATACAGAATTTTTTAGGAGGAGTAACTGATAGTTTTGTTGATTTGCCTCCTGGTTACGCTTAATTTTTTGTCATTTTGGTTTGCAAAAAGCATTTTAAGGGCTAGAGGCAAACATAGGACTGAACTCTTATCTCTGAACCTAGGTAGGCTTGTATAAAGGGAGTATCTTTGAATGCTTATGGCAATGACATGTGTTTCTGTAAACCACTATGGTTTTCTGTCTTTGTTTTTCCAGGTTAATCTACCCTATAAAGTATTTTTGGATCTTTAAAGGTTTTTTTGTTATTGTTAGTATGTAAAAGAAACCAGTAACAGTGATTGCCCTAGGCAAGGGAATTAAGTGACTGAGAGTAGGAGGGAGACTTAACATTTTGCTACGCTTTTTTTTTTTTTTTTTTTTGAGACAGTCTCACTTCTGTTGCCCAGGCTGGAGTGCAATGGCGTGATCTCCACTCACTGCAACCTCTGCCTCCCTGGTTCAAGGGATTCTCCTGCTTCAGCCCCCCAAGTAGCTGGGGTTACAGGAGCCTGCGACCATGCCCAGATAATTTTTGTATTTTTGGTAGAGACGGGGTTTCACCATGTTGGCCAGGCTTATCTCAAACTCCTGACCTCAGGTGATCCGCCCACCTCAGCCTTCCAAAGTGCTGGGATTACAGGCATGAGATACCACGCAGGGCTTGCTATACCTTGTTGAAAGGTTGTGGTAAATACATAAGACATAAAATTTTTCATTTTAACTATATTAAGTGTACAATTCAGTGGCATTAATTACCTTCATAATGTGCAATCATCACCAGTACCTACTTCCAAACTTTTTAATTACTCCAAACAGAAACTCTGTACCCGTTAAGCCGTATCTCCCCATTCTCTCTTCTTTCCAACCCCTGGTGACCTGTAATCTTTCTGTCTATAATAATTTATGAATAAGCAGATAATAGGTATTTCATAAAAATTGAATCATAAAATGTTTGTTCTTTTTGTCTGACTTATTTCACTTAACGTTTTCAAGGTGCATTATGTTGTAGCATATATTATTCCTTTTTATGGCTGAGTAATATTCCACTGTATGTATATACCGCATGTTGGTTAGCCATTTATATGTTGATAGATGCTTGGGTTGTTTCTACCTTTTGGCTATTTGTGAATAATGCTGCCATCAATGTGGCATATAACTTCGTGTGATTCAGTTTTCAATTCTTTTGAGTATATACGTTAAGAATAGAACTGCTGGGTCATTTGGTGAGTCTATGTTTAAGTTTTTGAGGAACCACCAACTATTTTCCATAGTGACTATACCATTTTATATTCCCACCAGCAAGGAACAAGGGTTCCAGTTTCCCCACATCCTCACCTATGCTTATTTTGGGGGTGTGTATGTGTGTTTTTAATAATAGCTATACTAGCAGATATGAAATGGTATTTCACTGTGGTTTTGATTTGTATTTTCCTAATGACTAATGATGTTGACTTATTGGACATTTGTACATCTTCTTTGGAGAAATGTCGTTCAAATCCTTTACCCATTTAAAAAAAATGAGTTGTCTGTCTTTTTGATGTTACGTTACAGTAGTACTTAATGTATTCTGAGTGTTGATCCCTTATCAGATATATTTAATTGTATTTTATTTGTCTTGCTTTGGTATCAGGGTAATGCTAGCCTCAAAGTAAGTTAGGAAGTATTCCCTCCTCACTTTTTTTTTTTTGGAAGAGTTTGAGTGGGATTGGTGTTAATTCTTTTTTAAATATTTGGTAGAATTCGCCAGTGAAGCCATTCTTAGGCTTTTCTTTCTTGGGAGGGTTTTGATTACTGATTCAATCGTCTTACTTGTTATAGGTTTATTCAGATTTTCTATTTCTTCTTGAGATATATTTTATTTTTGTTTTTATAAGAGTCAGGGTCTTTCTCTGTTAACCAGGCTGGAGTGCAGTGGTGCTATCATGGCTTACTGCAGCTTTGAATTCCTTGAACCCTCAAGCAGTCCTTCCATCTCAGCCTCCTGAGTAGCTGGGACTACAAGCATGTGCCACCATCCCTGACTACGATTTTTATTATTCGTAGGGATAGGGTCTCATTATGTTGCCAGGCTGGTCTCAGACTCTTGGCTTCAAGTGATGCTTCCACCGCAGCTTCCCAAATTGCTAGGATTACAGGCATGAACCTCTGTGCCCGGCATTGAGGGTGTGGGTCTTTCCAGGAAGTTTTCCATTTCATCTAAGTTATCCAACTTGTTGATACACCCTTCTTCATGGTATTCTGGTGGTTTTGTTGTTGTTGTTTGTTTGTTTTTGAGACAGGGTCTCACCCTTGCCCAGGCAGGAGTGTAGTGGCGCTGTCTTGGTTCACTGCAGCCTCTACCTCCTAAGCTCAGGTGACTCTCCCACCTCAGCCTGCCAAGCAGCCGGGACTACAGGTGCATACCACCACGCGTAGCTAATTTTTTTTGTACTTTTAGAGACAAGGTTTCACCATGTTGGCTAGGCTGGTCTTGAACTCCTGGACTCAGGCAATCTGCCTACCTCCACCTCCCAAAGTGCTGGGATTACAGGTGTGAACCAGCATGTCCAGCATAGTATTCTTTTGTCATCCTTTTTATTCTGTAGTATCAGTAGTAATATTTCTTCCTCACTTCTGATTTTAGTAATTTGAATCTGCTCTCTTTTTTCTTAGTGCAGCTGTCTAAGCATTTGTCAATTTTGTTGATGTTTTCAAAGAATCAACTTTTGTTTTGTCGTTTTTCTTTCTTTCTTTCTTTTTTTTTTTTTTTTGAGTCGTAGTCTCAGTCTGTTCACTTTGTTGCCCAGGTTGGAGTGCAGTGGCGCGATCGTAGCTCACTGCCTCCTGGGTTCAAGCGATTCTCCTGCCTCAGCCTCCCAAGTAGCTGGGATTACAGCTGCCTGCCACCACACCCACCTAATTTTTTTGTATTTTTAGTAGAGACAGGGTTTCACCATGTTGGCCAAACTGGTCTCGAACTCCTAACCTCAAGTGTTCAGCCTGCCTTGACCTCCCAAAAGTGCTGGGATTACAGCCATGAGCCACCCCGCCCAGCCTGTTGTTTTTCTTGATTGTTTTTCTATTCATTCTTTTATCTTGTCTCCAACCTTTATCATTTTCTTCCTTCTGCCCTCTATTAAGTTTAGCTTGTTCTTGTCTAATTCCTTAACTTGTACAGTTATGTTATGGATTTGAGATTTTATTTTTAATGTAGGCATTTACAGCTATAAATTTCCCTCTGAGCCCTGCCTTTGCTGCATCTCGTAAGTTTTGTTATGTTTTTATTTTCGTTTATCTCAAGATAATTTTGAATTTCCGTTATGATTTCTTTGACCATTTGGGTTGACAGGATTTTTTTTCTTTCAGCACTTTACAGGTTTTATTTATTTATTTATTTATTTTTATTTATTTATATATATTTTTTGAGACAGTCTCACTCTGTTGTCCAGGCTGAAGTGCAGTGATGAGATCGCAGCTCACCACAACCTCTTCCTCCCGGGTTCAAGTGATACTCCTGCCTCAGCCTCCTGAGTAGCTGGGACTACAGATATGCGCCACCATGCTCGGCTAATTTATTTTTATTTTTTATTTTTTGTAGAGACAGGGTTTCACTATGTCGGCCAGGCTGGTCTCAAGCTCCTGACCTCGTGATCCACCTGCCTCGGCCTCCCAAAGTGCTGGGATTACAGGCGTGAGCGACTGCACCCAGCCTACAGGTTTTATTACATTGCTTTTTGGCCTCCATTTTTCTTTCTCTTTTTTCTTCCCTTCCTTTCTTACTTTTTATTTCTTTCCTTTATTTATTATTATTATTTTTTTGTTATAGAGATGGTCTCACTCCATCACCCACCCAGGCTGAAGTGCAGTGATGCAGTCATGGCTCACTGCAGCCTCAAACTCCTGGGCTCAAGCGTTCCTCCTTCCTCCTCTCAAGTAGCTAGGACTACAAGTGCATGCCACCACACCCAGCTCATTTTCTTTTTTGGTTTTTTTTTTGAGACGGAGTCTCGCTCTGTCGCCCAGGCTGGAGTGCAGTGGCGCAATCTGGTCTCACCACAACCTCCACCTCCCGGGTTCAAGCAATTCTAACTCAGCCTCCCTTGTGGCTGGGATTACAGGCATGCGCCACCAAACCCAGCTAATTTTGTATTTTTAGTAGAGACGGGGTTTCTCCATGTTGGTCAGGCTCGTCTCAAACTCCTGACCTCAGGTGATCCGACTGCCTTGGCCCCCCTAAGTGCTGGGATTACAGGCTTGAGCCACAGCGCTCAGCCTTTTTTTATTTTTTGTAGGGATGGGGATCTCACTATGTTGCCCAGGCTGACCTGAAACTCCTGGGTTCAAGCAGTCCTCCTGCCTCAGCCTACCACATTGCTGGTATTGCAGGTGTGACCCACTGTGCCCAGTCTGGCCTCCATCTTTTTTGTGACAAATTTACTCTCATTTGTGTTTTTGTTTCTCTGTGTCTTTTTTTTTCTTTATCTCTTCTATATTTTTGCTCTTAAATAATTTGATTAAATATGCATTGGTGTAGTTCCTTTGTATTTATCTTACTTGGAGTGTGCTGAGCTTCTTGGGTTTGTAGGTTGATAGCTTCCATCAGTTTCTTAGTAATTATATTATCAAGTATTTCTTCTCCATATTTCTTTGTCTCCCCTTCTGTGACTCCCATTACATGCATGTTAGGCCATTTTGATACTGTTCCACAAAGCTTTGGCTACCTGTTTCTTTTCTTCCCATTCTTTCCTTTTCTTTGTGTTTTAATTTGGATATTTTTTATGAATCTATTGACTTGTCTTCAAGTTTACTAATGTTTTCCATTGCCGTGTCAAGTTTGCTGTTAATTACCAAGTTCCAGGAAGGAAATTTTTTCTAAAAGTTTGCTGTTTAACCTATATAATGAATTCCTTAGTTCTGACATCTTATTTTCTATTTTTAGCATTTCCATTTTGTTCTTTTTTATGGTTCTATCTCTTTGCTGAAATTACCCATTTATTCCTGCATGTTGTCCATATCTTTCTGCTATTAGTATCCTCATCATAGTTTTTTTTAAAGGCCTTTTCTGATAATTCCATTATCTAGACCACCTCTGAGTCTATTTATATTGAGTCTTTTCTCTCATCATCATGGGCCACTTTTTTGTGCCTTTTTGTGTATTTTGTAATTTTTATTTTTTTGAGACAAGGTCTCACTCTCACTCAGGCTGGAGTGCAGTGGTGTGATCATAACTCAGTACAACCTTGAACTCTGAGTTCAGGCAATCTTCCCACCTCAGCCACCTGAGTAGCTGAGACTACAGGTATGCACCGCCACACCTTTCTTTCCTTTTTTTTTTTATTTTATTTCTTGTGGAGACAGGTCTCCTTATGTTACCCAGGCTGATCTGAAACTCCTGCCCTCAAGCAATCTGTCTGCCTCAGCCTCCCTGTAGTTTTTAAATTATATGCCAGATCTTCTGTCTGAAAGAACAGTAAAGATTGGAATAAATTATATTTATCTTCAGAAAGGGACATGCCCTTTCTTCTTTTTTTAGGTTGCTAGAGTAAGAGTTGAGTCAGTCTAATTTGTAGGTGATTTGTATTTGGGCTTTGTTGTAGCTTTAGTTTGATTGAGTTTTACCTCTGGCTTCAAATGTTTTGGGACAGTACTTTCCTTTACTAGGGCCCCTTATTTGAGCACTGAGATTTTCTAGAGATTTGCAGCTGTGCTTCACGGCTGCGTTCCTACCTCTCAGAACTGTGGGAGATCTCTCTGTGTTTTATAGTCCAATTGGTAAGTCATTGGCCACAAGGGAGTTCTCTTTGCTCTCTGATCCCACTTTATGCTTTCTGCACCCTGGAAGACCTCTTTCAGCCTTGCATCTCCTCCCCTGGCCTTTGGAGGGCAGGTATTCTATACGGTGTAAAAGTTTGGCATGCCCCTGAGGTGTTTCTTTCAGATCTCCTGTTTGCATCCCAAACTTTAGTAGTCCAAAACTCAGATTGCCTAAAGGGGATTTTCTCAGCTCTCCTCTGCCTCCAGCTGTTGGTGACTGACCCTGATCCCTCCCTGCAGATTATGCGAAAGAGTTAAGGAGTAGGTTAAATTCCCTCTACTGGGTTTTCTTTTTTTGTTGTTATTATTATACTTTAAGTTCTAGGGTACATGTGCCCAACGTGCAGGTTTGTTGCATATGTATACATGTGCCATGTTGGTGTGCTGCACCCATTAACTCGTCATTTACATTAGGTATATCTCCTAAGGCTATCCGCCACCCCACGACAGGCCCCGGTGTGTGATATTCCCCTTCCTGTGTCCAAGTGTTCTCGTTGTTCAATTCCCACCTATGAGTAAGAACATGCAGTGTTTGGTTTTTTGTCCCTGCGATAGTTTGCTGAGAAGGATGGTTTCCAGCTCCATCCATGTCCCTACAAAGGACATGAACTCATCTTTTTTTATGGCTGCATAGTATTCCATGGTGTATATGTGCCACATTTTCTTAATTTAGTCTATCATTGATGGACATTTGGGTTGATTCCAAGTCTTTGAGGCCGGGTTTCTTAAGATGCTAATTTGGGGCCAGGCGCCATGGCTCAAGCCTTGTATTAGGCCTTTTTCACACTGCTGATAATGACATACGCAAGACTGGGCAATTTACAAGAGAAAGAGGTTTATTGGACTTACAGTTCCATGTGGCTGGGGAGGCCTCACAATTATGGCAGAAAGTGAAAGGCAAGTCTCACATGGTGGCAGATAAGAGAAGAGAGCTTGTGGAGGGAAACTCCCCTTTTGAAAACCGTCATATCAGCGGGCACAGTGGCTCACGCCTGTAATCCCAGCATTTTGGGAGGCCGAGGTGGGCAGATCACTTGAGGTCAGGAGTCCGAGACCAGCCTGGCCAACATGGTGAAACCCTGTCTCCACTAAGAATACAAAAATTAGCCAGGTGTGATGGCAGGCGCCTCTAATCCCAGCTACTCAGGAGGCTGAGGCAGGAGATTCGCTTGAACCCAAGAGGCAGAGATTGCCTTGAGCAGAGATCACGCCACTGCACTCCAGCCTGGGCGACAAGAGTGAGAGACTCTGTCTCAAAAAAAAAGAAAAAAGAAAACCATCAGATCTCATGACGCTTATTCACTATCATGAGGTCAGGGAAACACCTGTCCCCATGATTTAATTACCTCTCATTGGATCCCTCCCACAGCACATGGGAATTCAAGATGAAATTTGGGTAGGGACACAGCCAAACCGTATCATGCCTGTAATCCCAGCACTTTGGGAGGTCAGGGTAGGAGGATAACTTGACCCCAAGAGTTCAAGACCAGCTTGGGCAATATGGTGAAACCCCATCTCTACAAAAATACAAAAATTAGCTAGGCATGGTGGCACGCACCTGTAGTCACAGCTACTCAGAGGTCTGAGGCAGGAGGACTGCTTGAGCCCGGGAGGTGGGGGTTGCAGTGAGCCGAGATCATGTTCATGCCACTGCACTCCAGCCTGGGTGACAGAGGGAAACCGTGTCTCAAAAAAATAAATAAAAAAAAATCTAATTTGCCATGCCAATATAAATGTAGCTGTTAAAAATTTGGGTAGTTTCTTCTTACAAGCCCTGTATGTGCTGGATTCTTCCTCTTGCTGTTACACAAGGGATGAAAGCAGCTATGGGTCTCTTCTTTCCCATTGAGAGCTCATCACTTTCTGGAATTGGTTTATTTAGGTCTCTTTGTTCCCTCAGCTCTTTATTCTTTTTGAACTGTGATTTTGTGTTAGGGTTGTTAAGGTGAGAGGATCTTTTTCAGCTTTCTTTTTTTTTTTTTTTTTTTTTTTTTGAGATGGAGTCTCACTCTGTCACCCAGGCTGGAGTGCAGTGGCGCAATCTCGGCTCACTGCAAGCTCCGCCTCCCAGGTTCACTCCATTCTCCTGCCTCAGCCTCTCCAAGTAGCTGGGACTACAGGCGCCCGCTACCACGCCCGGCTAATTTTTTGTATTTTTAGTAGAGACGGGGTTTCACCGTGGTCTTGATCTCCTGACCTCGTGATCCGCCCGCCTCGGCCTCCCAAAGTGCTGGGATTACAAGCGTGAGCCACCGCGCCCGGCCTTCTTTTTCAGCTTTCTATGAACAAACTGGAAACAGAATTCCTAAAGTGTGTCATTTCGTATTTGTTTTTCAGACTAATATATTTTGGTGGTTATGGGTGTAGGCGACACAGTGAACTCCAAGACTGTTTTGATGTTCATGATGCATCTTGGGTAAGATAGTAATCACTGTTTACATTTTCCTCCAATTCAGTATAGCCTTAACATCTTAGAAATAATGAGTCTAGTCTTTCTCATTTTTGGAGCTACCAATTTGTCGTAATTTACACTATGAAAAAATGTGTTTTTTCTCTTTAACATTTGGATCCATTTGGCAAAAGGTATCTCTCTAGTGGTATTAGCCTTCATGGCTATTGGCAGAGTAATTTCTTTTCTTATATCATTAATCAGATACCTGCTTCTGTTAGACAGGTAGAAGCTTTAGTGCAACTTGGAAAAATTATGTTCATATTTAACCACAATAGCTATTGTTGACATATACCTCTTTTTAGATATGTCCACTAGAATTATTCACAGGTCAGACTGGCCTCTAGATAAGAGTCAGTTGGTAATGATATTAATTTTTCTACTTATTCTTACTGATTAGACAATAAATCATTATTAATGAAAGAAGTCATGAATTACAAAAATGAAATTTTTAAACAGATAATTTAAAAAACCATTGATCCTACCACCAAGATGCAGTCTTATTAGTTTTACCTTCTACTAGTGTATATTATTCTACATTAGTGTAAATAAATATATACGTATGTATATGTGTGTATATATCTATACACACACATTTCATGTATATTGCTTTGTATATGGATATTATTGAAAATTCCCCATGTTTCTATGTTGTTTTCGAGTTTTTTTGTTTGTTTGTTTGTTTTTTGAGACGGAGTCTTTCTCTGTCTCCCAGGCTGGAGTGCAGTGGCGCGATCTCGGCTCACTGCAAGCTCCGCCTCCTGGGTTCACGCCATTCTCCTGCCTCAGCCTCCCGAGTAGCTGGGACTACAGGCGCCTGCCAACACGCCCGGCTAATATTTTGTATTTTTAGTAGAGACGGGGTTTCACCGTATTAGCCAGGATGGTCTCGATCTCCTGACCTCGTGATCCGCCCGCCTCGGCCTCCCAAAGTGCTGGGATTACAGGCTTGAGCCACCGCGCCCGGCGTTGTTTTTGAGTTTTAAAAATGATATATCATTAAAGCTTTGCTACTTAAAGTATTGCTGAGAATTTTCAGGAATATAACTTCTATTTATATCTAGTTATTTTTATTTTTTATTTTATTTTATTTTATTTTTTTTTGAGACAGAGTCTCGCTCTGTCGCCCGGGCTGGAGTGCAGTGGCGCAATCTCGGCTCACTGCAAGCTCCGCCTCCCGGGTTCACGCCATTCTCCTGCCTCAGCCTCCGAGTAGCTGGGACTACAGGCGCCCGCCACCGCGCCCGGCTAATTTTTTTTTTTGTATTTTTTTAGTAGAGATGGGGTTTCACCGTGGTCTCGATCTCCTGACCTCGTGATCCGCCCGCCTCGGCCTCCCAAAGTGCTGGGATTACAAGCGTGAGCCACCGCGCCCGGCTAGTTATTTTTATTCATCAGTGAAATAACTCAATTTTTTTCTCCTACAATACAGTTACTAAGCTAATTATCATGTCCTGAAGTTTCTGGAACACAAATGGGTTTGTTTTTCATTTAGACTCTAAATGAGCTGGGTGTGGTGGCACATTTCTATAATCCCAGCTACTAGGGAGGCTGAGGCAGAAGGATCACTTGTACCAAGGAGTTTGAGACCAGCCTGGGTAACATGGCGAGACCCTGTTTCAATTTAAATAAAATTTAAAAATAGAGTCTAAACTAAGTAAATTGTTTAGCTTATTTTACTTGCTTAACAAGGCCTGACAAAAAAAAAAATGATGTCTTTCTGACACACAATATAAAACTGGCACAGAGATCATCTAGAGTAGTGATAGAGGATTTCAGCACCCTGGGAGATGCTAAATATGGTGTAGCTGCTAAGTCTTTGCCTTGCTGACCAAGAATTTTATATCTTAGGAGATAAAGAAGAGAGTGGTCATAAGTTTAATCTATAAGAACAAATTGCTTGGTGAAGTAGAAGTGATTGGAAGTTTTTGGAAACAGGAACCATGACCCACCCTCTAAAGTTTATTACGGCAAAAATGAGGAGTTCTGAGCATGTACTTGAGGAAAACAGACTTAAAAATGTAAACATCATTCCACCCTCTGCAATTTTAAAAAAGATAATCCTTTGAGAAAATATAAAGATTGTCAACAAATAAAATTATGATTCACGGCAAACAATACTATGAGAAGAGAAGTTGCCAGGTGGTGCAGCTACTGGTCTGGGGACAACGCGTTGGGAGGTACCCGTGTATCCATTGGCTTTGTGACTATGGTAACACTTGACTCTTATTTTTGTAAGGTGTCTATTATTTTACCAGTAAATATGTGATAAGACTGTAATAATAATGTAAAAATTATTAAAGCTTTGAGATATTTAAAACACTTCTCTTTTAGGAAGAGCAGATATTCTGGGGATGGCATAATGATGTCCATATATTTGACACAAAGTCACAGACTTGGTTTCAACCAGAAATTAAAGTAAGTGTTGTAAAAAGTCATCTTTATATATTTGTATTTAAAAATCAATTTTTTTACTGTGGATTTTGGGGGTTTTTTTTTGTGTGTGTGTGTTTTTGAGACAAAGTCTTGCTCTGTTGCCCAGGCTGGAGTACAGTGGCACAATCTCAGCTCACTGCAACCTCCACCTCCCGGGTCGAGTGGTTCTCCTGCCTCAGCCTCCTGACTAGCTGGGACTACAGGTGTGGACCACCATGCCTGGCTAATTTTTGTATTTTTAGTAGAGATGGAGTTTTGCCATGTTGGCCACGCTGGTCTCGAACTCCTGACCTCAAGTGATCTGCCCACCTCAGCCTTGCAAAGTGCCCGGATTACAGGCATTATAGGTCACCACACCCAGCCTGTTATTTGGATTTTTGTAATTAAGTTTGTAATCACATACCAAGTAGTTCTCTTGAGTACTTTTATTAATAGCATTAAGAAAAACATCAGAACCGTAGATGGCACTTGTAGTCCCAACTACTCAGGAGGCTGAGGCAGGAGGATCACTTGAGTCCAGGAGTTCAAGGCTGTAGTGTGCTACAATCACACCTGTGAATAGCCACTGCACTCCACTGCATTCTAGCCTGGGCAACATAGTGAAACCCCATCTCTCAAAATAAATAAATGCAACCAAAAAAATGTATATTCTTCTCCTTGTCAGCTAAGGTTTTCTAGAAAAAAGTCTTTTAATGAGGTGCCATCATCATTCTTCACCCACGAGTGTCATGCCCTGATTTAATAAAGGCCTATTTTTAAAAATCCTTTTATAACAAAGCCCATGGTTTATATACCCTTGAATTCAGAGGTACATGCAATCATGGCATGACAAAAAATACATTATCAGCATTCTTTCATTTGTTAGTGACCAAACACAAATTCAAAGTAGTTTAAGCAATAATGAATTCTCACATAGCTGGAAAGTATATTGGAATGGCACACAAAGTAGAAGGAAGAGCCGCAGGGACCATGGCCTCAGGAACCAGAGCAGGTTACTCAGCATCCTCGCAGTACTTTCTGTCTTTCTGTCTGCTTTTTTTTTTTTTTTTGAGACGGAGTCTCGCTCTGTCACCCAGGCTGGAGTGCAGTGGCGCAGTCTCGGCTCACTGCAAGCTCCGCCTCCCGGGTTCACGCCATTTTCCTGCCTCAGCCTATCCGAGTAGCTGGGACTACAGGCACCCGCCACCACGCCCGGCTAATTTTTTTGTATTTTTAGTAGAGACGGGGTTTTACCGTGGTCTCGATCTCCTGACCTCGTGATCCGCCCGCCTCGGCCTCCCAAAGTGCTGGGATTACAAGCGTGAGCCACCGCGCCCGGCCTCTGTCTGCTTTTCTCTGCTTCTCTTTGTGTGCTTGTTTCATTCCGTCTGTGGCAGACACACTGGCTCGTTTAGGAGGGAATATGGTCCTGGATACACACACAGTTATTTGTATTGTACTCTCTCAACGTCTATATATTAGTCTTAGAAAAGGGCTGGGCTTGGTGGCTCACGCCTATAATCCTAGCACTTTGGGAGGCCGAGGCGGGCAGATTGCCTGAGCTCAGAAGTTCGAGCAACTTCTGGGCAACACGGTGAAACCCTGTCTCTACTAAAAATACAAAATAAATTAGCTAGGCGTGGCAGCATGCGCCTGTAGTCCCAGCTACTCGGGAGGCTGAGGCAGGAGAATTGCTTGAACCTGGGAGGCGGAGGTTGCAGTGAGCAGAGATTGCGCCACTGCGCTCTAGCCTGGGCAACAGAACGAGACTCCGTCTCTACAAAAAAAAAAAAAAGAAGAAAAGAAAAGAAAAGGACTCTGCCTCTACTTGGGCATGTTCCTACTCTTTACAGCAATTCCTGATGCCAAAGGGATGATTGGCCAGTCTTGAGTCACATGTTCATTACTAGGAACAGCAGGGTATTGTGACTGATAAGCTTACCAGAATTGAAGAGTGGAATGCTAAGCAGGTCATATATGTGCAGTTACATATGTGTCTACTAATACACATATATGACCAGAATTCCTTACAGTCCAGCTTCTGTTCATGGAAATGATGGGAAGGTCTATGCAAAATAGTAAGTGTTAGAGTTTGGTCATTCTCTGGATCCTCTTTTCCAGGCAATAAATTTCAGATTTCCAGTGCTCTTCTATTCTCTTCTATATAGTAGAAGAATTCTTCAAAATTTCAGATCAAGCCTGGGATAATAATAAAAATTTTGTTTTGCTGGAAGGGCTGGGAACCAAAATTCTTAAATGGTTCTCATTTAAGTGTTATATAGGCAATATCTGAATTATTTCTTACTAAGTTGACCTCAGCACAGTTATTCAAATAAGCCTGAAAAGTTTAGGAAGTTATGATATTGGATGCAGAGCTTTAATTTCCTATTCCCACTTTGAGTAGCCAGTGAGCTGAAAATGTCAGGTTCTTTCAGAACTTGAAATTAAAATACATACATAAAGGCATCTCCCATGAAAATATGGAAATTATGCAGAAGATTCTTCCCTCAAATCTTATTCATTCATCTACCCATGATACTCACTTTTTCCACCAATTAAAAACCTCTCTAGGGTGGCGTAATGGCTCACGCCTGTAATCCCAGTACTTTGGGAGGTCGAGGCAGGCAGATCGCTTGAGGCCAGGAGTTTGAGACCAGCCTGGACAACACAGCGAAACCCCATCTCTTTTTTTTTTTTTTTTTTTTTTTTGAGACAGAGTCTCGCTCTGTCACCCAGGCTGGAGTGCAGTGGCGCAATCTCGGCTCACTGCAAGCTCCGCCTCCCGGGTTCACGCCATTCTCCTGCCTCAGCCTCTCCGAGTAGCTGGGACTACAGGCGCCCGCCACCACGCCCGGCTAATTTTTTTTGTATTTTTTAGTAGAGACGGGGTTTCACTGCGGTCTCGATCTCCTGACCTCGTGATCCGCCCGCCTCGGCCTCCCAAAGTGCTGGGATTACAAGCGTGAGCCACTGCGCCCGGCGCGAAACCCCATCTCTACTAAAAATACAAAAATTAGCCGGGCCTGGTGTTGCATACCTGTAATCCCAGCTACTGGGGAGGTTGAGGCAGGAGAATCGCATAAACCCAGGAGGTGGAGGTGGCAGTGAGCCGAGATCCTGGCAGTGAACCGAGATCGCGCCATTGCACTCAAGCCTTGGCGACAGAGCAAGACTGCCTCAAAACAAAAAGCGAAACTTCTCTAAAGAAAAGATCCGCTGGCCGGGCGCGGTGGCTCACGCTTATAATCCCAGCACTTTGGGAGGCCGAGGCGGGCGGATCACGAGGTCAGGAGATCGAGACCACGGTGAAACCCCGTCTCTACTAAAAAATACAAAAAATTAGCCGGGCGTGGTGGCGGGCGCCTGTAGTCCCAGCTACTCAGAGAGGCTGAGGCAGGAGAATGGCGTGAACCTGGGAGGCGGAGCTTGCAGTGAGCCGAGATTGCGCCACTGCACTCCGGCCTGGGCGACAGAGCGAGACTCCGTCTCAAAAAAAAAAAAAAAAAAAAATTGAAGCACCAAGAGTTTTGGGTCCATTTTTTATTTTACAGAGTTTCTGAGATAATCGCAATATGCACCGCTCACTTCTAATAGGAGCTCTGTGTGTGAAAGAGAGAGGAGAGAGTGAGAGAGAGAACATTTTAAAATTTGATTTTAAAATCTTTATACAGTATTTCAAACAAAAATTTACACGAAACCTTATTTTGCTAAATAGCGTCAGACGTATAAGAAAAACATTTTCAAAAGTAAAGATCAGGGAGAATAAGATTTATTCTGACGAATAGTATTTGTCTACAATTAGTACTATTTAGAATAAACTTTTGCATTAGCATTTTTAATTAATTACATAGGTAATGATAACTTAGTGATTAAGACTTTCTCATACTGAGCATAGAAATGTAACTTTATTACAGATATTTCAAGTCTTTGCAATCTGTTCTGATGTCTACTTGCAGGGTGGAGTTCCACCACAGCCACGAGCCGCGCATACATGTGCAGTTCTTGGAAACAAGGGTTATATCTTTGGCGGACGTGTTCTGGTTAGTGTTTTTAATGGAAATGGTATTTTTATGTGCAATGCTCCTTATAAAAATTTATCCTCTGATTTTGTGGAATAATTGAACATTCATGTAATCTAGAGATTAAAATGGCATTCCATACTAACTTTTATTTATCTTCTAATTTGTAAACAGACCATACGTGAACAATCATAGATGATTATAAATCATATTTTAATGAGGAGAATCTTTCAGTGCAGTATCAGAAAAAATTAATTTCTTGTCATCTAAAGCCTGTGAATTTAAACCTATTTCTTCCTTTCCCCTTTGACACATTGATTTGGGAGCTCTGTGTCAGTCTTATTAATGCTTAGCATCGTTTTCCAATATTTAAACTTCTCATGTGAAGTAAAATAGAGAGTCTATTTTTAATCTGAACTTACTTTAAAAGAAAAATTTTAGCTGATAAAAGATGTGAAATACTTACCAACGTAACACACTTTTCTTTTAGCAAACTAGGATGAATGATTTGCACTATCTAAACCTAGACACCTGGACTTGGTCTGGAAGGTAAGTTTGAAGTCTTAAGTACGTTTTAATCTATAGGCATGGGTGTGTGTCTGTATGTGTCCATAATCCAAATGTGGGTCTTTAAAACTGAACTGGTATTTTTTTCCTTCAGATTATATGTCTAAGCAAGGACTATATAGATTTAAATAGAGTTTGTTCCTTAACCAAACAAGATAAAACATGAAAATACTAACAGTTGAAATTAGATTATATAAAAGTACTGGTTTTATACTAAGTATTTTTTGAGGATTGATCAGTAGAAGAAATGAAGAAGTGGTTGAATGGGGTCATCTCAGGTGAACAGGTAATAGAGTAAAGTCAGATTTTATTTGTACCTCCTAATATGTATTTAACAATAGAACAAATATATTTAGCTATCAACTTAGCAATTTGTATAATGAGATGGAATCAGAGCGATATATTATTCCAAAGTATAAGGACCATTAAATACCATAAAACCATGAAAGTCTCAGAAGAAAATATAGCAGATTATCTTTAAAATCTTGGCATGGAGAAAGCTTTGTAAAGATGATATGAACTTGGCCAGGCGCGGTGGCTCACGCCTGTAATCTCAGCACTTTGGGAGGCCGAGGTGGGTGGATCACGAGGTCAGGAGATCGAGACCATCCTGTCTAACATGGTGAAACCCCGTCTCTACTAAAAATTCAAAAAAAAATTAGCTGGGCGTGGTGGCGGGCGCCTGTAGTCCCAGCTACTCAGGAGGCTGAGGCAGGAGAATGGCGTGAACCCGGGAGGCGGAGCTTGCAGTGAGCCAAGATCACGCCACTGCACTCCAGCCTGGGACAGAGCAAGACTCCGTCTCAAAAAAAAAAAAAAAAAGATGATATGAACTCAAAATTCATAAATGAAAAGACTGATCGATAAGACCACTTAAAAATTAAATATTTCTCTATAGAAAAATGTACCACAAAAAATTAAATGGCAAATTGTAAAATGCAAACAAAAAACTGGAAACAATATTTGCAACTTTTTTTTTTTTTTTTGAGACAGAGTCTTGCTCTGTCACCAGGCTGGAGTGCAGTAGCATGATCTCAGCTCACTGCAACCTCTGCCTCCCGGGTTCAAGCAATTCTCCTGCCTCAGCCTCCGGAGTAGCTGGGACTACAGGCGCGCACCACCATGCCCAGCTAATTTTTGTATTTTTAGTAGAGACGAGATTTCACCATGTTGGCCAGGATGGTCTCAATCTCTTGACCTTGTGATCTGCCCGCCTCGGCCTCCCAAAGTGCTGGGATTACAGGTGTGAGCCACCGTGCCCAGCTGATATTTGCAATATTTTTAACAGAGAGATGTCAGGGCAAAGATCCACAAGAACTCAGTAAATCGGTTAAAAAAAGACAAATAATCCAATAGAAAAGTGGACAAAGAACATGCATGAACAACTCACAGAATAAATAATAATAGGTAAAAATTATTTTTAAAAGATGTTCAATCTAGGCCGGGTGCAGTGGCTCACACCTGTAATCCCAGCACTTTGGGAAGCCAAGGCGGGTGGATCACCTGAGGTCAGGAGTTTGAGATCAGCCTGGCCAACATGGTGAAACCCTGGCTCTACTAAAAAATACAAAAAAAGCAAGGAGCGGTGGTGGACGCCTATAATCCCAGCTACTCAGGAGGCTGAGGCAGGAGAATCGCTTGAACCTGGGAGGTGGAGGTTGCAGTCAGCCAAGATCGTGCCACTGCACTCCAGCCTGGGCAACAAGAGGGAAACTCTGTCTCAAAAAATAATAATAAAAATAAAACCAGGCATGTGCAGTGGTACATGCCTGTAATCCCAGTACTTTGGGAGGCCAAGGCCAGTGGATCACCTGAGGTCAGGAGTTCTTAACTGGCCTGACTAACATGGTGAAACCCCGTCTCTACTAAATACAAAACAATTAGCCGGGTGTATTGGTGCATGCTTGTAAACCGAGCTACTTGGGAGGCTGAGACAGGAGAATTGCTTGTACCTGGGAGGCGGAGGTTGCAGTGAGCTGAGATCACGCCATTGCACTCCAGCTTGGGAAACGAGCAAAACTCTGCCTCAAAAAAAAAAAAAAGTTTCTTATAATCAACACAAACAGTAAAAATATTTTCGTTTTGTAAAAAACAAATTGTATCTTCCAAAAATGGCCTGTGATATTCTGGAACATTCCAGACTGTGGAAGAATGGTATCTTCTCACCTCCTAAATTAAGTTCTTTTGCTTCTAACTTATGCTTTTTTATTTTATTTTATTTATTTATTTTTTTTGGAGATGGAGTTTCGCTCTTGTTGCCCCGGCTGGAATGCAATGGCGCGACCTTGGCTCACTGCAACCTCCACCTCCCAGGTTCAAGTGATTCTCCTGCCTCAGCCTCCCTAGTAGCTGGGATTACAGACACTTGCTTATGTATTTATTTTTCATGCCCCATCTCTTTTAAATGTCCGTTTTATTATTATGATTATTCTTGTTGTTATGTTTTCTTTTGTTTTAAGAGACAATGTCTCTATTTTGCCCAGGATGGTCTGTCCAACTCCTGGGTTTGAGCAATCCTCCTGCCGTGGCCTCCCAAAGTGCTGGGATTACAGAAGTGAGCCACTGTGCCTGGCATTGTTTTTATTTTAATTTTTTTGAGAAATCCTTAGAGGTTTACCCTGGATCTGGAATGGCTTTCATGCTTTTATTTTGAAGTTAGAATAGCTAGCATTTTCAGAGGAAGATAATGTTTTGGGAAATTCTAGAAGTAGATCAAAGTAAAAACAACAATATAAAAACCCGTAATATCCTTGGGGAAATCAGCTAAAAACACAAAATTAACTATGAAACAACAGTAAAAAGTTACAGACATGAAAAAAATTGTGTTGAAAAACTAAGGAAGCAGCTGATTAACCAATAAGAATGATGCTGAGTATGCATTGTGCATTAACGGAGAATTGACTTTTTTTATTTTTTCTTGGAGAAGCAGTCTCACTCTGTCACCCAGGCTGGAGTGCAGTGGTGCAATCTTGGCTCACTGCAACCTCCACATCCCGGGTTCAAGCAATTCTCCTGCCTCAGCCTCCTGAGTAGCTGGGACTACAGGCACATGCCACCAGGCCCAGCTAATTTTTTGTATTTTAGTAGAGACGGGGTTTCACCGTGCTGCCCGGTCTGGTCTCGAACTCCTGAGCTCAGGCAATCCACCTGCCTCGACCTCCCAAAGTGTTGGAATTACAGGCAAGAGCCACTGCATCCGGCTGAGAATTGACTTTTATTTTCACTGTGTAGCCGGGTGGAATGGTCATTAAATGGAAAGATTTTTAAAATTCATCTAAGAATTTAATAATGTTTTTCAAATATTCATGTAGGTGGGACTAGTAAAAGTTTTTTGGAGCAGTGAGGGCAGATTTTTTTTAAGATCTAAGATGATTAAAAACCTTTTATTTTGATTATTATAGTACCTAGACTTTTTTTTCTCCTTGCCACAGGATTACTATTAATGGAGAAAGCCCAAAACATCGGTCATGGCATACTTTGACACCTATAGCTGATGATAAACTTTTCCTATGTGGTGGACTAAGTGCAGATAATATCCCATTAAGTAAGTTGATTAAGGTTTGGCCTATAATTATTGTCTCATTCTTTTTTCTTAATTGTATTTCATACTTACAGTGAAGTAAATCTTTCTTTTTTCCTGTTTTTTCTGGTTTGCCTTTATCCTCAACTATTTTCTTGCATGAATTATGACCTCCTTGCTTTTGTACCCTTGGCTCTCCACATTCCCCTGTTTTCTAGGGAAAGAGAAGAGGAAAGGGTGATTGAAGCTAGATGAAATAAAGCCCCTTTCTACTACTATATTCTGTGATTCTGTGTCTGCTGATTTTTGATCCAGCTGCTTGTACTGTAGGGTAGGATGCTTGCACTGTTCGCTTTTGCTGTACTCCAGGCTAGGGGGTTAGAAGAGCAGCCTTTCTTAGAAGGCCCTGGAAATACAAAATGGGAAGCCCAGTTGCTTCTCTTTTTGTTCCAGAGCTGTAGAGGAGTGTTTAGCTAGGTTTTTTAAACTCCTGTCATTGCTGGTCCCAGTGGCTATGCGTTTTGGAATGCAGTTTTTCTTTCAGCAGTAGAACTGTGGCATCAGGATAGACAGATGACCAAGCATATTGACTTCTTAATTTGGCATGTTAGATGTTTTATGTTTTCTATTTTCTTTTCCTTTTTTTTTTTGAGATGGAGTCTTGCTCTGTGGCCCAGGCTAGAGTGCGATGGTGCAATCTCGGCTCACTGCAACCTCCACCTCCCGAGTTCAAGTGATTCTCCTTCCTCAGGCTCCTGAGTAGCTGGGATTACAGGTGCCCGCCACCATGCTCAGCGAATTTTTGTATGTAGAGGTGGGGTTTCACTACGTTGGCCAGGCTGGTCTCGAATTCCTGACCTCGTGATCCGCCCGCCTCAGCCTACCAAAGTGCTGGGACTACAGGCGTCAGCCACCGCACCCGGCCGTTTTCTATTTTCTTAACCCAGAAGTTTTCTCTGGCTAGAGATGTTTTCATTAAGAAACATTATACGCTATTCAAACATTTATATAATTATATATTAGGGTCTGGAAACAACTATTTTTCAACAAAAGTTTATCGAGCATCAGCTGTGTGTCTGGCAGTCAGCTGGCCACCAAACAAATTCCAGAGATTAGTTGGAGAAACAACAGTTCCTAGTAGGAGATGTTAGTTATTCTTGCATATTATTATACTTCTCCAATTTGTGAGATTTTTAATTAAAAGAGATTTGGAATCTAACAAAAAACTAACGTCTGTACATTTCTTTTTTTTTTTTTTTTTTTTTGAGACGGAGTCTTGCTCTGTCTCCCAGGCGGGAGTGCAATGGCGCGATCTCGGCTCACTGCAAGCTCCGCCTCCCGGGTTCATGCCATTCTCCTGCCTCAGCCTCCCGAGTAGCTGGGACTACAGGCGCCTGCCAACACGTCCGGCTAATTTTTTGTATTTTTAGTAGAGATGGGGTTTCACTGTGTTAGCCAGGATGGTCTCGATCTCCTGACCTCGTGATCCGCCCGCCTCGGCCTCCCAAAGTGCTGGGATTACAGGCTTGAGCCACCGTGCCCGGCCTAACGTCTGTACATTTCATTAGGGGCTGTTTAATATCATATCTTCATGATCTCTAGTGTTTTTAGTTGCTGTTTTCTGTTTTTGGTCATTGACCTATGGGAAATTAAATGTCCTAACTCATAAGCTAATCAATTTCCTCCCTTAAAGATTCTGTTTCAGTCTAAGATTTGGTCATATGGATATTAGATGATCCCAAGACTTTTTTTTCAGTTTGGTTGACTGTGATAATGGCATTGTGGTTATGTAAAAAATGTCCTTTTATTTTCAGTAATGCATACTGAAGTATGTATGGAGAAAATGATAGGAGATCTAGGATTTCATTTAGAAAAATTAAGCAATAAGAATAACAAAAAGATAAGTGGAGCACATGTAGCAAAGTCTTGATAGTTGTTGAATCTGCGATATATGGAAGTTCATTGTCATGGTCACTCTATTTTTGTAAATGTTTGAAAATTTGTATGATAAAATAGGTGCACTCAGAAAAGATAGTCATTTAAATGTAGCATGATAAATTTGGGGGAAAATTAAAATTGTATCCCAAAGACCTAATCTTAATTTCTGAACTGTCATGATATTACAGGTGATGGTTGGATTCATAATGTTACAACAAATTGTTGGAAACAACTTACACATTTACCTAAAACAAGACCTAGGTAAGTCTAGAAATTGACAAATAGTAAAATAGTTAAGAATTTTTAAAGTATTAAAATATAGTCCTGAATTTATAGTGTTTGCCATTGAAACCATAAGCCATTGAGAAGGATGTCTTTCAAATGAGCTTGATGTTACCTAAATAATTTAATTATTACTTTAATTATATCTGATTGTTAGAAATGATCTATCCAGTTTTCACCCATACTTGCATATTTGAAAATGTTATTCTTTTATGCAAATGCATAATCTTGCCTGATAACTGTGAAGATTAAGATAATTAAAAGCATCATATGAGATTAATGTTTTTAATGTTAATATTTTTAATAAGCAGACAAAAATGGGGTTGGCTTTAATAGTAGTTATTTGTTTTTGGAAGAGGTTTAAAGCAAGTTAGTCAGGAACTTTGCTTCCATGTTGATCCAGTGGATGGCAGGTTATTATTAATCTTTATTAACTGCATAATATATTCATTGATGGGAATTTTTTGAAAACGAAAATATGTTATTTATTTATGGTATATTATAGGATTAAAAATTTTAGAAGTTATATACTATTATTAGACTACAAAGAAAACCACATTTGTACTATAATTCTTATTTTTTTCTAATTTTATTGAATAGTATAATAATATCTTCATAGGAAATTCAGATTCAGCACATTATGATCATTATAACTGGTAATTCTTTTTTATGCTATGTATTTTAGAATTTTAAAAATACAGATTATTTATGCTAGTGTGAAATCAATTTAATGATATATATTTTATTTAATAAATGACAGCTTACTTGAGAAAAAGGCCTGAAAATATTTATATTTATTTTGGTATATGTATCTATATTAATATTCACAGTACATTTAGAATTCATAATTGCATTTGTGATTCTTATGTCTTCATGTATAAAAATTCATTGGAATGTATTACTTTAACAATTCTGGCTCTTTTGAAATTTTTTTTTTTTTAATGTAAAGAGTTTTGTACTAAGACATGGGAGCTCAGAGTTCTAGTCCTTGCTCAGCTACTACCTACTTTTTTGGCTTTGAAAAGTCACTTAAGGAAACTGAGCATTGGCCAGGCGTGGTGGCTCACGCCTATTAATCCCAGCACTTTGGGAGGCCGAGGCAGGAGGATCACTTGAGTCCAGGAGCTTGAGAGCATCCTGGGCAACATAGTGAGACCCCATCGCTACAGTTTTTTTTTTTAAATGGCCGGGTGTGGTGGTGCATACCTGTAGTCCCAGCTACTTGGGAGGCTGAGGTGGGAGGATCACTTGATCCCAGGAGGTTGAGGCTGCAGTGAGCTGAGATTGCACCACTGCACTCCAGCCTGGGCAGCAGAGCCAGACCCTGTTTCAAAAAAAGAAAGAAAGAAACTGAGCATTGACTTTTTCATCTGTGAAATAAGAGAGTTGGACTAGATAATCTCTTAGTTTATTCCAGTTGTTTGATTGTATGAATGCATTAATTATAGACCAAAGTATTAGTAAAAATGCTTAATTTTAAAATTGCTCCTATTTTATATTTCAACCCTTAATGAGTAATTAGAGCAACACAACTATTATCTATAATATACTATTAGTTAGAACTAGAGCTATGTAAAGAGATTTCTTTTAATTCAGCTGATGTGTCATGTAAATAATATGCTTTATTAGAATGTTTAGGTGATAAGTTTAGAGCAGCTGTGAAAGGACATAAACTATCAGTCTGTAGAAAAAACATCAGGTTGCAAGCTAGATGTCACCAAAATCAAGGCAGGAAAGGCTTTCCAGTGTTCTTCGATGATGAAATGGCCAGAGTTTCCCTAAGGCAGATAAGACAGAGGCAGATCTACAGGTATAAGGTGAGGAGAAGAACAGGTGGGATACAGTTGAGTGTAAGGAGAACATACATATGTGTCTATATATATATACTAATTTTTATAAAAGTGACAATTTAGCTAAGATCTATAAGCATTTTGTACAAATTTTTCAAGTTGTAATTTGAAATGTAAGCTGCCCAATTCTCCTCTTAGAACTGTACAGCTAGGTTTCTCAACTTTGGCATTACTGACATTTTGGACCACATAATTCTTTGTCATGAGGGTGTCCTGTGCATTGTAGTATGTTTAGCAGCATCCCTGTCCTTTACCCAGTGGATGCCAGTTGTACTACCTTTTCTCTCCCCAAGTTGTGACAACTAAAAATATCTCCATATACTGTGAAATGCTTCTTTAGGGAACAAATAGCCCCTGGTTGAGAACGACTGTTCTACAGTGTAGCACTCCTATTCTCTGGGTCTCACCTTAGGTAAACCTATGGCTGAAAAGCCACATATGTAGCCAGATCTGATAGCCTATATAGTTGGCTATCAGCAAGGACCCTTTTTTATGTGTCTGAAAAAGATGTTAGAGAAAATATTAGTGTATAGATCCCCAAGTACTGTTGGATCTCATGAGTATCACCAAGGTTACACATACATAGCCTTCTCTCCAGGAAATTAATCTGTTCCTTCCCATGTATAAGGGCATTTTTTGTATTCTCTCTCCTTTACCTAACCCTCTTCCAGTCCCCATCCTCAACCCCACCACGTAATCTGAGTTCTTGTTGAAGATTTTTATCAATGTATCTTCTAAGATAAGAGTTGGAGAATTGGGCAAAGTATTTCCCAAACAACATCTATAACGACTTAGTTCGGTTTTGGGCCACAAGTGTGTTTGTCATTGAATGTGTACATGATTGTTTGAGGAAAGTATTTGGTTTAACAAATTGTGCATAATTCTACTGTTTGCACTTGTGAAATTTAAGTAAAAGGGATTAATGTACTAAAAATCAGTTATATGTCCCAGTTCTTGGGAAGTAGAAAAAATAAGTTGTGTGGTAATAAGTTATGATTTATAATTGTTTTAGGTATCTGTTGCTTCAACAGTTGGTATATTAAGAAAAGTAATCAAGGCCAGGTGTGGTGGCTCACACCTATAATCCCAGCACTTTGGGAGGCCAAGGTGAGAGGATTGTTTGAGCCCAGGAGTTCAAGACCAGCCTGGATAATACAGTGAAACCCCATCTCTGAAAAAAAAAAATTAGCTGGGTGTGGTGGCGTGTGCCTGTAGTCCCAGCTACTCAGGAGGCTGAGGTGGGAGGATCACTTGAGCCCGGGAGACAGAGGATGGAGGAACCAGAGATTGTGCCACTGCACTCCAACCTGGGTGACAGAGCCAGATCCTGTCTCAAAAAAAAAAAAAAAAACAAGGAATCAAAGTACTCTAAAAGTCAAAGCAATGACTATGTAAAAATCCCTAATTTACCCCCTAAAATTGGGAAATTTTTTTGAGAGTTCTCTTACTCTGGAAATATTCAACTTTGTTAAACTATAAAATTAGTATTTTTTGTTTGTTTGTTTGTTTTTTGAGATGGAGTCTCGCTCTGTCATCAGGCTGGAGTGCAGTGGCATGATCTCGGCTCACTGCAACCTCCGCCTCCCGGGTTCAAGCGATCCTCCTGCCTCAGCCTCCTGAGTAGCTGAAACTATAGGTGAAAATTATTATTTGTTAATAATGTGATATTGGAAATAGATGTGAACTATCAGACCACTTCCAAAAGAATATTAGATGCTCTACTCCTTTATGAAATAATTTGTGTATCTAATGACTGAATATATTATGTTTTTTTTCATGTTCTCTTTTGTTTGGTTGGTTTTTTTTTTGAGTCAGAGTGTCGCTCTGTCGCCGAGGCTGGGGTGCAGTGGTGTGATGTCGGCTCACTGCAACCTTCACCTCCTGGGTTCAAGCAGTTCTCCTGCCTCAGCCTTCTAAGTAGCTGGGATTACAGGCATGCGCCAACACGCTCGGCTAATTTTTTTCTTATTTTTAGTAGAGATGGGGTTTCACCATGTTGGCCAGGCTGGTCTTGAACTCCTGACCTTGTGATCTGCCCACCTCAGCCTCCCAAAGTGCTGGGATTACAGGCTTGAGCCACCGTGCCCGGCCTCATGTTTGCTTTTGTTAATCACAAGTTTTTGAGCAGCTACTGGGTACAGAACACCACATGAGGCATTTTTAAGAAGCCATAAAATTAGATTCCTCAGGTTCCCATGGTGTGCTGATAATGGCCAACAACCACTCTCCAGGTGGGAGGGTGCCCTAATTTGTAGCATTTGCTGATTTCCAAGGTGTAAATACTCCCACCATGGCCGATTTCAAGCTTCCAACGTGATGTCACTGCACGTGGAATTGGATGCAGATATGTACAATCAGCTTCTGCTAGCCACTAAGGCAGTTCCAGCACACCGCTGTGACAGTTTCTTACCTCAAGGACCTCATAATCTTAGTTAGCTAGTCGAACAGCTAAAGTAGCATGCAGAGCAGTTCTTCCTCAAATGTAAGTGAGGCAAGTGTAAAATGAGCACATAAACATTAAAGGGTGCTGAATAAAGATGGTAACAGAACCAGTTTTGGGTGGGTATTTGGAATACTTTCTGGGTGTTTGGAGCCTGTTTTTAAGGCCCAGTAAGAATGGCTTATTATTCTAAGCATAAGAAACAGAGTGAATAAAAGCCTAGAGATAGATAATAAGCTTTTCTCATAGGGGAAGCAAGGAAATGAATTTAGCTAAGTAGAGGGCTCATTTGGGAAAAGCCAAGAATTAAAGATTTGTGGGAAAAAGAAACAGTGGTTTATCACAAATATTAGGCTAGGAAAAACAGCCATTGGTAGTGCAGATACTTCATCATCAGGAAATTTCCATGGTTAGAGACAATATTTGAAAAATATTTGTTATTAGCCATATGTAGCTGGAGGAGATGAGAGACTGAAAAACTAGGAACATATTATGGTGTTCTGTACTCAGAGTGATGAGTAGTGTGACAATGGAAATGTGAAGGAGTGCCAAATTGGATTTGCTTGGTGATGGGGAACATAGAGTAGGAAAAAAAAAAAGACAAAAATTATAAGAACAGTAACATGGCAGATAGTAATAAGAAAATGGGAAAGTGCCTGTTTCAGCAATAAGGTGATCAGTTCCTTTTTAATTTATTTCACTGCAGGGATAATATGTATGAGAGAAAAAGGTTATAAAAATATTGAAGGATATAGTAGAGTTATTAAGAGTCATTTCTGGCTGCGTGTGGTGGCTCATGCCTATAATCCCAGCACTTCAGGGGACTGAGGCAGGAGGATTACCTGATCCCAGGAGTTCAAAACTAGCCTCGTCTCTTTAAAAAACAAAAACAAAAACAAAAAACAGAGACAGTCATCTCTTTAATGGTGTGATTTAATGAACTCTAGAGGAATCTTTATAACCCTTTTTAGGATATTCCAAAGGTTCAAGTTCAATCATGTTTCTTTTAAATAGATTACATTTTAGAGTATGAAATTTAGAATTGATTTATATATAATGTACAGTTTCTCCCATGATAGTGTTTCTGTTTATAATTTTCAATCATAGGTTATGGCACACAGCCTGTTTGGGAAAAGAAAATGAAATAATGGTATTTGGTGGGAGCAAAGATGATTTACTTGCCTTGGATACAGTAAGAAAATCTTATATCTAACTATTTCCTCTGAGTATTTGTGTTATTCACACTAAATGGCTATTCAGCAAGAATGTTGATATTCTAACATTGCAAAATATGAAGGGCATGAAATGTTACTCTGTGGTTTAATTAATCTTCAGGATGACTGACTTTTTTTTTTTTTTTTTTTGAGACAGAGTCTTGCTCTGTCCCCCAGGGTGGAGTGCAGTGGCGCGATCTGGGCTCACTGCAAGCTCCACCTCCCGGGTTCACGCCATTCTCCTGCCTCAGCCTCCCGAGTAGCTGGGACTACAGGCTCCCACCAACACGCCCGGCTAATTTTTTTTTGTATTTTTAGTAGAGACGGGGTTTCACCGTGTTAGCCTGGATGGTCTCGATCTCCTGACCTCGTGATCCGCCCGCCTCGGCCTCCCAAAGTGCTGGGATTACAGGCTTGAGCCACCGCGCCCGGCCTGTTTTTTTTTTTTTGAGACGGAGTCTTGCTCTGTTGCCTAGGCTGGAGTGCAGTGGTGCGATCTCGGCTCACTGCAAGCTCCGCCTCCCAGGTTCACACCATTCTCCTGCCTCAGCCTCCCCAGTAGCTGGGACTACAGGGGCCTGCCACCATGCCCGGCTAATTTTTTGCATTTTTAGTAGAGAGACAGGGTTTCACCGTGTTAGCCAGGATGGTTTTGATCTCCTGACCTTGTGATCCGCCCGCCTCGGCCTCCCAAAGTGCTGGGATTACAGGCGTGAGCCACTGTGCCCAGCAAGGATGACTGGCTTTTATGAAGCCTTTCTGGATATTTTGGATTTACAAATCAAAATAGGTCTATTAGTTTGATTAGCAAAATTATTAAGTAGACCTTTTAAAGGATGTCTCCTCTTTCTCTTTTCTCTTACATGGGTTTCTCTAATATTATTGAATTAAAATATTTGTATGTAGGCTGGGTGTAGTTGCCCACGCCTCTAAATCCCAGCACTTTGGGAGGCCAAGGCAGGCAAATCATTTGAGGCCAGGAGTTCGAGACCAGCCTGGCCAACACAGCAAAAACCCATCTCTACTAAAAATACAAAAATGACCCAGGTGTGGAGGTGCATGCCTGTAGTCCCAGCTACTCGGGAGGCTGAGGCACGAGAATCACTTGAACCCAGGAGATGGAGGTTGCAGCAAACCAAGATCATGCCATTGCACTCCAGTCTGGGTGACAGAGTGAGACCCTGTCTCAAAGAAATATATATTTGTATCTAATATTTGATACATAAAAAGAATATTAATAATGTAGATGCTAAGTGTAATAAATACCAACAAATTTTGTTAGCTAATTTTAGAGTTAGAACATCATCAGTAATGTTGAAGCCACCTGATTATTCCTTCTGAATCTTACCTACTAGCTTGCCCCTTCAAGAGGAAACTACTTTGTTGAAATATTCCAAGTATATTCTTCTTTTTTTTTTGAGACAGGGTTTCGCTGTTACCCAGGCTGGAGTGCAGTGGCATGATCTCGGTTCGCTGCAACCTCCACCTGCTGGGTTCAAGTGATTCTCCTGCCTCAGCCTCCCAAGTAGCTGGGATTACAGGTGTGTGCCACCACGCCCAGCTAATTTTTTGTATTTTTAGTAGAGATGAGGTTTCACCATGTTGGCCAGGCTGGTCTTGAACTCCTGACCTCAAGTGATCCACTCACCTCAGCCTCCCGAAGTGCAGGAATTACAGGCATCAGCACCGTGCCTGGCCTATACTCTTTTTTACTATATGTCTTTTACGACTGCTTTACTCAGCTGTTTTACATTTAAGTTTAAAGCATTTCAATTTTAAAATTTGATAAAACTAAGGTCAGAGGTATAAATGAGTAGCATTTGGAGAGTATGGTTCTTTCACTCCTAGCACCCTGGGAAATTCAGAGCAGGGCGGCCATATTTATACACTATACACAATGGGACAGGAGTTCAGGAATGATTGATCTGGTTTTGTGTAGGACACTCAAAAATAGAGGATTCTGAGCCATCAGGGATGGAGTACGGTGAGCCAGAGCCTAACCCAGAGGGCACTAGCTCCCTTTTATCTCTTCAGGCGCAGTTATCTCCAGAGCTGCCCCTATGGAGTGACAAACTCCAAAATAGGATGGCTTCTCTCCAGGGAATTTGCTTTATTTTGTAGTTATGAAGCCCCTAACTTAAATGTTTTGGATATTCAAAGTTTTAGAGCTTTCTTTGGCTGAGAATTCAGTGCTTCACTAAAAGATTAAAACTATAACTTTGCATTTATTAAAAAAGCAAATTTTGTGGTTTGTCTTCTTTTTCTTGGCACTAGAAATCTTCATTTAGGATACAAAGTTTATCATGAAAACAGGAATTCTGATTAAAAGCATGATCATAAATTATGAAATTCTAAAGAGCTATTTGAAAGGATTAGATACATTTTCTGTGACTTTTCTACCACATTAACTTTTAGATGAGAGACTCATTATTCAAATAATCTTCCAGATCTTGACTTTCAAATTAAGAATTCCCGGGGAGGGCTGGGCGTGGTGGCTTACGCCTGTAATCCCAGCACTTTGGGAAGCTGAGGTGGGCGGATCACCCTGAGGTCAGGAGTTCAAGACTAGCCTGGCCAACATGGCAAAACCCCATCTCTACTAAAAATTACAAAAATTAGCCAGGGTGTGGTGGTGTGCACCTGTAATCCCAGCTACTCAGGAGGCTGAGGCAAGAGAATCACTTGAACCTGGGAGGCAGAGGTTGCAGTGAGCCGAGATCGCACCACCGCACTCTAGCCTGGGCAACAGAGCGAGACTCCATCCTAAAAAAAAAAAAAAAAAGAATTCTCAGGGAATCTTGAAACCACCTGGAAAAGGAGGACAAGATAAAGAGGAAATTTTTACATATGAGTTATTTGAAAGAAAAAGTTCAACTTAAAAACAAAAAAAGTGCCAGGCATGGTGGCTCACACCTGTAATCCCAGCACTTTGGAAGGCTGAGGCCGGCAGATTGCTTGAGCTCAGGAGTTTGAGACCAGCGAGGGCAACATGGTGAAACCCTGTCTCTACAACAGCTGGATGTGGTAGCCTGTTCCTGTGGTCCCAGCTACTTGTGGGGCTGAGATTGGAGGATGGCTTGAGCCAGGAAGGCAGAGGTTGCAGTGAGCTCTGATTGCGCCACTCCATTCCAGCCTGGGCAGGAGAGCCAGACCCTGTCTCCAAAAAAAAAAAAAAAAAAAAAAAGTTTGAAAACCACTACTGGGCTGGGTGTGGTGGCTCACGCCTGTAATCACACTTTGGGAGGCTGAGGGCTGAGGCGGGTGGATCACCTGAGGTCAGGAATTCGAAACCAGCGTGGCCAACATGGTGACACCTTGTCTCTACTAAAAATACAGAAAAAATTAGCGGGGCATGGTGGTGGGCACCTGTAATCCCAGCTACTCAGGAGGCTAAGGCAAGAGAATCGCTTGAACCTGGGAGTTGGAGGTTGCAGTGAGTAGAGATTGCACCACTGCACTCCAGTCTGGGTGACAGAGCGGGACTCCATCTCAAAAAAAAAAAAAAAAGAAAAGAAAAGAAAACCACTACTGTTATTTTTTAACTCACTTCTCGGTGAAGAATGTATTTCTTATTTTCAAATTTGCAATTATGTAGGCTATTGGTTAGGTTAAAATTTGGTCACCGAAAATTGGAAACCACAAACTCAAAGTTTGTAGGTAGCAGGTATATGTATGTACGTGTATGTTTATGTGTGTGCATGAATTTGTGTGTGTGTGTCAACAACTAGATTTATTTGCTGCCTTATACAATACCTTTTACATTTATAAAATTAAGAAACATTCAATTATTAATTCATTGTTATTTTTATCAAAAAATAATGCCTTTTTTATGTTGATTAGGGTCACTGCAATGATTTATTGATCTTTCAAACACAGCCTTATTCACTACTCAGGTAAGCAAATTTAATATTTTCTATATATTTGCTATGAATATATGATAATTTCCTTCTCATTTTTGGGAAGCGTTGAAATATTTTTCAGGTTGTTTATTACATGAATTCAAGAATATGTTCACATCTTCCTAAGAGTATAATCAAATTTATAATGGTGAACTATACACCAATGTGAGTTTTAAAAATTAAAATATACATGCTTGGCATGATGGCTCACACCTGTAATCCAGTGCTCTGAGAGGACAAAGCAGGAGGATCACTTGAGGTCAGGAGTTCAAGACCAGTGTGGGTAACATCGTGAAACCCACAACTCTACAAAAAAAAAAAAAAGTAGCTGGCGTGGTAGCTTACGTGTGTAGTCCTGGCTACTGTGGCTACTAGGGAGGCTGAAGTGGGAGGATGGCTTGAGCCCAGGAGTTTGAGGCTGCATTGAGCTATGATCATGTTTCCTGTACTCCAGCCTGGAAATAGACTGAAAGCCTGTCTCAAAAAATAAATAAATAAATATATATATATATACACACACATATGTGTGTGTGTGTATATATATTTTGTGTATATATATATGTGTGTGTATGTGTGTGTGTGTGTGTGTGTACACATACAATACAGTCACTGTTTTGTTTGTAAAATTGCCTTTAGTTTATATGGTAATATTAAACATACTATATTTCCTTAATTCTAAGCCTGACATTTTTCACATTTTAACTTTTTGGAAATTGGAATGTGCCTAATAATATATATCATATATATGTTATATACAGTCATTCCTTGGTATTTGTGGGGATCAGTTCCAGGAAAACCCCCACTCGGATACCAAAATTCATGGATGCTCAAGTTTCTTATATAGGGTGATGTAGTATTTGCATATAAACCTATGCCCATCCTACTATATACTTTAAATAATCTCTATATTATTCATAATTATTCCTAATACAATTTAAATACTATGAAAATAATTGTTACACTGTATTGTTTAGGAAATAATTACAAGAAAAAAATGTCTGTACATGTTCAGTACAGATGCAACTGTCATGCGGCCGGGCGCGGTGGCTCAAGCCTGTAATCCCAGCACTTTGGGAGGCCGAGGCAGGTGGATCACAAGGTCAGGAGATCGAGACCATCTTGGCTAACACGGTGAAACCTCGTCTCTACTAAAAATACAAAAAATTAGCCGGGCGTGTTGGCGGGCGCCTGTAGTCCCAGCTACTTGGGAGGCTGAGGCAGGAGAATGGTGTGAACCCAGGAGGTGGAGGTTGCGGTGAGCCGAGATCGCGCCACTGCACTCCAGCGTAGGGGACAGAGAAAGACTCCATCTCAAAAAAAAAAAAAAAAAAATAAGCCTAACTACATTTTCAATCTGCAGTTGGTTGAATCCACAGAGGAGGAACTTACAGATACAGGGGGCTGACTGTATATACACACATACACAGACATTTAATATAGAATAATTTCTTTTTTAACCCCAAAGCTAGTATTAAGTTGGTGATATGACTTATAGTGTCTTAGCTCATACATTCTTGCTCTAAAAGGAATCTATACAAAGTTTAGTGGGAGGATTACGGAAGAAGCCCCTATTTCTACCTGTGAGAGTTGGGAGGAAGGATTTGAGAGATGTAGAAATTGCCCAGTGAACAAGTGTGGGAATTTTATGCAGAGGGAATAACATAATCGAAGACATATGAGAAAGAGAGAGATAAAGAGAGGGGACATGTTATATTTCAAGGAGTATACTGTAACATTTAGATGTTCTATAACATGAACCACCTGAAAACCATTAGAGTAGCTCAAACTGGACCTTTCTGACATCTTTCTTTTTTTTTTTTTTTTTTTTTTTTTTTTTTGAGAAGGAGTCTCGCTCTTTCACCCAGGCTGGAGTGCAGTGGCGCGATCTCAGCTCACTGCAGTCTCCATCCCCCGGGGTTCACGCCATTCTCCTGCCTCAGCCTCCCACGTAGCTGGGACTACAGGCGCCCGCCACCTCGCCCGGCTAATTTTTTTGTATTTTTCAGTAGAGATGGGGTTTCACCGTGTTAGCCAGGATGGTCTCGATCTCCTGACCTCGTGATCCTCCCGCCTCGGCCTCCCAAAGTGCTGGGATTACAGGCGTGAGCCACCGCGCCCGGCCTCTGACATCTTTCTTAACTACCCCTTCTCTTAGCACAGTAGTTCTTAAACTAAACTCTCATGAGGGGCTTCAAAAAAATTAATGCCTGTGCTCTGCCCCCACAGATGGTGATTTAATTAGTCCAGGGTGTGGCCTGCACTTTGGATTGCAAGTTCCTCATGTGCAGGGATCAAGAAACACTTGAGTGCCTACTTGGGAAGGCACTGCGCCATGAAATAAGAAGGCATGGCCTTTCCCTAAACTTGCTAATAATATAGAAGGTAGACTTTCAAGCTTCCAGACTTTTTCTACAATAGAAAAAGGAAATTGCCTCAAGAGAAACATACACAAAGTTTATGAGAATACTGGAGAAGAAGGCCTTTTGTCTGTCTATGATTAAGATGGCAAAGGTTAGGGAAGAAAGATTTGAGCTAAGAATTTGCCATGAACAAACAGTGCAAGGGTGTTAATGTAAAGATATATATAAAAGCATAGTGTGTTCTGGATGCTGAATTCTTGAGCATTCCTGGAATGTAGTGTGAGGCAGAGAGTTGCAAGAAATGATGTTGGACAAGAAATCAGAAATCATATGTCATCTAGAACTTTATCTCTCTTTTACACTATCTGGTGTAAAAGAAATCAAGAGCCATTGAAAAATTTGGAGGAAGGGAATAAGATGATCATATTACAAGTTAGACAATTCCTCTGGCAACAGAGTGGATGAAAAATTGAAGGGATGTGTGACTGGGTAAAGAAAATCGGTAAAGAGACTATTACAGTGGTCAGGTACAGAGTGAATGTCTGATCTGGAAAGTATCAATGGGGCTGGAGAAGGAAGGGAGATGGAGACATTTAGGAGGGAGAATGGACTTGGTAGTTAAATAGATGCCAAGGAAAAGGAGTGGGAAGAATTAATGATAGGAGGAATGTGGAGAAAGGCAGCAGTCTGAAGATGGCATAAGCGTAGAAATGATGAGTTTTTGGTTTTGGACGTGCTAAGTGTTTGTGGGAACTCTAGTGGAGCTATCCATTAAATGCTTAAATATATGGAAAGAGGTCTGGGCCAGACATAAAATTTCAGAATCATTGGAGAATCAGTAAGTGTGGATTAGCTCTGGCCAGGAGGAGTTTTAGGAGTAAGGAGGAAGCCAACAATTCAGCATTAGAAACTTAACTACATTTGAGGGGTAGGGAGAAGAAAAGGAGGCAGCAAGAGAGTGACCAGAGAAGTTGAAGGCTAGCCAGGAGATAATGGTAGCACAAAAACCAAGAGAAGGGAGATCTGAACAAGGAAAGACTACTGTAAAGAGATCCTAGAACATTTGGATTGAAAAGCACTGTGGATAGTATGTATTTTCCCTCATCTCCATTTTCACAGTCAAGGATCCAGTGTCCGTAGTCTCACTTCTCACCACTGCTTCCAGGTTTTATCATTTCACATGCAGGTGTTGCCATCTACTAACCTCCGGCTCATTTTCCCCCAGTCACTGAGGACTTTGGCCCTGGCTCACCACAGTCCCTTTTCTTGACTGATTTTAGCGTCTGTGTGGAGAACTCTTTTCATTCTTTATGACCTTGCTCAGCACAGTTACACCTGTGAAATCTTAAACTCCCATCCTCCTCTTGGACCAGAAACCTCTTATCCTTTTAATTCTTACACTCCCTTACTCCTTGGACTCTTCTCAGTTTTCCAAATAATAAGACCCTTCCACCCTTCCAGTTTTAACTTTCTTTCTTTTTTTTTATTTTTTTTTTTTGAGATGGAGTCTCACTGTGTCACTCAGGCTGGAGTGCAGTGTGCCATCTCGGCTCACTGCAAGCTCCGCCTCCCGGGTTCACGCCATTCTCCTGCCTCAGCCTCTGGAGTAGCTGGGACTACAGGTGCCCGCCACCACACCCGGCCAATTTTTTGTATTTTTAGTAGAGATGGGATTTCACCATGTTAGCCAGGATGGTCTCAATCTCCTGACCTCATGATCCGCCCGCCTTGGCCTCCCAAAGTGCTGGGATTACAGGTGTGAGCCACCGCACCTGGCCTTAACTTTCTTTCATATCCAGCCTAGTTCACCTGCACTTCTTTCTCTTGCCAGCAATTTTAATCCCCTTCTCCACCATTTCTCTGTTGGTGAAGGGTGACTTCTGGGGAAGAGCACCAAGACCAAGGGAGGATGAATATGTTTGTTTATATGCCAGTTGGGCAGGAGAAGCCAATGGAGAGTAGGTTGTTAGAAACACAAGAAAATGCAGGAAAAGCGGGTAGAGCAGTGTCTTGAGAAGGTGATTTTAGCAAACAGATTTTTAAATTAGTCCTTGACTGGAGAAAGGATTCTTTTCTTTAAAATAGTAGAGAAAGAAGGAAGTATGGATATCTAGATAGAAAACTTTTTGGGTTGGGGCAGGACATTGAGAAGTTCTAGTTGATAGTGAGGTCATCTGATAAGAGAAAAGAGAGGTGAGGATAAGAACTTAAGATGAATGGTGAAGATTTGAAGTAGCTGCCTAGGTGACTGCAGGAAGATGCTGACGTCTGTCTGTGGGATATATAACAAAGTAGCACGCAGCTGAGGTAGAATATCATCAATATGTGGTGGCACCATAGCTGAGAAACATGACTTTCCCCAGTAGCACTAAACAGCTGGGTCGCAGGTGCAGAAAGGAGATGACCGGCTGAATTTATCCATCATTGCAGTTTGGCTGGGATGGGTAACAGAAACGGTGAAGGGGATTAAAATTGCTAGCAAGAGAATGAAGTGCAGGTGAACTAGGCTGGATACAAAAGAAAGTTAAATACATATACTGAGAGAGAAATTTTTTTTCTTTTTTTTTTCTTTTGAGACAGAGTCTCACTCTGTCACCAAGGCTGAAGTGCAGTGGTGCAATCTTGGCTCACTGCAACCTCCACCTCCCAGGTTCAAGCGATTCTTCTGCCTCAGCCTCCCGAGTAGCTGGGATTACAGGCACGCACCATCACACCCGGCTGATTTTTGTATTTTTAGTACAGGCAGGGTTTCACCATATTGGCTAGGCTGGTCTCAAACTCCTGACCTCATGATCCACCCGCCTCGGCCTCCCAAAGTGCTGGGATTACAGGCGTGAGCCACCCCGCCCAGCAGAGACAGATTTTATATATAAATCATTTATATAATGATCAATATATAACCATATATACATGATTTTAATGATTTTATTAAATGATTAGAGTGAACTTAATCATGCTAAGAGGTCATTGGAAACCTCAGCAAGAGCAGTAAACATATATGTATATGTGAGTGTGTATAAAGGATCAAATTATGCAGGCTGTTTTGTAATATCTTTCATGTAAATAATCATTCAGTGTAATAAATCTATACTTAAGTTAGTAATGGCTATATAGGTTCTATCTTGTGGAAATAAAATTTATTGGCAATGGCTCAAACCTGTAATCCTAGCACTTTGGGACGTCAAGGCAGGTGGATCACCGAAGGGCAGGAATTCGGAGTTCAAGACTAGCCTGGCCAAGGTGGTGAAACCATGTCTGGACTAAAAATACAAAAAAATTAGCTGGGCACGGTGGCACGTGCCTGTAGTCCCAGCTACTCGGGAGGATGAGGTGGGAGAATTGCTTGAACCTGGGAGGCGGAGGCTGCGGTAAGCCGAGATCACATTACTACACTCTAGCCTGTGCAACAGAGTGAGACTCCGTCTCAAAAAAAAAAAAAAAAAAAATACAATTTATTAACTAGTCTATTAATAGATATTTAGGATATCTGCAATTTGGGAATTTGGGGCTATTATAAAAATTAGGCATGAGGCTGGGCACAGTGAGGCCTGTAATCCCAACACTTTGGGAGGCCAAGGTGGGCGGATCACCTGAGGTAAGAGTTCAAGACCAGCCTGGCCAACATGGCGAAACCCCATCTCTATTAAAAATACAAAAATTAGCCAGTCGTGGTGTGGCGCACACCTGTAATAACAGCTACTCAGGAGGCTGAGGCAGGAGAATTGCTTGAACCCAGGAGTGGGAGGTTGCAGTAAGCTGAGATCAGGCCACTGTTACTCCAGCCTGGGTAACAGAGAAAGACTCCATCTCAGGAAAAAAAAAATTAGTTATGAAATATTCTTATATATTACTATGGAAAGCTGACGTATTACATGTTGTGTTGTGATGATTCCTGCTTGGCTCCCACTGCCAGAGATAAACTGCAGATTCCTTCGCATGGTACTCAGGGCCTGCATTCATCTGTCTCGCTCTGGCCAGGCCCCACTCTCACGCTCTGCCCTCCAGCTGTATTTAGACAATAGAAGCGCAGTTTCTGTAATCTTATTTCTCATCTCTAGGGCTTTGCAAATGTGGTTCTTCTAGCTGGAATACCTTTGTTTCTTTAATTTGTTGAGTACCTCAAGGTCTCAGCTTGGACCTCCCATCTGGAGAGTTTCCCCTGGCTTGCTAAGGTTGTCTTAGTTATTCTCCTCCTCTGATTCCCACAGAACCCTGTACCTGTACTTCAACCTCCCAGGACATTTTAACTCACTTCTTGTTTAGAGTTGTTCCAGAGTGGAGGGAAAAAACTTCGTAAGAGTATGGAAGAACATCTAAATCTCTAGAGTATAAGTGCTTGTAAAAATGACAACTAAAGTTAACCACAGCAGAATCAAATGAGTCTGTTAAAAAAATTTTTAACACTTATTTTTTTGAATTAAAGTTTATTAATTGAAACAGATGCTTTTTTGATAGTTCCTAAGTTTCTTGTGGTTTTACAGTACAAAACCCTCTTCAAAATAGCATAAGATTAAAAAGGGCATTGTACTTGGAAGGATACTGCCCTCTAGTCTAATGGAATCAAAGGGGAAAAGAAATGAATACCCAGGCCCCAAGAAGAGTAGAAACCCAAGTGGTCTCTTGGCACTTTCTGTATTGCTCCATTCCTGTCTTTCACCCTGCTCTCTCTGGGTCAAATAAGTCAAGTGTGTAACCCCCGTGCAGTTGTTTATGGAAGAAACGTGGAGCAGATATAAAAACAGATGTTTCATCTTGAGGTGACAGAAGCAAAGGACAGTTCTGGGAGAAGGGTATGTGGTTATTGGGCCGACTGAAAGGATAACATAAACAGGAGCTGCTACAGACTCATCTGGTTTGAAATTAAGTCTTAATCATTTTTACTTAAAGAACATTATGCATGGTAAGCCATATATTCTGTTTCCATTGGATTTTGGTCAGATTTAGTCTCTATTCTATAAAAATATATGATTATTGTGGTGCACTGGGAAAAAAATCCTATCATGTTCCAAACAAAACATATGAATACATTGCCATGTAAAATTTTTATGATGATTTTAAATTTTAGGAATACTTAACTATAACAAAGGATAAATGTTTGAAGGGATAGATACCCCATTTTCCATGACATGATTATTATGCATTGCATGTCTGTATCAAAACATATGTACCACATAAATATATATACCTACTATGTACTGACAAAAATTAAAAATTAAAAAAACCCGTGAAAGTCCAATACTACAATGTTAAAAAAGAAAGAATTCTTCACTGTAAATGTTTTATTTTATAACCTCAGGTTCAAGACTAATAATTCTGTTATGTTTTATTTACAGGTCATGTCTTGACTGCATTGGTAAAAATTCTATCATGTTAGAAAGTCAGATATCTTTATTACCTCCTAAACTTCTGCAACAAGTACTCAAAAAAATAACATTTTGGGCTGCAGCTAATCACCGAGAAGAACAAAGAGTCCAAAAAGAAGAAACAGAAAATAAATATCAGTGGATCAGTAGCAATTAAATTGTTATATACTGTACATATTTAGTATGTTTTAACATTTTAATCAGACTATACATTTACACTCCCAAATTGCAGGCTTTATTTAAAGGATAAAATTTGGAATACAAATAGTCTGTTAAGTGACTATATGCCATGGGATGTATGGAAAAACGAAGTTAATGCAGATTAATTTATATTTGTAAACAAATTGCCTTACAAGCTGCAGAACAAATGTTCTTTCTGAAAGTAAGTACAGTTATAACAGATTTTAACTCAATGTGTATTCTTTACTGGAAAGATTACATACATTTGAGAATAAGAAATTACTCTCAAGAACTTCAGAAATCCGCAACATAATTTTATAAATATATAAATACATGTATGTATGTCAAAACACTACAAATACACTTTCAGAAAGAATAAAGTTTCTCAAGTCATTTTAAAATTACCTAAGGTTCTCCTTGAATAACTAATACAGTGGGCCAAATATTATAAAATAGGCAAACACGAGAATGGTATTAAATATTGAACTCCTGCCCTTTTCGACACTTACCTAGTAAAGTATTCTTAGGCATCATCATAACTTTTCCTCACCTTTATTTGAATAGAGGAATAAATGTCTTCAGTTGTCTCTCCATTACCCCTAAGTTATTAGTTTGTTTAGTTTATATATAAAGACCATGTTTTAAAGTACATAAAGTGGAGGTTTATCATACAGGCTTTGAAACATTGAGAAGCAGTATTTTTATTAACTTTTGAGACATATGAAAATACATTTTGCCTTAGAAGACTGCTTCTAAAGTAATTTTTGTAAGTAATGAGATGGGATGGTAATCTAGTAATTTGACTTTATAGAAATCCCTCAGTTTGGCCCATACCATTCTACAGAGTTGTGCTCAAGACAGATACTGAAAAAATCTAATACCTTCCCTTTCATTTTCAGCATTACCATCTATACAGAAATGGAACACTGTATCTTTATATTCCTAAAAATGGTACTTTTGGCATAATTAAGAAATTTTTCTTTATATTATCACAATCATGCCCTTCCATTGAATTATTAATTACAATTAATTACTAAAAAGCTTGGTATATAAAATTATTCTCCACAATATTACCATGCAAGTTATCTCTGAAATTTAAAATGTTAAAGAAAAATATTTCTATATTGAAATATATATAATTTATAATGGAAATTATAGTAGTTTGTAGTATTTCATTGAATTTTAGAGAGATATTTCATATATATGTACTGTATTTTGGATGTGTAAAGCTTCTATTTATGTATTGAAATTTTTTTTACATTTTATTTATTGTACAAAGTGTATATAATTACTGTTACCGTTTTTGTCAGTGTAAAGCAGTCATTAGAATTGATTATACAAAAAATATTTCATTGTCAGTTTTCATTTTTCTCACTATTTTTAGGCTGAATAACAGATTTAGAAAATGAATCTCACAAGTAATTCACATCTTAGAAATAATTACCTTATTATGCTGTGATGCTGATGAACTTTAGCATCAGCCTTTTATATTTAAGGCAAAAATATATCAAGACCTAATTAGGTAACTGATAGATAACATTGAGCAGAAGGAACACCGTTTTAAAATGGCTTCTGGATTATGTGAATGCCTTGTCCCGCCTCTTAGAAGAGCACCTCTATTTTTAAATGGTGTATTTGGAACATTAAAAGTTGGATTAGCCCCCTCAAAATACACACTCTCATGGGCTTTAAGAGAATGAAAATCTGGCCAGGTGCAGTGGCTAATGGCTGTAATCCCAGCACTTTTGGGAGGCTGAGGCAGTAGGCTTGCTTGAGGCCAGGAATTCAAGACCAGCCTGGGCAACATAAAGAGACCCTATCTGTTAAAAAAAAATAAAAATCTCAGAATATTCTTACCATTGTCAGAAAGGATTCTTTTAAGGTTATTATTATTTTTAATGTGATAACTAACACATCAAAATTAGTGTACTTTTTTTCCAAATAGTATTTTTGCAAAAGCACCTTTAAAAATATTTTTTAGAGGCCGGGCATGGTGGCTTATGTCTGTAATTCCAGCACTTTGGGGGACCATGGTGGACAGATCACTTGAGGCCAGGAGTTCGAGACCAGCCTGGCCAACATGGCGAAACCCTTTCTCTACCAAAAATACAAAAATTAGCTGGGTGTGGTGGCATGCACCTATAGTCCCAGCTACTCGGGAGGCTGAGGCAGGAGAATCACTTGAACCTGGGAGGCAGAGGTTGCAGTGAGCCAAGATTGCACCACTGCACTCCAGCCTGGGAAACAGAGTGAGACTCCATCTCAAAAAAAAAAAATATATATATATATATACATATACATACATATATATATATACTTTGGAACTTTGTACTGTCAGCTGACACACACACTGATGTTTTCACCAATGTGGGGTTTTTTTGTTTTTTGGGGTTTTTTTTTGAGACAGAGTCTCACTCTGTGGCCCAGGCTGGAATGCAGTGGCGCGATCTCGGCTCACTGCAACCTCCACGTCCCAGGTTCAAGTAATTCTCATGCCTCAGCCACCCGAGTAGCTGGGATTACAGGTGCACGTCACCACGCCCAGCACTAATTTTTGTATTTTTAGTAGAGACGGGGTTTGTTGGCCAGGCTGGTCTCAAACTCGTAACCTTAAGTGATCCGCTTGCCTTGGCCTTCCAAAGTGCTGGGATTACAGGCGTGAGCCACCACGCCCGGCCACCAGTGTGTCATTTATACATGTATGTGAGAGAAATAAAGTCACCGTGATAGAATAATTGTCAGGGTAGTGCATACTATTGATGAATTAAAATTTAGATTTCAGAATTTCTGGGAGGAAAAGAAGCAATTTTAAGGAGCAGATGATCCCCCCACTCATGTTTTTTGTGCCTCTCTTTCCATTGTATTAATTTAATTCTTTTGGAATTTCCAGTTTGATGAAGTTGCCATACAGTCCAGCCTGTGGGCACAGCATGATTTTTTCAAATGATTCAATGTCTGTTGTTACATTATGGCTCATTCTTGGTGTTGTATATTCTGTGGGTTTTGACATGTATATAAGTACATGTATTCACCAGTGTCGTATCATACAAAATAGTTTCACTGCCCTAAAAAATCCTCTGTGCTCTGCCGTTCATTCTTCCCTCTTCTCTAACCCCTGGAAACCACTGACCTTTTTACTGTTTACATAATTCTGTCTTTTCCAGAATGTCATATAGTCATACTGGCTTCTTCACTTAGCAGTATGCATTTACTTTTCTTCCATTTCTCTTCGAAGCTTGATAGCTCATTTCTTTTTAGCGTTGAATAATATTCCATTGTCTGACATGCCACAGTTTATCCATTCATCTACTGAAAAACATCTTGGTTGCTTCCAAGTTTTGGCAATTATGAATAAAGTTGCTATACATATGTTTTATTTCCAGTTCATTTGGATCAATACCAAGTTTTCAGTTCATTTGGATCAATACCAAGGATCAAGATTGTTGGATCATATGGTAAGAATATATTTAGTTTACTAAGAAACCACCAGACTACCTTCCAAAGTGGCTATACTCAATGAATGAGAGTTCCTGTTGCTTCACATCCTTGCCAGCATTTGGTGTTGTCAGTGTTTTGGGTTTCTTTGTTCTACTAGATATGTAGTGGTATCATATTGTTTTAATTTGCAATTTCTTAATGACATATGATGTTGACATTTTTCGTATGCTGACTTGCCATCTATATACTTTGGCGAGGTGTCTGTTCAGGTCTTTTGCCCATTTTTCGATAAGGTTATTCATTTTCTTATTGTTGGGTTTTAGGAATTCTTTGTATATTGTAGATAACAGCCCTTTATCAGCAGTGACTTGTAAAATTTTCTCCCAGTCTGTGGCTTCGGTTAACATTGTCTTTCACAGAGCAAGTTCGTCTCATCAGTTCTTTATTTCATAGACTGTGCTTTGGTGTTGTATCTGAAGTCATCACCAAACCCAAGATTATCCAGGTTTTCTCTTCTCTTCTACAAATGTTACAGTTTTATGTGTTACATTTAAGTCAGTGGCCCATTTTGAGTTAAGTTTTTTTAAAGATGTAAAGTGTTTGTCTAGATTCATATTTTTGCATGTCAATGTCCAGTTGTTCCAGCACCATTTGTTGAAAAGACTATCTTTGTTTCATTAATACTGCCTTTTCTCCTTTATCAAAGATCAGTTTACTATATTCATGTGGATCTATTCCTGAGATCTCCATTCTGCTGCATTTGTTTATTCTTTTGCTAGTACTATGCTGTCTTTAATACTGTCACTTTATGGCAAGTCTTGAAGTTGGGTAGTGGCAGTCCTCTGATGATGTTCTCTTTCAATATTTTAGATCTTTTGCATTTCCATATTAATTTTAGAATCAGTTTGTCAATATGTACAAATTAACTTGCTGGAATTGTTATTGGGATTGCATTGAATCTGTAGATCAAGTGAGGAAGAACTGATATTTATTTATTTATTTATTTATTTATTTATTTATTTATTTGAGATGGAGTCTCACTCTGTCGATCAGGCTGGAGTGCAATGGCGCGATCTTGGCTCACTGCAACTTCTGACTCCCGGTTTCAAGCAATTCTCCTGCCTCAGCCTCCTCAGTAGTTGGGATTACAGGTGCGCACCACTACACCCAGCTAATTTTTGTATTTTAGTAGAGATGGGGTTTACCATGTTGATCAGGCTGGTCTCGAACTCCTGACCTCTTGATCCGCCCACCTCGGCCTCCCAAAGTGCTTGGATTACAGGCGTGAGCCACTGCACCCAACCAGAACTGATATCTTAACAGTAAATCTCCTGTCCATGAATATGGAATATATCTCCAATTATTTAGATGTTCTTTGAAGATTTTCATCTAAGTTTTATTCATATTTTGTTAGACTTATACCTGTGTATTTCATTTTGGGTGTTGCTAACATAATGCTAATGTGTTTTTAATTTCAAATTCCACTTACTCATTACTGATATAGGAAAATGATTGGCTCTTATATATTAATTCTGTATCCTGAAACCTTGCTATAATTGCTTATTAGTTCCAGGAGGGATTTTCTGGTCAGATTTTCTACATAGATGATCATGTCATCTGCTAACAAAGACAGTTTTATTTCTTCCATCCCAATCTGTATAAAATTTCCTTTTCTTATTTTATTGCATTAACTAGGACTTGTAGTATGATGTTAGAAAGCAATGGTGAGAGAGGGCATCCTTGCTTTGTTCCTGATCTTAAGGGAAAGCTTTGACTTTCTCACCATTATGTCTTATGTTAGCATAGGTATTTTGTAGATGTTCTTTATTAAGTCGAGGAGATTCCTGTCTATTCCTAGTTTGCTGAGAGTTCTTATCACGAATGAGTGTTGTATTTTGTCCAGTGCTTTTCCTGTATCTATTGATATGCTCATGTGATTGATTATGTAAATTGATTTTTGTTGTTGTTGTTGTTGAGACGCAGTCTCCCTCTGTTGCCCAGGCTGGAGAGCAGTGGTGTGATCTCGGCTCACTGCAACCTCCACCTCCCAGGTTCAAGTGATTCTCCTGCCTCAGCCCCCCAAGTAGCTGGGATTACAGGCTCCTGCCACCACACCAGGCTAATTTTTGTACTTTTTAATAGAGACAGGAGTGCACTACGTTGGCCAGGCTGGTCTCAAACTCCTGACCTCAAGTGATCCTCCCACCTCGGCCTCCCAAAGTGCTAGGATTACAGGCATGAGCCACCACACCTGGCTGTTAATTGATTTTCAAATGTTAAATCAGCCTTGCATATCTGGGATAAATCCTACTCAATTGTGGTATATAATTATTTTTGCACAGGATTTGCTAATATAGATGTTCCTCAACTTTTGTTGGTGTTAAGTCCCAATAAGCCCATTGTAAATTGAAAATATAAATAAAAAAATGCATAGTACACCTAACCTACCAAACATCATAGCCTAGCCTACCTTAAACAGGCTCAGAATACTGGCCAAGCACGGTGGATCACATCTGTAATCCCAGCACTTTGGGAGGCCAAGGTGGGCAGATCATAAAGTCAAGACATTGAGACCATCCTGGCCAACATGGTGAAAACGTGTCTCTATTAAAATACAAAAAATTAGCCAGGTGTGCCTCCGGACGCGGTGGCTCACGCCTGTAATCCCAGCACTTTCGGAGGCCGAGGTGGGCGGATCACAAGGTCAGGAGATGGAGACCATCCTGGCTAACATGGTGAAACCCCGTCTCTACTAAAAATACAAAAAAATTAGCCAGGCGTGGTGGTGGGCACCTGTAGTCCCAGCTACTCGGGAGGCTGAGGCAGGAGAATGGCGTGAACCCGGGAGGCAGAGCTTGCAGTGAGCTGAGATCATGCCACTGCACTCCAGCCTGGGCAACAGAGCGAGACTCCATCTCAAAAAAAAAAAAAATTAGCCAGGTGTGGTGGTGTGCTCCTGTAGTCCCAGCTACTCAGGAGGCTGAGGCAGGGCAATCGCTTGAACCTGGAAGATGGAGGTTGCAGTGAGCCAAGATTGGGCCACTGCACTCCAGCCTGGTGACAGAGCAAGACTCTGTCTCAAAAAACAAAACAAAAAAATGCTCAGAATACTTATATTAGCCTATTGTTGGGCAAAATAATCTAAGACAAAGCCTATTTTATAATAAATTGTTGAATATATTGAATACAGTATAGTACAGTATTGGTTATTTACCCTCATCATTGCATGGCTGATTGGGAGCTGCAGCTTGCCACAGGTGCCCAGCATAAGCGAGTATGATATTGCATATAACTAGCCCAGGAAAAGATCAAAAATCAAAATTTGAAGTATTATTTCTACTTAATGGTTATTACATTCACACCATCATAAAGTCAAAAAATCCTTAAGTAGAACCATAGTAAGTTAGGGACTGTTTGTATTTTGTTGAGAATTTTTGCATCTATATTTATGAGGGGTATTAGTCTGTAGTTTTTTTACCCTGTCTTTGCCTGGCTTTGATATTAGGGTAATGTTGGCCTCATATAATTAGTTAAGATATATTTTCTCAGGCTGGGCACAGTGGCTCACGCCTGTAATCCCAGCACTTTGGGAGGCCGAGGTGGGTGGATCACTTGAGGTCAGGAGTTCGAGACCAGCCTGGCCAACATGGTAAAGCCCCGTCTCTACAAAAAATACAAAAAAATTAGCCAGGTATGGTGGCAGGCGCCTGTAATCCCAGCTACTCAGGAGGCTGAAGCACGAGAATTGCTTGAACCCGGGAGGCGGAGGTTGCAGTGAGCCAGTCGCATCATTGCTCTCCAGCCTGGGAGACAAGAGTGAAACTACGTCTCAAAAAAAAAAAAAAGGAAGAAGAACTATTTTCTCTGCCTCTAATCTTCCGAAAGAGATTGTAGAGAATTGGGGTGTTAAAAATCTCCAGCTATTATTGTATTGGGGGTCTATCTCTCTCTTTAGCTCTACTAATATTTGCCTTAAACATCTGGGTGCTCCAGTGTTGAGTGCATAGATATTTAAAATTGTTGGCCGGGTGCGGTGGCTCATGCCTGTAATCCCAGCACTTTGGGAGGCTGAGGCAGGTGGATCACCTGAGGTCAGGAGTTTGAGACCATCCTGGCCAACATGGTGAAACCCTGTCTCTACTAAAAATACAAAAATTGGCCGGGCGCGGTGGCTCACGCTTGTAATCCCAGCACTTTGGGAGGCCGAGGCGGGTGGATCACGAGGTCAGGAGATCGAGACCATGGTGAAACCCTGTCTCTACTAAAAATACAAAAATTGGCCGGGCGCGGTGGCTCACGCTTGTAATCCCAGCACTTTGGGAGGCCGAGGCGGGTGGATCACGAGGTCAGGAGATCGAGACCATGGTGAAACCCCATCTCTACTAAAAATACAAAAAAATTAGCCGGGCATGGTGGCGGGCGCCTGTAGTCCCAGCTACTCGGAGAGGCTGAGGCAGGAGAATCACTTGAACCCGGGAGGCAGAGGTTGCAGTGAGCCAAGATGGTGCCACTGCACTGCAGCCTGGCGACAGAGCAAGACTCCATCTCAAAAATATAAAATTGTTATATCCTCTTGCTGAATTGACCCCTTTATTATTATATAATGACTTTGTCTCTTCTTACAGTTTTTGTCTTGAAGTTTATTTTGTCTGAATAAGTATAGCTTCTCCTGCTCTTTTGTTTGTTTGTTTCCATGGGCATGGAACATCTTTTTCTATCCCTTTATTTTCAGACTCTGTGTCTTTATAGGTGAAGTGCATTTCTTCCAGGCAACAGATCATTGAGTCTTGGTTTTTTTTTTTTTAATTCATTCAGCCACAACATGTCTTTTGATTGGAGACTTTAGTCCATTTACACTCAATATTATTATTGATAAGTAAGGACTTACTCCTGCCATTTTGTTATTTGTTTTCTGGTTCTTTTGTGGTTTTCTCTTCCTCCTTTCCTTCTTATCTTCCTTTTAGTAAAGATGATTTTCTCTGGTGGTATGATTGAATTTCTTGCTTTTTATTTTTTGTGTTTCCATTATATGTTTTTTTGATTTGAGGTTACCGTGAGGCTTACAGATACTATCTTAAAACCTATTATTTTAAGCTGATAGCTACTTAACACTGCTTGCATAGACTAACAAGCAAAAAGAAAACTAATAAAACCTCTACATTTTAACTTCATTCCCCGGCTTTTTAACTTTTTGTCATTTCTATTTATTATTGTCCTATATATCTCTTGAAAATTTGTTGTAGTTATTATTTTTGGCTAGTTCATTTTTAGTCTTTCTACTTAAGAGTAGTTACAGTGTTATAATAGTCTGTGTTTTTCTGTGTATTTACTATTACCAGTGAGTTTAGTACTTTCAGATGATTTCTTACTGCTCACTGACATCCTTTTCTTTCTGATTGAAGTACTCCCTTTAGCATTTCTTGTAGGACAGGTCTGGTACTGATGAAATCCCTCAGCTCTTGCTTGTCTTGAAAAGTCTTTATTTCTCCTTCATGTTTGATGGATATTTTCACTGGACATACTATTCTAGGGCAAAAGATTTTTTTCCTTCAGAATTTAATTTTTTTTTATTATACTTTAAGTTCTGGGGTACATGTGCAGAACGTGCAGGATTGTTACATAGGTATACACGTGCCGTGGTGGTTTGCTGCACCCATCAACCCATCATCTACATTAGGTATTTCTCCTAATGCTATCCCTCCCCTAGCCCCCCACCCCAGGACAGGCCCTGGTGTGTGATTCCCTGTGTCCATGTGTTCTCACTGTTGAACTCCCACTTATGAGTGAGAACATGGTGGTGTTTGGTTTTCTGTTCTTTTGTTAGTTTGCTGAGAATGATGGTTTCCAGTTTCATCCATGGCCCTGCAAAGGACATGAACTCATCCTTTTTTATGGCTGCATAGTATTCCATGGTGTATATGTGCCACATTTTCTTTATTCAGTCTATCATTGATGGGCATTTGGGTTGGTTCCAAGTCTTTGCTATTGTGAATAGTGCTGCAATAAACGTGTGCATGTGTCTTCATAGTAGAATGATTTATAATCCTTTGGGTATATACCCAGTAATGGGATTGCTGGGTCAAATGGTATTTCTGGTTCTAGATCCTTGAGGAATCACCACACTTGTCTTCCACAATGGTTGAACTAATTTACACTCCCACCAACAGTGTAAAAGCATCTCTATTCCTCCACATCCTCTCCAGCATCTGTTTTTTCCTGACTTTTTAATGATCACCATTCTAACTGGTGTGAGATGGTATCTCATTGTGGTTTTGATTTGCATTTCTTTAATGACCAGTGATGATGGGCTTTTTTTCATATGTTTGTTGGCCACATAAATGTCTTCTTTTGAGAAATGTCTGTTCATATTCCTTGCCCACTTTTTGATGAGGTGGTTTGTTTTCTTCTTGTAAATTTGTTTAAGTTCTTTGTAGATTCTGGATGTTAGCCCTTTGTCAGATGAGTACATTGCAAAAATTTTCTCCCATTCTACAGTTTGCCTGTTCACTGTGATGACAGTTTGCTTTGCTGTGCAGAAGCTCTTTAGTTTAATTAGATCCCATTTGTCAATTTTGGCTTTTGTTGCCATTGCTTTCGGTGATTTAGTCATGAAGTCTTTGCCCATTCCTATGTCCTGAATTGCCTCAGTTTTCTTCTAGGGTTTTTATGGTTTTAGGTGTTAACGTTTAAGTCTTTAATCCACCTTGAGTTAGTTTTTATATAATGTGTAAGGAAGGGGTCCAGTTTCAGTTTTCTGCATATGGCTAGCCAGTTTTCCCAACACCATTTATTAAATAGGGAATCCTTTCTCCATTGCTTGTTTTTGTCAGGTTTGTCAAAGATCAGATGGTTGTAGATGTGTGGTGTTATTTCTGAGGCCTCTATTCTGTTCATTGGTCTGTATATCTGTTTTCGTACTAGTACCATGCTGTTTTGGTTACTGTAGCCTTGTAGTATATTTTGAAGTCAGGTAGCATGATGCCTCCAGCTTTGTTCTTTTTGCTCAGGATTGTCTTGGCTATATGGGCTCTTTTTTGGTTCCAGATGAAATTTAAAATAGTTTTTTTCTAATTCTGTGAAGAAAGTCAATAATAGCTTGATGGGGATAGCATTGAACCTATAAATTACTTTGGGCAGTATGGCCATTTTCATGATATTGATTCTTCCTATCCATGATCATGGAATGTTTTTCCATTTATTTGTGTCCTCAATTATTTCCTTGAGCAGTGGTTTGTAATTCTCCTTGAAGAGGTCCTTCACATCCCTTGTAAGCTGTATTCCTAGGTATTTTATTCTCTTTGTAGCAATTGTGAATGGAAGTTCACTCATAATTCAGCTATTTGTCTATTATTGGTGTATAGGAATGCTTGTAATTTTTACACATTGATTTTGTATCCTGAGACTTTGCTGAAGTTACTTATCAGCTTAAGGAGGATTTGGACTGAGATAATGGAGTTTTCTTTTTTTTTTTTTTCTTTTTTTTGAGACAGAGTCTTTGCTCTTGTTGCCCAGGCTGGAGTGCAATGGCACAATCTTGGCTCACCGCAACCTCCACCTCCCGGGTTCAAGCGATTCTCCTGCCTCAGCCTCCTGAGTAACTGGGATTACAGGCATGCGCCTCCATGCCCAGCTAATTTTGTATTTTTAGTAGAGACAGGGTTTCTCCATGTTGGTCAGGCTGGTCTTGAACTCCCGACCTCAGGTGATCCACCCACCTCGGCCTCCCAAAGTGCTGGCATTATAGGCGTGAGCCATCGCACCTGGCTGACAGTGGGGTTTTCTAAATATACAATCATGTCATCTGCAAACAGAGACAATTTGACATCCTCTTCTCCTATTTGAATGCCCTTTATTTCTTTCTCTTGCCTGATTGCCCTGGTCAGAACTTCCAATACTATGTTGAATAGAAGTGGTGAGAGAAGGCATCCTTGTCTTGTGCCAGTTTTCAAAGGGAATACTTCCAGTTTTTGTCCATTCAGTATGATATTGGCTGTGGGTTTGTCATAAATAGCTCTTATTATTTTGAGATATGTTCCATCAATACCTAGTTTATTGAGAGTTTTTAGCATGAAGGGGTGTTGAATTTTATCAAAGGCCTTTTCTGCCTCTATTGAGATAATTATGCGGTTTTTGTCACTGGTTCTGTTTATGTGATGGATTACGTTTATTGATTTGCATATGTTGAACCAGCCTTGCATCCCAGGGATGAAGCCCACTTGGTCATGGTGGATAAGCTTTTAGATGTGCTGCTGGATTCAGTTTGCCAGTATTTTATTGAGGATTTTCACATCGATGTTCATCAGGGATATTGGCCTGAAATTTTCTTTTTTTTTGTTGTTGTGTCTCTGCCAGGTTTTGGTATCAGGATGATGCTGGCCTCATAAAATGAGTTAGGGAGGATTCCCTCTTTTTGTATTCTTTGGAATAGTTTCAGAAGGAATGGTACCAGCTCCTGTTTGTACCTCTGGTAGAATTTGGCTGTGAATCCATCTTGTGCTGGCCTTTTTTTGGTTGGTAGGCTGTTAATTACTGCCTCAATTTTAGAACTTGCTATTGGTCTATTCAGGGATTTGACTTCTTCCTGGTTTAGTCTTGGGAGGGTGTATGTGTCCAGAAATTTATCCATTTCTTCTAGATTTTCTAGTTTATTTGCGTAGAGGTGTTTATAGTATTCTCTGATGGTAGTTTGTATTTCTGTGGGATCAGTAGTGATATCCCCTTTATCTTTTTTTATTGCATCTATTTGATTCTTCTCTCTTCTTTATTCTTCTGGCTAATGGTCTATCTATTTTGTTGATCTTTTCAAAAAAACAGCTCCTGGATTCATTAATTTTTTGAAGGGTTTTTTGTGTCTCTGTCTCCTTCAGTTCTGCTCTGATCTTAGTTATTTCTTGCCTTCCGCTAGCTTTTGAATGTGTTTGCTCTTGCTTCTCTAGTTCTTTCAATTGTGATATTAGAGTGTGAATTTTAGATCTTTCCTGCTTTCTCTTGTGGGCATTTAGTGCTATGAATTTCCCTCTAAACACTGCTTTAAATGTGTTTCAGAGATTCTGGTACGTTGTGTCTTTGTTCTCATTAGTTTCAAAGAGCATCTTTATTTCTGCCTTCATTTCATTATTTACCCAGTAGTTATTCAGGAGCAGATTGTTCAGTTTCCATGTAGTTGTGTGGTTTTGAGTGAGTTTTTTTTTTTTTTTTTTTGGAGACAAAGTCTCACTCTGTTGCCTAGGCTGGAGTGCAGTGGCACAATCTTGGCTCACTACAACCTCCACCTCCCGGGTTCAAGTGATTCTCCTGCCTCAGCCTCCCAAGTAACTGGGATTACAGGTGCCCACCACCATGCCCAGCTAATTTTCGTAGTTTTAGGAGAGACGGGGATTCACCATGTTGGCCAGGATGGTCTCAAACTCCTGACCTCGTGATCCACCCACCTTGGCCTCCGAACGTGCTGGGATTACAGGCATGAGCCACTGCGCCCAGTCTTGAGTGAGTTTCTTAATCCTGAGTTCTAATTTGATTGCACTGTGGTCTGAAAGACTGTTATGATTTCCGTTCTTTTGCACTTGCTGAGGAGTGTTTTACTTTCAGTTATGTGGTCAATTTCAGAATAAGTGTGATGTGGTGCTGAGAAGAATGTATATTCTGTTGATTGGGGGTGGAGAGTTCTGTAGATGTCTATTAGGTTTGCTTGGTCCAGAGCTGAGTTCAAGTCCTGAATATTCTTGTTAATTGTCCGTCTCATTGATCTGTCTAATACTGCCAGTGGGGTGTTAATGTCTCCTACTATTATTGTGTGGGAGTCTAAGTCTCTTTGTAGGTCTCTAAGGACTTGCTTTATGACTCTGGGTGCTCCTGTATTGGGTGCATATATATTTAGGATAGTTACCTCTTCTTGTTGCATTGACCCCTTTACCATTATGTAATGGCCTTCTTTGTCTCTTTTGGTCTTTGTTGGTTTAAAGTCTGTTTTATCAGAGACTAGGATTGCAACCCCTGCTTTTTTTGCTTTCCGTTTGCTTGGTAAATTTTCCTCCATCCCTTTATTTTGAGCCTATGTGTGTCTTTGCACGTGAAATAGGTCTCCTGAATACAGCACACTGATGGGTCTTGACTCTTTATCCAATTTGGCAGTCTGTGTCTTTTAATTGGGGCATTTATCCCATTTACATTTAAGGTTAATATTGTCATGTGTGAATTTGATCCTATCATTATGATGCTAGCTGGTTATTTTGCCCATTATTTGATACAGTTTCTTCATAGCATCAGTGGCCTTTACAATTTGGTATGTTTTTGCAGTGGCTGGTACTGGTTTTTCTTTTCCATGTTTAGTGCTTCCTTCAGGAGCTCTTGTAAGGCAGGCCTAGTGGTGACAAAATCTCAGCATTTGCTTGCTGTAAAGGATTTTATTTCTCCTTTGCTTATGAAGCTTAGTTTGGCTGGATATGAAATTCTGGGTTGAAAATTCTTTTCTTTAAGAATGTTGAATATTGGCCCCTACTCTCTTCTGGCTTGTAGGGTTTCTGCAGAGAGATCTGCTGTTAGTCTGATGGGCTTCCCTTTGTGGGTAACCCAACCTCTCTCTCTGGCTGCCCTTAACATTTTTTTCCTTCATTTCAATCTTTGTGAATCTGATGAATATGTGTCTTGGGGTTGCTCTTCTCAAGGTGTATCTTTGTGGTGTTCTCTGTATTTCCTGAATTTGAATATTGTCCTGTCTTGCTAGGTTGGGGAAGTTCTCCTGGATAATATCCTGAAGAGTGTTTTCCAACTTGGTTCCATTGTCCCTGTCACTTTCAGGTACATCATCAAACGTAGATTTGGTCCCATATTTCTTGGAGGCTTTATTCATTCATTTTCATTCTTTTTTCTCTAATCTCGTCTTCTTGCTTTATTTCATTAAGGTGATCTTCAATCTCTGATAGCCTTTCTTCTGCTTGATCAATTCTGCTATTGATACTTGTGTATGCTTCACGAAGTTCTTGTGCTGTGTTTTTCAGCTCCATCAGGTCGTTTATATTCTTCTCTAAACTGGTTATTCTAGTTAGCAATTCATCTAACCTTTTTTCAAGGTTCTTAGCTTCCTTGCATTGGGTTAGAACATGCTCCTTTAGCTCAGAGGAGATTGTTATTACCCACTTTCTGAAGCCTACTTCTGTCAACTCGTCAAACTCATTCTCCATCCAGTTTTGTTCCCTTTCTGGCAAGGAGTTGTGATCCTTTGGAGAAGAGGCATTCTGGTTTTTTGAATTTTCAGCCTTTTTGCGCTGGTTTCTCCCCATCTTTGTGGATTTATCTACCTTTGGTCTTTGATGTTGGTGACCTTCGGAAGGGGTCTCTGAGTGGACGTCCTTTTTGTTGATGTTGATGCTATTCCTTTCTGTTTGCTAGTTTTCCTCCTAACCGTCAGGCCCCTCTGCTTCAGGTCTGCTGAAGTCTGCTGGAGGTCCACTCCAGACCCTGTTTGCCTGGGTATTACCAGCAGAGGCTGCAGAACAGCAAAGATTGCTGCCTATTCCTTCCTCTGGAAGCTTCATCCCAGAGGGGCACCTGCCAGATGCCAGCCGGAGCTCTCCTGTATGAGGTGTCTGTCGGCCCCTACTGGGAGGTGTCTCCCAGTCAGGAGACACGGGGTCAGGAACTCACTTGAGGAGGCAGTCTGTCCCCTAGCAGAGCTCAAATGCTGTGCTGGGAGATCTGCTGCTCTCTTCAGAGCTGCCAGGCAGGGACATTTAAGTCTGCTGAAGCTGCGTCCACAGCCACCCCTTCCCAGGTGCTGTGTCCCAGGGAGAGGGGGGTTTTATCTATGAGCCCCTGACTGCGGCTGCTGCCTTTTTTTCAGAAATGCCCTGCCCAGAGAGGAGGAATCTAGAGAGGCAGTCTGGCCACAGCAGTCTTGCTGAGCTATGTTGGGCTCCACCCAGTTTGAATTTCCCGGTGGCTTTGTTTACACTGTGAGGGTAAAACTGCCTACTCAACCCTCAGCAATGTTGGGTGCCTCTCCCCCTACCAAGCTCAAGTGTCCCAGGTCCACCTCAGACTGCTATGCTGGCAGCAAGAATTTCAAGCTAGTGGATCTTAGCTTGCTGGGCTCCGTGGGGGTGGGACCCACTGAGCCAGACCACTTGGCTCCCTGGCTTCAGCTCCCTTTCCAGGGGAGTGAACAGTTCTGTCTTGCTGGCATTCCAGGTGCCACTGGGGTATGAAAAAAAAAAAAAAAAAAACTACAGCTAGCTCAGTGTCTGCCCAAATGGCTGCCCAGTTTGGTACTTGAAACCCAGGACCCTGGTAGTGTAGGCACCAGAGGGAATCTCCTGGTCTGCAGGTTACGAAGACCTTGGGGAAAGCACAGTATCTGGGCCAGAGTGCACCATTCACAGTCCCTCATGGCTTCCCTTGGCTAGGGCAGGGAATTCCCCGACCCCTTGTGCTTCCTGGGTAAGGCGATGCCCCACCCTGCTTCGGCTTGCCCTCCATGGGCTGCACCCAATGTCCAAGCAGTCCCAATGAGATGAACTGGAAACCTCAGTTGGAAATGCAGAAATCACCTGCCTTCTGCATTGATCTAGCTGGGAGCTGCACTCTGGAGCTGTTTCTATTCGGCCATCTTTGAAGCTTTCCTGTAACAACCTATTTTTTTTTTTGAAATGGAGTCTCACTCTGTCACCCAGGCTGGAGTGCAGTGGCGCAATCTTGGTTCACTGCCACCTCCGCCTCCCGGGTTCAAGCGATACTCCTGTCTCAGCCCCCTGAGTAGCTGTGATTACAGGCACGCGCCACCACGCCCGTCTAATTTTTGTACTTTTTAGTAGAGATGGGGTTTCACCATGTTGGCCAGGCTGGTCTTGAACTCCTGATCTAGTGATCCACCTGCCTAAGCCTCCCAACATGCTGGGATTACAGGCGTGAGCCACTACACCTGACTTCCTTCAGAACTTGAAATATTTCGTACCACTCTCTTCTGGCCTGTAAGGTTTCCAATGAAAAGTCTGTTGCCAGACATATTGGAGGTCCATTTTATGTTGTTTCTTTTCTCTTGCTGCTTTTAGGATCCTTTTTTTACGCTTGACTTTTGGTAGTTTGATTATTAAATGCCTTGAGGCAGTCTTCTTTGGGTTAAATCTGCTTGGTATTCTATAACCTTCTTGTACTTGGACGTTGATTTCTGTTATCCCTTTGAATAAGCTTTATACCCCATCTCTTTCTCTACCTCCTCTTTAAGGCCAGTAACTCTTAGATTTGCCTTTTGTGGCTATTTTCTAGATTTTGTACGCGTGCTTCATTTTTAATAATTCTTTCTTTTGGTAGGGCGTGGTGGCTCACACCTGTAATCCCAGCACTATGGGAGGCCCAGGTGGGTGGATCACCTGAGGTCAGGAGTTCGAGACCAGCCTGGCCAACATGGCAAAACCCCGTCCCTACTAAAAGTACAATTAGGCATGGTGGCACACACTTGTAGTCCTAGCTACTCAGAAGGCTGAAGCAGGAGAATCACCTGAACCCCGGAGGTGAAGGTTGCAGTGAACTGAGATCACAGCACTCTACTCTGGGTGACACAGTGAGACTCCATCTCTCTCTCAAAAAAAAAAAAAAAATTATTCTTCTGTTTCCTCTGTGTATTTTCAAATAACCTGTCTTCAAGCTCACCATTTATTTCTTCTGCTTGATCAATTCTGCTATTAAGAGACTCTGATGCATTCTTCAGTATGTCAGTTGCATTTTTCAGCTCTGGAATTTCTATCTGATTCTTTTTAATTATTTCCATTTATTTGTTAAATGTATCTAATATTGTTCTAAATTCCTCTTCTGCATTATTCTGAATTTCTTGAATTTCGTTGAGTTTCATCAAAACAGCTACTTTGAATTGTCTATCTGATAGTTCACATATCTCTGTGTCTTCAGGATTGGTCCCTGGTGCCTTATTAAGTTCATTTGGTGTGGTCACGTTTTCCTTGATGGTCTTGATACTTGTGGATTTTCATCAGTGTCTGGGCATTGAAGAGTTAGGCATTTATTGTAGTCTACACAGTCTAGGCTTGTTTGTATCTGTCCTCCTTGGGAAGGCTTTGCAGGTATTCAAAACGATGTGGGTGTTGTGATCTAAGCCGTTATCTGCATTAGGGGGGATTCCGTGCCCTGTAAACTGTGGTTCTAGCAGACTAATAGAGGTGCCACCTTGGTTGTCTTGGATAAGATCTGGAAGAATTGTTTGGATTAACAGACAGAGACTCTTGTTTTCTTCCCTTACTTTCTCCAAACAAATTGAGTCTCTCTGTTCTGAGCTACCTGGAACTGGGGGTATGGTGATGCAAGCACTCCTGGGGCCACCACCACTGGGACTATGCTGGGTCAGACGTGGAGCCAGCACAGCACTGGGTGTCACCCAAGGCCTACTGTAACCCCTATGTGGCTACTGCATAGGTTTCCTGAAGGCCCTAGGGCCAGGTGGCATAGTCAGCCAGGCTTTTGTCCTTCTCTTCACAGTGGACCTTTCTCTCTTTCTAACCCATTACACTTAGGTTACACCTTTTGTGATTGTGCCACAGTTATTGGATATTCTAGGGGAGTCGGAGGTGCTTTTTTTTTTTTTTTTTTGGTCTTTTTTCTCTTTGCGTTTCAGTTTTGGAAGTTTTATTGACATACCCTCAAACTCAGAGATTCTTTGCTCAGCTACGTATGTCCGGCCTACTAATTAGTTCATCAAAGGCATTCTTCATCTTTGTTACAGTTTATTTGATCTCTAGCATTTCTGTTTGGTTCTTTCTTAGAATTTCCATATCTTCTCTATTTACCTTACCCATCTGACTTAAGCAATCCTCCCACCTCAGCCTCATGAGTAACTGGCTGGTTCCACAGGCGCATGCCACCACGGCTGGCTAATTTTTGTATTTTTTGTAGATAACAGTGTTTTGCCCTGTTGCCCAGGCTAGTCTTGAACTCTTGGGCTCAAGCGATCTGCCTGCCTAGGCCTCCTAAATTGCTGGGATTATAGGCATGAGCCACTGTGCCTGGCCATTACCCATCTGTTCTTGCATTTGACTACTTTTTCTATTAGAGGCTTTAGCATATTAATCATAGTTGTTTTAAATTCCTAGTCTGATAACTTCAACATTCCTGTCTTATCCGAGTCTGCTTCAGATGCTTGCTCAGTTCTTCATACTGTGTTTTTTGTTGTCATTGTTTTTTTGGAGACAGAGTCTCACTCTGTTGCCCAGGCTGGAGTGCAGTGGTGCGATCTTGGCTCACTGCAACCTCTGCCTCCCAGGTTCAAGTGATTTTCCTGCCTCAGCCTCCGGAATAGCTGGGATTACAGGCATGTGCCACCACACCCGGCTAATTTTTGTATTTTTAGTAGAGACACGGTTTTGCCATGTTGGCCAGACTGGTCTCAAACTCCTGACCTTAGGTGATCCACCCACCTCGGCCTCCCAAAGTGCTGGGATTTCAGGCATGAGCCTCCACACCCAGCCCACAATATTTTGACTTTTATTATGCCTTGCAATTTTTTGTTGAAACCTAAACATGATGAGCTGGGTGAAAGAAACTCTAGTAAATAGGCCTTCCGTGGTGTGGTGGTAAGAAGTGTGAGGAGGGAAAGCATTCTGTAGTCCTGTAATCATCTGTCTTTTTAGGAGCCTGTGCCCCTGGACTGTCAACTTCACCCCAGTTCTCAGTTTTTCCCCCACTTAAGTGGAACAGAATGGCTAGAGGCGGCTGGAATTAGGTATTTTCCTTTTGCCAGGTAGAGTAGGCTTTGATAAAATAGTTTCTCCTGAGGCAGCCCTTGTTAAGAAGAACTAGCGTATTTCAAAATTTTCCTTACCCTTGCTGGAGGCATGAGATAATTTTTCTCTGGTATTTACTGTAAGGACCTAAGAGACCTCCTGGAGGTAAAACTCAAAAAAGTGTGAGGATCGTCCTATGACTGGGTCCCCCGGAGTTGTGGTTTTATTTGTTTTTTTGATACAGGGTCTTACTCTGTTGCCCAGGCTGGAGTGCAGTGGTATGATCTCAGCTCACGGCAGCTTCCTGGATATAAGCAATTCTTGTGCCTCATCCCCCCCAGTAGCTGGGAATACAGGCGAGTGTCACCAAACCCAGCTATTTTTTTTTTTAATTTTTTTTTTTGCACACAAAACAATAAACATTTTCTAAAAATACATACAAACAAAAAGATGCGTATCAAACAAATTAGGAAGGTTGCACATGGGAAGTCGGGGAATAGAAATGGGGGGTGGGAACCAAAATAAATGAGAGAGGGACTTTATATGGATCAGTGATAACAGCTCAATCCTCCATTTGACAAAGAAGAAGGAGAAGGAAGAGGAAGAAAAAGAAAGTGGGATAAAGGATCAGAAAGGGAGGAAAATAGAAAAAATTAGAGTATGACTCCAGGGTAGACCTGTTTTGTTGTCACTGGGTTGGTTGGTTGGTTTGTCTGTTGTATTTTTAATATGTTTCGCCATGTTGGCCAGACTGGTCTCGAACTCCCAGCCTGAAGTGATCAACCCGCCTCGGCCCGCCAGAGTGCCGGGACCACAGGCGTGAGCCACCACGTCCAGCCCCCACATTCCTTCTGGCCTCTGTGGTAGACCTCCCAGACAGGGTGGTCGGGCATAGGCACTCCCCACATCCCAGACGGGGCGGCCGGGCAGAGGCGCTCCTCACTTCCCAGACGGGGCGGCCAGGCAGAGATGCTCCCCACTTCTTCCCAGATGGGGCGGCCAGGCAGACGTGCTCCTCACTTCTTCCCAGACAGGGCGGCCGGGCAGAGGTGCTCCTCATTTCTTCCCAGACGGGGCGGACGGGCAGAGGCGCTCCTCACTTCTTCCCAGACGGGGCGGCCGGGCAGAGGCGCTCCTAACTTCTTCCCAGATGGGGCGGCCGGGCAGAGGCGCTCCTCACTTCCCAGACGATGGGTGGCTGGGCAGAGGCGCTCCTCACTTCCCAGACGATGGGTGGCCGGGCAGAGGCGCTCCTCACTTCCCAGACGATGGGTGGCCGGGCAGAGGCGCTCCTCACTTCCCGGACGGGGTGGCCGGGCAGAGGCGCTCCTCACTTCCTAGACGGGGCGGCCGGGCAGAGGCGCTCCTCACTTCCCAGACGATCGGTGGCCGGGCAGAGGTGCTCCTCACTTCCAGACGATGGGTGGCCGGGCAGAGGTGCTCCTCACCTCCCAGACGATGGGTGGCCAGGCAGAGGCGCTCCTCACTTCCCAGATGGGGAGGCCGGGCAGAGAGGCGGCCGAGCAGAGACGCTCCCCACGTCCCAGAAGGGGCGGCGGCCGGGCAGGGGCTGCAATCCCAGCACCCTGGTAGGCCAAGGCAGGCGGCTGGGAGGCGGAGGCTGCCGCGAGCCAAGACCACGCCACCGCACTCCGGCCCGGGCAACACCGGGCACCGAGTGAGCGTCCGTCTGCAGTCCCAGCACCTCGGGAGGCCGAGGCGGGCAGAGCACTCGGGGTCAGGAGCTGGAGAGCAGCGTGGCCAAGATGGCGAAACCGCGCCTGCAGCCAAAGGAGGAAAAGCAGGCAGCGGTGGTGGCGCGCGGCGGCAGTCCCAGGCAGTCCGCGGTGCGGGGCAGCAGCGAGCCGTGTAGATTGCAGCGTGGCCACAGCGGGAAGAAAGAAAAAGAAAGAAAGGAAGGAAGGAAGGAAGGAAGGAAGGAAGGAAGGAAGGAAGGAAGGAAGGAAGAGAAAGAAGGGAGGGAGGGAGGGAGGGAGGGAGGGAGGGAAGGAAGCAAACCCGGCTATTTTTTATATCTTTAATAGAGATGGGATTTCACTATGTTGCTCAGGCTGATCCCGAACGCCTAACCTCAAGTGATCTGCCCGCCTCGGCCTCCTAAATTGCTGGGATTACAGGCATAGCCACCACACCCAGCCCCCTGGAGTTTTTAAGTCTAAAACGTGTTCACACTGAGCCTCCAACAAGTCATCGATTACTGTAAAGTTTTTATGCCCCCGAACTGGTTGCTCAGAAGGTTTTTGCTCATGGGTTTCTGCTTTGGTAAGTTGTGATTCTCTGTATTCACCCATCTGTCTCTGCAGTTTGACAGGCAGTGGTTTGCACCGTGACCTCACTTCTCTGACTGATCTAAGAACAGTTGTTGATTTTTCAGTTTGCTCAGCTTTCTGTTTGTTGTTAGGATGGAGTGGCAGCTTCTAAGCTGTTTACATGCCAGACTAAAAACTGGAAGTCTTGGGCAGGGCACAGTGGTTCATGCCTGTAATCCCAGCACTTTGGGAGGCCGAGGTGGGTGGATCACTTGAGCTCAAGAGTTTGAGACCAGCCTGGGCAACATGGTGAAATCCCGCATCTCTACCAAATATACAGAAAAGTTAGCTGGTGTGGTGGCACACGCCTGTAGTCCCAGCTACTTGGGAGGCTGAGGTGAGAGGATAGTTTGAGCCTGGGAGGTGGAGGTTGCAGTGAGGTGAGATCACACCACTATACTCCAACCTGGGTAACACAGTGAGACTCCACATCAAAAGGAAGAAAAAAAAGAAATTGGAAGTCTTACAAGAGTATTTTTTTCAGCAAAAGATTTTTTTGCACACATTCTGGGTTATGATTATAATGATAGCATTATCAGTCATTGAATTTCAAATGACCTATAGTGGATTTTTAAAAATTTTATTATCTTTACAAAGAGACTTTTATTCTTAAACTAACTTCAATTTTCTCTTCTATTTTTATTTGATAAGATGTACAATTTATAGGCAGTGATTAAAAGGTTGGAGGTCTTTTGTTTTTGTTAAGATAATTGAGGGATATTAAAAATGAAGGAAGTGAAAATGTCTGGGTATCAATATAGATATACAAAGTAGGATAAGTAATGTACTCTCAAGTTGTGAAAGGCCTTGACATTTTTTTGATTCTATGCCATTTAGGTCAAAATTAGAAAATTTTCCTCAAAAGAAAGTGATTCTGAAAACAATGTGCTTTTGCTTTTTTCTTTTTTTTTTGAGATGGCGTCTCGCTGTATTGCTGGCTAGAGTGTAGTGGCATGATCTCAGCTCACTGCAACCTCAGCCTCCCGGGTTCAAGTGATTCTCCTGCCTCAGCCTCCCGAGTAGCTGGGACTACAGGTACAGGCCACCACGCCCAGCTAATTTTTTGTATTTTAAGTAGAGATAGGGTTTCACCATGTTGGCCAGGTTGGTATCAATCTCCCGACCTCTTGATCTGCCCGCCTCACCTCTTAAAGTGCTGGGATTACAGGCGTGAGCCACCGCGCCTGGCCACAATGTGCTTTCGCTTTTACAATTAAGTTGCTGATTGTATGCCAGCCATGATCAGAGATGGCTGTTAGTTTAGTTTAGGACCCCTTTACACTCTTAAGAATGATTGAGTTCCTCCAAGAGCTTTTGTTTATGAGGATTTTATCTATTGATATCTGCCATATTAGAAATTAACACTAATTTTAATTTAGTTTAATGTTTAAATTTTTTAATTTATTACAAAATAACAACAAAATTGTTAACATAAATAACATTTTAAATTAAAAATAACTTTATTTTCCTAATCAAAAGAATTTCAAAAAGAATGACATTGTTTTGCATTTTTATTTTATTTTTATTTTTGAGACAGAGTCTTGCTTTCTCACCCAGGCTGGAGTGCAGTGGCATGACCTCAACTCACTGCAACCTCCAACTCCCGGGTTCAAGCAATTCTTCTGCCTCAGCCTCCCAAGTAGCTGGAATTACAGGCGCCCACCACCACGCCTGGCTAATTTTTGTATTTTTTTAGTAGAGACGGGGTTTCACCATGTCGATCAGGCTGGTCTCCAACTCCTGACCTCAAGTGATCTGCCCAGCTCAGCCTCCCAAAATACTGGGATTATAGGCATGAGACACTGCGCCAGGCCGATTTAAGTGAAGAAAATCTGGCCTCACACAGATACATAGTTAGAAAAGAGAGTTCCCTAAGGAGCCCCTGAAAAGGTCTCCAGGTACCCACGGGGCTTGGAAATATACTTTGATACACTGAGAAACTCTGCTTATAGTACAACTAATTAATGTGTTTCAGAGACTCTTTATTTATTTATTTATTTATTTATTTATTTATTTATTTATTTATTTATTTTTTGAGATGGAGTCTCGCTCTGTCGCCCAGGCTGGAGTGCAGTGGCACAATCTCGGCTCACTGCAAGCTCCGCCTCCCGAATTCACGCCATTCTCTTGCCTCAGCCTCCGGAGTAGCTGGGACTACAGGTGCACGCCACTACGCCCGGCTAATTTTTTGTATTTTTAGTAGAGACGGGGTTTCACCGTGGTCTCGATCTCCTGACCTCGTGATCCGCCCACCTCGGCCTCCCAAAGTGCTGGGATTACAGGCGTGAGCCACCGCGCCCGGCCTCAGAGACTCTTTTTGTTGTTACTAAGTAGGATAAAAGTATGGTTTGAAACATAAGTAAATCAAAGTGGATATTATTTTATTAAATGGCATATATATACGAAATATAGGCTGGGTGCGGTGGCTCACGCCAGTGATCCCAGTACTTTGGGAGGCCGAGGCGGGTGGATCACCTGAGATCAGGAGTTCGAGACCAACCTGGCCAACATGGTGAAATCCCGTCTCTACTAAAAAATACGAAAATTAGCCGGGCGTGGTGGCAGGTGCCTTAGTCCCAGCTACTTGGGAGGCAGAGGCAGGAGAATCGTTTGGATTCGGGAGGCGGAGGTTGCAGTGAGCCGAGATCGAGCCGTTGCACTCAAGCCTCGGGGACAAGAGAGAGACTTCTCTCAAACAAACAAACAAACAAAGAACAAAAACGATGATAGAAGGGTAATGTAGCTGGAAGGAGGACACAGCCAGGAATTGAAGCTGGAAAGGCAAGCTGGGTCTGGACCATGCTGTGTCTTCTTGCACAGCACTGTGATATGAATTTTTTTTTTTTTTTGAGACGGAGTTGCGTTCTCGTTGCCCTTGCTGGAGTGCAATGGTGCCCTCTTGGCTCACTGTAACCTCTGCCTCCCGGCTTCAAGAGTTTCTCCTGCCCGAGCCTCCCAAGTAGCTGGGATTACAGGCGCCGGCCACTACGCCTGTGTAATTTTTTTGTATTTTTAGTAGAGACAGGGTTTCGCCATTTTGGCCATGCTGGTCTCGAACTCCTGACCTCAGGTGGTCCGCCTGCCTCGGCCTCCCAAAGTGTTGGGATTACAGGCGTGAGCCACCGCGCCCAGCCAAGATACGAATTTCGGATTCTACTAAGGACGACAGGAGCCACCTCAAGGTTTTTAAGTGACTCGATCAGATTCACAAGGTTGGTTCACAAGGAACTTCGATAACCCCAAAGTCTAGTGAGCATAATTCGACTGGGAGAAGACACTGCTGCAAGAAATTCTGTGAGCCAGACAGGTTTGAGGGCACCAACCAGGGTGGATGGCAGAGAAGCTCTTAACAGCCTCAAGGTGATTTGCTTCCTTGTTGAAGGCTTTAATTAATCCTCTTAAGTAACTTTCAAGTTCTTAAGTTCAAGTAAACACACTGGCACACTAGGGGAGGAGTATCAGGCTATAAACATTTTAATAATTAAAAAAAAAGCCTTTTGTTGTTCAAAGTATTCCTTTTCTATGGAGTGCTCCCAATCAGAAGGTGAGGGAAATGGAGATGATGAAGCACGCCCCTCCTACCAAACACGATAAATTCTAGAGGCACTGTAAGATCAGGAATTTAAGGTTATTTTTGTCCCACCCTATTTTACAGGTGAGGTATCAAGTACAGTAACTCGTAATTTTCTTTTGGCCCAATTGAAAGGTATCACATAAAATAAGAGAAAGCTGTGTGTGCGTGAAAAGGATCCGCCTTCCTTTTTGAAGAAAAGGGTGGTTACGGCTATCGGAAACGCTTTTCAAGCCAACTCTGCAGCCCGGCTGGCGGCGGCAACGTCAGATTCCTGCAGAGGCGGCGCCCGGCAGGGGCGGCAGGAGCTCGGGAGAGGCCGCCGGGGATCGGGCTGGGCCCCGCGTGAGAGCTGCGCGCCTGCCCTCGCGCCCGCAGAACAGTAGGGCCTGCATCGACTCTAAGGCGAGACCAGAAACTTGCTAGTGGAGCAATTCTGGTGCCCCTGCCCGGGCGGTGAACCCTCTGAGATCATCCCTCAATCAAACGAATAGAAATTCTTGGGAAGAAAAAAAAATTTGCACCAATCTAGCTAAAATTCAGCAGCTTTCAGGGACCGATTCAGGGCATTATCCCTGTGGTTCCCTCGGTGAAAGGAGACTCGAAGCGCGACTGGAAGTCGCCGGGCCCCACAGAGCTGCGGTGCCCAGGCCGTAGGCAGAGGCGGCGGCGACTGGAGGACCCGGCACTGGGGGCGCTGAGCGGCAGCCTCGCTTCCGGAGCTCGGCGGGCGGCGTCAGCGGAACTGGCGGCTTCCGGCCGCGGCGTAAACAAGGCCGTGGACTGCAGGAGGCGGGGCGGACGGGCTGCAAGAGGGAGCCGGCCCGACGCGGACCGCTTCTCTGCAGTGCTCCGAGTCCTGGGCCCGCGCCGCCGCCGCCTGGCTCCGCTCGCGGCCCCGCTGTCTGCAGGCGTGCCCCGGCGGCGGCGGAGAGCCGTCCTCGGCTGAGGACACTGGGAAACGCGAGCGCAGGCGGCAGAGAGGCCTCAACGCCGTCCCTTTTCGCCGCCGCTTTCTCCTTGCCTCGCGCCGCTGTGCATTTCTCTCCTTTTCCTTTGTTTCTTTGGCCCCTCGCGGGTGTGGGCATTGTTGGTTAGCAAAAGTGCAGCCTCAAGATGGCTGATGGCAACGAGGATCTGCGGGCGGACGACTTGCCTGGGCCAGCCTTCGAGAGCTATGAGTCCATGGAGCTCGCCTGCCCCGCCGAGCGCAGCGGCCACGTAGCCGTCAGCGACGGGCGCCACATGTTCGTCTGGGGCGGCTACAAGGTCAGTGAGTGGCCGGGCCGCGGCGGACGTCTCTCGGCTGTGACTCGGTTCTGGGTTCGCGGCCAGGCGGGTACGCCAGAGCGGGCCGCCGAGGGCGCTCCCCGCCTGCGTCGCGCGCCCCACCTCAGACTCTGCCCGTTGGTGGTTTTTTCTTGCGCGCGGGAATCTTCCTTCTCTCGAGTCCCCCAACCCGTCTCGAACCTCCAGGGCTGCTGTCACGTCAACCTGGTGCTCACAAAGCCAACTCACTCCCACCCCCGTTGTTGCCATTGGAGCGTTATTCCGGGGAAGGCCCTGTTAATGTTGCTTGGGCGGTGCATTCGGAAGGGTTGGGGTGTGAAAGGTGACGGTGTGTGATATCACTCAGACGCGTTATCAGGACAGCCTACGAGGACTTTACCCTCTGGAGCTGGGAACCGCTGCCCACTTACGGGGAGGCCGAGGTGTGGGAAAACTGGAATTCAAAAGGTTACAGGAACCACCTTATTCAGCCTTCCCGCCTGTGCAAATGGCCATCAGGACTATTTTCCTTCTGGCTTCAGCTGGGTTGAAGTTTTTCAGCAGACACCCCTATTAAGATAATGGAAAAGCGGCCGGGCGCGGTGGCTCACGCCTGTAATCCCAGCTCTCAGGGAGGCAAGAGGCGGGAGGATAGCTTGAGCTCAGGAGTTCGAGACCTGCCTGGGCAATATAGTGAGATCCCGTTCTCCAGAAAAAGGAAAAAAAAAAAAAAAAAGATAATGGAAAAGCTCCACCAGTAACCAAAAAATCCCCAGCATCAAATCAACTACAGAGTGCAGCTCTTTGAGTCTCCGATCCCCTGGTTATAAACAACGTGATTAGTTAGCAGTTTAAAGCCAGTTGCCTTTCTTTACCCTGCTACCTCGGAAATCTAGAATTTTATTTGCTGGGATGGCTCTGATCCAGTCCTACCACAAAATTCCTCTTTGGTCTTGAAAATATTCTCCGCCCTCCCCACGCCCGTGCCTTGGATGACTTGCTTTGTGATTGTTTTTAGCTTACGGTACAGCTGACTTGATCATAGTTGACCATTTTTGAGATAGCTTTCAAAGATAGCTGTCCTGATACTTTAATTTGGTTTAACTGCAAAAGTAATTTTTTGCCAATCCTAATTAATCTGCAGTGTTTTCCCCAGTCTCCAATGAATATGGTTAGAAAATAGGGGGCCGGGCGTGGTGGCTCACGCCTGTAATCCTAGCACTTTGGGAGGCCAAGGTAGGTGGATCACCTGAAGTCAGGAGCTTGAGACCAGCCTGGCCAACATAGTGAAACTCCGTCTCTACTAAAAATACAAAAGAAATTAGCGTGGCGTGGTGACGGGCGCCCTAATCCCGGCTACTTGAGAGGTTAAGGCAGGAGAATCATTTGAACCCGGGAGGCGGAGTTTGCAGTGAGCTGAGACGGCGCCATTGCACTCCAGCCTGGGCAACAAGAAGGAAACTGTCTCAAAAATACTTTAGAAAGGGGTAGAGAATTGCAAGAAGGGGCGGGGGGGCAAGCATGTAGTCACCCTTATAAAAATGTAAATTCCCCTGGAGAAACCTGTCAATCACACTTACGTCTAAGCTACCTAATTCATAATTGTATTTTTAAAATGACAGCATGAGAGAATGAGACTTTGGGAGTGGGGCAGGGGAGGATTCTTAGTGTGGAATATTTCTTGTGGTGGATTTAAAAGGGGCTGGATGACTGGGGCTGATTCAGGGAGGAGCAGCACAATCACTGAATTGGATGGTTCTGAACAGACTGCCCTCCCCATTTATGGCTGGTGGCTGGAACCCTGAGGGTAGGCACGGAAGTCCTTGGAGATCGTTTCAAAGGCAATAAACCTTGGCTTCCTACATAGTAGGCAGTTTCCCTCCCCAGGACAGGCTGGTCCCCTGTGGGTCAGCCCGCTTCCAGCCTTTCCCTTCATCACTGGTGGGGTGGAAAAAGAAGTGTTTTACGTGGTCAACTGTTCTGTTTCTGTATGTTTAATATTCAAGCTTGCTGGACTTTTGACACCCATTTTTGGCTAACCGCAGTTGTTTACTGTGTCAACATTGTTCAGAAAGTGGCTAGGGAGTATCCAAGGCTGGGAATGTCAGGCAGTTGTTAAAGTTCAGGGAAAGGATAGAATCCTGGCTCCACCATTACTTCATAAATAACCTTGGGCAAATTACTTAAACTCTAAACTTGTTTTCTCATAACATCAGCTACTTCTTAGGGTTGTTGTGAAGATTAAATAAAGCAATCCATGGATAGCTTTCAGCTCTGGCATATGGTAGGCTCAGTCTGTGTTAGGAATTAATACCTGAAGGGAAATGGAGCAGAACAAAGAACTTAAAATTCTGCAGAAGGATTTACTATTTTGCATATTTGCAGTTCTGCCCTCTCTATTGCTGCTTAGAGAATGAATAGGTGAAAGGAAGGCGTGGCTAGAAAACCACGCATCGTGTTAGCATGGATCAGGCACTTTTCAGTAACAGCCTGCTGACCATGGTACAGGCAGTCTCCTGAAGTCATGCAGCTGAAATTTGGTGCATGGTTCTGTTCAGGATAAAGCTGCCTTAGAGAGTTCCCAGAGATCTCTTGGCTGGGCACAATGGCTCACAGCCTGTAATTCCAGCACTTGGGGAGGCTGAGGTGGGTGCATTGCTTGAGGTTGGGAGTTTGAGACCAGCCTGGCCAACATGGTGAAACCCTGTCTCTACTAAAAATACAAAAATTAGCCAGGCGTGATGGCGAGTGCGTGTAGTCCCAGCTACTTAGGAGGCTGAGGCAGGAGAATCGCTTGAACCCAGGAGGTGGACGTTGCAGTGAGCCAGCTGAGATCACACCACTGCACTCCATCCTGAGCAATAGAGACTTGGACTCAAAAAAAAAAAAAAAAAAAAAAGTTCCCAGAGATCTCTTCTTGCACTATTGCAACTGCTGTATCAAAATTCTGAATTAAGAGCTATCTATATGGAGCTTTACCTTGAGTGTGTGGCATGGGTGGGGGAGGATTGTGCACTGTAATACCTATTTTTCATACTAATTATGAAATTAGTATCTCAAGATCGATTTAAAAAATACAGTAGTGCCTCTTTAAAATATCAGTTTTTATATTTATAATTTTTTTTATTCTTAGAGTAATCAAGTCAGAGGACTATATGACTTTTATCTGCCTAGAGAAGAACTATGGATCTACAACATGGAGACTGGAAGATGGTAAATGTGGATATTTAAGGGGGACTAAAAAATTCAGATAAGGGCTGGGCACGGTGGCTGGCTCATGCCTATAATCCCAGCACTTTGGGAGGCCGACGCGGGCAGATCACTTGAGGTCAGGAGTTAAACACCAGCTTGGGCAACATGGTGAAACCCCATCTCTACTAAAAATACAAAAATTAGCCGGGCGTGGTGGCATACACATGTAATTCCAGCTACTTGGGAGGCTGAGGTGGGAGAATCGCTTGAATCTGGGAGGCGGAGGTTGCAGTGAGCAGAGATCAAGCCACCGCACTCCAGTCTGGGTGACAGAGCAAAACTGTCTCCAAAAACAAACGAACAAAAAAATCAGATATGGCTGCAAAGAAAAAAATGTAAAACCCTTTCTAAGCTACTTATATATTCTAAAAACACTGTTCTGCTACTTTAGCTTAGCTGCTAAGCATAATTTAGCACCTGTTCTGTAGTTACTAGATACTTTTATGAATTTAGAATAAATTTCTATCTCAAGTATCATAGTAATATTTAAAATAGATGTAGAGGCTTCAGATCTAGAATGGAAAGATAATAAATGTTCCATTTTTTTCAAGATGTTAAGTCTTCTGTTATATCTTGAATAAGGAAAGGAATTTAAATAGTTAAATTGTTAGATTTTAGATTGTATAGAATTTTATCTGCTAAAAATAAAGGTGGTATTTTAATGAGCTCTCAAAATTTGCATGCAAATCTTTTTAAAAATAGTGTTGTTCTGTTTAAAAACCAAAATGACCTCCAGTTTGCCCTTTTTGTAAACTGGAGATAATCTGAAATGATCTTTTGCAGTTTCATAATAGTAGTAGTCAAGAGCATGCCCCTGGTGGAATCAAGGTGTTTCTCAAAATGCTCGGTTAGCCATGTTTGGAGATTTACAAAGTAGTTTTCCCCATGGTGTGCTTTGTGAGAACTTTGTGCTTTAAATATTTTACTTACTGCAGATCTCAGAATTAGCATAGTAGTCCCACTTAAGAGTTAGGCCGGATGCTGTGGCTCACGCCTATAATCCCAGCACTTTGGGAGGCCGAGGCAGGCGGATCACCTTAGGTAAGGAGTTCAAGACCAGCCTGGCCAACATGGTGAAACCCCATATCTACAAAAATACAAAAATTAGCCAGGCATGATGGCAGGTGCCTGTAATCCCAGCTACTAGGGAGGCTGAAGCAAGAGAATCACTTGAACCTGGGAGGCAGAGGTTGCAGTGAACCGAGATCATGCCATTGCACTCCAGCCTGGGTGATACAGTGAGACGCCATCTCAAAAAACAAAAACATTTAAGAGTTACAGACTAAAAGTAAGTCACGATTATTTCTGTATATAACAAATTGGTGTTAATATGAAGCTCTTTCTTAATCTTCTTCTAGAGAATTGGAAATTTATAATTGTATTCTCTTAAAAGCGGAATGCTACATATTTTTAAAGATAATTTTTAAGGGGCCGGGCGCGGTGTCTCATGCCTGTAATCCCAGCACTTTGGGAGGCCAAGGCGGGTGGATCATGAGGTCAGGAGATCCATACCATCCTGACTAACATGGTGAAACCCTGTCTCTACTAAAAAATACAAAAAATTAGCCGGGCGCAGTGGCACGCGCCTGTAGTCCCAGCTACTCAGGAGGCTGAGGCAGGAATGGCGTGAACCCGGGAGGCAGAGCTTGCAGTTAGCAGAGATCACGCCACTGCACTCCAGCCTGGGTGACAGAGTGAGACTGTCTCAGAAAAAAAAAAAAAAAAAAAAAAATTTAAGGCCACATATGGTGGCTCACACCTGTAATCCCATCACTTTGAGAGGCCGAGGTCGGAGGATCACTTGAGCCCAGGAGTTCAAGACCAGCCTGAGCAACAGAGTGAGACCGTGTTTCTATTTAAAAATAATAACTTTTTTTTTTTTTTTTTTATGAGAGGGAGTCTTGCTTTGTCACCCAGGCTGGAGTGCAGTGGCACAATCTCGGCTCACTGCAAGCTCCGCCTCTTGGGTTCACACCATTCTGTTGCCTCAGCCCCCTGAGTAGCTGGGAATACAGGCACCTGCCACCACGCCCGGCTGATTTTTTGTATTTTTAGTGGAGACAGGGTTTCACCATGTTAAACAGTATGGTCTCGATTTCTTGACCTTGTGATCCGCCTGCCTTGGCCTCCCAAAGTGCTGGGATTACAGCATGAGCCACCGTGCCCAGCCAAAAATAGTAACTTTTTAAAAAATGAGCCTTCTAAAACTTTTAAGTTTAGCAAAGATAAATATTATTATATCTGACAGTTTTAGCAGAAGACCTTGAGTATACTATTAGAATTTCAAATCTTAGATTCCTTAGGTTGATTCAGATCAATTTTTAGATTCAGAATGAGTTAATACATACAAAGCACTCAGGAATGCCTGGCACATGGCACTACCTGTTTGTAGTGTTACATAAAGGACTGAATCTGATGCATATGAACAGCTAAAAGGTGACTGAAGAAAAAACACTGAATTAATCTATCAGGACTGGGAATGTTGAGGTTATCCTTCTGGGCTCCTGGCCCACTCAAAAACAAAACAACTTATGGCCATGTAAATAAACAGCAAACAATTTAGTCTGAGTAACATGAAATGGTGTGCTCCTAGAATAATAAAATATGACTTAGGCTTTCAGAATCTCTCATGCCTGTACACATGGGGCCAGCTGGCACTGTTTGTGGAATGGGTAAAGAGGGAAAAGCACATTCCTTGAATTAAGTTTAGACCTAGAAGAGATCCTAGAGGCACTGTCTACTCTGCCTTCTCGTTTTATTCCTTTATTGGGAGGATATAAATAGAAGAAGAAAAATTAATAGACTTTTGCATTTCTTCCCTTTAATTTACATACATTTAATTTATTCACCCTCAGGAAAAAAATCAACACTGAAGGTGATGTTCCTCCTTCTATGTCAGGAAGCTGTGCTGTGTGTGTAGACAGGGTGCTGTACTTGTTTGGAGGACACCATTCAAGAGGCAATACCAATAAGGTTAGTGTTTCTAAGGATTATGGCTTGAGGCATTTTTATTCTTATTATCTTTCAAACAACTGCAAATTTCTAAGGTTAGCCCCAGACTTATTTGTGTCCCAGTTAAAAATGATGTGTACTTGATTATGATATGAATGTGCATTTTAGTATTTTGTGTGCCAATCTATATTTACCTAGGCATTATGTAAAATCAACTTTTGTTGGTAACCTGTGTGCAGTAACTTCCTGGGTGGTTTTCCTTTGTGCTTTTTGCAGCTACTTGTTCTCTTAGAACCTTAAATGTTAGATGAACATTAGTAATAAAATTGCAGACAAAATGAAGACAAGATATAATGGAGGGAAGGGTAAAAACGAGGAGGTAACCAGTCAGAAAGCCGTAAGGATAAATTAAAACTGACAAAACTTTACCTGTTAATAACATTCCTATAAAGTGGTGCCCAAAGACACTGCTGTTCAGACTTTGCCATTTTGTTCCAAGTAGGAAAAAAATACCACTTCTCTTTCAGACCAGTAAGAGACAGATAAGGTCAATCAGAAATGATACATATGATATATATTAGCACTTACTGAGTTGCCAAATAAATGAATCCAAATAGGAGTCTATTAAGTTGGCAACTTAGCACTTTATGTGCTGAGCACTTGGCTGGACACTGGAGACAGAAAGAATCATACAGGTCTCAACTCTTGGAACTCACATTCTAGAAGGGACACATATAGTAAGTAAACCACTGCAGTAGCATCTGCTAGAGAGATACACAGCACCTGGCATATAGAAAATAGTAAGTATTGTTGAATCTCAAAAAGTCTTTGACATTGTGTTTGGTGGGATGAGGGAACAGAACAAGGAAAATCTTGACCAAAGAGGTGATGCTTGAACTGAATAATACAATTGGAAGGAGTACCAAGATACAGAGATATAAATAAATGTATTTTTTTGGGGGGGCCGGGGGGGAAATGAGGACAGAGTCTCGCTTTGTCGCCCAGGCTGGAGTGCAGTGGCACAATCTTGGCTCACTGCAACCTCCGCCTCCCAGGTTCAAGTGATTCTCGTACCTCAGCCTCATGAGTAGCTGGGATTACAGGCATGCATCACCACGCCCAGCTAATTTTTTATATTTTTAGTAGAGACAGGGTTTCGCCATGTTGGCCAGGCTGGTCTTAAACTCCTGACCTCAGGTGATCCACCTGATTCGGCCTCCCAAAGTGCTGGGATTACAGGCGTGAGCCACTGCGCCCGGCAGCAAATGTCTTAATTATGGAAGTTCCAAGTGGATGGAACATGTGACTGAGATGGTTTCAAACTATGTTCCTAGAAACTTTAGGGATTTGAGATGCCTTGGGACACCTGTGGGAGGAGCACATGGTGTTAGGTAGGCTCCAAGCTGCCCCTTCCTCCTCCATTTTAACAAGTGTAGCTCCACTTTTGTTTGTATACATTGGGCTTTTGCTTAGTATTTTGCCTGAAGAAAGAGTTCTATGCCCGAAAGATTCTGTGAGGCACATCTATAGGCTATCATTGAGCCATATGTATTTCAGAGCCAAGGGGGAGAATAATAACTGACACACCTTAAAAGCTTGGGGGAGGAGACAAGCTGTGGTTTTATGGAGGTAGTTACAGAAACAGTAGTAGTTTGTCAAGTGGCTAGGGTTGTGTGTTTTAAGTTTGACTGAATGGAAGCTTGGGTGTCTCAGAGAGGTAAAAAAAATATGTAGTGGTCAGATATGTTCAGTTGCCTGGATGTGAACCCTTTAAAGGAAAGATGAATATTTAATCTTTTAAGTATTGATCCTTAATTAATCTCTTTAATCTTAAAGATTAACTCAATTAACTGTTTAATCTTAGAGTTAAATAGACACCGAACACATATTTGTTAAAATGAATTTAAAGGTAAAATTACTAAACCTAATTTTTTTGGGTAATACCATTCTGATACCCATAAAATAAATAACTACAATTCAGAGTCCCTATATCAGGGCCGGGTGTGGTGGCTTATGCTTATAATCCCAGCACTTTGGGAGGCCCAAGTGGGCACATCACTTGAGGCCAGGAGTTTGAGACTAGCCTGGCCAACATGACAAAAATTCGTCTCTACTAAAAATACAAAAATTAGCTGGGCATGTTGGTGCATGCCTGTAATCCTAGCTAGTCGGGTGGCTGAGGCACAAGAATTGCTTGAACCCAGGAGGCAGAAATTGCAGTGAGCCGAGATCATGCCACTGCACTCCAGCCTGGGTGACAGCAAGATTCTGTCCCCACCAAAAAAAAAAAAAAAAAAAAAATATATATATATATATATATGGCTATCAGCACAGTTTTGCAGTTGCAAAAATATGGAGCCAGACCAAATGCCCACCAATCAACAAGTGGATAAAGAAAATGTGGTGCATATATATACCAGGGAATACTACTCTGCCATAAGAAGGAACAAAATAATGGCATTTGCAGCAACCTGGATGGAACTGGAGACCATTATTCTAAAGTGAAGTAACTCAGGAATGGAAAACCAAACGCTGTTATGTTCTTACTCGTAAGTGGGAGCTAAGCTATGAAGATGCAAAGGCATAAGTATGATACAGTGGACTTTGGGGACTCGGGGAAAGGGTGATAGATGGGTGAGGGATAAAAGACTACACATTGGGTACAGTGTACACTGCTTGGGTGATGAGTGCACCAAAATCTCAGAAATCACCACAAAAGAACTTATCCATGTAACCAAACACCACCTCTTCCCCCAAAACCTATTGAGATAAAAAATAAAAAAATAAAAATGGGAAAAGTATGGCTGTCTTAGCCAGGTATGGTGGTACATGTCTGTAGTCCATCTACGTGGGCAGATGACTTAAGCCCAGGAGTTTAGGTTACAGTAATCGATGATTGTGCCACTGCACTCCAGCCTGGGCAAGAGAGACCCTGTCTCTTAAAAAAAATAAAGTGTGGCTATGAAAAAAAATTAGTTGCGCTAACAGTGTGCTTAGTGACTTAGGAAATTGGTATTCAGTGACAGAATCCTCATCTGGACTCTGAGCAGTCTGGCAGCCAGTCTGCAGTCACAATTTCAGTAGCACTGAATTAGATGGCACTCATCATAAATCATAGTAAAATTAAATGCTAAACTTGAATTTCTTTCATATAACCAAATCTAACTGAAATCATTGCTTCTCACAGTTCTACATGCTGGATTCAAGGTCTACAGACAGAGTGTTACAGTGGGAAAGAATTGATTGCCAAGGAATTCCTCCATCATCAAAGGACAAACTTGGTGTCTGGGTATATAAAAACAAGTGAGTTGGCAGCACTACAGGTTTGGGTTTTTATGTGTAAAGTGGTTTACCATTCAGATATCCTTAGCCAGTAAACATTTGCACAGAACATACCTCATAGGGCCCATATGAAGATTAACTGAATAAATACATGAAAGCATTTAACACAGCACCTAAGATAAATTGCTTGTATCCTATCCTATGGGTATTTGAATTTTTAGTGTTTTGGTTTTTCACCCAACAGGTTAATATTTTTTGGAGGGTATGGATATTTGCCTGAAGATAAAGTATTGGGAACTTTTGAATTTGATGAAACATCTTTTTGGGTAAGTGAAGTTTCATATGGCCTCCTTAGTATGTTGAAATAATACATTTTATAAGTTTTGTGCATTTTTCTTTGGTAATCAGGCAGGCTATCTAATTTTTATAAGTATCATTTGTAAAATAACGCAGATTCTTATTTTCTGTAGAATTCAAGTCATCCAAGAGGATGGAATGATCATGTACATATTTTAGATACTGAAACATTTACCTGGAGCCAGCCTATAACTACTGTGAGTTACTGAAGAATAATGAATTGTTAAGGATACTTAGAGGCAGCGGGGAGGGGTGGGGTGGGGGAGAGGGATGCACCAGAGTTGGAAGATACTGTAAAAGTGACAATTCATTCTTGTTTTCTGGGGAGAAGATCCGTAACTTTAATGATTTCCAAGGAATCTAGAACTCAGAAGTTTAATGAATGTATGAAATGACTAACCCAGCATCTATTATGTAATTTTTTTTTTTTTTTTTGAGACAGAGTCTCACACTGTTGCCTGGGCTGAAGTGCAGTGGCGGGATCTCTGCTCACTGCAACCTCCACCTCCCAGGTTCAAGCGATTCTCCTGCCTCAGCCTCCTGAGTACCTGGGATTACAGGTGCCCGCCACCACGCCCAGCTAATTTTTTTGTATTTTTAGTAGAGACGGGTTTCACCACGTTGGCCAGGCTGGTCTTGAACTCCTGACCTTGTGATTCGCCCACCTCGGCCTCCCAAAGTGTTGGGATTACAGGCATGAGCCACCATGCCCAACCTATCTGGCACATTTTACGTGGTAGAAGTGTTTCAGATTTTTTTCCAGATTTTGGAATATTTGCATTATATACTTAACAGTCAACTATCTCTAATCCAAAGATCCGAAATGCTCCAATGAGCATTTCCTTTCAGCATCATGTTGGCACCCAAATTTTCAGATTTGGAGCATTTCAGATTTTGGATTTTCCGATTACAGATACTCAACCTGTAATTAAATAACTGCTAGATTGCAACTTGTATTACTTAAATATTAGATTTCTTTTCCCTCTGACACAGATACTATATAATATGCCAGCCTTTATTTTAAAAGAGAAAAACTAAAGCAGCCTATTATGTTAGGCAGCCCATTCAGTAACACATTTCAAAAATAGAAAATTAAAATGCCCAGTTTTGATAGTCAGCTTGTAGTACAACTGTTGTCTAGAAGTCTACACTCCGACTTTTAAAAGCTCAAGTGCCTTACATATTCTTATCCCATATCCAGAGTAGACTCTGGTATTTTCCCTGTTTATAAAAAGTTCACTAACTTGCTTATGTGACTCTAATAGGGTAAAGCACCTTCACCTCGTGCTGCCCATGCCTGTGCAACTGTCGGAAATAGAGGCTTTGTGTTTGGAGGCAGATATCGAGTAAGTATTCAAACAACTTCAATGACTTGCTTTTGAATTCTTCAAAATGATAACTTAATTATCCTTTTTTAGGATGCTAGAATGAATGATCTTCACTGTCTTAATCTGGATACATGGGAGTGGAATGAATTGTAGGTATCACTTTAGATAAGTTTTTCCAAAATTCAGATTGTTTTTACCCTATATTCCCTACTATTGGTATATTATGTCCCTGCTTAACTTTTCTGTAACTATGAAATTAAATAAACATAATTACTAGGTCCTTAAGGAATTTATTTTTGTGTTTCCGGTTCTTGTAACTGTGTGCCTAGTACATAGCATGTGCTCAGTGTTTGCTGAAAAGGTCTGAAGTTGATTCTAACTTCAAAGAAAATATTTCAGTATAAAGCATGTAGTTTATACCAAGAAGCCTTTTTAAAAGTAAGGTCTCTTTTTTCATAACATGTACGTATAAATTTTAAAAGAAAACTTAAAAATGCAGTAGCTGCTTCTAAATGCAGATATTGTAACTTAGCTATTATTTTCAGAATTCCACAAGGCATATGCCCAGTTGGTCGATCTTGGCACTCAATAACACCAGTTTCTTCAGATCATCTTTTTCTCTTTGGAGGATTTACCACTGATAAACAGCCACTAAGTAAGTCCTTGAAAAATATGATAATGAAATCATCATATATCATCCATATATAATAGCTGAAAATCAGTCTATTAGAGAGACTGATGAGACGGCTTATAGGGTTGGTTGGAAGGTTTGAAATTAATTTTGATCCTGTAACATAGCTATAATTGTACTATATGGCATACTTCTGTTCAATAAAGAACCTGGAGCACTTAAGAGCCCTGCTGAAGGGCTATAACATGCAAAGGGCTTACTTGGCTAATTGCAGGGAAAAAAAAAAAAAAAAAGAAAATATACTCTCTGTATCTACTCATGATCTATTACCTTTCTTGCCAAAGCTGTGCCCTTTAAATGTCAATGTCATATTGACAGACTAACATACTTCATTTCTTTGCTTGAATCAGGTGATGCCTGGACTTACTGCATCAGTAAAAATGAATGGATACAATTTAATCATCCATATACTGAAAAACCAAGGTATTTAAAGGCAGTTCTTATACTGAATATCCATAAGACATTGAGAATTGAGGTTTTGGCTGCATTATATCCAGCATTCTTATTTATAAAAATCTTAGCATTCACTAAGGTTTGAAATACTATTCAAAGAAAAGAAAACCAATGTTATCCTAGTATCGAATGCTCTCCTTTCCATCATCTGTGTATGAAGAATAGGGCTGGATTTTTATTTTTGCTTCTTCCTTTCATTATAAAATTGACATACAGTTAAAATATACAATCAAGCTTTTCACTTCAGTAAGTTGAATTGCATCTAAGTTTATTAAAAATGAGGGTCGGCCAGGCATGGTGGCTCATGCCGGTAATGCCAGCACTTTGGGAGGCTGAGGAAGGTGGATCACCTGAGGTCAGGAGTTCCAGCCTGCCCAACAAGGTGAAACCCCGTCTCTACTAAAAATACAAAATTTGCTGGGCGTGGTGGTGTATTCCTGTAATCCCAGCTACTTGAGAGGCTGAGGCAGGAGAATTGCCTGAACCAGGAAGGCAGAGGTTGCAGTGAGCTGAGATCATGCCATTGCACTCCAGCTTGGGCAACAAGAGTGAAACTCTGTCTCCAAAAAAAAAAAAAAAAAGGTAGAGGTGCTGGAATGGGTAAAATTTTTAAACCTTAATCACATGGGAGGCGAGGTGCAGTGGGATTACAGGATTACAGCTGTAATCCCAGCACTTTTGGAGGCTGGGGCAGGCAGAGCGCTTGAACCCAGGAGTTCAAGACCAGCTTGAGCAACTTGGCAAAACCCCATCTCTACAAAAAATAGAAAAATTAGCTAGGTGTGGTAGCATATGCCTGTAGTCCCAGCTATTCAGGAGGCAGAAGATGCAGTGAGCTGACATTGCACCACTGCACTCCAGCCTGGGTGACAGAGCAAGACTCTTTTTTTTTTTTTTTTTTTTTTAAAGGGAAAAAACAAGAACTGTCAATTAGATTTGCAGTAGCACTGTATAACAAAGATGAAGAAATCAAATCATCCAAAAAGAAGAGCTTATTAAACACCGATAATTTTCTCTAATCTCAAAACAAAATGCTAAAGGAAATGATACAGTCAAAATTCATGTTCAAAGCCTACATTTTTTCCCCAAGCCTCTAAACCAAGTATAGTCATGCCAGTAAGACTTCATTTGCACAGATGATCTCTCCATAAACCTACCAGGCTTTCTGAGACTTTATAGTTTACTCGAGCAGAGCTTTCACCATCCCTCAGATGTTCTGTGTAAGGCCAGCTGGCCCTACCTATGGAAGAAGGCATATACCACTCAGCTCCCATACGATTTTTATTGCTAACAAAGACCTAGAGAACAGATCGTTCAGTTCAAACTCTTCATTGCATAAATGAGAACTGAGCAGAGAGAGAAAATAATATCCAGATAAAATAGATATTGATTGATCTGCTTTTGCTACTTTCCCTTAAGATTTTACTTCTCACCATGATGTTTTGGTCTGAACTACCTTAAGATCTCTAGTCTTTATTTCATAGCTCCATTCGGTAGTATAAAATGACCAACTGGTGTTCTGGGTCACTTCAAACTCAAGTTTTTGTTTTAAATGCAGGTTATGGCACACAGCTTGTGCCAGCGATGAAGGAGAAGTAATTGTTTTTGGTGGATGTGCCAACAACTTGCTTGTCCATCACAGAGCTGTAAGTATACTACTTTCATATTATTACTGAAACTTACTTGCAAAGCATTTGCTTTTAAATATGTTCTTCCTATTTTTCAGGCACACAGTAATGAAATACTAATATTTTCAGTTCAACCAAAATCTCTTGTACGGTAAGTAACTTTGTACTTGGCACTTAGATTATTTAAAATTGTGTTTCCTAAGACTTAGCACTCTCGAAAAACTAGGTTTATGGATTATTTAAGGGCAGTAATAAAACTTCATTGCTATAACTGGTTCCTATGAAAATCTTTGAAGAAAGAGGGATGTTTTATGTAGTTTTTCAAGTGAATGTACTTCTAAACAGTAAAGTGAAATTACTTTTCTCTTTTGTTGTCCACTTTCAGGCTAAGCTTAGAAGCAGTCATTTGCTTTAAAGAAATGTTAGCCAACTCATGGAACTGCCTTCCAAAACACTTACTTCACAGTGTTAATCAGAGGTTTGGTAGTAACAACACTTCTGGATCTTAAGGCTTCATAAATAATGCCTATGATCACCTTGCATGGACAGCAATCCTGTAAACATCACGGAGTGGCATCATTTGTATAATTATATGCATTGTTGTAGTAGTTTGCAGCTCTTGGTTTTAATGTGCATGTGAATGGCCTAGAGAACCTATTTTTGTGTCTAAAGTTTACAATAAATGTATTTAACACCAGTAGCTGTCCTCAAAGTAAAAGAAAAGTAATGGTTGGGCTTTTTACCCGAAGAATGGTTGCTACATTTCCTTTTCGGCAACTTGAGGATATGTATCTATCTGTAGAAACATAGTCTTACCATCATCAAAATGCTGAAGTCATTTTTTAAAAACATAGATTTTTAATGGCAAGAGTAGTCTATAGCTATGTAACCTAGTGTTGTAAATACAATATAATAAAGGTGTTTTTTTTAAAAAACATTAAAACATTAACATTCACATTATGATGAAGCTGGGAAAACAAAGTGTGGAGGGACCAACAACTGTTTAGTACTTTGACCTTAATGCTTCAGTGTAGGGGCTGGAGCAAGTGGTCATGCTGAATACAGGCACGTGTTGTCCAGTCAATTAAAAAGTTTTTTTTAATAAGTTTTATAGCTCATGAAGGAATGGAAATAATGATGACTTCATTTTCCATTCTGTTAAGAGACAGAGGAAAAGTGGGTCAGAGTCTTTAGTGGTAAGCCTAAAATGCACTTCTGGTATTATAGGTTAAGATACTCTGTAATGTGCTATATTGGTAATTAATTAGTAAAGGTGGAAATTAAAATGGTACAGAACTGAATCAGACTACAAGGAAAAAATTAAGGTCAAACCTGAAGGTCTACAAATGAATAGAAATGATTAACAAACACCAATTTCTTCTAGAGTTATTAAGCTGAGTCATGAGAATTATTACTTATATTTTACATTTTGGTCTAATATATTTTTTGACAAGTATCGATGAAAGCAGAAGAAAATCCACTCCAATACTTAGTTTTCAAGACACAATCCTAAATATTTAAACCCCTTGTGGCTGGCCTGTAATATATATATTAGATGTTATATACAGTAGACTTAACAAGTCAATAGTTTAAGCAATCCAGCCACTTCACTGTTCAGTTTCTTTACATCATGAAATGAATACTTGGTGTTAACCTCCCAGATTTCAAGAAAATGTAGAATAACTACAGATGTATCTAATTAGCATTTAACTGTCCACAAATACTTTGGGAAATCCTATCATAGTGTTTCCTCTGTATAAAACTGGGAAAAAAAAAACAAGAATTAAGTCCTTTTGGTGAATATAGCAAGGCAATGTTTAGTTCATTTTTATAATGCAGAAGTCCTGATACATGGTGTTTTCATCTTTGAACTTCCAAAAGGCTATAAAATTGGCTCTTCTCAAATATTTTAGAATTTCATTTCAGCTATTTCCTTTTTACATTCAGAAGATTGGGTGCAGACACTTTCACTTTGCCAGGAATGTTTCTTGATAAATCTGTGTCCTAAAAAAAGAAAATTGCTGAATATCTTCACATCCTGTATGGTCAATCATGTTTCTTTTATGACAAAAAAGAAAAACATTTCCAAACTTTTAGCTGAAATGGTTTTACTGCTTCTAATAAGACAGCATTTTCTACTAAAATAACAAAAAACTGCTAACATTTTAAATTGTACTGTCAGTCTCCACATTCCTTTTCTGAAGGAGAACTTTACCTTTACGCTGCGGAATAAGTCTTTTTCTCTTGCTGTTGCTTCTTTGGAATGCATGAAACTATTCAAGGCTGTTTTTGCAGCTGTAAAAAAGAGTAAGAATAATCTAATCCTGTTAAGTCACTGAACTGTTTAAAATCATAATTCAAAAAAACAAATTTAAATACCTTTTCCCTTTTTCTGCACTCCAGGAGTAAGTTTCACTTTATATCTTTAAAAAGGAATTACATGTGTTACTAAATAGACATTACAAAATAATTCACAAAAGCCATTCTATCAACTAATGGTAACTTACTTGTAGTTTGTCATGGTGGTGTAAGGGGCACATATTGGAATGGCAAACAGTAGTACATCTTCAGGATGTGGCTGGCCCGTCAAAGAATCAAATAGGTTTTCCTAAAAAGGGAAAATAACAGTTACAAAGGCAACTTATACCACTCTTTAAAAAAAATGCTAAAACACTTGAATTAATATCTCAACATATTTTTTACCTTTTCCTGATACACATACCATCCAAGCTGGAACAGCGGTACTTAAACTCTGCTTCACAGTTCCAAAGAGTTGAAGACCAATGTTTAAATATATTCTTTACTACTTAATTTTTGCCTAGCATAATAAGTAATGAGAACAATTTTCAAAATCCTACCTACAGTTACAGTTAAGAGAAAGAAGGCCCAGGAGCAGTGGTTCACGCCTGTAATCCTAGGACTCTGGAAGGCCCAGGCTGAGGCGGGTGGATCGCATGAGCCCAGGAGTTCAAGACCAGCCTGGGCAACATGGAGAAACCCCATCTCTACAAAAAATACAAAAGTTAGCTGGGCATAGTGGGTGCCTGTAGTCCCAGCTACTCGGGAGGCTGAAGGGGGGAGGATCACCTGAGCCCAGGAGGTAGACGTTGTGGAGAGCCATGATCCTGTCACTGCACTGGGTGACACCAGCCTGGGTGACAGAGACCCTGTCTCAAAAAAAAAAAGGAAAAAAACTATTGGATATTACCTGAGTTGCAGAAACCTGTGTTGTGGATTAAAATGATGCAGTAATAACCACAAATAGATGGGACTAATACCTTGGCTATACCACTATTTCTCGTCCTGGGGAGATTCTGCCCTCAGAAGACAATGGGCAATGTCTAGAGATAGTTTTGGTTGACACGATGAAGGGTGAGAAGGAAGAGGTAGGGGCTGCTACTGGGATCTAGTGGGTAAAGGCCAAGGATGTCGCTAACCATTTTATAATGAATGGGACAGACCCCATAACAAAGAATTAACAACCCCTAATGTTAATAGTGCCAAAGTTGAGAAACCTGGGCTAGAACAGCCTTCTCTCTTACCCATTATTCAGGAGAAATCCCAGAGTTCTTATTTGCTGTGCTGCCTGTGAGACTGCCCCCATTTATTGAACAATATGAATAAACTTAGATTTAGGACAGAATGCTTGGTGCTGAAGTATAATTGGAAGAGTGTTTGCTATGTGCCATAAACTTTTCTAAATACCCTTTACATATATTAGTTATCAAAACAACCCTCTCCTGGGTAGGGACATTACTCCCATTCTTCAGATGAGGAAATTGAGGCACAAAGAATGTTTCCAAGTTTGTACAGTTACATATAGCAGAGTTGGGATTAAGACCCTGAAAGTTTGACTTCATAGCCTGCAGTCTTGTCTTAGGTTTTTAAGTTTTAATAAGTTGTGTTTCAAACATTCTGGAAACTGAATTGTAATCACAGTGTTGCAGTAGGAACCCCAACATAAAATCATACCTCATTTCCCTGTTGATCCAGATCTTGCTCTTCCTGTTCCAAACATATAAAAATAAAAATGTCAGCTATAACGTAAAATGAAATTCCACACCATTAAACCATAAGGAGAAAGAAACAGTGATATAACCAGACTGTCATTTCTGACCCACAGGATAGGGGGCCTCAAGGTTATATTCTTCCTAAGACCCTGAAGTGGATTCGTATGTGTGTTTTTGTGTGTCTGTGTTTATTAAGAAAGTAATGTCATTCAAGAGAAGAAGGGTAGTTCTCTGAAGTAGGGGAGGTGGGAACTGAAACTTTCATATAAAGTATATGTTAAAGCAGCAAAAGTTACAAGGACAATTTAAAATGACAACTAAGGTTGGTAAGTTCGCCAGGAGAAAAGCAAATGGAGAATTCTGGTCAACAGAACTTTTATTTTTAAATATCTGTTCAACAGTTTTGGATAAATTTTTCCCATATCCCATAAAATATGCTTAATTTTGTTTGCATACTTAAGAAAAAATCTATCTGGAGAGAACCGACTGTTTCAGTCTGTTCAGGCTGCTGTAACAAAATACCTTAGACTGTATAAACAACAGAAATTTTACTTCTTACAGTTCTGGAGGCTGGGAAGTCCAGCATCAAGGCACCAGCAGATTGAATGTCTGATAAGGGCTTGCCTCAAAGATGGCACCTTAGGCTGGGTGTGGTGGTTCATACCTGTAATCCCAGCACTTTGGGAGGCCAAGGTCGGGGGATCCCTTGAGCCCAGGAGTTCAACACCAGCCTGGGCAACATAGGGAGACCTCATCTTAAAAAACGATGGCACCTTATTGCAGTGTCCTCACATGGCAAAAGGGCACTCATCTCATTCATGACAGAAGAGCCCTCGTGACTTCACTTCCTAAAGGCCCAACCTCTTAATACCATCACACTGGGTATTTAGGTTCCGATAAATAAATTGTGGGGGGATATTAACTTTAGACCATAGCACCTACTCATGAAAGAACATTAATAATTAACACCTCTAGTGAGTATTTGTGAGTCTAGGATTTACAGAACATAAGAATAACGTACAAATTTTAAGAGCCAAAATGAGTTTTAGTATTACTAAACAACTGTTCAGCAGGAAAAAAAAGAAAATAGTAATACAGAATCCCTGTAAGCATTACCTGCACTAAACTGAGCACACAATTATAACTCAAGCTTTACATAAAAAAAATGCTGGTGACAAAAGTAAAAATTTTTTCTCTGGCCTCTATTTTAAACCAAGTTATTAAAAAATAAACGGGCTGGGCATGTGGCTCACGCCTGTAATCCCAACACTTTGGGAGGCCAAGGCAGGCGGATCACCTGAGATCAGGAGTTCAAGACCAGCCTGGCCAACATGGTGAAACCCCATCTCCACTAAAAATACAAAAATTAGCCAGGCGTGATGGTGCACGCTTGTAATCCCAGCTACTCGGAAGGCTGAGGCAGGATAATTACTTGAATCCGGGAGGCAGAGGTTGCAGTGAGCCGAGATTGTGCCACTGCACTTCAGCCTGGGCAACAGAGCAAGACTGCCTAAAAAAAAAAAAAAAATTTCAAGAAGATGTACATATTCATATAAGAAGATATACAGAAGGCTGGGCTTGCTGTACTGTTAATAAAACAATTCGGCAATCATCTTAGCTGGAAAAATACGAACTTCTCACTGGTTTTGTAACCAGAGTACTTGGCTCTTAAATGGTGTACCCATTTTCAACATTTTGTAAGACCATATGGCATAGATTCCTATAGAAAAGCTTAGAGAAAGTGAAAATTTATTTTCTACTCATCTTCAAGACAATCCCAATTCTCTCTTTTTATTTTATTAATTTTTTTTGCACACAAAAACTAAACATTTTCTAAAAATACATACAAACAAAAAGATGCGTATCAAACATTAGGAAGGTTGCACATGGGAAGTCAGGGAATAGAAATGGGGGGTGGGAGTTAAAATAAATGAGAGAGGGACTTTATATGGATCAGTGATAACTCAATCCTCTATTTGACAAAGAAGAGGGAGAAGGAAGAGGAAGAAAAAGAGAGTGGGATAAAGGATCAGAAAGGGAGGAAAATAGAAAAAATTAGAGTATGACTCCAGGGTAGACCTGTTTTGTTGTCACTGAGTTGGTTGGTTGGTTTGTCTGTTGTATTTTTCATGTTTTGCCAAGTTGACCAGACTGGTCTCGAACTCCTAGCCCGAAGTGATCAACCCGCCTCACCCCCCAGAGTGCCGGGACCACAGGCGTGAGCCACCACGTCCAGCCCCCACATTGCTTCTGGCCTCCGTGGTAGACCTCCCAGACGGAGCGGCCGGGCAGAGGCGCTCCTCACTTCTTCCCAGACACGGGGCGGCCGGGCAGAGGCGCTCCTCACTTCCCAGACGGGGCGGCCAGGCAGAGACGCTCCTCACTTCTTCCCAGACGATGGGTGGCCGGGCAGAGGCGCCCCTCACTTCCCAGACGATGGGTGGCCGGGCAGAGGCACTCCTCACTTCCCAGACGGGGCGGCCGGTCAGAGGCGCTCCTCATTTCCCAGACGGGGCGGCCGGGCCGAGGCGCTACTCACTTCCCAGACGATGGGTGGCCGGGCAGAGGCGCTCCTCACTTCCCAGACGATGGGTGGCCGGGCAGAGGCTCTCCTCACTTCCCAGATGGGGCGGCCGGGCAGAGGCGCTCCTCACTTCTTCCCGGACGGGGCGGCCGGGCAGAGGGGCTCCTTACTTCCCAGACGGGGCGGCCGGGCAGAGGCGCTCCTCACTTCTTCCCGGACGGGGTGGCCGGGCAGAGGCGCTCCTCACTTCTTCCCGGATGGGGTGGCCGGGCAGAGGCGCTCCTCACTTCCTCCCGGACGGGGCGGCCGGGCAGAGGCGCTCCTCACCTCCCAGACGATAGGTGGCCGGGCAGAGGCGCTCCTCACTTCCCAGACGATGGGTGGCCGGGCAAAGGCGCTCCTCACTTCCCAGACGATGGGTGGCCGGGCAGAGGCGCTCCTCACTTCCCAGACGATGGGTGGCCGGGCAGAGGCGCTCCTCACTTCCCAGACGATGGGTGGCCTGGCAGAGACGCTCCCCACCTCCCAGACGGGGCGGCGGCCGGGCAGGGGCTGCAATCCCAGCACCCTGGTAGGCCAAGGCAGGCGGCTGGGAGGCGGAGGCTGCCGCGAGGCCAGACCACGCCACCGCACTCCAGCCCGGGCAACACCGAGCACCGGGTGAGCGAGACTCCGTCTGCAGTCCCAGTACCTCGGGAGGCTGAGGCGGGCAGAGCACTCGGCTTCAGGAGCTGGCGACCAGCGTGGCCAACATGGCGAACGCGTGGCTTCAGCCAAAGGAGCGCGCCGGCAGTCCCAGGCAGTGTGCGGCGCGGGCAGCAGCGAGCCGAGTAGATTGCAGCCTGGGCCGCAGAGAGAGGAAGGAAGGGAGGGAGGGAGGAAGGAAGGGAGGGAGGGAGGGAGGGAGGAAGGGAGGGAGGGAGGAAGGGAAGGAGGAAGGAAGGCAGGCTCTCTCTCTTTTTTTTGAGATGGAGTCTCACTCTGTTGCCCAGGCTGGAGTGCAGTGGCGCGATCTCAGCTCACTGCTAGCTCTGCCTCCCGGGTTCACGCTATTCTGCCTCAGCCTCCCAAGTAGCTGAGACTACAGGCGCTCACCACCACACCCGGCTAATTTTTTTGTATTTTTTTAGTAGAGACAGGGTTTCACCACGTTAGCCAGCATAGTCTCAATCTCCTGACCTTGTGATCCGCCTGCCTTGGCCTCCCAAAGTGCTGGGATTACAGGCGTGAGCCACTGTGCCAGGCCTCTCTGTCTTAATTTAACTCAGTTTCCATCAGAATCAAAGCCTCTCCATAAAACTGATTACTTCCTAAAGGCTTGTAACAAAATTTTTATCAGCTATTAGTACTACCATTATCATGCTTAGATAAGATATTACAATTTTAGTCTTTCAGGTTATATTGGATGACATTCCATTAAGAATAGGGTTACTCACTTGTCTTGGTTTTAGCACTGAAAGTCCCATGTCCTGGGAACCCCAGGATGGTTAATCACCCTAATTAAGAAGCAGAAGCCCACATGTATAGTAGCCTTACCTTGTCATCATGTGGATCATCTACAGCAAAGTCTTGTAATTCATGAGTTATAACCTCAAGGAACAGAGTTTCTTTCTTAATGTTGTCTGAGACCCTCTGTCCACCTCTGGGTTTCTGGGGCTGTTTCTTCACAGGTTCGTCTTTTGTTTTTCCTTTCTTCCCCTTCTTCCCTTTTTCTTCTTTGTTTGAACCTGCAGACTTTAATTCATAGAGGAAACATCAGTCAGTGTTATATTTTCAATATTGTGAATATTTTAACAAGAATGTATTGAATGCCTGTCATACACTAAGCAGTGGGCTAGATGCCCATTTGAAAAGCAAAAGGAAAAATGTTTTTAGATGTTATTTACCCCCAGCAATTTCATGATAAGTTCACGGTCTTCTTCATCCTGGTCTTTGTATTTTTCTTTCATTTTTTTCATTTTACTCTACAAAATCAGAAGATTTTGGTTGGAAATATTCAGCAGCAAAAAAATGTCAACAAATACTTGCAAAGAAATGGTGTTACTTTATATTCTGTCAAAAATGCTTACTAAGGCACCATTATAATAAACAATATGAAGGGCTACAAAGTTGGATAACCGAAGTCCTCATCCTCAAGGAATTTACCATAGGGTGGAGAGAAGATACATAGAGAAGTAAGAATACATTAACAAAACATAAAAGAACTGTGAGGAGGAAATAAAGTAAAACAGTATTGGAAAAGCAAGTCTAAAAAGGAAGAGAACAGTAATAGCAAGTCATCACATTTGGTTTGAGTCAGGGTACACATGGAGGAAGAGCAGGAAATAAAGCAAAAAATTAGTCTAGGCACTTATTCTAGAGGCTTTCAAGACTCTGTATTTTATTAAATAAACCAATGATTCTTTACCCTGATTACATCCCCAAATCACTCTAGTGGTTTTAAACTATAAACATCTAGGCCCCACCCTAGAGATTTTTGTCTTGATTAACTGTATTAACTGGGACTGAAATAACACATTTTGAAAATTGTAAAGACTTCCCTAAACAGGACACAAACACCATAAAAGACTGATAAATCAGACTCAATTAGAATTTTAAAATGCTACTCATCAAAAAAGACTATTAAAAAGTGAAAAACAGCAAGCCCCAAAGTGTGAAAAGCACTTGCAATACATATATCCGAGAAAGGACTTGTATTCAGGATTGCAGAGAACCCTTATACATCAGCTAGAAAGATAGGACAAACCAATTTTTAAAATAGGCGCTTCGGAAAGAGGATATACAAAGGTCCAAAAAACATGAGAAAGTGCTCAATATCATTAGTCATCAGGGACATGAAATAAAAGTCAAATGAGCTATCAGCATATACACACTTAAATGACTGAAAAAAGAAAACCTAACAATACTAAGTGTTACTATGGATGGGGGACAACTGGAACTCTCATACACATGCTTGGTGGGAAATTGATACTCTGGAAAACTGATTGGCAGGATCTAATAAAGGCAAACAACATGTATGCCACAACCCAGAAAATTCCACTCATATGTATATGAACAGAAATGCATACTTATGGATCCAAAAGTCATGTGAGGGTCTGGCATGGTGGATCACCTAAGGTCAGGAGTTCAAGACCAGCCTGACCAACTGGTGAAACACTGTCCCTACCAAAAATACAAAAAAAATTAGCCAGGCGTGGTGGTGCATGCCTGTAATCCCAGCTACTTGGGAGGCTGAGGCAGGAGAATTGCTTGAACCTGGGAGACAGAGGTTGTGGTGCACCAAGATCAAGCTATTGCACTCCAACCTGGGCAACAAGAGTAAAACTCTGTCTCAAAAAACAAAAGTCATGTGGGGATATTCTTAGAAAGTGGCAAGCATGAGCCTTCTGGCTGGGTGCAGTGGCTCACGCCTGTAATCCCGGCACTTTGGGTGGCCGAGGCGGGTGGATCACAAGGTCAGGAGATCGAGACCATCCTGGCCAACGTAAGTGAAACCCCATCTCTACTAAAAATACAAAAATTAGCTGGGTGTGGTGGCGTGTGCCTGTAGTGCCAGCTACTCAGGAGGCTGAAGCAGGAGAATCGCTTGAACCCAGGAGGCAGAGGTTGCAGTGAGCTGAAATCACACCACTGTACTCCCGCCTGGCAACACAGTGAGAATCCGTCTCAAAAAAGAAAAAAAGAAACTGGCAAGCAAGCATGAGCCTTCTGGGATGCTGGAAACATTCCAAGTAAAGTATCTGGATCTGAGTGGTGGTTTCACAGATGTGTGTGCTTAAAAAAATTCACTGAGGCCAGGCACAGTGGCTCACACCCGTAATCCCAGCCCTTTGGGAGGCCGAGGCAGGCGGATCACGAGGTCAAGAGATCGAGACCATCCTGGCCAACACGGTGAAACTGTCGGTACTAAAAATACAAAACGTAGCTGGATGTAGTGGCGCACGCCTGTAGTCCCAGCTACTCAGGAGGCTGAGGCAGGAGAATTGCTTGAACCCAGGAGGCGGAGGTTGCAGTGAGCTGAGATCATGCCACCACACTCCAGCCTGGGCAACAGAGCGAGACTCTGTCTCAAAAAAAAAAAAAAAAAAATTCACTGAGCCAAAGATTTGTGCATTTTACTACTATGTACACTGTACCTCAAAAAAATTGAGAAAAAATATTGTTACCAATAAACAGGACTGAGGAATGGAAAACCTGATGACAACAGAGTTTCTTAGAAAATACAACTTCTAAGCCGGGCGCGGTGGCTCACACTTGTAATCCCAGCACTTTGGGAGGCCGAGGCGGGCGGACCATGAGGTCAGGAGATCGAGACCATGGTGAAACCCCATCTCTACTACAAATACAAAAAAATTGGCCGGGCATGGTGGCGGGCACCTGTAGTCCCAGCTACTCGGAGAGGCTGAGGCAGCAGAATGGTGTGAACCCGGGAGGCGGAGCTTGCAGTAAGCCGAGATGGCACCACTGCACTCCAGCCTGGGCAACAGAGCAAGACTCCGTCTCAAAAAAAAAGAAAAAGAAAATACAACTTCAGAAAACCAACTTCAAAAAAAAATCCCAGAAAACCTGAATAAACCTAAAATAATTAAAGAAATTGAAATTAGTTCTTAAAAACCTCCTCAAAATAGCCAGGCATGGTGGCACACACCTGTGGTCTCAGCTACTAGGGAAGCTGAGGTGGGAGGATTGCTTGAGCCCAGGAGGTCGAGGCTACAGTGAGCCAAGATTGCAACACTACATCCCAGCCTGGGCAACAAAGTAAGACTCAGTCTAAAAAAAAAAAATCTCCTCACAAAACCCAAAACATTAGGTCTAGTTTTATAAGCAAATGCTATCCAATTTCAAGGAACAATCTCCATTTTTTGACAGTCTTGCTCTGTCACCCAGGCTGGAGTGCAGTGCATGACCTTGGCTCACTGCAATCTCTGCCTCCCAGGCTCAAGCAATTCTCCTGCCTCAGCCTCCAAGAAGCTGGGACCTACAGGTCCCAATACACCCGGCTAATTTTTGTATTTTTAATACAGATGGGGTTTCACCATGTTAGCCAGGCGGGTCTTGAACTCCTGACTTCAAGTGACCCAACTGCCTCAGCCTCCCAAAGTGCTGAGATTACAGGCATGAGCCACCGTGCCCAGCCACAGTCTGCATTTTATACAAAGTTCTAGAGAGCAGAAGAGGGAAAGGTCCTAAACTTATTTTATGAAACTGGTATAATGTAAACACAAAAACCAGGCAGAGACAGTATGAGAAATTAGAGGCCAATTAATAGATTTTTCTCAACTAATATACCATACTGACTGATTAACAGAGAAAATAATGCAATAGGCTGGGCATGGTGGCTCATGCCTGTAATTTTAGCACTTTTGGAGACCAAGCAGGAGGATAACTTGAGCCTAGGAGTTAGACCAGCCTGGGCAAATAGGAAGGGCTTGTCTCTAAAAATAATAAAAATAAAAATTAGCCAGACATGGTGGCACATGCCTGTGGTCCCAGCTGTTTGGGAAGCTGACGTAGAAAGATGGTTTGGGCCCAGGAGATTGAGGCTGCAGTGAGCCATAACCATACCACTGCATTCCAGCCTGGGCAACAGAGTGAGACCCTGTCTCAAAAACAAAAAAAACAAACAAAAAGAATGCAACAGATACAGAAAAACCATTCAGTAGCATTTAACTCATCGTTATTAAAAATAACTTTCAAAAAGGTGTCCTCCAACAACCCAAAGGAAACATCCCGCAATGATAAAATCTTAGAAACAGTTCCTTTAATGGAATTAACAAAGATATACACGATTACTACTTCTATGAAACACTGTATTTTTGCTTTTCAGTCACTGCAAAAAACATGGGGTAAATAAAAAGATATTAAGACTATAAGGAAAGCCGTAATTTGCAGACGATATGACTGCCTACAGACGAATTATTAAAATTAGTAAGTGCTCTATAAGATTGCCCATTACTTGATCAACATGAGAGTTGTCTTCCCATGTACCAGCAAGTAACAGCTAGGAAATGAAAGTTTTAAAAATAGGTAGGGCACAGTGGCTCACGTCTGTAATCCCAACACTTTGGGAGGCTGAGGCGGGCAGATTGCTCAATTATAGTTTTATAATTGCACAATTATAGTTTTCCACAGGAAGACTCAAAGTGATTAAATGACAATTCCCCAGAAAATAATCTAAAAATCTAATGCATTTTAATAAACATTCTATCAGGACTTGCCTTGAAACTTATCTGCAGAATATTTCATTGTAAAAATGTATCATTTATTGTTATTTCATATTGTTGTATACTTAAGATTAATTGCAGGTTTTTTTTTGCTACTACAAATATAAACTTCAACGTCCTCAGTGCATACCCATAATTTTTTTTTAGGATAAATTCCTATAAGACGAATTGCTGAGTCAAAGGGCAGAAGCACTGTTAAGACTTTTGACTGGAATTCTCATGTTGTATACTCAAACATTTACTGAACGACTGACAATGTAGTATCTATTAATTTGATGGGTGAAAAAAATTCCCCAGGTTTACACAGCATTTCTTTCATCACTTTTTTTTTTCCAGATTTGCTATTTGTTTTTTAATTTTATTGGTGGTTCTTTACTTTCTCCACCTGCAATGCACTGTGGTACCATTTTCACATGGTTAGCCATCATTTTGAATATTTCGTATCTTTTCAAATGATCTGCAATATTATTTTATCACATACTAAAATGCTAAATATCAGGTAGTGGTCCTGTGTCTAGATTTTATTCTGTCTCATTTTTTCTGTCTAGCTATTCCTCTGTTAATAACATGTTGTAAAAATTCTAGCATTAAATATTTTACTACCTCATAGGGAAATCCCTCCGTATTTCCTTAGCTATTCTCAAGCATTTACTCCTGTCAAAATAAATTTAGAATTATTTCATCAAGCATTAAAATCTCAATTCTGATTAAAGTCATGTTGAATTTATGTATGAGGGGAATTTATATTTTTATTATGTTGAGTCTTCCCTTCCTTATGCACATATCATTTGCAGCTCACTGGAAAAAAGCATAGGAAAATCCGACCTCTATGGAAGAAGGAAAGATCATAAAACATCTTTATAAAGATTATAGCCTAGTGTGGTGGCATGCACTTGTGGTCCCAGCTACTTAGGTGGCTGAGGTAGAAGGAATGCATGAGCCCAGGAGTTCAAAGCTGTAGTATGCTACAAACATGCCTATAAACATCCACTACACTCCATCCTGGGCAACAGAGCAAGACCCTGTCTCTAAAAAAAAAAAAAAAAAAAAAAAAATTGAAAAGAAATTTAAATTTTAAAAGGGGTACATTGATAAATTAGCCCATAATCCCCTCATTTGTATACTGCTACAGCATTTTTTTTTTTTTGAGATAGGCGAGTCTCGCCATGTCACCCAGGCTGCAGTGCAGTGGCGTGATCTTGGCTCACTGCAACCTCCGCCTCCTGGGTTCAAGCAATTCTTCTGCCTCAGCCTCTCGAGTAGCTAGGACTATAGGTATGTATCAGCATGCTTGGCTAATTTTTCTATATTTAGTAGAGATGGGGTTCACCATGTTGGACAGGCTCGTCTTGAACTCCTGGCCTCAAGTGATCCACCTGCCTCAGCCTCCCAAAGTGCTGAGATTGCACAGGCATGAGCCACTGCGCCTGGCTGATACAGCATTTTGAAGAGTATATTACATTGTAACCAGACATGGTGGCTAACACACCTCTAGTTACAAGCACTTTGGAAGGGTGAGGCAGGAAGATCACTTGAGCCTGGGAGTTTGAGACCAGCCCGGACAATATAGTTAGACCCCATCGCTACAAAAAATAAAAGAAATTTAGCTGAGCATGGTGGCATGCACCTGTGTGGTCCCAGCTACTTGGAAGACTGAGATGGGAGGATCACTTGAGCCTAGGAATTAAGGCTACTGCAGTGAGCCCTGACTGCACCACTGCATTCCAGGGTGGGTGACAGGGCAGAGCAAGACTATCTTGTGGGAGCTGGCAGCGGGGGGGGGGTGGGGGCGGGGGCGGTGTGGAAAGAGTATGTTCTATCACAAGTACTTCTTTCTTCACCATCCATCTTTAGCAAAATATCTAAGAACTCTAACCAAAATCGAAAAATTACTGAGCTCAATTCTCAATAAATATCAGTTCTGCTACTTAACTAGCTGGGTGACTTTGGCAAACCATAATCTCCTATTACTCTTCCAGATAAAATGACAGCTTCTCTGCAGATGATCTTGAAAGTCTGAAGAACTTCTAATAGTGATCTCTATGTTCCCTAAATGCTGTATCTACTCAACTAATTTTTAGTCAAAGGAAATCACACAGGATTATTTTTTGGCCTAAATTTTCTATTTCACTTCAACTTCAAAAATTAAAAAGGAACCTCACAACTTAACTGTGAACCATATAGATCATTCTGAAGTTTACCTTTTGTCCTCGTTTCATTGGCTGCACAGCCGCAATGTTTTTGCTTGTGTTCTGATGAGTTTCAATGTGTACAGTACTTTCTTTTTCTTTATCCTTTCCCTCTAACACTTCTAAATCTCCTGAGTCACTTGGAAGTTTTTTCTTTTTCATTTCCCTGAATAAAAAAGATATGGAAACATTTCATTCTTAGAATTTGAAATTCTTAGTGCCCTAGAAAAGTTCCATGGGAAAGAGCACATATACAGTATATAAATGGTCATGGCTTCTGCTTCACTTGATAATCACCAAGTTAGAAAATACAAAGATGCTCAAAATCATCATGTGGGAAAAAGATGAAAGTTTTTCATCTCTCATGGATTTATCTTTCTTTCCATCATCCAAGCTCAACATATTGTCACCCCTGACTCATCCTTACTCACTAGGCACATTTTGCCCCTGAACATCTTGATGGCCAGGCACTGGGATTTGTAGTTTTTGTACCAACATAGCATTGGCAGGTCTTAGGCATTCAATAAAACATTTGTTGACTGGTTGGTTGACTAAATGGATTAAAAAATACACAGGATAAGAAGGATGGGTAAATTTTATTACTGTGGTATTCTTCTTTCTGTTCCCAATGCCAACGTCTTAGTTCAGGCCCTCATTACATCCCACCCAGACTTCCTCCAGAGTCTACATACTCTGAATTTTTTTTTTTTTAAGATGGAGTTTGTGCCACCACACCCAGTTAACTTTGTATTTTTAGTAGATATGGGGTTTCACCATGTTGGTCAGGCTGGTCTCGAACTTCTGACCTCAGGTGATGTATTCACCTCGGCCTCCCAAAGTGCTGGGATTACAGGCGTGAGCCACCACATCCGGCCATTAACTTCTATATTAATCTTCCTTAATCATTTGCCTATGTCACATTCTCTTCATATCACTTTAAAGGGTACAGTCCAAAATCCTTAGCTTTTAAGTACTCCACTTTTAGTCCAAATTTACTTCTCCAACCATATCATCTACCATTTAATACACAAACTTTCTCCTCCTTCCAACTCAGTCTATTTATCATTTCCCCAAAGCACTATGCATATTACCCCAAAAAAGCACCCCCCTTTGTTAATGCTAATTCTCCTTGGAGTCTCCCTCATTTACTTAACTGCTAACATATCTTTCAAGGTGTACTTCTGATGTTATTTCCCCAAACATCTGAACTCACAGCAATCTCATACTCTTGAACTACTCTATCACTTTCAGATACTATTTACATATTTATGACTACTTCCTGAATCCAGGACTCAAAAGCCTCTTGAAGGCATGAGCTTTATACTTTACCTCTTTGTATACTCAGTAAGTATCCAGCACAGGGCTATGTGCTCAGAATTCTCTGTAATTGTTTAATGATTATCTTTCTCAAATGAAAAGGCTTTATTGTCCATTCTGTTCTAGGGCCTCTTCCGGGAGTGCTTTAGTTTTCTTAGTCTTTCCCACCCTACAGTAGTTGTTCCCTTCCCTTCCACCCTTCCCTTGCTTCTACTTGCTTCCTGAGACCTGTTATTTAAAAAAAAAAAAATCGGCCAGACGCGGTGACTCGCACCTGTAATCCAGCACTTTGGGAGGCCAAGGTGGGCAGATCACAAGGTCAGAAGATTGAGACAATCCTGGCTAACACGGTGAAACCCCGTCTCTACTAAAAATACAAAAACAAAATTAGCCGGGCGTGGTGGCGGGTACCTGTAGTCCCAGCTACTTGGGAGGCTAAGGCAGGAGAATAGTGTGAACCTGGGAGGCAGAGCTTGCAGTGAGCCGAGATCACGGCCACTGCACTCCAGCCTGGGCCACAGAGCAAGACTCCATCTCAAAAAGAACAAAAAACAAAAAATCAAGTCTTCTACCTTACATAAAACTTTCCTAATTTCAGGTATTCATATTTATTCCTGACAGTATCACCCTAGAACTAGTCTATGTAATACACTGAAATCATTATTGTACATGTTTATGTAATAAAAGGTCTTATTAGAGCAAGTCCTCAAATAACATCATTTCATTCAACATCGTTGTGTTATAACTTTGATGAGAACAAAATTGATTCCTGGCCACAGCCACCATCTGTGCAGAGTTTACATGTTCTCCCTATGTCTGTGTGGGTTTTCACCAGGTACTCAGGTTTTCTCTCACATCCCAAAATGCGCATGTCAGGTTAACTGGCGTGTCTAAATTATCCCAGCATGAGTGAGTGCAGGTATGCGTGCCCTGCAATGGAATGACATCCTGTTCTGGGTTGGTTCTGGCCTTTTGCCCTGATCTGCCAGGATAGGCTCTAGCCACCAATGACCCTTAACTGGAATAAACGGTTGAAAAACGAATGAATGAATGAATGAATGAATGAATTACTTAATAAAAATGATTGTCAAAAATTCATAAACTATAGTCATACAAATGTGCAACAATCAACAATGTAGTATGAAAGTGTTTAATGAATGTGCCGTATTGTTTTTGAACCTCATGGTAGTAGGAGGTACTCTACAATTTTCACTTTGCAAATAGTCCTTGATTTAACCCACTACCACTACAACTGCCATCACTCATTGATTTGCCAAAAATTGGGTAATTATCTTGCTTGCTTTCATTAATCTTTCTTAAATATACGTACAGTTTACATTTATTTTAATGTTTAATATTAGAAGAGTTTTCGGTCTTATTTAGAAGTTTGGTGATGGTTTTGTGACCAAAAATATGCCAGAGGAACTTAACTCGTTTGTATCAATTAGCCCATGGCAAAATTGGTTTCATTACACATTGCTTCCCTTAAGTCCAAGTTTCCAAGAACCTATTGAAAATGTTAAGTGGGCCGGGCGCGGTGGCTCATGCCTATAATCCCAGCACTTCGGGAGGCCAAAGCGGGTGATCACGGGGTCAGAAGATCGAGACCATCCTGGCTAACACGGTGAAACCCCGTCTCTACTAAAAATACAAAAAATTAGCCGGGCATAGTGATGGGCACCTCTAGTCCCAGCTATTTGGTAGGCTGAGGCAGGAGAATGGTGTGAACCCGGGAGGTGGGGCTTGCAGTGAGCCAAGATCATGCCACTGCACTCCAGCCTGGGTGACAAAGCGAGACTCCGTCTCAGAAAAAAAGAAAATGTTAAGTGAAGGCTAGGCACAATGGCTCATGTCTGTAATCCCAGCACTTTGGGCAGCCAAGGTGGGAGGATCACTTGAGCCCAGGAGTTCAAGACCAGCCTGAGCAACATGATGAAACCTCGTCTCTACAAAAAATATAAAAATTTTTGTAGTGGCACACGCCTGTAGTCCCAGTTACTCAGGAGGCTGAAGCAGGAGACTGCCTGAGCCTGGGAGTTTGAGGCTGCAGTGAGCCATGACTGCACCATAGCACTCCAGCCTGGGCAACAAAGCGAGACCGTTTCAAAAAAAAATAAAAAGAAAAGAAAATGTTAAGTGAGGACTTACTCTACTAGGTCTATTTCACTGATTATAGTTACAGATTAGGGCCCTTAAACAGAAAAATGTATTAGAGCTTAATATTAAAAACTAAAAATTTGTGCTAAATCTTGGTAAATTTAATGAAGGAAGTCTTTAAACAGCTAAGTAATCTGTGGTAGCTGAGCTATAAATAAAAAAAAAAAGAAAAACATGCTTTTTAGTTAATTAACACAGGTGTGTTTACCTTCTTTCCTTGGCTGACAGATGTCTCCGGCTCTGTGATTTACTGTCACTCTATTAAAAAAAAAAAGCAGGCAAATGCAAATATCACTACTATTAACTTTTTTGAAAAGTAGTATTAAAAAGTAGAAAATTATTCATTGAGAATAGGGTGTTCTTCATAAAACTGAAAATAGCTTACAGAATTAGAAGATTCCTCTTTTGAAGCCAATTTCTGGATGGACCTATGAAAATAAACAGAAGGGAGTCTCTACTAGCCTGTAAAAGACATTCATTTACAAAGTCCCAAAACATTCCCATATCATACTCTTAAGTACTGGCAATCCAACAAATTTTCAAATTTGGTAAAGTGAGAAAAACATACAACCAAATTGCTCCTCTCTCCACACTCCCATATACATTTTTAAATAGGTGACGTGTACTGAAAACTTACTGTGTGTCAGGCACTGCCAGATGGTATACACGCATAAAACCTTCACCAAATCCCTATGAAAGGGATACCATTCTGTTTTCACCAAGAAGGAAACTGAAGCTTAAGCACAAAGTAATTTTCCCAAGGACACACCCTAAGACCCAATACTGGTCTGTCTGACTCCTAGACCATTCTGAATTACCCCGTTAATTATGCATTTATAACTATGGACTATTCACCTGATGATCTGTAAAACATTATATAGACTAAAACACATTTCTTTGATGCAATTGCCTTTGTTATGTTTTTAGCATTTATAACCATGTACTTGTTTCTATTTGGATCTAGTTTGGCCACTCTATATGCACTGTATTTTTCTACCTTGGTCCTGGGAATTTCTTTGCAGAGAGACCCAATCAAATGGTGAAAAAGTAGTAAGACAATGGAGGGTAAAAGTACTGATGTCAATCTTGGTATTATCTTTGTAAGGATTACCTCATCATCATTCTCAGCTTACACAATAATATGTAAAATTTTATTTTTTAATTACCTTTGGGGTTGAAGGTGAGACAAGTCAATGGTAGTATCAGGATAATTTAATGTCTCTTCCCCTTCATCCTTCATTTCACCAGCAGAATCCTGATCTTTTCTAACCTCTTCATATTCTCCTTCATCTTCAGAGCTTTCTTCCTGAATGAGCTCCTCATTTAGTTCATCTCTACCACTCTGAAGAGTGATAACCTCTTGGTCAACCTGAGTCATGAGTTCTACTTCCACAGGAGGAGTTTCATGTTCTTCTTTATCCTCATCACTGCTAGTGTCACCTCCATCTGTAGAATTACCATAAGGAAAGTCAGTGTGGGACTACCAACCAAGCCAGGTGATTTCCTAAAAATGTCATAAAAATATTCCACTGACTGTTTCTCCCATATTTCTCCAAAAAATCACCAGAAAAATGCCTGATCATTCCCAAAGGGTACTCTTAGACAAAAGAATAACCTGTATTATGAATAGGTTGAACTAAATGATCTCCAAGATCCTTTACCACAATAAATTTCTTGGACATTGCTACCCTTTCAACAATGAAAACCACAACTCTGCCTTAGTTGGGTATTTCCAAAAAGCAAGACAGCAAAATTAGTTGCATAATTTTTGCTGCTTTTATTATAATTTGCACATAAAAACTTAAATATGTATTATATAACGCCCACATAGCAGGTGCTCATTCTTCTGCAAAAGGACCACTGTCTAATAGTAGTAGCAGGGTCTACTGCCTCACCTGCAAAATGAGACGCCACCACTCATCTGACAAGGACGGTTGTGAGAATAGAAAATAACGTAAATAGGCCAGGCGCAGTGGCTCATGCCTGTAATCCCACCACTTTGGGAGGCCAAGGCGGGTGGATCACGAGGTCAGGAGTTCAAGACCAGCCTGGCCAAGATGGTGAAACCCCGTCTCTACTAAAAATACAAAAATTAGACAGGTGTGGTGGCAGGCACCTGTAATCTCAGCTACTCGGGAGGCTGAGGCAGAAGAATTGCTTGAACCTGGGAGGCAGAGGTTACAGTGAGCCGAGATCGTGCCACTGCACTCCAGCCTGGCAAAAGCCTGAGACTCCATCTCAGGGGGGAAAAAAAAAAAGAAAAGAATGTAAATAAGGCACTTTATACAGTCCCAGGGAAACGGTGAGCCTCAATCAACAGAAACTTGCAGCACAACAGTAATAGTAAATGAAACAATGCAATATTACCTGTAAAAAGGAATGACCTTAGCAGAGAGAATAACTACAAAAGTAGTTTAGTGGGAATATTTTCCCTAGTTCCCTCAGGTAGGCAGGTAAATTTATTCCAGCAACTATAATTGCTCTCTACTTGAAACAAATATTTTATTAAATCAAGCCAAATTTTCATATGAGAAACTGCACTTTATAAATTCATCTATCACTTGTAATTCCTAAACCCAAAACTAAATGCTAATCCACATTTACCCGAGTCTATCTTTGTTAAACACATTTATGCATTACCCATTAAATACTGAAGTTTCACTATATAAACATACATTAAAGTATGTTAGTATGGATCCAATTAAATACTTTTTTTTTTTTTTGAGACAAGGTCTTTCTGTGGCCCAGGCTGGAGTGCAGTGGCAGTGGCGTGATCTAGGCTCACTGTAACCTCTGCCTCCCAGGTTCAAGCAATCCTCCTACCTCAGCCTCTTCAGTAGCTGGGACTACAGGTGCTCACAATGCCTGGCTGATTTTTTTGGTAGAGATGGGGTTTTGCCATGTTGCCCAGGCTGGTCTCAAACTCCTGAGCTCAAGCAATCCACCAGCCTTGGACTCCCAAAAGTGCTGGGATTACAGGCATGAGCCACAATGCCCGGCCTGATAAATACTTTTAAATTCACCAGAATAAGTATATTTAGCATTTCCAAAAAAAAAATTTAGTAAAACTTATAGCAAGTACTTTGGGTTTTCGGGTTTTTTTTTGAAATTTAGATTATCCCAAAAGCGACATGATCTTCTAAGGATTTAGAAGCAAAACTAGGTAACAAAAAACAACACAAGCTAATTTCTTAAAATCTATAAACTACCTAATTGTTCCATTTCTTCTGATATGAGTTCACTTGTGCAACTTGCCAGTGTCTCCATGTCTTCATCCTGTACTCTGACTTTTCGTTCACCCCGATGTCTCCAAACACAAGACTCATCTACCTAAAGAAACAGTTATTTTTCGGTGATGGAGCTTCAGACAAGACTAATGAAAATCAGGAAAAAAATAAATAAATAACCAAGAAGCTGAAGAGTACCTTAAAAAGGAAGCTAAACCCCATCATTAGATATGAGGGAGGAAGAAAATTCTTTTTTCCTACAAAAGATAATGTACATTAATGCTTTAAAAATCAGTTTTCTCCACTTTTTGCTTGTAAAACAAAAAAAAATTAGTGTCAGATGACACTAATGGTCATATCCATTTTGTCTTTTACTATGTGAAGAATAACATTTCCCATTTATAGAACTGGGCAGTATGTACAGGAACAGTTATTAAGAAGAAAAAAAATACATACTTGCTCTGATATTCTGGGTCAGTCAGATCCTGAATATTCTATTTTCAGAAATAAGTTCATGCTATACTTTCTTACCCTTATAACTCAACTATGTGAAGTGCACTGCCCTCAATAAAAATATACATGAAGATATGACAAACACTAAACTTGTCACACCAAGGCAAAAATTTCTTTACTTCATAGCAGACGTCATATAGGAAATCCGAGTAATTCGTTTCTGTTCTAAGAGTATTGGTAAACTGTCCTCAAACCTGTCTCCATAATCCATTGACAAGTCTAGTGATATTTTTCCTGTCAAGACATTACCTCTTATCATGAAGCTTCCTGTTGTCAAATATTCTCCAGTTGGTGCTGTTTTAGATACCTGAAGAACACAATAATACATTATATTCTTATTTAAAAAAATACTCTGGTTTTCTTTTTCCACTTGAGAAAGTAAAGTCAGAGTCAAGTAAGCCACACTGTCTTCTGAAAAGTTTATAATTTCGTATAAATTCTCAATACTAAAGGGAAAGATACCCCTTTAATGACAGATAAGCCTTTGGAAGTAACAAAGAAAAAAACAAAGAATGCACTACATCAATAATTTTCTTTTTTCTTTTTTTTTTTTTTGAGATGAAGCCTCACTCTGTTGTCCAAGCTGAAGTGCAGTGGCACAATCTCAGCTCACTGCAACCTCCACCTCCTGGGTTCAAGCGATTCCCCTGCTTCAGCCTCCTGAGTAGCTGGGACTACAGGCACGCACCACCATGCCCGGCTGATTTTTGTATTTTTAGTAGAGATGGGGTTTCACTATGTTGGCCAGGCTGGTCTTGAACTCCTAACCTCGTGATCCGCCTGCCTCGGCCTCCCAAAGTGCTGGGATTACAGGCGTAAGCCACCATGCCCGGCAATAATTTTCAAGTGCCATGGACAACAGCCAGAACTGGTCCACTCATCTCTTCCAGCATGAGATGTAATGAGAAAACTAAGGATAGGTTAATGAGCTTATCATAAAGCTATGTTTACTAAAATAAAAGCTCTATTTATTAAATAAAATCCTTGTCTAAGATACTGTTTTTGATAATAAAGTTTTGCTTTTTTTTTTTTTTTTTCTGAGACGGAGTCTCGCACTGTCACCCAGGCTAGAGTGCAATGGCCCGATCTTGGCTCACTGCAATCTCCGCCTCCCAGGTTCCACAGATTCTCCTGCTTCAGCCTCCCAAGTAGCTGGGATTACAGGTGCACACCACCATGCCCAGCTAATTTTTGTATTTTTTAGTAGAGACGGGGTTTCACCATATTGGCCAGGCTGGCCTTGAACTCCTGACTTCATGATCTGCCCACCTTGGCCTCCCAAAGTGCTGGGATTACAGGCATGAGGCAAAAGTAACTTTTCTCTATATGAAATAGCAGATTTTTAAAAATATATCCTATTTTGGCAAAACAGAAGGTGAGTAAACTTATCCCATAATTTAAAAAAATTTTGGGGCCAGGTATGGTGGCTCACACCTGTAATCCCAGCACTCTGGGAGGCTGAGGCAGGTGGATCGTGAGGTCAGGAGTTCAAGACCAGCCTGGCTAAGATGGTGAAACCCCGTCTCTACTAAAATTAGCCAGGCGTGATGGCGGGTGCCTATAATCCCAGCTACTCCGGAGGTTGAGGCAGAGAATCGCTTGAACCCAGGAGGCAGAGGTTGCAGTGAGCCGAGATCGCGCCACTGCATTCTAGCCTGGGTGACAAAGCAACACTCCATCTCATTAAAAAAAAAAAATTTATACATCTGTGAAACCCCCAAATCTTGAGAGTATCTTTATTAGTCATAGTCATTACAATAGCAACGGGCCGAGTGTGCTAGCTCACACCTGTAATCCCAGCACTTTGGGAGGCAGAAGCAGGAGGATCACTTGAGGCCAGGAGTTTGAGACTAGCCTGGCCAACATGGCAAAACCCCATCTCTACAAAAATAGAAAAAGTAGCCAGGTACGGTGGGACACTCCTGTAGACCAGCTACTCAGGAGGCAGAGGCAGGAGAATCGCTTGAACCCAGGAGGCAGAGGCTGCAGTGAGCTAAGATTGCACTACTACACTCCAGCCTGGGCAACAGAGCAAGACTCCATCTCAAAACAAACAAACAAACACAAAAAACCAGCAAGTGATTAAAAACACACTAAATTTCATTCTAAAAAATTTCTTAATAAAAGAATTAAAACCACTTTTATAACAGCGCTGAGGTAGCAATTTATAATCCCCCTATATGACAGTATCACAGCACAACATATAATAAATATAAAAAGATATAAAAATGAAACTAAATCTAAGGGAGTATAATGAAACTGAACTCTTTTTATCCTACTGTACAGCTTTAGGAACTTATAAAAGTACATCATCATCAATTACAATTCTCAAAAGTATGATAAGAAATCAATAGCAATGTGAGGTCAAATATGGAATGAAGTATCACCAAACTAAACAGCACTGGCCAGGCACCATGGCTCACGCCTGTAATCTCAGCACTTTGGGAAGCTGAGGCAAGAGGATCACTTGAGGTCAGGAATTTGAGACCAGCCTGGCCAACATGGTGAAACCCCATCTCTACAAAGAAAAAAAAAATGCAAAAAAACCCCAACAACATCATTAACCACAAAGAAGGGCAATTAATAAAAACAAGTGAATTTTAAAAAAAACAAACAGGATATGCCTACTTTTCTGGAAGGGCCCAAGAGAATTCAGAATATTCCAACAAAGATGAACAGGAGAAAGGCCTTTTAGGTCAGTATGCCAATAATAATCAATAATAACTGGAACACTCTTTATCCTGTATAACTATGTGGATCACTCTCTCTTCATTTACCTCTCTGCTCAAATCCTACCTCCCTAGAAAGGTTCCCCCAATACTTCAACCAAAATGGTATCCCCTATCACTCTCTAACCCCTTCCATGCTTTAAAAAATACTATTTTATGGCACTTATTACCTGACATTATGTACATATTTTCCTCTACCAAAAAAGTTAGCTCTATTGAGCCTTGTCTGCTTTATTTACTTCTGTACTCTCAAAATTTGGCACACAGTAGCTCTTAGTAAATTAAGAAAAAGGACAAGAGCCTTTATTACCTGATGATGGTACACCCACCAAGCACTAGTGATAACTCGTGCATCCCAAGCAGCACTGTAGCAAAGTGCCATTGTGCCAGCTTCAGTCAAGGTCCGTGGGGGGATGAGTTCTCCTGGAATAACAATGCATAATGTTTCAATACCAAAGTATGGACTTTCTCCAGAGCAAGATATGAAAATCACATGCCCCATGACAGAGTCAATGATATATCTTTTTTTGAGATGGAGTCTCACTCTGTTGTTCTGGCTGGAGTGCAGTGGCGCAATCTCAGCTCACTGCAACCTCTGCCTCCCGGGTTCAAGCAATTCTCTGCCTCAGCCTCCCGAGTAGGTGCAATTACCAGCGCCTGCCACCACACCCGGCTAAATTTCTGTATCTTTAGTAGAGATGGTTCGCCAGGCTGGTCTTGAACTCCTGACCTCGTGATCCACCTGCCTCGGCCTCCCAGGGTGCTGGAATTACAGGCATGAGCCACTGAGCCCGGCTGGTCAATCATATATCTTAAATACTAATACATTTTTACTTTGCCATTATAAAAAGTTACTAATTAAAAATGTATTTTTAATATTGCTATTTACAGAGCAAGATTTAAATGACCTACGTAAATAAAACATGTCAGAGAAGAAATATCCTTTCACATCAATAATTCTAACTTCACTCCAGAAAAGATAATTTAGAAAAATCCATTTAAAGTTTGAAGACTTCCAAAATTAAAACAGATTGGCTGAATCATGAACATGAAGAGCATATATGAATAACATGTCCCTTATGGTTAGATTTCAAATATTTTTAAATTGGGGTATAATTTACATGCCATAAAATTCACCCCTTTAAAGTATACAATTCAATGGCTTTTTGTATATTCACAATGCTGTGTGACCATGACCATCAATACTATTTAATTCCAGAATATTTTCATCATTCCAGAAAAGAAACCCTATATTCATTAGCAGCCACTCTCCATTTTCTCCTCTGTACCCAGCCCCTGGCAATTACTAATCTATTTTCTGTCTCTATGGTTTTGCCTATTTTGGACATTTCATACAAATGTAATCATATACAGCATTTTAGGTTTGACTTCTTTCACTTAGCTTAATGTTTTTCAAGGTTCATCCATGTTAAAAGCACATATAAGTACTTCTGTTCTTTGCAAGTCTGAATAATATTCCATTATAAGGATATACCACATTCTGTGTCTTTATTAATTGAATGGCATATGGATTGTTTACATTTCTTGGCTATTATAAATAATGCTGCTATCAATATCTGCAAACAAGTTTTGTGTGGACACATACCTTTGCTTATCTTGGGTATATACCTAAGAGAGGAATTGCTGGGTCAATTATGTTTAACATTTTTTGGAACTGCCAAACCACTTCCCACAGCAGCTGTATCATTGTCCATTCCTACCAGCAGTATTCTATTTTCTCCACCATCATCACCAACACGTGTTACTGTTTTCTCCAGCATCATCATCAACACGTCTTAGTGGGTATAAAGTGGTATCTTGTGATTTTTTTTTTTTTTTTTTTTTTTTGAGATGGAGTCTTGCTCTTTTCGCCCCGGCTGGAGTGCAGTGGCACGATCTCGGCTCACTGCAACCTCCGCCACCTGGGTTCAAGTGATTCTCCTGCCTCAGCCTCCTGAGTAGCTGGGATTACAAGCGTGCACCACCACGCCCGGCTAATTTTTATACATATATATATTTTTTACTAGAGATGGGGTTTCACTATACTGGCCAGGCTGGTCTCAAACTCCTGACCTCAAGTGATCCACCTGCCTCTGCCTCCCAAAGTGCTGGGATTACATGCATGAGCCACAGCACCTGACTGGTATCTTGTGATTTTGATTTAAATTTTCCTAATGACTGATGATACTGAGAATCGTTTCATGTGACTGTTGGCCATTCACGTATCTTTGCAGAAATACCCATTCAAATCTCTTGCTCATTTTTCAGCTGGGTTACTTCCCCTTCTATTGTTTAAACTTAAGAATTCTTTGGACACTAGTCTCATCAGATAAATGATTTGCAAATATTTTCTCTTATTCTGTGGGTTGTCTTTTTACTTTCTTGATAATGTTCTTTGGATTAAGGTTTTATTTATTTATTTTATGAGACGGAATTTCACTCATTGCCCAGGCTGGAGTGCAATGATGCCATCTCAGCTCACTGCAACCTTCGCCTCCAGGGTTCAAGTGATTCTCCTGACTCAGCCTTCCAAGTAGCTTGGCTTACAGGTGCCCACCACCATACCAGGCTAATTTTTCATATTTTTTAGTTGAGACAGGGTTTCACCATGTTGGCCAGGCTGGTCTCGAACTCTTGACCTCAGGTGATCCACCTGCCTCGGCCTCCCAAAGTGTTGGGATTACAGGCGTGAGCCACCATGCCCGGGCTGAATTAAGGTTTTTAACTTTATGTCTAACTTACCTGTTTTTTGTTTGATTACTTATGATTTTGGTATCATATCTAAGAAATTATTGCATGACAGAAGATCATGAAAATTTATGCCTTGTTTTCTTCTAGCAGCTTTATACTTCTGGCTTTTAAGTTTAGGTCTTGGATGCATTTTAAGTTAATTTTTATAAATGGTGTGATTAAGAGGTCTAACCTCAATCTTTTGCATGTTGATATCTAGCAGTGCCATACTACTGTTAAAAAGTTAAGCCACTGACTGGCAGAAAATACTTGCAAAAGACATAGCAGATAAAAGATTGTTATCTAAAATATAAAAAAACTCTTAGAACTCAACAGTAAAAACACAAACAGCCCAATTAAAAAATGGGCCAAAGACTTTTAACAGATACTGCATCAAAGATATACATATGAATATCTAATAAGCATATGAAAAGATGCTTTGCATCATATGTCATCAAGGAAATGCAAATTACAATAACATTGAAATACACTATGCATCAATGATAATGGCCAAAATCCAAAACACTGACAACACTAAATTCTGGTGGCAGTGGAACAACAGGAACTCCCATTGCTGGTAGTGATGTAAAAGGGTACAGCACTTTAGAAGACAGTCTGGTGGTTTCTTACAAGACTAAAAATACTCTTATCATGTGATTCAACAATCTTGATGTTTGGTATTTACCAAAATGAACTGAAAACTTGTATCAGTACAAAAACCTGCACAGATGTTTATAGTAGCTTTATTCATATTGCTAAAACTTGGAAGCAACCAAATTCAGTAGATTAATGGATAAACTGTGGTTCATCTAGACAACTGAATATTATTCAGGGATAAAAAGAAATGAGCTATCAAGCCATGAAGAGACATGGAGAAAAGGTAAAAGCATACTACTAAGTGAAGAAGCCAGCCTTTAAAGATCAGTGGTTGTCAGGAGGGATGAACAGGCAGAGCACAGAGGATTTTTTTTAGCACAGCCAAACTAAATCTGTATGATAATATAATGGCAGATACATGTTTTATACATTTGTCAAGACTCAAAGACTATATACATCATCAAGAGTGAACCCTGGCTGGGCTCGGTGACTCATGCCTGTAATCCCAGCACTTTGGGAGGCCGAGGTGGGCAGAACACTTGAGGTCAGGAGTTCGAGACCAGCCTGGCCAACATAGTAAAACCCTGTTTCTTCTAAAAAATACAAAAACTAGCCGGTTGTGGTGGCACGTGCCTGTAATTCCAGCTACTCTGGAGGCTGAGGCAGGAGAATCGCTTGAACCCGGGAGGCAGAGGTTGCAGTGAGCTGAGATTACGCAACTGCACTCCAGGCTGGGCAACAGGGCGAGACTGTCTCAAAAAAAAAAAGAGTGAACCCTAATGCAAACTATGGACTCTGGGCCATAATGATGTGTCAATGTAGATTCATTAGTTGTAACAAATGTACCGTTCCGGTGGGGGATATTGATAATGGGGAGGCTATGCATGTATGCAGCAGGGGGTATGTTGGGAAATCACTACACATTCTGCTCAATTTTGTTGTGAACCTAAAACTGGTCGAAAAAAATGTCTATTTAAAAAAAGAGGCCAGGTGCGGTGGCTCATGCCTGTAATCCCAGCACTTTGGGAGGCCGAGGCGGGCAGATCACAAGGTCAAGAGATCAAGACCATCCTGGCTAACATGGTGAAACCCCATCTCTACTAAAAATACAAAAAATTAGCTGGGCGTGGTGGTGGGCGCCTGTAGTCCCAGCTACTCGGGAGGCTGAGGCAGAAGAATGGTGTGAACCCAGGAGGCGGAGCTTCAGTGAGCCGAGATCGCACCACTGCACTCCAGCCTGAGAGACAGTGCGAGACTCCATCTTGAAAAACCAAAACCAAAAAATTAAAAAAAAAAAAAAAAAAAAGAAAGAGGAAATTCTATCCCCATTGGTCTTGGCACCCCTGCTGAAAATTAACTGACCATAAACTACAGGTTTATTTCTGGAATCTCAATTCTATCCCTTGATCTATTTGTCCATCCTCATGCCAGTACCACAGTGTCCTGATTACTGTTACTCTGTAGAAAGCTTTAAAATCAGGAAACATGAGTCCTTCAAAATTTGCTCTTCATTTTCAATACTGCTTTGGCTAATCTGAGTCTCCTTGCATTACCACATGAATTTTAGAATCAGCTTCTCCATCTCTGAAAAAATAAGATAAAATGCAGGGCCAGGGGCAGTGGCTCATGCCTGTAATCCCAGTACTTTAGGAGGTCAAAGTGGATGGACTGCTTGAGCTCAGGAGCTCGAGACCAGTCTGGGCAACATGGCAAAACCTTGTCTCTACAAAAAACACAAAAATTAGTTGGGCACAGTGGCACGTGTCTATGGTCCCAACTACTCAGGAGGTTGAGATGGGAGGATCACTTAAGCATGAAAGGTCAAGGCTGCAGTGAGCCAATCGCACCACTTTATTACAGCCTGGATGACAGGAGACCCTGTCTCAAAACAAAACAAAAAAACCAGCTGCAATTTTGAGAGGGATTACATTGAATTCCTAGATTACTGGGGAGTACTGCTATCAGAACAATATTAAGACTTCCAATACATGCACATGGGATGTCCAATTTAGGTCTTTAATTCCTTAAAATAATTTTATAGTTTGTTATCTATAAGTGTTGTAAGTCTTTTGGTAAATTGATTCCTAAGTATTTTATTCTTTTTAATGCTAATTACAAATTGAATTGTTTTATTAATTTCCTTTTCAGATCGTTCATTGGTAGTGTATAGAAATACAACTGTTTTTGTTTATTGATCTCATATCCTGGACATTGCTGAACTTGTTTATTAGCTCTGATAATTACTGGTGGATTCTTTGGGTTTTTTAAATGTGTGAGATCATATCAACTGTAAACATATTTAGTTTTACTTTTGCCTAATTTGGATTTTTTTAATTTCTTTTTATTGCCTAATGACCTATATAGAACCACCAGTATAATGTTAAATAGAAATGGCAAGAATAGACATATTTGTCTTATTACTGATGGGGGGAGGAAGGTACCCAATCTTTCAGCATTAAGTATGATTGTTAGCTGTGGGTTTTTCATAAATGCTTGTTTACCAAGTTGAGGAATATCCCTTCTATTCCTAGTTTGCTGAGTGTTTTTATCACAAACAAATGTTGAATTTTGTCAAATGGTTTTTCTTCATAAGTTGAGATAATCCATGTGTGTTTTTTGTCCTGTATTAGTAGATTGTATTACATTAATTTCCATATACTGAACCAACCTTTCATTCCTGAGATAAATTACACTTTGTCATGGTATATAGTCATTTTAATATGCTGCTAGATTCGGTCTGCTAATATTTTGTCAAAGATTTTTGTCTATATTTATAACTGGTATTGGTCTGTAGTTTTCTTGTGTTATCTTTGGTTTTGTAATACTGGCCTTGTAGAATGAGTTAGGAAGTGTTCCCATTGATCCTATTTTTTGGAAGAGTTTGTGAAGAACTGGCATTCGACCTTCTTTATAATTCACCAGTGAAGCCATCTGGCCTAGGGTTTTCTTTGATGAGTTTTTTTTTTATATTTTTCTTTATTATTAATCCAATCTCTGTACTTACAGGTTTATTTCAATTCTCTATTTCTTCTTGAGTCAGTTTTAGTATTTACATCTTTCTAGGAATTTGTCCATTTCATCTAGGTTACATAATTTGTTGGTATTCCCTCATAATCCTTTCAATATCTGTAAAGTCCGTAGTAATGTTCCCTATTTCATTCCTGATTTTAGGGATTTGAGTCCTCTATTTTCTTGGTCAGTCTAGCCAAGGGTTTATCAATTTTGTTTATCTTTTCAAAGAACCAACTTGGGTTTTGTTCATTTTCTCTATTTTTTTTTCCTATTCTCTGTTTTATTCATTTCTACTCTAATATTTACTATTTTCTTCCTTCTCCTTGCTTTGGGTTGTTTTTCTAGTTCTTAAGGTGCAAAGTTAGGTTACTGATTTGAGATCTTTCCTCTTTTTAAATATAGGCATTTACAGCTATAAATTACCCCCTAAGGGCTGCTCTTCTTGCATCTCACAAGTTTTGATACATTGTATTTTCATTTCATTCATCTCAAAGTGTTTTGTGGCATCTTTTGTGATTTCCTCTTTGTTCCATTCCTTATTTATAACTGTGATATTTGATTTCCACATACTTATGAATTTAAAACATTTTCTTCTACTCTGGGTTTCTAATTTCACCCCATTATAGTCAGAAAACTTACTTTGTCTAATTTCAATAGTTTTAAATGTATTGAGGCTTTTTTTTTTTTTTGAGATGGGAGTCTCGCCCTGTCGCCCAGGCTGCAGTGCAATGGCGCCGTCTCAGCTCACTGCAACCTCTGCCTCCTGGGTTCAAGTGATTCTCCTGCCTCAGCCTCCCGAGTAGCTGGGACTACAGGCGTGTGCCACCACACCCAGCTAATTTTTTGTATTTTTAGTAGAGACAGGGTTTCACCATGTTAGCCAGGTTGGTCTCGACCTCCTGACCTCATAATCTGCTTGCCTCAGCCTCCCAAAGTGCTGGGATTACAGGCGTGAGCCACCACATCCGGCTGAGGCTTGTTTTATAGACTATCCCATGGTCTACTCCAGAGAATATTTCATGTGCACTTAAGAATACAGGGTGAGCACCCCAAATCTGAAAATCCAAAATGCTCCAAAATCTAAAACTTTCTGAGTGCAGCAGGATGACTCAAAGAAAATGCCCACTGGAGTTTGCTAGAAATGTTTTGGAGTATTTTGAATCTCTGATTTTTGGATTTGGGATGTTCAACTGGTAAGTATAATGCAAATACTTCAAAATATAAAAACACTTCTGGTCCCAAGCATTTCAGATAGGATACTCAACCTGTATGGTGCTGCTAAGTAGAGTATTCTAGAGATGTCTGTTAGTTTATAGTGTTGTTCAAGTCTTCCATTTCTTTGCTGATTCTGTGTCCAGTTATTCTATCTATGACTGTAAGTTGGGTATTAAAGTCCTCAATTATTATTGTAGAACTATCTCTTTCTCCCTTCAATTCTGTCAGGTTTGCTTTATGCATTCTAGGGCTCTGTTATTAGCGGCACATATGTTTGTAATTGTTACATCTTCTTGATAGATTGATCCTTTTATCATTACATCTTTTTCTATTACGTGTGTGTGTGTGTGTGTGTGTGTTTTAGAGACAAAGTCTCACTCTGTCACCCAAGCTGATCCTCCCACCTCAACTTTCTGTAGCTGGGACTACAGGTGCATGCCACTGCACCCAGCTTATTAAAAAAATTTTTCTAGAGATGAGGTTTCACTTTCTTGCCCAGTCTGGTCTCAAACTCCTGGCCTCAAATAATCCTCACACTCCAGCCTCCCAAAGTGCTGGGATTACAGGCGTGAGCCACCACATCTGGCCCTCTATTAAATTTTTGTCTTACAGTCACACTAAAAATATTTTAAAGAAAGGAACAGGAATTCTGAATAGAAAGAAATATATTACCTGTTGGATTCTTAATTACACAGCTAGTAGCTCCATGAAGATCAGCATGTACATAAATGTCTCCTTAAATACAGACAAAAAATGACACTTTAAGTGCTAATTCTTTTTTTCCTTTTTTTTTTTTTCAGATGGAGTCTCGCTCTGTCACCCAGGCTGGAGTGCAGTGGTGCGATTTTGGCTCACTGCAACTTCTGCCCTGGAGGTTCAGGCAACTCTCCCACCTCAGCCTCCCAAGTAGCTGGGATTACAGGCGTGCACCACCACGTCCAGCTAATTTTTTTGGTATTTTTAGTGGAGACAGGGTTTCACCATGTTGGCCAGGCTGTTCTTGAACTCCTGACCTCAGGTGATCCACCTGCCTCAGCCTCCCAAAGTGGCTGAGATTACAGGCGTGAGCCACCACACCCGGCCAAGTCCTACTTCCAAGTGTGAAAAATGATTGCAAACTTTAACACCGCAACAGTAAGCTTTTAAAAATTTAACCTACAATAACTTCGAAGACTGAAAGTTACTCTGTTAATGTAATAGAGTACTGAAAGTCCAACACTGCAGATTAGCTCAGCAATACCATTTTAGGAATATTCACTTAAGAACTAAAAGCATCAAAACACATATTGAACAAACCATGAAGCATCATGCACCAAATCTTTCTACTAGTTAAATCTATCAAACAAAAGAGTATAACAAGAAAATCAATGCCTAATATTGAGATAACTGATCCAATCATTTAAGAGAAAATTTTTCTGAATTTTAATGTTACCTACCTGGTGTCAAGTATCTTTTCACAATTATTTCATTCTGTTGCTGATCTCGTCCACCTATAATTAGATAGTTCTCTGAGCTAATGAACCATAGAAATTTCTCAAACCTATCAAAATGAAAGAAAAAAGTTAACTTTTCTTTATAGCTGCCTGAATTCATACCCTTTTTGCAAACAAAACAAAAAAGGAAGGTATCCTGCCTGTGTAGTTTAAGACAAGTTGATGGTTTAATTTGTTTTAAGGCATCAAGCTGAATTTTACTAAAAACCTATAATACAAATTGCCCTAGGATATTCTTAAGACAGTCTTAGAAAAAAGAAATTAAATTCTATGTTTAAAAAAGTCATCTCCTTACTCCATATAGCCTTCTTAAACTGAACTTCTAACAACAAATTTCATAAAGCAAAAGTATAAAATGTCATACGGTCCTTAGGTTTAGCTTTCTTTTAGTGAGGCACTGAATAGGCTTTAGATCACTAATAAGAAAGAAATGTTTTCCCACTCTGCTCTCAATAAATGAATGTAATTAATCTTTATATATGATATTCTTTACATTTTTTTAAACACAAAAGACCAAAAATTGTCTTTAGGAGGGTAAAATTATAACTTTTCTCAAAAGACAAAATAACTTGGGTTTTCATGTTAATACCTGCAAGATATAGAGTATATTATCTGTATGACATTTAGAAAATGACATGCAAGACAGATGAACATAAATACTTGCTACATTATATATGACTACAGAGATTATCTTCTGTATGACTTAATCCACAATTTTTAAAACTTTTGGTTAAAAATGGTAGACTAAGCACAGATACTTAACTTAAACTCCCTAATATAATAGTGAAAGGACTTTACTATTTTCTAATCTGATTTTTTGATTGGGTAACACATACTCATGGTTGAATAAAATTTTTTACTTATATAAAAAAGGTCAGCTGGACACAGTGGCTCACGCCTGTAATCCCAGCACTTGGATCACGAGCTCAGGAGATCGAGACCATCTCGGTTAACATGGTGAAACCCTGTCTCTACTGAAAATATGAAAAATTAGCTGGGTGTGGTGGCGGGCACCTGTAGTCTCAGCTACTCGGGAGGCTGAGGCAGAAGAATGGCATGAACCCAGGAGGCAGAGCTTGCAGTGAGCTGAGATCGCGCCCCTGCACTCCAGCCTAGGCAACAGAGCGAGACTCCATCTAAAAAATAAATAAATAAAAAATATAAAAATATAAAAAAGATAGTGAGAGATCCTGCATCCCTTCAGTTCCTGTCACTACACCAAAGAGGGAGCCATTGTGACTGGCTTCCTGAGTATCCGTCTCAAGATTCTTTATATATAGAAAAGCTAAAATATTTATCCTAATCTTCTCTCTTTTGTTGCGGGAAGTCAGGGACCCTGAACGGAGGGACCAGCTGGAGCTGTGGCAGAGGAACATAAATTGTGAAGATTTCATGGACATTTACCAGTTCCCAAACAATACTTTCATAATTTCTTACGCGTGTCTTATTTTAATCTCTTAATCCTGTTATCTTCGTAAGCTGAGGACGTTATGTCACCTCAGGACCACTGTGATAATTGTGTTAACTGTACAAATTGATTGTAAAATGTGTGTTTGAACAATATGAAATCAGTGCACCTTGACAAAGAACAGAATAACAAGAGATTTTCAGGGAACAAGGGAAGACAACCATAAGGTCTGACTGCCTGCAGGGTTGGACAAAATAGAGCCATATATTTCTTCTTGCAGAAAGCCTATAAACGGACATGCAAGTAGGGAAGATATCACTAAATTCTTTTCCTAGCAAGGAATATTAATAATTAATACCCTGGGGAAGGAATGCATTCCGGGGGGGAAGTCTATACAAACGGCCGCTCTGGGAGTGTCTGTCTTACGTGGTTGAGATAAGGACTGAAATACACCCTGGTCTCCTGCAGTACCCTCAGGCTTATTAGGGTGGGGAAAAAACTCCACCCTGGTAAATTTGCTGTCAGGGTTCTCTGCTCTCTAACCCTGTTTTCTGTTGTTTAAAGATGTTTATCAAGACAACACGTGCACCTGTGCACCACTGAACATAGACCCTTATCAGTAATTCTGCTTTTGCCCTTTGCCTTGTGATCTTTGTTGGACCCTTATCAAGAGTTTCTGATTTTGCCCTTGTCCCGTTTCCTCAGAAGCATGTGATCTTTGTTCTCCTTTTTGGCCTTTGAAGCATGTGACCTTTGTGACCTACTCCCCGTTCTTGCACCCCCTCCCCTTTCGAAATCCTTAATAAAACTTGCTGGCTTTAAGGCTCAGGTGGGCATCATGATCCTACCGATATGTGATGTCACCCCCCGCAGCCCAGCTGTAAAATTCCTCTCTTTGTACTCTCTTTATTTCTCAGCCGGCTGACACTTATGGAAAATAGAAAGAACCTATGTTGAAATATTGGGGGTGGGTTTCCCCGATACATTTTTAGACATAGCACAAACTGTTCTGCATATTGCTTTTTTCACCTAAAAGTACATTTTCTTCATTGCTGAATGGATGCACTACACTTACTTAACCATTCCCCTATTGATAGTAAAGAGGTTTGTAAAAAGACAAAGACATAGGGACAAAAAGAGAGAAAAGTCAAAGATGTATTTTGTAATCATCCTAGTAAAGGAATGTATAGCCAACAAGTCAATAAAAAGTAGTCAATCAAAAGAAGGCAATAATGAAGACAAAAGAGGACACAGAACAAATGGGACAAGCAAAAAGCAAATAGTAAGATGGGTAGATTTAAACCCAAATATATCAGAGATTACATTAAATATAAATGCATTAAATGCCCAGGTAAAACGCAAAGACTGTCAGACTGGAAAACAATGACAATGACACATATGATGCTCCTTTAAAATATAAGGATGGAAAGGTTGAAATATAATGATGAAAAAAGATAGGCCAGGCGTGGTGGCTTATGCCTGTAATCCCAGCACTTTGGGAAGCCAAGGCAGGCAGATCACTTGAGGTCAGGAGTTTGAGACCAGCCTGGCCAACATGATGAAGCCTCATCTCTACTAAAAATAGAAAAATTAGCCAGGTATGGTGGCGGGCGCCTGTAATCCCAGCTACTCAGACGGCTGAGGCAGAATTGCTTGAACCCAGGAGGCAGAAGTTGCAGTGAGCCAAGATTGCACCACTGCACTTCAGCCTGGGTGACAGAGCAAGACTGTGTCTCAAAAAACAAAAAACAAACAAACAAAAAAGATAGACCATGTAAACACTAACCAAAAGAAAGCTGATCTAGTTACACCTGACAAGGAAAAAATAGTTACAAGTTAGAAGGACATTTCATTAAAGTTGACAAAAGACTCAATTCATTAGGAAGACCTAACAGTTATATAGTTTTATCACCTAATTACATTGTCTCATATATAAAAAGCAAAAACTGGCAGAAGTAAAAGGAGAAATTCGCAGAAGAATATTATAAACTTTCTGCCAATATATTTTAAACTTTAGACAAAGTCTTTAAAAAAACACTGCTTACCAAAACTAGGAAATTTGAACAGTCCTTACATTTACTAAATAATTTGAATCTGTAATGAAAAGCTTTCCCAAAGAAAACTCCAGGACTACTCAGCTTCACAGGTGAATTTCATCAGCTATTTAAGAACAACTGAAAAAGGAACACTTTCCAACTTATTTTATGAGGCAATATGACCTTGATACCAATACCCAACAAGAACATTACAAGAAATGAAAATTACAGGATAATCCTATTCATCAACAGAGATGTCAAACAAAACAGAGGGAGAAGAGACAAATACAACCAAATTTTGAAAGCTGGAAAACAAATGGACAAGTGATCAGACTTAAGAAGCTGAATCCTAAGCTGATGGTGAAAAAAGCAACAACTAAATAGCAATGTAAAACTCATAAAAGGCTAAACAAATGACAGCACAAACACTTGAGGAAATGAGTTTAAGATGGGAATGAAAACAGGAGGACTGGCTGAGAGTCTGTTCAAGAAGCAGTTAGTTCCATATATGTTCTTTCCAGCTAATTCCTGTTCCATTTCCTAACAGAAGGCCAGAGGTTAATTTCTCTAGAAAGGGTATAAAGAAGATCTCTGGACAAGGGTAAATGTGACACAGCTATATAATCAGGAGTAATATATGTAAAACACAGCAAATAAGTAAATGAATTACTGGATCCTAAGACTCTCAGCCTATTATTTCCACTGGGCTCTCCAAATGCTACAGCAGCCAGGTCTTCACCTTAAAAGCAGGAGAAAAAAAGAATCTTTTCCGGGAAATGAGACTATCTCAAGGGGAAAAGGGCTAAAGACAATGAAGATTCTACACAAAATGGCCAACACAGATCATTTCACAAGCCCAACCACCCAGGGAACTTCCAATCGGCATTTTAATACCCTACCACAAAATGTAAAACGTTGAATAGACAATCAAGGAGCACCAGACACTAATATGAAAGATGGAGACAAAAGCAACATTTTTTAAAAAGTGCCTGTAGTCCCAGCTACTTAGCAGCCTGTGCGACAGAGCGAAACTCTGTCTCCAAAAGAAAAAAAGAAAAGGAGGGTGCGGTAGGGCAGATGTGGGTATGTCAAAAACTAACAAGTTACGGTAACATGATTAACTCTAGACATCCAATATATGGCATGAGGAATACAGTTAACAATACTGTATTATATATTGGAAATTTGCTGAGAGTAGATTAAGTGCTCTTACCAGACACACAAAAAACAGAGTAACGGCCGGGCGCGGTGGCTCACGCTTGTAATCCCAGCACTTTGGGAGGCCGAGGCGGGCGGATCACGAGGTCAGGAGATCGAGACCACGGTGAAACCCCGTCTCTACTAAAAGTACAAAAAAAATTAGCCGGGCGTGGTGGCGGGCACCTGTAGTCCCAGCTACTCGGGAGGCTGAGGCAGGAGAATGGCGTGAACCCGGGAGGCGGAGCTTGCAGTGAGCCGAGATTGCACCACTGCACTCCAGCCTGGGTGACAGAGCGAGACTCCGTCTCAAAAAAAAAAAAAAACAAAACAACAACAAAAAAAAACAGAGTAACTACATGAGATGATGGATATGTTAATGTGCTTGACTGTTTCATTTCATTATGCATATGCATATAATAAAAACATATTATAGACCTTAAATATATATATGTTTATTTTTTTGAGATGGAGTCTCGCTCTGTTGCCCAGGCTGGAGTGCAGTGGCACAGTCTTGGCTCACTGCAACGTCTGCCTCCTAGGCTCAAGTGATCCTCCCACCTCAGCCTCTCAAGTAGCTGGGACTACAGGTGTGCACAACCACACCTAGCTAATTTTTGTATTTTTGTAGAGACGCGGTTTCGCCACGTTGCCCAGGCTGGTCTCGAACTCCTCACCTCAGGTTATCTGCCCGCCTATGGCCTCCCAAAGTGCTGGGATTACGGGCGTGAGCCATTGCACCCAGGCTATCCCTGTCTTTATAGAAACATCTTGAAAAGGAGAGAGTTCTGAAGGTTGATGTCCCTGAGGTAGAGCAATTGCATGTACCCAAAATCTGTGTGTTTTCGTTTGTGAGCATCTGGTCCAATGCCCTCCCTTTACTTGCTCCGAGGGTGTAGGATGTTGTGATACCCATTAGCTAATTACCTTTGGGAAATGATTTCAGAGGATTAGAGTGCCACTTCAGCCACCCATTTGTTTTTTTTTGTTTTTTTTTCTGAGACAGAGTCTCGCTCTGTTGCCCAGACTGGAATGCAGTGGCGCCATCTCGGCTCACTGTAACCTCCACCTCCCAGGTTCAAGCGATTCTTCTGCCTCAGCCACCCGAGTAGCTTGGTCTACAGGCATAGGCCACCACACCTGGCTGATTTTTGTATTTTTAGTAAGAACGGGGGTTCACCTTATTGGCCAGGCTAGTCTCGAACTCCTGATCTCATCATCTGCCTGCCTCGGCCTCCCAAAGTGCTGGGATTACAGGCATGAGCTACTGTGGCTGGCCCCCATTTCCTTTTGTTTGACAGCAGGCAAGTGTCTGTGTGTTTGTTGAAATGACACATTTGATCCTTTTTATGGCTCAAAGAAAAGTTAATGAATACCTTTTGAGTTTGGTGCCATGACAGAGTCATTCCTCAAACCTGTCAGCACTTATGCGTTGTCCTCTGGTCACTGCATGACTTTGCTTAAGTTCCTTACCCTCTCTGTTTCAGATTCTGAAAGTATTGTATCAAGAGCTAATAATGGGCTGGGTACAGTGGCTCATGCCTATAATCTCTGCACTTTAGAAGGCCGAGGAGGGTGGATCACTTGAGGTCAGGAGTTCGAGACTAGCCTGGCCAATATGGTGAAATCCATCTCTACTGAAAGTACAAAAGTTAGCCGGGCATGGTGGTGCACACCTGTAGTCCCAGCTACTTGGGAGGCTGAGGCAGGAGAATCCCTTGAGCCTGGGAGGTGAAGGTTGCAGTGAGCCAAGATCGCGCCACTGCACTCCAGCGTGGGCAACAGAGCTAGGACTCTGTCTCAAAGAAAAAAAAAGTAATAATGGTAGGGCCAGGCACGGTGGCTTTTATCTGTAATCCCAGCACTTTGGGAGGCTGAAGCGGGAGGATCGCTTGAGCCCAGGAATTCGAGATCAGCCTGGGCAACACTGAAAGATCCCGTCTCTACTTAAAAAAAAAAAAAAAAAAGGTAATGGTGGCCCCTTTCCTCTCATTTACACACTGCAGGGATGAAAAGGATGACAATGTCTATGTGTGTGATAGATTATGGAAAGACTACCGCCATGTTAAGTGAAGAAAGGGAGTATGTCTGCTGAACAGATTAACTTCTGGTCTCCAATCAGTATGTGTGGTGGGGTAGCAGGACTGCATGACTATAACTTTTTGTTTTTGAGAGGTCTAGCATTATCAGAGTCCCCTTAGAGATTTTTATATTTTTTATTTTTTTTTTGAGACAGAGTCTTGCTCTGTCACCCAGGCTGGAGTGCAGTGGCACAATCTCAGCTTACTGAAACCTCTGCCTCCCAAGTTCAAGTGATTCTCGTGTCTCAGCCTCCCTAGTAGCTGGGATTACAGGCACCTGCCACCACACTCAGCTAATTTTTTTTGTATTTTTAGTAGAGATGGGTTTTCACCATGTTGGCCAGGTTGGTCGCAAGCTCCTAACCCCCAGTGATCCACCTGTCTTGGTCTCCCAAAGCGCTAAGATTACATGGGTGAGCACCACCGTGCCCAGCCTAAATATATATAATTAAATAAAATTTAAAAAGAAACAACTTGGAGAAGACAGCGACTTGCAAAAAAAGAATACTAAAAAAATTTAATTCATCAAAACTATTCTCAGAGAGCTAAAAGAAACTAAAGCAGAAACTTCTTTATTTTTTTAAAAAGGTATATCCCGAGAACCAAAAAAAAGTCCTCTCTTTTTTTGCCAGGAACACTATGTTAAGAAGACAGTTCTTAAAATTAAAACATGATAGGAAGTAATAAAAAATTCAGTGGAAGGATTTGGTGGAAGATAAAGCTGAGTAAACTCCCAGGATGTAGAGCAAAACGATAGACTTGAAAATAGAAAATACAACAAATGGAGGACTGGTCTTAAAAACAAGATTTCCAGAAGGAAAAGAAAAAAGAAAGCAGAGGTCAGGCAGTTTTTCAAGAACTATTTCCAGAAAATGTCTCAGAACTGAAAGTTTCTGAATTAAAACAGCCCACAAACTATCCAACATAATGGATTAAAACATCATCACCAACCCCAATTGTAAAATTGGAAAAATTTGGAGAAAAAATTGGGAGGGGAGAAAAATCTACAAGCTTGTAGAAAGGCAAAAACAAGTTTCATATAAAATATCAACTATCAGCCAGGTGTGGTGGCTCAAGCCTGTAATCCCAACATTTTGGGAGGCTGAGGCGGGCGATCACTTGAGGCCAGGAGTTAGAGACCAGCCTGGGCAACCTGGCAGAAACCCTTCTCTACTCAACATACAAAAATTAGTTGGGCTTGGTGGCGGGCACCTGTAATCCCAGCTACTTGGGAGGCTGAGACAGGAGAATCACTTGAACCCAGGAAGCGGAGGTTGCAGTGAGCCAAGATCACGCCACTGCACTCCAGCCTGGGCAACAAAGTGAGACTGTCTCAAAAAAACAACATAAAAAATAAAATATCAACTATCAAAATAATACCAGATTTCTCAAGTTACTATAATGAAGCAATACCTTTAAAAGTCTGAGGAGGCCGAGTGTGGTGGCTCACACCTGTAATCCCAACACTCTGGGAGGCCGAGGCAGGTGGATCACGAGGTCAGGAGTTTGAGACCAGGGTGGCCAGTAAGGTGAAACCCCATCTCTACTAAAAATACAAAAATTAGCCAGGCATGGTGGTGGGTGCCTGTAATCCCAGCTACTCGGGAGGCTGAGGCATGAGAATCACTTGAAACCGGAAGGCAGAGGTTGCAGTGAGCCAAGACTGTGCCACTGTACTCCAGCCTGGGCAATAAAAGTGAAACTCCATCCCCAAAAAAAAAAAAAAAAAAAAGTCTGAGGAAAACATATTTTCATAGAATTCTATACTCAATTTTTTTTTTTTTTAAGAGATGGGGTTTGGCATGTTGCACAGGCTAGTCTCGAACTCCAGAGGTCAAGAGGTCCACCCACCTCACCCTCCCAGAGTGCTGAGATTACAGGAATGGGCCACCATGCCCAGCCCTCTCAAACTATAAGAATAAAATGTTTTATAAATTGGAGACCTCAAAAACTTTGCTTTCTATACACCCTTTCTTGTGAAGCTTCTGGAAAACACACTCTTTCAACCAAGAAAGAAGTATGAGATCCAGAAAAGAGTTTCCAAAACAGAGAAGGGTAAAGATAACTTCCAAGATAACAATAAAAGGAAATTGTATGATGCTTAGAGAGAACCAGTATAAAATTAAGTAAGTCAAAAAGCTCCAGGAGAGACTTCTGATCTCTGCAAGATGATACTGATTGAATTCCAATGTGTCTGAACACACTTGGAAGATAATATTTAGATAAATTAGTGATAAGAACAAAAATAAAAAGCAAATGAAATGACAATTAATAACTCCAGGGAAGATTTTTAAAACTGCGAAAGGAAGGAAAAAGAAAACAGAATTCCATGTGGGTCAACTATGACATATAAATTATATGACTATAATTTAAATATTTATAATGATGCCAATGCTATTAATCTCGACAAAATCATGCTGTAACTGTGTGTGTATGTAATGGAACACAAGTGGAAAGAGGGAAATCCTCATCTTTCCCAGTGGGAAGTTAGTAAGAATGTAAAACAGAAAAATTAAAAAGTAGCAATATAAGCATATTACTAAGATAAATAAAGGCAAATATCAAAAGAATCAACTAAAAGAGCTAAAAGTAGTTTCCTTCGGAGAGCAGGCAATAGGAGTAAAGGCAAGGAACTGGAGAACTAGCTGAGTGCAGAAGCGTATGCCTGTTATCCAGCACTGAGGCTGAGGCAGGAGGATCTCTTGAGCCTAGAAGTTTGAGATCAGCCTGGGCAACAAAGTGAGACCCTGCCTCTACAAAAAATTAAAAAATTAGCTGGGCACAGTGGCATGTGCCTGTAGTCTCAGCTACTTGGGAGGCTGAGGTGGGAGAACTGCTAGAGCCCAGGAGGTCAAGGCTACAGTGAGCCATGTTCACGCCACTGTATTCCACCCTGGCTGACAGAGACCCTGTCTCAAACAAACCAACAAAAAATTGCAGAGCTACTGGTTTTGTAACAAGCTTTGTAGAACTGTTTGACTTTTCTAAACAATGTGCATGGATAATTTTAATAAAAACAAAAACTATATTTGAAAGAGACAGAACACTTACCAATATACTTTTCTTGCTTTTTGAATAGAGGTAACAGTCTGAACTTCTTTTAATGTTTGCTTTGTTTTCTTTTCTGCTGATTTGAATGCCTGTTTATAGAAAAGAGTTTTAAAAACAATTTGTTAAGATTTATTTTTTTATTTTATTTTACTTTTTTTTCCCTGAAGACATACCAGTTTTATTATTAATTTTTTTTGCACACAAAACAATAAACATTTTCTAAAAAGACATACAAACAAAAAGATGCATATCAAACATATTAGGAAGGTTGCACATGGGAAGATGGGGAATAGAAATCGGGGGTAGGAATTAAAGAAAATAAATGAGAGAGGGACTTTGTACGGATCAATGATAATAACTCAATCCTCTATTTGACAAAGAAGAAGGAGAAGGAAGAGGAAGAAAAAGAAAGTGGGATAAAGGATCAGAAAGGGAGGAAAATAGAAAAAATTAGAGTATGACTCCAGGGTAGACCTGTTTTGTTGTTGTTGGGTTGGTTGGTTGGTTTGTCTGTTATATTTTTCATATGTTTCGCCATGTTGACCAGGCTGGTCTCGAACTCCTAGCCTCAAGTGATCAACCCTCCTCGGCCTCCTAGAGTACTGGGACTACAGGCGTGAGCCACAACGTCCAGCCCCCACATTGCGTCTGGCCTCCGTGGTAGACCTCCCAGATGGGACGGCCAGGTAGAGGCGCTCCCCACTTCCCAGACGGGGCGGCCGGGCAGAGGCGCTCCTCACTTCCCAGATGGGGCAGCTGGGCAGAGGCGCTCCTCACTTCCCAGACGGGGCGGCCGGGCAGAGGCACTCCTCACTTCCCAGACGATGGGCGGCCGGGCAGAGGTGATCCTCACTTCCCAGACGATGGGTGGCCAGGCAGAGGTGCTCCTCACTTCCCAGATGGGACGGCTGGGCAGAGACGCTCCTCACTTCTTCCCAGACGAGGTGGCCGGGCAGAGGCGCTCCTCACTTCTTCCCAGACGGGGCGGCCGGGCAGAGGCGCTCCTCACCTCCCAGACGGGGCGGCCGGGCAGAGGCGCTCCTCACCTCCCAGACGGGGCGGCCGGGCAGAGGCGCTCCTCACCTCCCAGACGGGGCGGCCGGGCAGAGGCGCTCCTCACCTCCCAGACGGGGCGGCGGGGCAGACGCGCTCCCCACTTCCCAGACGGGACGGCCGGGTAGAGGCGCTCCTCACTTCTCAGACAATGGACGGCCAGGCAGAGGCGCTCCTCACTTCCCAGACAATGGGCGGCCGGGCAGAGGCGCTCCTCACTTCCCAGACGATGGGCAGCCGGGCAGAGGCGCTCCTCACTTCCCAGATGGGGTGGCCGGGCAGATGCGCTCCTCACTTCCCAGACGGGATGGCTGGGCAGAGACACTCCTCACTTCTTCCCAGACGGGGCGGCCAGGCAGAGGCGCTCCTCACATCCCAGATGATGGGTGGCCAGGCACAGGTGCTCCTCACTTCCCAGACGGGGCGGCCGGGCAGAGATGCTCCTCACTTCTTCCCAGACGGGGCGGCCGGGCAGAGGCGCTCCTCACTTCTTCCCAGACGGGGCGGCCGGGCAGAGGTGCTCACTTCTTCCCAGACGGGGCGGCTGGGCAGAGGCGCTCCTCACCTCCCAGATGGGGCGGCCGGGCAGAGGCGCTCCTCACTTCCCAGACGGGGCGGCCGGGCAGAGGCGCTCCTCACTTCCCAGACGGGGCGGCGGGGCAGACGCGCTCCCCACTTCCCAGACGGGACGGCCGGGTAGAGGCACTCCTCACTTCCCAGACAATGGGCGGCTGGGCAGAGGCGCTCCTCACTTCCCAGACGATGGGTGGCCGGGCAGAGGCGCTCCTCACTTCCCAGACGGGGCGGCCGGGCAGAGGCGCTCCTCACTTCCCAGATGGGGCGGCCAGGCAGAGGCGTTCCTCACTTCCCAGACGGGGCGGCCGGGCAGAGACGCTCCTCACTTCTTACCAGACGGGGCGGCCAGGCAGAGGCGCTCCTCACATCCCAGATGATGGGTGGCCGGGCAGAGGTGCTCACTTCCCAGACGGGGCGGCCGGGCAGAGATGCTCCTCACTTCTTCCCAGATGGGGTGGCCGGGCACAGATGCTCCTCACTTCTTCCCAGACGGGGCAGCCGGGCAGAGGTGCTCCTCACTTCTTCCCAGACGGGGCGGCCGGGCAGAGGCGCTCCTCACATCCCAGACGGGGTGGCCGGGCAGAGGCGCTCCTCACTTCCCAGACGGGGCAGCCGGGCAGAGGCGCTCCTCATTTCCCAGACAGGGCGGCCGGGCAGAGGCGCTCCTCACATCCCAGACGATGGGTGGCTGGACAGAGGTGCTCCTCACTTCCCAGACGGGACGGCAGGGCAGAGACACTCCTCACTTCTTCCCAGACGGGGCGGCCGGGCAGAGGCGCTCCTCACCTCCCAGACGGGGTGGCCGGGCAGAGGCGCTCCTCACCTCCCAGACGGGGCGGCCGGGCAGAGGCGCTCCTCACCTCCCAGACGGGGCGGCCGGGCAGAGGCGCTCCCCACTTCCCAGACGGGGTGGCCGGGTAGAGGCGCTCCTCACTTCCCAGACGATCGGCGGCCGGGCAGAGGCGCTCCACACTTCCCAGACGGGGCAGCCGGGCAGAGGCGTTCCTCACTTCCCAGACGGGATGGCCAGGCAGAGGCGCTCCTCACTTCCCAGACGGGGCGGCCGGGCAGAGGTGCTCCTCACTTCCCAGACGGGATGGCCAGGCAGAGACGCTCCTCACTTCTTCCCAGACGGGGCGGCCAGGCAGAGGCGCTCCTCACATCCCAGATGATGGGTGGCCGGGCAGAGGTGCTGCTCACTTCCCAGACGGGGCGGCCGGGCAGAGACGCTCCTCACTTCTTCCCAGACGGGGCGGCGGGGCGGAGGCGCTCCCCACTTCCCAGACCGGGCGGCCGGGTAGAGGCGCTCCTCACTTCCCAGACGATGGGCGGCGGGGCAGAGGGGCTCCTCACTTCCCAGACGATGGGCGGCCGGGCAGAGGCGCTCCTCACTTCCCAGACGATTGGCGGCCGGGCAGAGGCGCTCCTCACTTCCCAGAGAATGGGCGGCCGGGCAGAGGCGCTCCTCACTTCTTCCCAGATGGGGCGGCCGGGCAGAGGCCCTCCTCACCTCCCAGACGGGACGGCCGGGCAGAGGCACTCACTTCCCAGACGGGGCGGCCGGGCAGAGGCACTCCTCACTTCTTCCCAGACGGGGTGGCCGGGCAGAGGCGCTCCTCACTTCTCAGACGGGGCAGCCAGGCAGAGACGCCCCCCACCTCCCAGACGGAGTGGTGGCCGGTCAGAGGCTGCAATCCCAGCACCCTGGGAGGCCAAGGCAGGCGGCTGGGAAGCGGAGGCTGCAGCGAGCCAAGACCACGCCACCGCACTCCAGCCCGGGGAACACGGAGCACTGAGTGAGCGAGACTCCGTCTGCAGTCCCAGCACCTCAGGAGGCCGAGGCGGGCAGACCACTGGAGGTCAGGAGCTGGAGAGCAGCGTGGCCAACATGGCAAAAGCGCACCTCCAGGCAAAGGACAAAAAGCAGGCAGGGGTGGTGGCGCGCGCCCGCAATCCCAGGCAGCCCGCAGGCCGAGGCAGGACAATCACGGGAGCCGGACACAGGGAGTGTGCAGCAAGTGGAGTATACTCCAGCCTGGGCCACGGAGGGAAGAAAAAAGAAAAAAAGAAAGAAGGAAAGGAAGGAAGGAAGGAAGGAAGGAAGGAAGGAAGGAAGGAAGGAAGGAAGGCAGGCAGGAAGGCAGGCAGGCAGGCAGGCAGGCAGGCAGGCAGGCAAGAATGTATTTAAATAACACCAAAGTAAATGATGGGGCAAGAAATTTTTTAAATGTCACAAAATGGCACAATCTACACACATACACACACACAAATACGCATACTTGAAAGTAATGAAGAAATGAAAATATTTTTGCCTTAAGTATTAAAATAATCTAAACCAAAGAATTACTACATGAAAATATTTGCCCAAGACCTACAAATTAATAAACACCTTGTCATTTTCTAGATACTGCGTACCTATCATGTGCTAGGTTCTAGGCTAGATGCCATTAGAGACACAAGAGTGAACAAGATGGACAAAGCCCCCACTCCCACCCCACTACGTCTAGAAGAGACAACTATTAATCATATAATCCTTTAAATAAATATATAATGGTGAGTGCTTCTAAAGATGCTATAGGAATATAACAAGGAAACTCGATTTACACTGGATTATGGTCAAAGAAGGTATCTCTGAGAAAATGACATTTAAGCTGAATCCTCGACGACTAACGGGGTTATCAGGCAAAGAATAGGAAAAAGGGTATTATAAGCAAAAAAAAAGGACACGCAAGTAGTAATCAAGGGCAAAATGTCAAGAAAAGAGGTTGAAGCAGTAGACAGAGAGCCAAGTCACGAAGGCCACTCATTTAACAGCTATTAAAGTGCCTACTCTGTTCCAGGCAATATTCCAGGGATTGCGATGCAGCAATGAACAACACAAAGATTCTACTTCCATGCAATCTATATTCTAGAGGAAATCCAGAAAAAATATTCAAATAAACATATGCTGGGCTGGGGGGAGTGTTTTTCAAGAAGAAAATAAGGCAAAATAAAGAGAGAGATTCAGGGTGGTACTATCGTTAGTAATGAGTGGTCAAGGAAGGATTCTCTGATTAAATCTCATTTAAGTAGATACGTAAATGAAGAGAGGGGTCAAACTGAAAATTCCAGGTAGAGAGAACAGCAAGGGCAAAGACCCTGAGAGGAGAGCACGTGTCATTATTTTATGAACAGCTAAGATCCCAGTGTAGCCAGAAAGAGTGTATGAGAGGAGGAATGCAGGTGATGAGGTCAGAGGGGAGCAGATCTCCTGTCCTTCTTGCAGGATAGGAGAAGGGCTCTGAATTAAGATGGGAAGCAACTAGAAGATTTTGTCCAGAGAGAAAGGACTTCACTTTTGCTTTATTTATTTTAATATATTTTTTGAGACAGTCTCGTTCTGTCTCCCAGGCTAGAGTGCAATGGCATGATCTCAGCTCACTGCAACCCCCACCTCCCGGGTTCATTAGATTCTCCCACCTCAGCCACCCAAGTAGCTGGGATTACAGGTACCAGCCATCACGTCAGGCTAATTTTTGTATTTTCAGTAGATATGGGGTTTCACCATGTTGGCCAGGCTGGTCTCAAACTCCCGGCTTCAAGCCATCCACCGGCCTCCGCCTTCCAAAGTGCTGGGATTACAGGCGTCAACCACTACACCCAGTCTTCACTTTTGATTCAAAAGGATCACAATGGGGCTAGGCGTGGTGGCTCACACCTGTAATCCCAGCACTTTGGGAGGCCGAGGGTCAAGGCCCGAAGCAGGCGGATCACCTGAGGTCAGCAGTTTGAGACCAACCTGACCAACATGGTGAAACCCCGTCTCTACTAAAACTACAAAAATTAGCTGGGCATGGTGGCGGGTGCCTGTAATCCCACCTACTCAGGAGGCTGAGGTGGGAGAATCACTTGAACCTGAGAGGCAGAAGTTGCAGTGAGCTGAGATCAAGCCATTGCAATCCAGCCTGAGCAATAAGAGCGAAACTCCATCTCAAAAAAAAAAAGGGGTCACAATGGCTGCTATGTGGAGAACAGACTGTAGTGGGAAAGAGGAGGATGAGAGAGATCCAATAAGAGGCTACTGTCATAGTCCATGTGAAGAGGTGATAGGGGACTAACCAGTGGAAATAATGACTAGTAGCTAGATTCTGGCTGTACTTTAAAGAAAGAATCAAAGGGATTTACTGATGGATTGCATGATTTATGGGAAAAGAGTCCAGGATATCACAAACGTTTTTAACCTCAGTGAACAGAAAAATGAAGGTGCTATTTACTGAGATGAGGAAGAATAAGGGATGAGCAGTCCTGGGGGGGAAAAATACTGGAAATACATACATTTAAAGCAAAGTTAAGTTTGAAAGATACTTCTGAATTAGAAAACCTCATTTAAACAGAAGAAATAATTATGTCCATTAAATTAAGCAGGCAAAAACAACTAACATTCACTCTAAGAAATACTCAGTACCTTCTCAGCAGCTTCAACAGTCTTTTGTGTTTTCTTAGCAGCATATCTCTTGTGATCATAATACCTAGAAAAACATATCTCTCTTAAATTTTAAATATAATATTTATTCTTTAGTTTTCTACTTAGTTCTAACTTTACAAATTCTCAAATTATGCAGAACAAATCAGAATTGTATAATTAACCAAACAAAATTTTAAAAAGTATTTTCACCCAAAAAAGGTATGCATATACAGGTGAAATTTTAAATTTTTTTAAATGTCCTTAATTCCTTAATTTATTGCAGATAATACTTGGCCTAAAATGTAAACTTAAATGACTTACTTTTTGGCATTGGCATATGCTGACAAGCTGAGATCAACATCTACAAGTAAGGGCTTATTTTTCTGAGGCTTCTGCAGCTGTTTATTCTTTTGTTTTTTCTTTTTTCCTTTTGGTGGTTCGGTTTCATTTTTCTCAACATTGACATCACCATCAACATCATCATCTTCCTCCTCTGATAACAAGTATGGATTTCTATTAAAAATATTCAATAGCATTTCACTAACGTCAATGACATCACTTTTATTTTCAATTTTCTTCTTCAATAAAATTATAAATGGTTTACAGTACTGAAAGTTTCATTATTTTAATCTAAATTAGTTTTTTCCCTTTCTTTGAGAATAAATTTCAAAATATGAAGAAAAAATGTTTAACACAGTGAACAATTAAAATAACAAAATAAAGACAAGCATTAACTGCTTGACTAAGAGTTAAACTTACCTTAGAAGCATTGTAACATGGTTTGTTTGTAGTTTTAATTCTTTGATTGCACTTGCAACAGGGTCTCCTTGAGCCTGGGCTTCTTTCACAATTAACCCAATTTCTGTCCAATCTATCTGGTTAGCTAAAGCACTTCGAACTACCTGAATGGCTCTGTCAACTATTTGTAGGTTCATTTCTATGAGCTCTCCTTTCAGTTTGTCTATTTCCTTAAGAAACAAACCACACACATTTACTACATTGTCAGTTAAAGTTAACATTTTTGAAAAAGCACTGAGAAAGCCAAATATAATACCTGAGCCTGCTGAAGAGCTTCCAATCTGTTTTCGTGATCCTTTCGAACATTATCTAATTTCTTCAATGCCTGCTTTTCCTTTTATTGGCAAAACAGATTTTTTAAAAATTAGATTTCTCCTACCTCATGACATCCCTCTCTTACTTCCCAACACTCACTATCCTGACCCCATCTATGCTGTTATCTAGCTGGCTGAAGTTCCCATAGTCTACCACCCTAGGCCTATCCCACTACAATGCGTTCCATGCCCCAAAATTACTTCTCCTGTTTCCCTAACTCCGACTCCTTATATAGAAAGGTATTTTGATTACAGGTTACTATGTATATAAGATATACCCCTAATACCCTTGGCATTATTCAAACAGGCAGAAATCAGGACATTTTTTTCCTATGGCACAAAAGTAAAGTTTGGGAGAACAAATTCTTTATTTTTTTTTTTTTTAAATAATAGAGACCGGGTCCCACTATGTTGCCCAGGCTGCTCTCGAACGTCTGAGCTCAATCCTCCCACCTTAGCCTCCCAGAGTGCTGGGATTACAGGCCTGAGCCACTGCACCTGGCAGGGAATGAATTCCTAAAGAGCATAAATTACCAAATGACTTTGTATTTTTTGCTGCTTTTGATTTTCTCAGAACTATTTCCAGTATTTTACAGAAACTTTTTCCCCTAAATTAATAAGACAAAGGCTCATGGTAGTTATTTGACCTTCTATATGGCATTTTATCATATATAATTTACATTTCAAGGTTATCAATTGGGGGGCAAAATTTCTAACGCTAGTAATATCATCAATTAATGAGTATTTAAATGCTAGATGAAATTTTTTTTAAAATTTAGATAAGAATGATGACTATTAAAACCCATGAAATGATTACCAAAATAAATCACTAGTATTTTGACACCCATGAAAACATGGGGTTCAGTTTACTAGCCAAAGTGCTGCCACCATTTGGTAATTACATGAGGTATATAATTCATCTGACTGGCCTACCTGCTTTGAAATTGTGCTATGATTAACTAATTTTTAAAAACTGAAGGGGAAGTGGTATAGGGATTCAAACAATTTGATTTTTTTTTCTTTAAGATAGAGTCTCACTCTGTCTCCCAGGCGGGAGTACAGTGGCACAGTCTCAGCTCATTGCAACCTCCACCTCCCAGGGTCAAACAATTCTTGTGCCTCAGGCTCCTGAGTAGCTGGACACCCACACCACACCCCGTTAATTTTTGTATTTCCAGCAGAGACAGGGTTTCACCATGTTGGCCAGGCTGTTCTCAAACTCCTGACCTCAAGTGATCTGCCCGCCTCGGCCTCCCAAAGTGCTGGGATTTACAGGCGTGCGTCACCGTGCCTAGCCTCAAATAATTTGAAATTTTTGCAAACATATTTTAAGACTATTTTTGAAAAAATCAAATCCCCTTCAAATCAAGAGTGACTATTAACAATTTATGAAACTGTTCTGCAGCAAATGCTCTAAAAATATGGTCAAATGTGCTGGGAAAATACCGTGTATCACTTCTTTTGGAGTCATGATACACAGAAAACATATTAAGACCTAGCTTTAAAGTCCATTTAAAAAAGAAACGGTTTAATGATAAACAATATCCCCTCCTCTGGCCTATTTAAAATCTCCCCTAAAACAGTATCTCCTTAACAGCAATGTTTGAGAAGCTTTGGGTTGTTCTGAGCAAACCACATTAAGGTGTAAATAACAGGCCTCACCTTCCCACTGTATTTTCCTTTTTTTACAGAATATCTGAAATACTCATGAAACAAATGCGGACATACTTTTCAACAATAAAATCCCCCATGGACCTTCCTCATAAACCTTCATCATAAATAAGAGGCAGGTCAGAGAGTTCCCGTACTACTTCTTACACTCTTTCTGAAAGCCTACCCTTTCCTATATCATCTACCCATCAAACCACTAGACTAGCTGGTTTAATATGTGTTTTTAATAATACATACCTGTTGTAAAGCTTTTAAGTCAATTTTCTGGCCTTCTATCTTGGAATAAAATTCATCCACAGCCTTATTAAAAAAACAGACAAACAACTAGTTGAAAAAAAAAAAGCACAGTCTTTACTTCAACTTGCATACACAGAATTTTACTTTTTTTTTTTTTTGAAACGGAGTCTCACTCTGTTGCCCAGGCTGGATTGCAGTGGCACGATCTCAGCTCACTGACCTTCCACCTCCCAGGTTCAAGTGATTCTCCTGCCTCAGCCTCTCAAATAGCTGGGACTACAGGTGCACCCCACCACACACCGCTAATTTTTGTAGTTTTTCGTAGAGACAGGGTTTCACTGTGTTGGCCAGGCTGGTCTTGAACTCCTGACCTCAAGTGATCCGCCTGCCTTGGCCTCCCAAAGTGCTGAAATTATAGGCATGAGCCAGCATGTCCAGCTGCATACACAGAATTTTAGATTCCACTGTGTTTCATAACACCACTCAAAGAACTTGAACAGATTTCCAGTAAATATATTATATGGCTAAACAGTATCAAGAATCAAATGAAGCTGAAATCTCTTGTCCTTCATCCTGAAATAAAGTGGCAACAATTATTTCCAACAACTGTATCTGTGACTACACTGATCTTTAATGCCCAGATTCACAGTGAATGTAAAGCAAGTACAGTTTCAATTTCTCAATAGAAGCAAGTTGATATTAACAGCTCATATCATGCTAACTAACTTGTAAAGGAACAGAATGGAAAACCCACCTTGTCAAATGATTCAAATTCTATATATGGACATTGTGAATGTTGAGAAAACAAGAAAGGATGAAATTCCTCATACCTGTAAAACATATTTATTATATCATATTCGAGAACATTAACAAACATCCAAAGCAAATTGACCCATGCCTATATGCTTACGTGAGTATGTCTTCAACTGGTTTATCTGCTTCCAAGCTTGGTTTTATTTCTCTTTTCTGAATGATATATCCCTACAAAAATGCAATATTAAAATCATTCCTATTCATAATTAACAAAAATTTACTTTCTCTTTTTTTTTTTTTTGATACAGTCGTGCTCGCTCCATCACCCAGGCTGGAGTACAGTGGTGTATTCTCGGCTCACTGCAACCTCTGCCTCCTGGGTTCAAGCGATTCTCATGCCTCAGCCTCCCAAGTAGCTGGGATTACAGGTGTGCGCCACCATACCTGGCTAATTTTTGTATTTTTAGTAGAGACAGGTTTTGCCATGATGGCCAGGGTGGTCTCAAACTCTTGGTCTCAAGTGATCCGCCCACCTTGGCCTCCAAAAGTGCTGGGATCACAGGTGTGAGCCACCACACCTGGCCCAAAGATTTAGTTTCTGTGACTGATAATAATTTGCACCTAGCCCAAAGGTTTACTTTCTATGACTGATATTAATTTTAATTTTCTATAAATAGAGTTATACTTTGAAAAGGGAAGAAAAACACTCATAAGCTACTGGGTAATTCAAAAAATATTTAATAGTTGGGAGCTGCAAATCACAACATTTTTGAAAAGGGCTGACAAATGAAAATGTGCTTCTCTATCTAAAACAACTAAAGAAATAATTGTAAATTCCTCAACTTTTCTGAAGAGCCAATACTAACCTGACATTAAACTTTCTATAAAAGATAGGGAACAGAAAAAAACTTACAAACCAACAGAAATTTTTAAAACACTATCCTGGGCTGGGTGCAGTGGCCCATGTCTATAATCCCAGCACTTTGGGAGGCCAAGGTGGGCGGATCACTTGAGGTCAGGAGTTCGAGACCAGCCTGGCCAACATGGTGAAACCCCGTCTCTACTGAAAATATAAAAACTGTCTAGGCATGGTGGCACGTGCCTGTAGTGCCAGCTACTCGGGAGGCTGAGACAAGAGAATCACTTCAACCAGGGAAGTAGAGGTTGCAATGAGCCAAGATCATGCCACTGTACTCCAGACTGGGCAACAGAGCAAGACTGTCTCAAAAAACAAAACAAATCAAAAAGAGTATACTGGTATAAGCATATTACAGATAACAATTTTCCAAATTAAAATACAATTTATATACTGATCCTTTAATGAACATTTAATTTCTGAAAACCCAAATAAATCACAACAATATATGTAAGTATACATGGTGCTACCTTCCCACTGAAGTTGGATGTTGTTTTCATATAGTCTTCTGCTTTCTGCAGAGAAACAAGTACTTTTTCAATATCTAATGGTGGGGGAAAAAAAGGAAAAAAAGAGTGCCAGTCAAGTGTCAATTAACCATGGCTAAACAACTATGCAGAAAAACAGGAAAGTGCTTATGAAATAATGTAGTGTTCAAGAAAATTAGAGATAGCGATTTCATGTTTGTAATCAGTATATATGGATATATGGTTACGTTTTGAACAGCCTATTGTCCAAGCAGCTTTTACTGAATCATCCACCTTTCCCTCCATGACCTGAAAGGAACTTTGTTCATAAACTAAATTCCCATATTATTTCAAACTATTTTTGGAATCTTTATGCTATTCCTTCTCCAAAAACTTAGTTTTAATTACTATAGCTTCATATTTTAATCTGTGAAGGGTTGCACAGACAGTAATAATAGTAAACCATTACTAGTATTTTCCAGAGTTATCCTGAACATTTTTACATGCTTTTGCTCCATATAAACATCAGAGTCATTTTATAAAAACAAACAAAAACAAAACACCACCACCAGCATCTGTTGTCATTTTATGACTGCACTGATTTAGTATATTGCAGAAACTAAAACATTCACTAAAATCTCATTCAATTTTTTTTTTGAGGGTGGTGATACTTGTTTTTGTGGGATTTTTTGAGATGCGGGTCTCACTCTGTTGCTTAGGCTGGAGTGCAGCGGTGCAGTCACCACCCACTGCAGCCTCAAACACCCAGGCTTAAGTGATCCTCCCACCTTTGCCTCCCAAAGTGCTGAGACTGCAGGCATGAGCCACTGTGCCCGGTCAAATGTTTTTCATTCTAGAACCACCTGCTCCCTTATTACTTTCCCAGAAAAAATTTTCATAGTTTAAAAAAAACGAAATAAATGAAAAATGTGCCATGCAGACATACCTTTAGTTTCAAGTTTTTCATCCACTTTGACATTACCTGAGAATCCATTTTCTATAAGACAGTGTTCAATGAGAGCTGGTCCATAGGCTATAAATGCAGAGGATATTACTTTCAGTATTTTCCTATAAATTCTTTTTTGTTTTTGTTTTTTGATATGGAGTTTTACCCGTCGCCCAGGCCGGAGTGCAACAGTGCAATCTTGGCTCACTGCAACCTCCACCTCCCACCTCCTGCCTCAGCCTCCCGAGTAGCTAGGATCACAGGCACCCACCACCATGCCCAGCTAATTTTTGTATTTTTAGTAGGGACAGGGTTTCACCATGTTGTCCAGGCTGGTCTCGAACTCCTAACCTCAGGTGATCCACTCACCTCGACCTCCAAAAGTGCTGAGATTACAGGTGTGAGCCACCATGACCCAGACTAAAATTTAACATTCAAAATATAGCACAAATTTATATCCCAATATCAATGTTCTACTCAATAACAGTGGCTGGTGAAAACAACAATAAGTTTACTTATTTTGAAGTGTTACTTGGAAATGACAATTCTAGTTCTTAGACTGGGTGCAGTGGCTCACACCTATAATCCCAGCACTTTAGGAGGCCAAGGCAGGCAGATCACCTGAGGTCGGGAGCTGGAGACCAGCCTGACCAACAATGGAGAAACCCCATCTCTACTAATAATACAATAAATTAGCCAGGCATGGTGGCACATGCCTGTAATCCCAGCTACTCGGGAGGCTGAGGCATGAGAATCGCTTGAACCCGGGAGGCGGAGGCTGTGGTGAGCCAAGATCATGCCATTGCACTGCAGCCTGGGTAACAAGAGTGAAACTCCATCCCCCGCCCCACCCCCCCACCCAAAAAAAAAAAAAAAAACAGAAATGACAATTCTAGTCCTTAAAGAAATTTGAGACTACAATTAACTTACAAAAGTCAGTACAAGTTATAGGAATTTAATGGGCTTCAACCACAATGAGGACTTTTCCCTGGAATGCAAGGTTGGTTTGGCAACCAAAAATTGGTTAATATAATACTCCATATTGATAAAATAAAGGAAAAAAGCCATATATCATTTCAATAGATGCAGAAAAAGCATTTGACAAAATTCAACACTAATTCCTAATAAAAACTCTCAATAAACTAGGAATAGAGGGAGCATTCTCAACCTTATAAGGACACCTATGAAAAACCTACAGCTAACATGATAATTACTGGTGAAGGACTGAATATTATCCCCCTAAGATCAGGAACAAGGAAAGAATATTCAGTCTCACACTGCTATTCAACATTGTACTGGAGGCTATAGCTAGCACAATAAGGCAAATTAATTAATAGCATTCAGATTCTAAAGGAAGAAGTAAAGCATCCTTATTCACAGATGACATGATCCTGTATGATAAAAAATCCTGGACAGGCGTGGTGGCTCAAGCCCGTAATCTCAGCACTTTGGGAGGCTGAGGCAGGTGGATCACCTGAGGTTAGGAGTTTGAGACCAGCCTGACCAACATGGTGAAACCCAGTCTCTACTAAAAATACAAAAATTAGCCGGGCATGGTGGCAGATGCCTGTAATCCCAGCTACTTGGGAGGCTGAGGCAGGAGAATCACTTGCACATGGGAGACTGAGGTTGCAGTGAACTGAAATAGCGCTACTGCACTCTAGCCTGGGCGACAGAGTGAGACTCCATCTAACAAAAAAAAACAAAAACAAAAAAAATGTAAAAAAAAAAAAAAAAAAAAAATCCTAAGGAACCCACAAAAAAAACCTACTAGAATGAATAAACAAGTTTATCAGGTTTGCAGGATACAAAAACCAAAATATAGAAATCAATTGTATTTCTATGCAAAAATGAAATTAAGAAAACAATTCCACCGACAATAGCATCAAAAAGAATAGAATGTTTAGGAATAAATCTGACAGAAATTAAAGATCTAAATAAATAGTCAGACATTCTCTCTTCATTGAAGACTCAATGTAGTTAAAACGGCAATTCTCCCCAGACTGATCCACAGACTTAATGTAACCCTTACCAGGCCAGGCAGTGGCTCACAGCTGTAATCGAGACCAGCCTGGCCAAGAGGGTGAAACCCCATCTCTACTACAAATACAAAACTTAGTGGGTGTGGTGGCACACACTTGTAATCCCAGCTATGTGGGAGGCTCAGGCAAGACAATCACTTGAACCCAGGAAGTGGAGGTTGCAATGAGCTGAGATCATGCCACTGCACTCCAGCCTGGGCAACAGAATGAGATTGTCTCAAATAATAGTAATAATGTAATCCTTATCAAAATCCTACGAGGCTTTTTTCGTAGAAAGTAACAAGTCAACTCTAAATTTTATAAGGAAATGCTGGCCAAGCGCAGTTGCTCACGCCTGTAATCCCAGCACTTTGGGAGGCTGAGGCGGCCAGACTGCTTGAGTTCAGGAGTTCGAGACCAACCTGGACAACATGGTAAAACTCTGTCTCTACCAAAAAATAGAAAAATTAGCCAGGAGTTCATCCCTGTGGTCCCAGCTACTTGTGGGGCTGAGGCAGGAGGATGGCCTGAACCTGGGAGGTTGAAGCTGCAGTGAGCAGTGTTCGTGGCACCACACTTCAGCCTGAGCAACAGAGCGAGACCCTTGGGAAATGCAAAAGATCTTTTGAAATGCCAAATGCCAAAGCTCTTTTGAAAAAAAAAGTGAACCGTTAGAGGACATATAAGTTAAGTATCCCTTATGTGATGTGTTGGGATAGAAGTGTTTCAGATTTCAGATTTTTTCACATTTTGGAATATCTGCATATACATAATGAGATATCTTGGGGATGCAACCCAAGTCTAAACACAAAATTCATTTATAACTTTACACAATATAGCCTGGAGGTGATTTTATACAATATTTTAAATAATTCTGTATAGCTGTCACATAAGGTTGGTGTGGAATTTTCCACCTGTGGCATCATGTCTGTGCTCAAAAAGTTTCAGACTTCAGGCCAAGCATGGTGGCTCACACCTGTAATCCCAGCACTTTGGGAGGCCAAGGCAGGTGGATCATGAGGTCAAGAGATCAAGACCATCCTGGCCAACATGGTGAAACCCCATCTCTACTAAAAATACAAAAAAATTTAGCTGAGTGTGGTGGCATGCACCTGTAGTCCCAGCTACTCGGGAGGCTGAGGCAGGAGAATCGCTTCAACCCGGGAGGCAGAGGTTGCAGTGAGCCGAGATTGCACCACTGCACTCCAGCCTGGTGACAGAGAGAGACTCTGTCTCAAAAATAGTAATAATTTTAGGCTTAAGATTTTCACATTAGGAATGTTCAACCTGTACTACCTGATTTCAAACATTACAGAAATTTGCCAGGGGAAGGCCAAGTGTGGTGGCTCACGTCTGTAATCCCAGCAGTTTGGGTGGCCAAGGTGGGTGGACTGCTTGAGCTCAGGAGTTTGAGACCAGCCTGGGCAACATAATGAGACCCTACCTCTAAAACAAACAAAAAAATAAATTAAAAAAGAAAAGAAATTTGCATTTGCCAGGGAGACACTGGCTTAAACATACAAATTTTACAAATGCTATACTAACAGTTGGAAAGTTCTAAAGATAACTTTTGAATGCATTCCAATTTCATAAGAGAGGAAGAGTAACTCTCTAGTGCTCAGTAATCAATGGTACCTGCCTCCCCCAGGTCTTCTCTAGATTCCTTAATATAGAGCTAAGTGATGATCTTCTCAAGTATAAAAGTGTATTGGGATCAAAAATGCTTACTGGGATCAAAAGGACCTGTCAGATGCTGGGATGCCCTGAGACCCACGAAATTAAAAAAAAAAAAAAAAAAAAAACTAAGCTAAGTGGTTATTAAATCAAAGACTCATAATGAAAAAATCTGATTTCTTAGAATACTACCGTTAGCACTGAAGTACTAGATAACACAATCTGCATTGCTTTTAAATAAAATATAACAGATAAAGCTCAAACTTCATGTGGTTTAACTTCTCTTCCTTTGACAGTAAACTCCTACTTACTCCAAGGATCACTTGTTCAAATTTTCTAATAAAACCTAAAAGATTTCAATATATTCCTGAAAACCACACTGTCTTGCAAACATTTCACTGCTACTCGCAGGAATACTCACGAAGTAATGGGTTAAGCACCCTCTTCAGTAGTTCACCCTTAGCTGTGCTGGCTACTATTTCAGTCAACCTGTGAAACAAAATTGACATGCCTCTTACTATCATATATTAAATAAACCTTACAGCAATCTTCATATTCATACTACTTTCATCTGTATCAGTTCACTGATCTTTATAATAATCTGAAACATAACAGGAATTCATTCTTCTATTGTGAGAAAATGGATCATAAAAGTAATTTATCCAAGATTAACAGGTTCTTGAAAGCAGCTGTCTAAGAGAAACCAGTATTTTTTTGACCAAGGCATATTGTCAGCAATGTGCCCACATATAAATGACATAAAAATGACATTTTTCTATAAAAGTTAAATGTTTGTAAATTTTCATGCCATATCTTAATATCCAAAATGGCTTTACCTAATTAAGCATCTAACAACTTTTTTTTTTTTTTGAGATGGTGTCTTGCTCTGTTGCCCAGGCTGGAGTACAGTGGTGCGATCTCGGCTCACTGCAAGCTCCGCCTCCCTGGTTCACGCCATTCTCCTGCCTCAACCTCCTAAGTAGCTAGGACTACATGCCCACGCCATCACACCTGGCTAATTTTTTGTATTTTTAGTAGAGACGGGGTTTCACCGTGTTAGCCAGGATGGTCTCCATCTCCTGACCTTGTGATCCGCCCGCCTTGGCCTCCCAAAGTGGTGGGATTACAGGCGTGAGCCACCGTGCCCAGCCAGCATCTAACGATTTTTAAGAACACTGTACATCAATGTGGTCCCCACACCAGCATCAGCATTACCTGAGAACTAGTTAGAAATGCAAATTCCTGGGCCCTAGACTAGATCTACTGAATTAGCAGAGGGTGGGGGTGGCAATCTATGTTTTAACAAGCCCTCCAGGTAATGCTGATGCATGTTAATTTTTTTTATTTTTGAGATAGAGTTTTGCTCTGTTGCCAAGGCTGGAGTACAATGGCACAATCTCGGCTCACTGCAACCTCCGCCTCCTGGGTTCAAGCGATTCTCCTGCCTCAGCCTCCCAAATAGCTGAAATTACAGGCGTGCACCACCACGCCTGGTAATTTTTTTTTTTTTTTTTAATTTAGTAGAGTTGGGGTTTCACCATGTTGGTCAGGCTGGTCTGAACTCCTGACTTCAGGTGATCCATCCTCCTCGGCCTCCCAAAGTGCTGGAATTACAGGCGTGAGCCACCGTGCCTGATCAACTTCATTTATTTATTTAATGTAGGCTAGTTAAGTGAAGCAGTGGGAGTGGAGAAGGAACAAAGAAATGATGTATGTTAAACTTTAGGAACCACTGCTGTAGAATATGAGTCAGCAGGGCCTTCCAGCTAGCTAGAATACAGTTGAAATACAAAATAAGTGATTAATACAGCTACAATCATCTTTACCTCACCTTACTTCCCGTTTTCTTATGTAAACCAGAATTTCTCTCCCTTTGCCCACTGCACAAGATATCCATCTGTCTTCTCACAGAGTAGCTAATAAGTCTCCTCAATTTACCAAGAAATCATAACCATTTGAAGTAACCCAAAACTTAGCTAAAAAACACATTGGGCTTGCTTCAGCAGCATATATACTAAAATTACAATGATACAGAGATTAGCACAACCCCTGCACAAGGGTGACATGAAATTTGTTAAGTGTTCCATATTTTTTAATTTTAAATTTAAAATTTAAAAAAATTAAAATGAAAAAGAAAAACATGGGCTGGGCCCGGTCGCTCATACCTGTAACTCCAACACTTTAGAAGGCTGAAGTGGGAGCATTGCTAAAGCCACAAGTTTGAGACCAGCCTGGGCAACAAAGCAAGACTTAGCTTAAAAATGAGCCAGACATTGTGGTGTGCTCCTGTAGTTCCATCTACTTGGGAGGCTCAGGCAGGAGGACTGCTTGAACCCAGGAGTTCACGACTGCAGTGAGCTATGATCACACCAACTGCACTCCAGCCTCAGGGAAGGGGGAGTGACATACCACCTCTAAAAAAACTAAAGACAACCGAGCACAGTGGCTCATGCCTGTAATCCCAGCACCTTGGGAGGCCGAGGCAGGCAGATTACCTGAGGTCAGAAGATCAAGATCAGCATGGCTAACATGGTGAAATCCCATCTCTACTAAAAATACAAAAATTAGCTGGGCGTGGTGGCGCACGCCTGTAGTCCCGGCTACTTGGGAGGCTGAGGCAGGAGAATCGCTTGAACCTGGCATGCAGAGGTTGCAGTGAGCTGAGATTGCACCACTGCACTCCAGCCTGCGCAACAGAGCGAGACTCCATCTCAAAAAAAAAAAACACCTAAAGACATACATTTGCCTCTCCCAAATAAGGCTTAATTGCTTACATGCACATTTATGTAGTTCAAACAGTCTAAATTGAGTTATGTTAACTAAGTAAAACAAAATATTTTTTCTCACAGTTCTTTCATGTTCTGACATATGACCCATTTTACCTTTTAAGAGACAGGGTCTCATTATGTTGCCCAGTACATTTTAATACAATATGAAATGGGTTTAAAAACAAAACACCTTACCTTTCCAAAGTAAGCAAAGGTTCAGCAGCTCTAGCATGATCAAGTGGATAGCGTTCACGAACAGCAAATTTAACATCATCTGCCTCATCAGTTCGAAACCTTAGAATATTTAAAATTACGTACTCATAATCTGTAAGAACAATGTTCCCCTGCAATAGAATAAAATACAATTTAGGGCTCTTTCAAATCATTTTTGAGGCCAGGCACAGTGGCTCACACCTGTAACCCCAGCACTGTGGAAGGCCGCGGCAGGCAGATCACTTAAGGTCAGGCCTTTGAGACCAGCCTGGCCAACATGGTGAAATTCCATCTCTACTAAAAATTCAAAAGTTAGCCAGGTATGGTGGCGGGTGCCTATAATCCCAGCTACTTGGGAGGCTGAGGCAGGAGAATCACTTGAATCTGGGAGGTGGAGGTTGCAGTGAGTCGAGACTGCACCACTGCATTCCAGCCTGGGCAACAAGAGCAAACTCCGTTTCAAAGAAAAAAAAAAGGAAATAACAAAACAAAACAGAAAAAAACAAAGCAAATCACTTTTGAAACTACTTAAAAATTGAGAAAGAAGCCAGGCGCAGTGGCTCACGCCTGTAATCCCAGCACTTTGGGAGGCCGAGGCAGGAGGATCACCTGAAGTCGGGAGTTCAAAACCAGCTTGACCAACATGGAGAAACCCTGTCTCTACTAAAAATACAAAATTAGCCAGGCATGGTGGCACATGCCTGTAATCCCAGCTACTTGGGAGACTGAGGCAGGAGAATCGCTTGAACCTGGGAGGCGGAGGTTGCAGTGAGCTGAGACTGTGCCATTGCACTCCAGCCTGGGCAACAAGAGCAAAACTCCATCTTAAAAAAAAAAAAAAAAAAAAAAAAAATTGAGATAGAAAATGTGGTCAATTTCAGAAGCCAGCCAGGCAAGGAACATATTACACTTTCACCTGCAATTTGTCTTTTAATATTAATAGTTACATGGCAAGAGCAATACAGTTAGTTATACCATTTGCCCACGTATTTCCACATTTGGTAATGTAGCCCAATGAAGTCACTCCAACACTCCAGTAAAACCAAAGGCAACATGCTTAAAGATGTTCACTAAATGGCTGGGCGCAGTGGCTCACACCTGTAATCCCAGCACTTTGGAAGGCTGAGGCGGGCGGATCACCTGAGGTCTGGAGTTCAAGACCAGCCTGACCAACATGTAGAAACCCCGTCTCTACTAAAAATAGCTGGGCATGGTGGCGCATGCCTGTAATCCCAGCTACTCAGGAGGCTGAGGCAGGAGAATGGCTTGAACCCGGGAGGCGGAGGTTGCTGTGAGCCGAGATCACGCCACTGCCTCCCAGCCTGGACAATAAGAGTGAAACTCCGTCTCAGAAAAAAAAAAAAAAAAAAGATGTTCAAGATGTTCACTGAAATTTATTTACAATAGAAAAAAAAAACCCAAACAGCCTAAATGTAAAAGTTAGAGAAATTAAATTATGATAGATCAACACAACAAAATAGTAGAAAGAGGTTACCTAATGGAAACAATGTTAAAAAAAAAAGGAAAATATAAATAATGTTAGGTAAAACATACCAAAGACACAAAAAAGTTGTATCCTAGAAAATGGAAGGCATATGTAGGCTAAAATGAAATTACTTCTTATAGATTTAGAATTAAAGACTTTTTAAAATTTAATATTGCTAGATAACCTTTTCAATAAAAAAGAAGGGGGAACATGATGAAAATAAAGCTAACGAAAGAATACCACCTTCCAAATTTATTACTGACAGTGAAGATAAGAGTTACTCTACAGGTGTAATTAAAATACAAAGAAGCATCCATGAAAATAGTCAAAAATGCCTTACAACTGCTTACAAGATAGTCACAGAATATGGTGGGAGTAATCCCAAATTCATCTGAAATGACAGGTTGCAACATAAGTGGCTTCAGTAAATGTAGCCACCATTTACCTTGGTTAGAGAGATAGATAACCTGAAATTACTAAGTGTTGAAAAACTAGTACCAGGCTGGGTGCAGTGGCTCACGCCTGTAATCCCAGCACTTTGGGAGGCCAAGGCGGGCAGATTATCTGAGATCAGGAGCTCAAGACCAGACTAGCCAACATGGTGAATCCCTGTCTTACTAAGAGTACAAAAACTAGCTGGGCATGGTGGCAGGCGCCTGTAATCCCAGCTACTCGGGAGGCTAAGGCAGGAGAATCGCTTGAACCCAGGAGGTGGAGGTTGCAGTGAGCCAACATCACACCACTGCACTCCAGCCTGGCAACAGAGCGAGACTTATTCTCAAAACAAAATTAAAAAAATAGAAAAAAAGAGTAAAAACTCAAGTTAGAGTAGAAAAGGACATTTACAACACATAATCAGCAAAGGGCTCATAATCAGATTAAAGAGCTCTAAGAGATCATATCAAATGTTGCTAAGGATGTGGAGCTAAGGGAATTCTCAACATCAATGAATCTCACAGACATTATATATTGAATAAAAGAGCCAGGCGTGGTGGCTCACCCTCATAATCCCAACACTTTAGAAGGTTGAGATGGGAAGATCGCTTGAGCCAGGGGTCCAAGATCAGCCTGGGCAACAAAGTGAGAGTCCGTCTCTACAAAAAATCAAAAAATTGGCCAGGCGTGGTGGTGCACATCTGTGGTACCAGCTACAGGAAAGGCTAAGGCGAGAGGGTCACTTGAGCCCAGGAGGCTGAGTTTGCAGTAAGCCCTGATCATACCACTGCATTCCGGCCTGACCAACAAAGCAAGACTCTATCTCAAAAAAATAAAAAATACTGCATTAAAGAAGGCAGACCCCATGTCATGCATTGCTTAACAATGGGATACATTCTGAGAAATGCATTTAGGCAACTTCGATGTCGTGTGAACATAATAGAGTATACTTACACAAACCTAGATGGTGTAGCCTACTACATCCACCAAAGATATGATATAACCTATTGCTCCTAGGCTAGGAATCTGTATAGCATGTTACTGAATACCGTAGTCAACTGTAACACAATGCAAAGTATTTGTGTATCTAAGCATATCTAAATATAGAAAAAGTACAGTAAAAATATGGTATTACAACAGCAGTTCCAGGCCGGGCGCAGTGGCTCATGCCTGTGATCCCAGCACTTTGGGAGGCCGAGGCGAGCAGATCATCCGAGGTCAGGAGTTTCAGAACAGTCTGGCCAACATCGTGAAACCCCATCTCTACTAAAAATACAAAAATTAGCTGGGCATGGTAGTACATGCCAGTAATCCCAGCTACTCGGGAGGCTGAGGCACTAGAATCGCTTGAACCCAGGAGGCGGAGGTTGCAGTGAGCTGAGATCATGCCCTTGCACTGCAGCCTGGGCAACAGAGTGAGACTGTGTCTCAAAAAAAAAAAAAAAACCAAAACCAAAAACCGCAATCCCCAACCTTTGGCACCAGGGACCAGTTTCATGGAAGACAATTTTTCCATGGATGCAGCGTGCAGGGGTATGGTTTCCAGATGAAACTGTTCCACCTCAGATCAGCAGGCATTAGATTCTCACAAGAAGCACTCAACCTAGATCCCTTGCATGCACAGTTCACAATAAGGTTCACGCTCCTATAAGAATCTAATGCCACCACTGATCTGACAGGAGGCAGGGCTCAGGCGAGTAATGCTCACTCGCCTACTGCTCACCTCCTGCCATGTGGCCTGGTTCCACAGACCAGTTCCAGTCTGCAGCACAGGGGTTGAAGATCCCTGGTATAAAAGATTAAAAATGGAACACCTGTATAGGGCGCTTACCATGAATGGAGCATGCAGGACTGAAAACTGCTCTGGGTGAGTGATGATGAGTAAATGTGAAGGCCTGGGACATTACTGTATACTACTGTAGACTTGATAAATACTGCACACTTGGGCTACACTAAATTTTTTATTTTTTAATTTTTTAAAAAATTATGCTTACTTCAGACCAGATTAAATTTATGTGTGTGTGTATATATATATATATATATATATATATATATATATATTTTTTTTTTTTTTTTTTTTGAGACTGAATCTCACTTTGTCACCTGGGCTGGAGTACAATGGCATGATCTCGGCTCACTGCAACCACTGCCTCCCAGGTTCAAGTGATTCTCCTGCCTCAGCCTCCTGAGTAGTTGGGACCACAGGCACGCACCACCACACCAGGCTCATTTTTGTATTTTTAGTAGAGATGGGGTTTTGCCACATTGGGCAGGCTGGTCTCACACTCCTGACCTCAGGTGATCCACTTGCCTCGGCCTCCCAAAGTGCTGAGATTACAGGTGTGAGCCACCACACCCGGCCCAGATTAAGTTAGTTAGTTAGTTAATTTATTTATTTATTTTTGAGACAAAGTCTTGCTCTGTTGCCCAGGCTGGAGCACAGTGGCACAATCTTAGCTCACTGGAACCTCCGTCTCCCAGGTTCAAGTGATTCTCCTGCCTCAGCCTCCTGAGTAGCTGGGATTACAGGTGCCCGCCACCACGCCCAGCTAATTTTTGTATTTTTTAGTAGAAACAGGGTTTTGCCATGTTGGCCAGGCTAGTCTTGAACTCCTGACCTCAGGTGATCCACCCTCCTCAGCCTCCCAAAATGCTAGGATTACAGGTGTGAGCCACCGCACCTGGCCTGAGTCACTGCGCTCAGCCAAGTTTATTTTTAAGATGTTTTTCTTTCTTCAATAATAAATTAACCTTAGCTTACTGGAACTTTTTTACTTTATAAACTTTAAACTTTTTAACTTTTTGACTCTTGCAATAACACTTAGCTTAAAACACATATCGTACAGCTGTACAATATTTTCTTTCTTTAGATCCTTATTCTCTAAGCTTTTTTCCATTTCAAATTGTTTTGTTTTTACTTTTTTTTTTTATTAATTTTTTTTGCATACAAAAACAATAAACATTTTCTAAAAATACATACAAACAAAAAGATGCGTATCAAACATATTAGGAAGGTTGCACATGGGAAGTCGGGGAATAGAAATGGGGGTGGGAGTTAAAATAAATGAGAGAGGGACTTTATATGGATCAGTGATAATAACTCAATCCTCTATTTGACAAAGAAGAGGGAGAAGGAAGAGGAAGAAAAAGAAAGTGGGATAAAGGATCAAAAAGGGAGGAAAATAGAAAAAATTAGAGTATGACTCCAGGGTAGACCTGTTTTGTTGTCATTGAGTTGGTTGGTTGGTTTGTCTGTTGTATTCTTCATGTTTCGCCAAGTTGGCCAGACTGGTCTCGAACTCCTAGCCCGAAGTGATCAACCCGCCTCGCCCCCCAGAGTGCCGGGACCACAGGCGTGAGCCACCACGTCCAGGCCCCACATTGCTTCTGGCCTCCGTGGTAGACCTCCCAGACGGAGCGGCCAGGCAGAGGAGCTCCTCACTTCTACCCAGACACGGGGCGGCCGGGCAGAGGGGCTCCTCACTTCCCAGACGGGGCGGCCAGGCAGAGACGCTCCTCACTTCTTCCCAGACGATAGGTGGCCGGGCAGAGGCGCTCCTCACTTCCCAGACGATGGGTGGCCGGGCACAGGCTCTCCTCACTTCCCAGACGATGGGTGGCCGGGCAGAGGCGCTCCTCACTTCCCAGATGATGGGTGGCCGGGCAGAGGCGCTCCTCATCTCCCAGACGATGGGTGTCCGGGCAGAGGCGCTCCTCACTTCCCAGATGGGGCAGCCGGGCAGAGGCGCTCCTCACTTTCCAGATGATGGGTGGCCGGGCAGAGGCACTCCTCACTTCCCAGATGGGGCAGCCGGGCAGAGGCGCTCCTCACTTTCCAGATGATGGGCGGCCGGGCAGAGGCGCTCCTCACCTCCCAGACGATGGGTGGCCTGGCAGAGGCGCTCCTCACCTCCCAGACGATGGGTGGCCGGGCAGAGGCGCTCCTCACCTCCCAGACGGGGCGGCCGGGCAGAGGCGCTCCTCACTTCTTCCCGGACGGGGCGGCCGGGCAGAGGCGCTCCTCACTTCCCAGACGGTGGGTGGACGGGCAGAGGCGCTCCTCACTTCCCAGACGATGGGTGGCTGTGCAGAGGCGCTCCTCACTTCTTCCCGGATGGGGCGCCCGGGCAGAGGCGCTCCTCATTTCTTCCCGGACGGGGCGGCCGGGCAGAGGCGCTCCTCACTTCCCAGACGGGGCAGCCGGGCAGAGGCGCTCCTCACTTCTTCCCGGACGGGGCGGCCGGGCAGAGGCGCTCCTCACTTCCCAGACGGGGCGGCCGGGCAGAGGCGCTCCTCACTTCTTCCCGGACGGGGCGGCCGGGCAGAGGCGCTCCTCACTTCTTCCCGGACGGGGCGGCCGGGCAGAGGCGCTCCTCACTTCTTCCCGGACGGGGCGGCCGGGCAGAGGCGCTCCTCACTTCCCAGACGGGGCGGCCGGGCAGAGGCGCTCCTCACTTCCCAGACGGGGCGGCCGGGCAGAGGCGCTCCTCACTTCCCAGACGGTGGGTGGCCGGGCAGAGGCGCTCCTCACTTCCCAGACGATGGGTGACCAGGCAGAGGCGCTCCTCACTTCTTCCCGGACGGGGCGGCCGGGCAGAGGCGCTCCTCACTTCTTCCCGGACGGGGCGGCCGGGCAGAGGCGCTCCTCACTTCTTCCCGGACGGGGCGCCCGGGCAGAGGCGCTCCTCACTTCTTCCCGGACGGGGCAGCCGGGCAGAGGCGCTCCTCACTTCTTCCCGGACGGGGCGGCCGGGCAGAGGCGCTCCTCACTTCTTCCCGGGCGGGGCGGCCGGGCAGAGGCGCTCCTCACTTCTTCCCGGGCGGGGCAGCCGGGCGGAGGCGCTCCTCACTTCTTCCCGGACGGGGCGGCCGGGCGGAGGCACTCCTCACTTCCCAGACGATGGGTGGCCGGGCAGAGGTGCTCCTCACTTCCCAGACGGTGGGTGGCCGGGCAGAGGCGCTCCTCACTTCCCAGACGGTGGGTGGCCGGGCAGAGGGGCTCCTCACTTCCCAGACGGTGGGTGGCCGGGCAGAGGCGCTCCTCACTTCCCAGACGGTGGGTGGCCGGGCAGAGGGGCTCCTCACTTCCCAGACGGTGGGTGGCCGGGCAGAGGCGCTCCTCACTTCCCAGACGGTGGGTGGCCGGGCAGAGGCGCTCCTCACTTCCCAGACGGTGGGTGGCCGGGCAGAGGCGCTCCTCACTTCCCAGACGGTGGGTGGCCGGGCAGAGGCGCTCCTCACTTCCCAGACGGTGGGTGGCCGGGCAGAGGCGCTCCTCACTTCCCAGACGGGGCGGCCGGGCAGAGGCACTGCTCACTTCCCAGACGGGGCGGCCGGGTAGAGGCGCTCCTCACTTCCCAGACGGGGCGGCCGGGCAGAGGCGCTCCTCACTTCTTCCCGGACGGGGCGGCCGGGCAGAGGCGCTCCTCACTTCTTCCCGGACGGGGGCGGCCGGGCAGAGGCGCTCCTCACTTCTTCCCGGGCGGGGCGGCCGGGCAGAGGCGCTCCTCACTTCTTCCCGGGCGGGGCGGCCGGGCAGAGGCGCTCCTCACTTCTTCCCGGACGGGGCGGCCGGGCGGAGGCGCTCCCCACTTCCCAGACGGTGGGTGGCCGGGCGGAGGCGCTCCCCACTTCCCAGACGGTGGGTGGCCGGGCGGAGGCGCTCCTCACTTCCCAGACGGTGGGTGGCCGGGCGGAGGCGCTCCTCACTTCCCAGACGGTGGGTGGCCGGGCGGAGGCGCTCCTCACTTCCCAGACGGTGGGTGGCCGGGCGGAGGGGCTCCTCACTTCCCAGACGGTGGGTGGCCGGGCGGAGGCGCTCCTCACTTCCCAGACGGTGGGTGGCCGGGCGGAGGCGCTCCTCACTTCCCAGACGGTGGGTGGCCGGGCGGAGGCGCTCCTCACTTCCCAGACGGTGGGTGGCCGGGCGGAGGGGCTCCTCACTTCCCAGACGGTGGGTGGCCGGGCAGAGGCGCTCCTCACTTCCCAGACGGTGGGTGGCCGGGCAGAGGCGCTCCTCACTTCCCAGACGGTGGGTGGCCGGGCAGAGGCGCTCCTCACTTCCCAGACGGTGGGTGGCCGGGCAGAGGCGCTCCTCACTTCCCAGACGGGGCGGCCGGGCAGAGGCACTGCTCACTTCCCAGACGGGGTGGCCGGGTAGAGGCGCTCCTCACTTCCCAGACGGGGCGGCCGGGCAGAGGCGCTCCTCACTTCCCAGACGGTGGGTGGCCGGGCAGAGGCGCTCCTCACTTCTTCCCGGATGGGGACGGCCGGGCAGAGGCGCTCCTCACTTCTTCCCGGACGGGGCGGCCGGGCAGAGGCGCTCCTCACTTCTTCCCGGACGGGGCGGCCGGGCAGAGGCGCTCCTCACTTCTTCCCGGGCGGGGCGGCCGGGCAGAGGCGCTCCTCACTTCTTCCCGGGCGGGGCGGCCGGGCAGAGGCGCTCCTCACTTCTTCCCGGGCGGGGCGGCCGGGCAGAGGCGCTCCTCACTTCCCAGACGATGGGTGGCCGGGCAGAGGTGCTCCTCACTTCCCAGACGGTGGGTGGCCGGGCAGAGGCGCTCCTCACTTCCCAGACGGGGCGGCCGGGCAGAGGCGCTCCTCACTTCCCAGACGGTGGGTGGCCGGGCAGAGGCGCTCCTCACTTCCCAGACCGTGGGTGGCCGGGCAGAGGCGCTCCTCACTTCCCAGACGGTAGGTGGCCGGGCAGAGGCGCTCCTCACCTCCCAGACGGTGGGTGGCCGGGCAGAGGCGCTCCTCACCTCCCAGACGGTGGGTGGCCGGGCAGAGGCGCTCCTCACCTCCCAGACGGTGGGTGGCCGGGCAGAGGCGCTCCTCACTTCCCAGACGGTGGGTGGCCGGGCAGAGGCGCTCCTCACTTCCCAGACGGTGGGTGGCCGGGCAGAGGCGCTCCTCACCTCCCAGATGGGGCGGCCGGGCAGAGGCGCTCCTCACCTCCCAGACGGGGCGGCCGGGCAGAGGTGCTCCTCACCTCCCAGACGGGGCGGCCGGGCAGAGGCGCTCCCCACCTTCCAGATGGGGCGGCGGCCGGGCAGGGGCTGCAATCCCAGCACCCTGGCAGGCCAAGGCAGGCGGCCGGGGGGTAGAGGCTGCCGCGAGGCCAGACCACGCCACCGCCCTCCAGCCCGGGCAACACCGAGCACTGGGTGAGCGAGACTCCGTCTGTAGTCCCAGTACCTCGGGAGGCTGAGGCGGGCAGAGCACTTGGCGTCAGGAGGTGGCGACCAGCGTGGCCAAGATGGCGAACGCGTGCCTGCATCCAAAGGAGAAAAGGGGAGCGGTGGCGGGCGCCGGCAGTCCCAGGCAGTCCGCCGCGCGGGCAGCAGCAAGCCGAGTAGACTGTAGCCTGGGCCAGAGAGGGAAAGAAAGAGAGAAAGAAAGAAAGAAAGGAAGGAAGGAAGGAAGGAAGGAAGGAAGGAAGGAAGGAAGGAAGGAAGGAAGGAAGGAAGGAAGGAAGGAAGCTTGTTTTTACTTTTAATGTTTTTGCTAAAAACTAACACACAAACACACACACCAGCCTAGGCCTACACAGGGTCAGGATCAAGATGTCACTAAGCAGTAAGAATTTATTAGATCCATTACAATCTTACAGGACCAACGTTTATATGCAGTCTGTTGTTGACTGAAACATCACTATACATACAGTGCATCAGTGCATGACTGTATTTGACTATTTTCTGGTTGCATGATATTAGTCCTGAAAAATGTCAAGTACCAAATAATTTACTTCTCAGATCTTCATCTCCTACATTCTATTCTAAATGGCTAAAGTCTGCCTAAACTCAGACCTATACATAAAATGAAGGTTATTACTGGAAAATTTTATTTTATTTGTGTGGCGCCCATTTCCTAGCCTTTGACACAGAAAATAAATGTTCCCCCACTCATGTTATATAGCACTATTACAAAATGATTAATAATGAATTTTCCTTCACCATATCCCACAAATTTAACTTACCCTATCATAGAGCTCAATGATTAAATGATAAGCAGCTTCATCACTTCCAAATTGAAAATCTACAATTCTATCGACACCAAGCTGTTTTGCACTGACTAATCTCCGACTCTTCAAATGTTTTCGGCACTAGCAAGAGAAAGAAAAAGGCATTCATTTAGTAAAAGTGAATTTCTAACCATTTGGTATTGGTTTATAAATAAGCTTCTTTTCATTATCATCAGGAATATTTAAAACGTTGTAAATAACAGTATAGTCATAAAGTAAAAGATTGCAGATGATAATCAGAGGGAAAACATTTTATTATAAACACTGCTAACTCTGAAACAGTGTTTTATTTGCATTTTTTTAAGACAGGGTCTCGCTCTGTCACCCAAACTGGAGCCCAGTGGTGTGATCATGGCTCGCTGCAGCCTCGACTTCCCTGGCACAGGTGATCCTCCTGCATCAACCTCCTGAGGAGATTGGGACCACAGGCACATGCCACTATCCCCAGCTAATTTTTTCATTATTTGTAGAGACAAGGTCTCACTATGTTGCCCAGGCTAATCTCAAACTCCTGGGCACAAGCAATCCTCCTGCCTTGGCCTCCCAAAGTGCTGGGATTACAAGCGTAAGCCACTGAGCCAGGCCTTTATTTTCAATGTTTAAGTAGAGAATGATGGACCTATAGCAAAATTTGCTTTGTTGCTTTATACCACTGCTAAATCCCTTGTAGTTGTCCTAATGACCTCACTCAAAGCCACAACCTTTATTTACTTATTTTATTTTATTTTGAGACAGAGTCTCGCTCTATCGCCCAGGCTGGAATGCAGTGGCACAATCTCAGCTCACTGCAACCTCTGCCTCCCAGGTTCAAGTGATTCTTCTGCCTCAGCCTCCCGAGTAGCTGAAATTACAGGCGTGTGCCACCACGCCCGGCTAATTTTTCTATTTTTAGTAGAGGCAGGGTTTCACCATGTTGGTCAGGCTGTTCTCGAAGTTCTGACCTCGTGATCTGCCCACCTCAGCCTCCCAAAGTGCTGGGATTACAGGCGTGAGCCACTGCGCCCGGCCAACCTTTATTTATTTATGATTTTTTTTTTCTTTGGAGACGGAGTCTCACTTTGTCACCCAGGCTGAAGTACAGTAGCACAATCTTGGCTCACTGCAACTTCTGCCTCCCAGGTTCAAGCAATCCTCCTGCCTCAGCCTCCCGAGTAGCTGGGACTACAGCTGCCCACTACCACTCCTGGCTAATTTTTTGTATTTTAGTAGAGATGGGGTTTCACCATGTTTCCCAGGCTGGTCTTAAACTCCTGAGCTCAGGCAATCTGCCCACCTCAGCCTCCCAAAGTGTTAGGATTACAAGCGTGAGCCACCGCGCCCAGTCCCTTTATTTTTTTTAAGTCTCTTTGATGACACTCTAAGTATACCAAATTCCCTTTTGTATGCTTCATTTATGTTCAAAATTAATTAATTGTTTCCACTAATCTTCTACTTCTAATATATATCAACTATGGACCATAAGCTTATGGCTTATGGTATCCCGTAAATAGTCCACCACCTTATATCCAGTTACCCCTACTAATTCTTTTTTTTTTTTTTTTTTTAAGAGACAGAGTCTTTGCCAGGAGCAGTGGCTCAGGCCTGTAATCCCAACACTTTGGGAGGCCGAGGTGGGTGGATCATGACATCAGGAGTTCAAGACCAGCCTGGCCAACATGGTGAAACCCCATCTCTACTAAAAATACAAAAATTAGCCAGGCATGGTGGCGTGTGCCTGTAATCCCAGCTACTTGGAAGGCTGAGGCAGGAGAATCACTTGTACCCAGGAGACTGAGATTGCAGTGAGCCAAGACTGCACTGCTGCACTCCGGCCTGGCGACAGAGGAAGACTCCGTCTCAAAAAAAAAAAAAAAAAAAAGACTTAAATACAAAACAAATTTTACAGAAGTTAATCTAAAACCACCTTTAAAAAACACAAAAAATTCACTCCTTGACAAAGGTTGAAAAAAAACAAGAAACACATAAATTCATTATTAAAATTAATGCTAACATTTTCATAACTAAGAAGAGTTCTTCTCCAGACCTTATAGTCCAAATTGACTGAAATTCGCTTTTTATATACTTATATACTTAGGCAGAATAACTGCCTAGAATAAACAATCTGCTCCTCCTTAACTCAGTAGTTTTAAGAATGACCTATACTGATTTAACAGTAACCTACATGTAGAGCTATCTTTAAATCCCTAAAGGAAAATCACAATCAGTTCTTCCAGAGTCCCTGAGTAATAATTTTATTCAAGAAAAATAAAGATAAAAGGCATCATTGAAAGGACAGAAGTTCACACAAAGGAATAGTATAAAGGGGATTATTTATCATGGAGAGTACAGATGGACACATAATACATATTTAAAGCTTGTTTCATTTCCCTATCAACAGCCTGGTGAAATCAACCTTCTGCTGTGTGCCACAAAGCTATAGCTGTCATCCCCAAATGTGAATACTGGAACAACCACTGTGATTTATCACATAATAGACACAACTCTGCCTGTACCATAAAACAGTAACAGCTCTTTGATTCATAAAGTGCTTAACATTGTCTGCTCCACTGAGGAAATCTTTCTATACATTTAGATTGACATGTACACCTAACCCATAGAATTGTAAGTATTTTTTAAAGTGACTGACCTCCTATTAATGTAGTCTGATTTGGAGATGTTTATACAATCCCAGTGTCCTATCTCATTGGCCTGTTACCTCATCCATAAAACTGAAATTGTATTTGTTCTTCGCAGTCCACTGAGTTGCTAAACAACTTAAATGAAATACATATTATTCATCTGCCTTAAAAAGTGCTACGTAACAGGTAGCATTATTATTGTCATTATTATTAAGGACAGGCCCCAAAAGAACGATTTTGGGTTACTATTAAATTAAACTTTAATAATCTGAGAATTTTGTGAAAGCCCTTGTGATATTGAAACACCTAATTTGTAATCCAAAACAGACTCTAAATTGCTGGGGGGTAAGGCTCTTCTCTGTAAAGCCTCTAATGAAATAACTCAATGCCATAACAGATACATTTCCAAAGTAAGGAGCAGAGCAAGAAGGAAATGAACACGTATGGAGTTCTAATATGTGTCAGGTATTGTTTCAGGTGCCTTTTTTTTTTTTTTTTGGAGATGGAGTCTCACTCTGTCGCCCAGGCCGGAGTGAAACAGTGCGACCTCGGCTCACTGCGATCTCTACCTCCCAGGTTCAAGTGGTTCTCCTGCCCCATCCTCCCAATTAGCTGGAATTACAGGCGTGTGCCACCACACCTGGCTAGTAGAGACAGGGTTTCACCACTTCGGCTGGGCTCGCCTTGAACTTCTGACCTCAAGTGATCCACCTGCCTTGGCCTCTCAAAGTGTTGGGATTACAGGCATGAGCCACCGCGCCCAGTCTGTTTTAGGTGTTTTATATGTCATTTCAATTAATCCAATAATTTCATGAGGGAGGTACTATCCACATTTTACATTTAAATAAACTAAGTTCCAAGAGGTTAAGTAACCTTTCCAGGTTATAAAATTACTTTCTGACAAAGCCATTAATTCAAAGTTAAGTACATCTGACTAAAAAGTCTTGGGTACCACATGCATTTTCAATCTATATGTTACATCAATAAAAGAATGGGTAGCATGCCCACACATGTAAAAATCTGTTTTAATAGTAAAAACAAAACAGAAAAGTAAAAAGACTTAGTAACATATTAATGTCAGCGAGTATTCCAAAAAAAAAAAAAAAAACTGACTGGATATAGAGGAATACAATTCACAAAAGTGAGCTCTGGAAGATAAGACTAGGAAAAAAAGGTGGGGCAGGGAGAAGGAAGAACACAGAAAGCCAAGAATGTTAGGCTATAGAATATGGATTTAGAAATTAGGAAACCATAAAAGGTGAGATAACTAATGAAAATTATACTTTAAGAAAATTAATGTTGGGCCAGGCAGGGTGGCTCATGCCTGTAATCCCGGCACTTCAGGAGGCTGAGGTTGGTGGATCACCTGAGGTCACGAGTTTGAGATCCGACTGGCCAACATGGTGAAACCCCATCTCTACTAAAAATACAGAAATTAGCTGGGCCTGGTGGCACGCACCTGTAATCCCAGCTACTCAGGAGGCTGAGGCAGGAGACACTTGAACCTGGGAGGCAGAGGTTGCAGTGAGCCAAGACTGTGTCACCGCACTCCAGCCTGGGTGACAGAGCAAGACTCCTTCTCAAAAACAAACAAACAAACAAAAACAAACAAAAAATTAACGTTGGTCTAATTTAGAATTGTTTTGATGCGGAGAAGTGAACTACAGTTAAGGAACTGTAAGGCTGAGTGTGATAAAAGCTTGAACCCTAATAGTGACTGTGGAAACAAGATCTGGAGCAGAATAGGATGTGAAAGGTAATGGGGGTGAAGTCAATTAATAAATATTCACTTTATTCAACCCATTATCTGTCAACCACTCCCTTTACCTTCATTTTATCTGCACTTTATTCATAAGAGTGAAGGAAACCCCAATTAAAAACTTAACTGTTAGTGAGCAATCTCTTAAAATTTAGCTTCAAGTGTAACAAGTTTACCTTCATGGCAAAACTAGACGGCATCACATTCTTAGGCCACTCAAATTCTGTTGTATGAATTCGTATGCCAGATTCAAGTAAAAGTGTAGCTTTGAAGTCCGGTCTGTAGAAGAAAAAAGTCAAATTTTTCTTTAGGGTATATGCCAAAGCTAATTGTTAAACAGACTTAAAATGCAGGTTAAAAAAAAAATCAGTAATCTCATACTTAATTGCCAAAGAGAAAATAAGCCTATAAAATGTTCTTACTTTTGAAGACGAATAAGATATGTCTTATTATCCACATCATAAACATTGTTTACTCTCATTCCTAGCAAGCTGCAAAGATAAAGGAAACATGTAACATATCACACTATTGCCTGAAACATAAAACTACACATAATTTAATAAAAGCTTCGAAAGAGCGGATCTCAGTCTCTAAGGATATGGGGTCAGCCGGGGAGCAGAGTCTGAAAGTCATTTGGGCATTCAGTTCAAAACTTAAGAGTAACGATTTAAAAACAAAAGTGGTCTATCAGCTCTAGGAACAACACACTATAGCTTGCGTCTTCCAAATGACCCAATTTTTGGGGAGAAATACAGTAAAATATAATCCAATTAATTTATTACAAGGGAGAAAAAAAAGATAAAAGAGGGCCCGAAAACATGACAAAGCTCACACGGCTGAATAACAGAATCCAGACTAGAATCCAGATCTCAGTCCAAATCTGCTCAATCCAGCTAAAACGGCGATGCTCTCTCTCTCTCTGGGGTGAGGGGCGGGAGGTGTTCAAGAAACCAAGCCTCCAGTCGGGAAACCTCTGGAGCAAACCGGCGTCTCGTGTTTTACCAAACGTTTCCTGCCCGACCCGGACAACCCAGGCCAACAACGCAAGAGCGTCGCGCTAGCAGGGCAAGCCAGAGAGCTGGGAGGACGCGGGGAATGGAGCACGAGGTGCCTAGGACCCCCAGGGGTATCCTAAGGGCCACGGGAAAGACACCACACGCCTGCCCACTCAGGCCTAGGCAGGTCCACAGACGCAGTAGGAAATAAGGTAACACATCAAGCCGGTCTGTTTGCGTCATGGGACCCCGGCCTCTGCCTCCTGCACTCCCCGCACGAGCCTGGTCACTTAGGGGACTGTACCTAGCATTCAGCTCCGCGAGTACGGCGCGGAGGTCAATGGTGCTAAAGCGGGTCTTCATGGCGAGGTCCGAGGGTCACTACCGCAATTTCCTCTACTGCCCGGCCGGACTCGACGCCGCTTCTCTTCCGCGCAGGCGCTGTTGGCGGAGCTCTACGGCCGCGCAGAAGACCCAATATTCCTTGAGGCGAACGTATTTGTGTCGCTTTTCTGAAGATTTCGATTGTCAAGTTGCAGTTGACTCTCTTCATTGTACCAAAACTCAAATTCGAATAAAGATCCAAACTGTTCTCTTGAAACTTCATTCCTTCCTAGAACCCTTACGGACCAGTCTGGTTACCTTGCCCCTTTGCGTTTCGGGCTCAAGCCAGCCTTCATAGTGACCCCTGCTGGTCGAAACAATTTTCGAGATGATTATTAGGAGTATTTGCCCACAGGGGGGCCGTAGGGCTCAGTGTAGACGAGCAAGGACCCCTTTCTGCGCGCTTACTTTGACATAAGATTTTGAAATGTAACGAAACGGAACTGCTTCGGTCCTTCTAAGATTATCCTCAACGATCAAGGCGAACTCTCAAAACGGAGTTCCTATTTGGATGGGTCCTGCTCTCTGAAAGAGCATTCTGCAGTTGATTACAGGATTCTCATCGAACCTCGGTCTTGGTACACCTGAGACTCACCGCAGTACCTTGTGTACCATCGGTGCTCCATGAACACTTGGCAACATGAATGTGCAAGTGTTTAGCTAGATAATGGTGAAATAAGATAAAAATAAAAATAAGAAGATTCCCAATGGGGGTGGGGTGGGAGGGGGGAGTCACAGTGTAGTGAGGAAAATAGTCCTGTAAGAATGTAAATTCTGCATTTCTTTTGTCTTAGGATAGATGCGTGGGAAGAAAGGATACTTTATAAGGTGAGAACTCAAAAGAGGCAGGGTCTCACTATGTTGCCCAGGCTGGAGTGCAGTGGCTATTCACAGGCGCAATCCCACTACTGATCAGCACGGGGGTTTTGACCTGCTCCGTTTCCGACCTGGGCCGGTTCACCCCTCCTTAGGCAACCTGGTGGTCCCCCGCTCCCGGGAGGTCACCATATTGATGCCAAACTTAGTGCGGACACCCGATCGGCATAGCGCACTACAGCCCAGAACTCCTGAACTCAAGGGATCCGCCAGCCTCAGCCTCCCGAGTAGCTGGGACTACAGGCACGCGCCACCGCGCCCGGCGCTCGGCGTCGCTGCAAAGAGCTGCTAGGGGCTTGCAGGCTACACATGGTAGCAACCAGAATTCCTACCACCAGAAGGCGACTCTAAACAGAAAGGGCGCCGCTGCTATTTCAGAAGAACTGGTATCAGTAGATGCAAAAATGGCTACAGCACATACTGCACAGCATTACTGTCATACGGTACAGTAAACCATACAGAATGGCCCAAAATATGAAAGCACTGGCGAGAATGTGGAGAAAAGGGAACTTTTGTATGCTGTTGATGGGAATGTAAATTAGAGCTATTGTGCAAAACAGTATAAAGGCTCCTCACAAAATTAAGAATAGAATTACCATGTGATCTAGCAACAAAATCGCTATCCTGAAGATATATGTTCATGTTCATTGCAGCATTATTCACAATAGCCAAGATATAGGGATAATCTACTTTTCATCAATGGATGAACGGATGAGTGCAAATATATATGTACACACACACACACACATACATACAGTGGAATATTATTCAGCTTTTAAAAAAGAAATAAATCTTGCTGTATGCAACTGGCATGGATTTAACAACATGGATGAACCTGGAGGACATTATGCTAAGTGAAATAAGCCAGACACAAAAAGACAAATACTGCATGATCTCACTTATACGTGGAATCTAGAAGTTTCTCATAGAAACAGAGAGTAGAAATGTGGTTTCCAGGACTTGGGAAGTGGGGGAAATGGGAAGACACTGGTCAAAATGCACAAACTTTCGGTTATAAGTGGAATAAGTTCTGGAGACTTAATGTACAGCATGCTGATTATAGTTCATAGTAACGTATTGTATGCTTGAAATTTGCACGGGAACAGAAAAACAAATACCGTATGTTCTCACTTATAAATGGGAGCTGAATGATGAGAACACATGGACCCATGGAGGGGAACAGCATACACTGGGGCTTATCAGAGGGTGGAGAATGGGAGGAGGGAGAGGGTCAGCAAAAATAACTAATGGGTACTAGGTTTAATACCTGGGTGATGAAATAATCTGTAAAACAAACCCCATGACACAAATTTACCTATATAACAAACCTGCACATATACCCCATAAACTTAAAATAAAAGTTAAATTAAAATAAAAAACAGAAATTTGCTAAGAAAGTGGATCTCAAATACACACATACGAAGTGTGAGGTTATGGATGTGTTAATTGGCTTCATTGCAGTAATCATCTCACAGTGCATACATACATCAAAACATCACATGGCTGGGCCGGATGGCTCACACCTATAATTCCAACACCTTGGGAGGCCAAGGCTGGCAGATGGCTTGAGCCCAGAAGACCAGCCCGGACATCATAGTGAGGCCCCCTCAGCAATCTGCACAAAAAAATAAAAAAATTAGCCAGGTGTGATGGCATGTACCTATGGTCCCAGCTACATGGGAGGCTGAGGCAGGAGGATCCTTTCAGCCCAGGAGGTCAAGGCATGATGGCCATAATTGTGCCACCACACTCCAGCAGGAGCTTCAGAGTAACACCCTGTCTAATAATTAAAAAAAAAAAAAAAATTGGCCGGGTGCAGTGGCTCACGCCTGTAATCCCAGCACTTTGGGAGGCCGAGGTGGGTGTATAACCTGAGGTCAGGAGTTCAAGATCAGCCTGGTCAACATGCTGAAACCCTGTCTCTACTAAAAATACAAAAATTAGCCAGGCGTGGTGGCATGTCTATAATCCCAGCTACTTGGGAGGCTGAGGCAGGAGAATCACTTGAACCCAGGAGGTGGAGGTTGCAAAGAGTTGAGACTGCACCATTGTACTCTAGCCTGGGCAACAAGAGGGAAACCCTGTCTCAAAAAAAAAAAAAAAAAAAATATATATATATATACACCTCAAATATATGCAAATTTTATTTGTTGCCATAATTCATTTTACACTGCTATAACAGAACACCACAAACTAAGTAATTTATAAAAAACATAAATTTAGTTTTTTAGTTCTGGAGACTAGGAAGTCCAAGATCAAAGGACTGGCATCTTGAAAGGGCTTTCTTGGTGTTACATCCCATGGTGGAAGGGCAATGAGAGAATGAGAGAGACAAGAGGACCAAACTCATCCTTTTATAAGGAAACCATTCCCATTTATTTTTTCAGTAGCCCTAAACTAAGCCCCAGGCACTGTCTTATATAAAGTATTTTAGTCTCTTATAAGCTTGGCATTAACCATCACTATGTTTGGCCTCATCAATAGATGTCTGGGATCTAGAATGAGAGATGGGATTTTTCAGTCCTATGCTTAGAGAGTAAATCAGAGATAGAATACTTTGTTGTGTACTGGGGAGTCATATTTTCCCAGAAAGATATACAAATGGAACAAACAGAATAGTGAAATTCAATTGAAACCATGTAATGCAAGAAATAGTTGTGGTTCTTCTGGGTAAAAATAATGCTAAATTTGTTATTTATAACCCCAAGGGTTAAAGAAAGTACTAATGAGAAAATTTTAGGGCAATGGATTAAATCTTAACATAAGGAAGAACTTTCTAGTAGTCAAGACCATTCAAATATTATTTAGAGATATATTCAGGCATTAAAAACCATTAAGAATAATGAGAATGCCATGAAGTCAGAATAGTGGTTATTTTTTAGAGGAAAGGTACTTGGGTGTGAGTTTCTGGGATGCAGGCAAAGTTCTATTTCTAGATGCCAATTATATAGTTTCTCACTTTATAAATTCCTTAAACTTACATTATGTGTATGTCTTATGCACAGTTTCATATGTACGACACAGCTCACAAAGTTTAAAAAACAAAACAGCCAGGCACAGTGGCTCATGCCTGTAATCCTAGCCCTTTAGGAGACTGAGGCGGGTGGATCACTTGAGCCCAGGAGTTCGAAACCAGCCTGTGCAACATGTTGAAATCCAGTCTCTACAAAAAATATAAGAAACTAGCCAGACGTGGTGGCAGGCACCTGTAGTCCCAGCTACTAAGGAGGCTGAGGTGAGAGGATCACCTGAGCCCAGGAGGTTGAGGCTGCAGTGAGCTGTGAGTGTGCCACTGCACTCCAGCCTGGGTGACTGAGTGAGACCCTGTCTTAAACAGAACAAAACAAAATAAATTTTAAAATGAAATTAAAGAGGCTGGGCACGGTGGCTCACACCTGTAATCCCAGCAATTTGAGAGGCTGAGGCAGGCCCAGATCACCTGAGATCAGGAGTTTGAGACCACCCTGGGCAACATGGTGAAACCCCGTCTCTACTAAAAATACAAAAATTAGCCAGATGTGGTGGCACATGCCTGTAATCCCAGCTACTGGGGAAGCTTAGGCAGGAGAATCACTTGAACCTGGGAGGTGGAGGTTGCAGTGAGTCAAGATTGCAACACTATACTCCAGCCCGGGTGACACAGCGAGCGAGACTCTGTCTCAAAAACAACAACAACAACAACAAAACCAAGAAGTTAAAGAGTAAGTATGATAGAAATCAAAAATGGCCACACATTCTTTAACACTCATGAAGTAGGTTCTGTTCTCTTCCCATCTTTGAATCCAGGCTAGCCTGTGATTCCTTTGACCAACAAAGCATGGTAAACAGAAGTGATACTATGCTATTTTTGGCTCTAGCCTTCAGTAAGACTTGTAGCTTCCAGTTTGGCCTCTTGAAGCTTGAGTTACAATGTTAGAAGTCTAATACCCTACTGTAGAGAGGCCTTGAGTCTACAGGGAGAGGAAGAGGAGCATGTCTTTACAGCCAAGCCTGTCAAGGCAGAGGCATGTGAATGAAGTTATCTTGGGCCCTACAAATTAGACCAGCCACCAGCTGAATACCACAATCAACTTCACCTGGAGCAGAAGAATTGTTCAGCAGAGCTTTGCTCCAAATTCCTGGCCCTCAAAGTCATGAAACCTAATAAAACTTAGTTGTATTTTCAAACTACTAAATGTTGGAGTAGTTTGTTATACGTAATGAATTACACAAAAATAGGCAGAGTTAAGCAAATACATTAAAAAAGAAAGTAAGGGCCGGGCGAGGTGGCTCATGCCTGTAATCCCAGCACTTTGGGAGGCCGAGGCAGGTGGATCACGAGGTCAGGAGTTCAAGACCAGTCTGGCCAAGATGGTGAAACTCCTTCTCTACTTAAAAAAATATAAAAATTAGCCAGGCACGGTGGCAGGTGCCTATAATCCCAGTTACTCGGGAGGCTGAGGCAGAAGAATTGCTTGAACCCGGGAGGCAGAGGTTGCAGTGAGCCGAGATTGCTGCACTCTAGCCTGGGTGACAGAGAAAGACCCCATCTCAAAAAAAAAAAAAAAAAAAGAAAAGAAAGTAAGAGTTCTGCTACATTAAATTTGGCCTAAGCCTGCTGCTGTACTTTGAGTCCCTCAATACTGAACAACAATCCAATTTGGTATGTAAACAAATCGAAAGCTTACGAGTGTATTCTTGTAACAAATAGCTGAGGCTCAGCCATCACAGCTGCCAAACTTCTGCTAATCATAGGCTGCTAATTGAGCAAACCATGTCCAAATAAGGCAAATACTGAGCTGTAACCAATCAAGCTGTTTCAGTATCTCACTTCCCTTCTCTATCTGTGAATATTCTCTGCCCACAATGTGGAACTCTCTGAATCTCTTCTGGTTTTGAGTGCTGTCCTGTTCATGAATATTCTTTGCTCAAAAAAACTCTGAAAAATTTAATTTGTCTGAAGGTTTTTTTTTTTTTTTTTAACAGTTCTCATATTACTAGTAAACAAATTTAACCTGGGCATGGTGGCGTGTGCCTGTAGTTCCAATTGCTTGGAAGGCTGTGGCAAAAGGCTTGAGCCCAGGAGTGGGGCTGCAGTGAGCTATGATCTATGACCATGCCACTGCAATCCAGCCTGGTGATGGAGCAAGACCTCATCTCTTAAAAAAAGAAAAAAAAAATTAGAGTTTTAGAATAAGAAAACATTGTTTTGGACAAAGAATATTATTTTATTTATGTATTTTTTTTGAGACAGAGTCTCACTCTGTCACCCAGACTGCCAGACTGGAGTGCAGTGGCACAATCTCAGCTCACTGCAACCTCCACCTCCCAGGTCCAAGTAATTCTCCTGTCTAAGCCTCCTGAGTAGCTGGGATTACAGGCACACACCACCACACCCAGCTAATTTTTGTATTTTTAGTAGAGACGGGGTTTCACCATGTTGGTCAGGCTGGTCTCAAACTCCTGATCTTGTGATCCGCCTGCCTCAGCTTCCCAAAGTGCTGGGATTACAGGCGTGAGCCACTGTGCCCGGCCTAGGAATGTTATTTTTAAATCAGTGAAGTATGTACTCTAAAAGATAAAAGTCATAAACATGTATGTGAATATTTATATCCTCTTGGCATGGGTGAGACCCTTCAAAGCAAAACACCAAAAGCAGAAAACATAGATGATTAGATTAACAGATCTGAATACATTAAAGCGGTATTTTTTTTGTTTTTGTTTTTGTTTTTTTCAGACCGAGTTTCACTCTTGTTGCCCAGGCTGAGAGTACAATGGCTCACTCTTGGCTCACCTCAGCCTCTGCCTCCCGGGTTCAAGCGATTCTCCTGCCTCAGTCTCCCCAGTAGCTTGGATTATACGCGTGTACCACGACACTTGGCTAATTTTGTATTTTTAGTACAGATGGGGGTTTCTCCATGTTGGTCAGGCTGGTCTTGAACTCCCGACCTCAGGTGATCTGCCCGCCTCGGCCTCCCAAAGTTTTAGGATTACAGGCGTGAGCCACTGTGCCCAGCCCATAAAAGTTTAAAGTCACTATATGTCAAAAATATTCCACCATAACCCTAATCTTAACCCTAAACATAATTAAAAACTTAAAAGTGTAGTCCACACACACACACACGGAAAAAAATATCAATGTGAAAATGTGTTCAACTTAACAGTTGTTTTTTGTTTTTTTTTTAAAGTACAAGTATGTTAAAGAAGACAGTTACTGGCTGGGCACGGTTGAGGTAGGTGCATCACTTGAGGTCAGGAGTTCAAGAAGACAGTTACTGAAAGGATACCTTTCTGACCTCTCAGAGTTTTGTCAGTTACAGACTGAGCTTGAGTCCCCCCATGTATTACTTTCCTATTCTGTGGTAATTTGCTGTATCAAATTACCACAAATTTAGAGGCTTAAACAACATAAATGTATTATTATTATTATTATTATTATTATTATTATTGAGATGGGGTCTCACTCTGTCCCCTTGGCTGGAATGCAGTGGGACACTAACAACTCACTGCAGCCTCAACCTCCTAGGCTCAGGTGATCCTCCCACCTCAGCCTCCCTGGTAGCTGAGACTACAGGCACATACTACCACACATGGTTAATTTTCATATTTTTTGTAGAGACAGGGTTTCACCATTTTGTGCAGGCTGGTCTCCAAATCCTGAGCTCAAGCAATCCACCTGCCTTGGCCTCTCAAAGTGCTGGGAATTACAGGTGTGAGCCACTACACCTGGCCAAATTTATTATTTAAGAGTTCTGGAGATCAGAAGTACCAAATGGGTGAGCAGGGCTGCATTCCTTCTAGAAACTCTTGAAGAGACTCCCTTTCCTTGCCTTTTCCAGCTTCAGGGGGGCTGTCCACATTCCTTGGTTAGTTAGCACATAGATATCTTTGGGGAGGCGGTCATTATGCTGCCTATCACACCTCAGTTCCACAAAGCTGAGTTATCCCAGAGGTCATGGAACTCAGGAAGCAGGAACCCTAGGGCTAATAGAGGCAGCTACTCAAAAGCAGTTCTTACATCCATAGCTAAGTCATTCTGGGTCCAATTCAGGGATCCATTTAGTGAAAAACAAAAGAGATACAAAAATTAGCCAGGCATGGTGGTGTATGCTTTGTAATCCCAGCTACTCGGGAGGCTTGAGGCAGGAGAAGCGCTTGAACCCAGGAGGCAGAGGTTGCAGTGAGCAGAGATCGCTCCCCAGAACTCCAGTCTGGGCGACAGAGCAAGACTCTGTTTCCAAAAAAAAAAAAAAAAAGATATACCAAAATTATTTTGCTTCTTATCTTAAGGTTGGTGAGAAGGTAAAGTTTTTTTTTTTTAATAGCATCTCTACCTATTTTCATTTTGTAAAAATGCATTCATTTGGAGGTGATTTTTTTAATTCTTGAAAAGTTGTCCTGAAGAACTGGAATCAGACTTATTCCATGTGGTTGCAGAGGGCAGACCCAGAAGCAGCCATGGGGGAGATACCTGTTCGATTCAAAGAGGATCTTTTCTGACAGTTATCCTTGTTCAAAATGCAATGAACTACCTCAAAAAAAGAGGGGGGGGGGAATACAATTAGCTTTATAAAAAATTTAGTACGATGCTTCTTTCCTCTTTCATTTTATAGTGAGGAAAATCTGTGTTTAGTGTTTTGAGTCTTTAAACTCCCAGTAGATTATCAGATTAATGTTAAGACTGATGTGAATGCTTAACCAATTTCCACTGGCCCTAAAATGCCTGAATTTAACAGTAAGCCCTCCAAAACAGTTATTTCATATAGATGAAATTTCTAATCACAGACCACCAAGAACTTTTGAAAAATTTAAAGGTTGTCTTCTTTCATAGCTTATTCACTTATCTCTTTTTTAAAAATGAAGCATGATTATGAGATATGCCAAGGACAGCTCAGTGGAGGATGCAGAGGTTTTTGCTCTCATTAACACTGGGTTCAAGACCCAGGTCGCTGGGCGCATCCTTTAAACTCCCTTTGCTTCAATTACTTTTCGGAGTCTAGGTGCTGTTACCTTTTTGGCAATCCGACGGAGAGAGAAGCAAGCGGGGAGACAGGGTGACGCATTCTGCCACGCTGGCCCCTCACCTCTGTCATCACAGGGCGTTCTGGGTTCCTCTGAGAGGAGTTTTTCCCTTATAAAGAGGCAGTAGTGGGGTTCCTCTTCGGAAGATTAGCCCTGCTTGTAGCCAAGTAGAACGAAAGGATTTGTGTGTAAGACTGTTGATTAGCCCGTCTTTGGTCTATAGCATTCTAAAGCAAAAACCTTGACAGGACAGGGGTGAAAGAAGGTGACATCCGTGACAGGAGGTAGGCAGGGAAGCTCAGGTCAGCTCAGTGCAGGGGAATAGTGTTGGTAACTGCAAGCAGCATCCTGAACGGCCGCGGGAAGAACTTGGAAATTCTTAAAGAGAACGTACTTTTTGCTCTCTGTGGTCCGGCAGCCATTTTTTCCGACTGTCTGTGGGTAAACGAGCAGCCCCTGTTGGCTCCGAAGGTAATAACAGCTTTTCGCAGAGACGTTTTGAATATGCGCCGGTAGGGGGCAGCGATGAGGCGGTTGCAAATCCCCAAGCATCCCGTCAATGGGTGAGCTTTAACGCTAAAGGAAACGTAAAATAGTGGATAAATATAAGAGTGGAGAGAGAAAGCCAACTATAAATCTCAGTAACATCTCTCCATATATTATTTTTTCCTTTAGAGGAAGAGAGGACTTGTCTTTAAATGCGCACATTAGTATGCTTTTTAATACGTATGAACCTGAAAGGAGGCAAACTTCTTAACTTCAAAGACACTATCCACTTACAAAGGTACCCTTAATGAGGGAGTGGGGCAAAAGAGACAGGGTCTCGCTATGTTGCCCAGGCTGGAGTGCAGTGGCTATTCACAGGCGCGATCCCACTACTGATCAGCACGGGAGTTTTGACCTGCTCCGTTTCCGACCTGGGCCGGTTCACCCCTCCTTAGGCAACCTGGTGGTCCCCCGCTCCCGGGAGGTCACCATATTGATGCCGAACTTAGTGCGGACACCCGATCGGCATAGCGCACTACAGCCCAGAACTCCTGGGCTCAAGCGATCCTCCCACCTCAGCCTCCCGAGTAGCTGGGACTACAGGCACGCGCCACCGCGCCCGGCGGTCGGAGACGCTGCGAAAAGCTACTAGAAGCTGCAGTGCAGTGACGTCATCGGGGAGCGGGGGAGGTGCCAGGCCGGGCGACGTGAGCTTGGACACACCCACACTGGGCGGTCTGGAGGCCACGTTAGTGGGGCGTCATCCGAGCTGGGCAGCCTTTCTGCCTTACAGGGTTGGGAACCCGGAAGCTTACCAGTGCGGTTGCGGCCGCGGCTCCCGGTGTTTTGATCCGAACACCACGTTCCTGCTTAACAGAAATTGGTCAGTATGCGCTTAACGCTCATAGTGTGGCGTCCGGACACGCAGCGAGAGAAAAACGCAATAACCTGGTCCCTCAGCGTTGCTTGCTTCAACAGGCCTTAAATATGTGCTGCATCTTTTGGGGGTCGTTACTTAAGAGGCAACCATCTGGCTCGAAGTCTTCCATTATTTTCAGCAAGCATTTAGGAGGTGGCTACACTATAAGGAGAATAACCCACAGTAGCAGAGATTGGGAGTCTGCACAGTGCCGAGGCCACTCAGTCTTCACTATTCGAACGAAGGAAGCCTGGGGCAACTGTTTGTTTTCTCTGCCCTGCATGTTAGTTGCCCGTTGTTTTTGGAGAAAAAGCTAGTATCGGGGTATATTGGTGGAAAAACTTGGATTTGGCAGCCTGAAGCCTTTTTTGCGACAAGCTTAGGTTAGGAAGGGATAGAGGGGAGGAAAGAAAAAATAATATTCGACCATAGTAGATCTGCAAAAGCAGACCTTGTATTTGTCCTCTTACCTATAGTCTTTCCTTCACCCCCCACCCCTTGTCTCCTGAAAACCAGTCCAGACTTTCCCCTCCACCTCCGTCCGTGTAGCAGATAACGTTGCTCCTTCCTTCATGGATAAATTGAAGGCCATCAGACAAAAACTTTTCAACTCCTTGCTGCTCTCCCCGCTCTAAATTTATCTTTACACCTTCAGAGAAGAGCACCCTTCTGTTTTCCCCTCCTACCTCAAACCCAGTAGGTCAAAATTCTTCCATCAATCATTTTCACCCATCCTATCTCTCTCTTTCATTTATACAGATTCCAAGCTGCCTTTCTTCTTAAAAAAAAAAAAAAAAAAAAAAAAGCAAGAAAACTCCTTTGACCTTGCCTGTCTTTCTAAATGAAATCTGTCCGTTGTTTTCATGGCTGCACTTCTTCAAACCATGTTCTACAATTGCTACATTTGCTTCTTAACCTTCTGTCTTCAGTCCATAGCCCACCAATCCACTGAAACTATTCTAGCTAAGGCTGCGACACGCAAGCCTCCTAATTGGCAGGTCTAAGGAACCCTTTCTGACATAGGTGACATAATTTACCACCAATCTCTATCACTTGTGACTGCTATTTCCTCCCTGAACGTTTCTTCTCCCTGGTTCTTGTTCACAGCCCCTGATATTTCCTCCCAGGCTCTCTCTTCTGCCCACCCAGCAAATGTTTTTGTTCCTTACAGTTCCCTCCTAAATGTTCTCTGTTCTCTCACCGTGTTCTTCATGAGTGATGTAATCAATTCTCAAGGCTCTCAAATCTGTACTTCCAATCTGATGCTGTTTCCAGAGCTTCAGATTCACAGTTTTAGTTGCCTTCTGGATGTCACCTTGAAATCATTCAAAACTTCAAATTCAGTATTTGCAAACAAAACTGATCTTCTCCTCTTCCTCCAAGCTTGCCCAATTTTTCTTTTTATCAATGTGTTTATTTTTTGAAACAGAGTCGTGCTCTGTTGCCCAGGCTGGAGTGCAGTGGCACGATCTCGGCTCACTGCAACTTCCGCCTCCTGGATTCAAGCGATTCTCCTGCTGCAGCCTCCTCAGTAGCTGGGATTACAGGTGCCCACCACCAAACCCAGCTAATTTTTGTATTTTCAGTAAAGATGGGGTTTCACCATGTTGGCCAGGCTGGTCTTGAACTCCTGACCTCGTGATCCACCTGTCTCGGCCTCCCAAAGTGCTGGGATTATAGGCGTGAGCCACCATCCCTGGCTCATCAGTATGTTTAGTTGCTCACTTCAGAACTCTCAGAGTCATCCTTGACTACTATTTCATCCATTCAATACCAAATATTTACTTTTTACTTATCCAATGACAGGCACTGTACTAGGTGATAGAGATGTGGTGGTGAAGAGAAGAGACACAGTGGAAGAGACAGACAAAAACTTAGCAAAAAAAATTATAATTTCAAACTGATAAGTGCTGGTGAAGGAAGCACAGTACTGAGATATAAACAATGGTGGTAGGAAGCAGGTGGGGCACGTGCTTTCGAGAATGTAGTCAGGTAAGCCTCTTTTAGGAGGTATCATTTAAATTAGGGCCTGAAGAATGAGGCATCGGTTAAGGTACATTGATTGTAAACAAGGGCTGTCTATAAACTGAAGTAAACGAACCTGTCTTTAGGAAATTCAGAAGAAAGAAAATTATCTCAAGGAAGTTGGTCAGTAGAAAATGGGCAGATCATGAAATGTTAGTTGTCCCCCAAAGTCGGTTCTCCCCTTTTACATTGCTAATACATCGCTACTTGGATACATGAAATCCCAGCTAGAGACCACATTGCCCGGATTTCCTTACAACCAAGTGTGGTCAAGTTCTCACTAATGGAGTATGAATGAAAGTTGTATGTGCACTCTGCATCACTTGCTTAAAAAGAAATCCGTTGCCCTCTACTTTCGCTCTTTTGGCCTTCTCCAGCGCTAGGTGGCGCCAGTGCAGATCCACTGCAGTGCCCCACCTTTAACCATGCAAATTAGGAAAAATACCAAGGGTAAAGAGGAAAGAAACCAGTGAATGCAGGATTGGAAAACAAAACAAAACAAAAAACAAAACAAAAAAACAACCAAACCAAACCAAAATAAAACCAAAACAGCAGAGTCCATGGATGAATTAATGAAGCTGAGCCACCCTATAGCCTCCACCACTCCTACCTCTGGACTGTTAGATGAGAAATAAGCTTCCGTCTCAATTAAATCACTATATTTTGGGATCTCTTTATTATTACAGCATACTCTGTATAACTAATAGAGGGAGATTTGCAGAAGAAAATCCTGGATAAGCAAAACTCAGAGCAGGAACCAAAAGAGCTCCAGGTATCTACAGGGCACCCCAATGGGATGAACCACCCTCAGTATCCTCTAAGAAGAGTCTGATTTTCTAGTTTGAGTTCTGTATTCTTCTACAATCTGTATTTATATGCATACTTATTTTTATTTTTATTATTTATTTATTTATTTATTTATTTTTTGTGACAGAGTTTCGCTCCAGTTGCCCAAGCTGGAGTGCAATGGTGTGATCTCAGCTCACTGCAACCTCTGCCTCCTGGGTTCAAGTGATTCTCCTGCCTCAGCCTCCCGAGTAGCTGGGATTACAGGCACATGCCACCACGCCCGGCTAATTTTTTGTATTTTTAGTAGAAATGGGGTTTCACCATGTTAGCCAGGCTGGTCTTGAACTCCTGATCTTAGGTGATCCACCCGCCTCAGCCTCCCAAAGTGCTGGCCTTACAGGCGTGAGCCACCACGCCTGGCCATGCATACCTATTTTTATTATAATTATGTTGTAAATGAAACATCTGTGTCTCGCTTTTCTTTCCCACGTCACTATGCTTTTGGTGGCAGTATAATCTTTTATTATTATTATTATTTGAGACAGAGTCTCGCTCTGTCTCCCAGGCTGGAGTGCAGTATACGACCTCAGCTCACTGCAACCACCACCTTCCCAGTTCAAACGATTCTCCTGCCTCAGCCTCCTGAGTAGCTGGGACTACAGGCAGGCTTCACCACACCCAGCTAATTTTTGTATTTTTAGTAGAGATGAGGGTTTCACCATGTTGGCCAGGCTGGTCTCGGACACCTGGCCTCAGGTGATCTGCCCGCCTCGGCCTCCCAAAGTGCCGGGATTACAAGTGTGAGCCACTGCTCCCGGCCAGGTGGCCCTATAATCTTTTGACTTGATTCATCACAATTTATGACTATTTAAATTGAACCACTATCAGTCACACTAATCACCACTTTATTATTCTATATATTTCACCTGTATTGTTTTATGAATTAGTGATCGGCATAGTATCCAGTGCTAAGTCAGCTATGCACAACCTGGAATCAGCCGTTTTTTTTTTTGTTTTTTTTTTTTTTTTTGAGACGGAGTCTTGCTCTGTCGCCCAAGCTGGAGTGCAGTGATCTCAGCTCATTGCAAGCTTTGGCTCCCGGGTTCACGCCATTCTCCTGCCTCAGTCTCCCGAGTAGCTGGGACTACAGGCGCCCGCCACCACGCCCAGCTAATATTTTTTCTTGTATTTTTAGTAGAGACGGGGTTTCACCGTGTTAGCCAGGATGTTCTCGATCTCCTGATCTCGTGATCCGCCCGCCTCGGCCTCCCAAAGTGCTGGGATTACAGGCGTGAGCCACCGCGCCTGGCCAGCCGTTTGCTTTTTAACAGTGCAGAAAACAAGGCCATGTCTGGCTGTATGGGGCTTTGCATGTTCAAAATGTAACCTCTATACGGCCGCGCGCAGTGGCTCACGCCTGTAATCCTAGCACTTTGTGAGGCCCCGGCAGGCGGATCACTTGAGGGCAGGAGTTCGAGGCCAGCCTGGCCAACAGGGTGAAACCCCATCTCTACTAAAAATACAAAAATTAGCTTGGCCTGGTGGCGCGCGCCTGTAGTCCCAGTTATTCAGGAGGCTAAGGCAGGAGAATCGCTTGAACCCGGGAAAAGGAGGTTGCAGTAAGCCAAGACGTGCAACTGCATTCCAGTCTGGGCAACAGAGCAAGACTCCGTCTCAAAAAAAAAAAAAAAAAAAACAGTAACCTGTATGAAAGTTAATTTTGTGGCACTAAACATTAGAGTAGATAATAACCTCATCTCAAATGGGATGTTTCAATCTGTTTACAAAAAACTCCATGCCATGGAGCTCAAAAGTTTGTAAATTAGTCCTTTGGAGACGTTAAACAAAGAGCATGGAGTCATACGAAAAGGCTTTCTGCCCTGGTAAGGGAAGAAGGCTTGTGGGCAGGTTGAGTCTGGTCCTTGAGTTCTCAGCTTTCACCAGGGAAGGAGTACCAGACAAGGCTGAGGCGGAACCTGAGCCGCACAGGCCCCGATTGCTGGGCCGTGAGAGAACACCCGAGGAGGGGGCCCAACGCAGCTGAAGAAAAGACGACGTGGAGGTCATAGACGACCAAAAGAAAGGGGCGCACCGCGGACACTATCGCCAGCCGGACCCCAGATCAACAGAAATAGAAAAGGAGCCGGGGTCTCCAAACTGCAGGATGGGGCCCCAGGGCAAAGGAATGAGCCGCCGGCGGAAGCGTGGGGGAGAGGCGGGGCTGCCGGCGGGGTGTGGGAGAGGCGGGGCTGCCGGCGGGGTGTGGGAGAGGCGGGGCTGCCGGCGGGATGTGGGAGAGGCGGGGCTGCCGGCGGGGTGTGGGAGAGGCGGGGCCACCAGCAAGTGGGCGGGCGGGAGGCGGGGCCGCAGACGGGGTGTGGAAGAAGTGGGGCCGCCAGCAACAGGGAGGGGAGGGAGGCGGGGCCGCCGGCGGGGCGCGGTGAAGAGGCAGGGCCGCCAGAGGGCCCCGCAGACAAATTACCCAGGGTGAGCTCGGTCACCTGGGTGTGCACGGCGCCCGCAGTTCCCCCACCCTTGACACAGTGCCTGTTCTTCGCAGCTCGCTGCAGCGGAGTCATCTACTGCGGCTGGCAGGATTTTCATTGCGACGGGTTGTTATGTGCATTTTAGGACATACCCCGTGGGTTGTCCCTGATTCCATTACATTTAATAAACAAGCAGTGGATTAACCGGAATTACAGTTTGACAGAAAACACGTTTTCTTCTGGACAACACCCTGCGTGTAGGAAGAGCCTTTAATATGGTTGATACACAATCTTTAATCGATCCAGAAACACATTTCTTGTGACAGGCTTTTAAATATCAGAATAAATCCTAAGAGTGAACAGTTGAAGTTACTTATCCAATGTTACACTGCTAGGCCTATAAATAAACTTGCGGGGTCTATTTTCTCCCATTTGAGTATGCTTTGATTTCCATATGACAGTTCTGCCGAAATGTTTTGACATTTTAGATCTTAGTAGAACTCCATTACTGTACGACTATTTATTACATTGATTCTGATCTGACGTGTAATAAATCATGTCCCCAAACCAAAACTCCATACATTAATATCCTGATATTTAACACACTTTATCCAACTATTGATTCTATCTGTTCACACCAATGTGGTAAAAGCTTTATGTTGTATTTAATTTATTCATTTTGAAAATATTTAAAATGCTTCATTTTCGTTAGCTAACTTTGAAGAGGGCTTCTTTTGTTTGGGGACTCTGTAGATTTAGGCTAATGTCACACGTTCAGAATAATTGGCAAATTGATTTGCCTTTCTTTGACTTTCTATTCTCCAAGCTGATTATATGCTGAGGTTAATACATTCGAACTGGCTGGCAGGGCACGGTGGCTCACGCCTGTAATGCCAGCACTTTGGGAGCTGGAGGTGGGTGGATCACCTGAGGTGAGGAGTTCGAGACCAGCCTGGCCAACATGGTGAAACCCTGTCTCTATTAAAAATACAAAAAAATTAACTGGGTATGGTGGCAGGCGCCTGTAATCCTAGCTACCTGGGAGACAGAGGTTGCAGTGAGCCGAGGTCGCACCATTGCACTCCAGCCTGGGCAATAAGAGCGAAACTCTGTCTCAAAAAATATATATATGTATGTGTATATATATATATATTTGAACGTGCCTAGATTGTGGTAAGAAAACAAATACTTTAAATTGCATACAGCTTTCACTGACTAAGGTAAGAGAGGATCAGGATAACATTATTTGCCTAAACCACTCATTTACTCTTTCAACAAATAAGTATTGAGATCTGCTATGTACTAGGTGTCCCAGTGTGTCGACTATTAGTTAATATGCGGGAAAAATAATAGTTTTGAGAATAAAAGTGTAAAAAATGAAACAATTTGCTTGACATGATGCAGTTTAATCATATATAGGTTTATGTCTATTCATCTTGGACCTGGAAGAGAGGACATAATTTCTGAGTAGAAGAATGACTGGGTTAATGTCTAATTTTGCATGTCCTCTGGCCCCAGCCATGATTAGTATAAAAATCCTAGGGTTTCCCTAGGTCTAGGGGAAGATATTACTCTCCTCACCACCTCCACATAGAGTAATATCTTCCCCTAGACCTCCTCCCCTTATGAACAAATGGAAGAACATTGAGGCTGTAAATGGCCTTTTGAGGTTCATATGACAGTCTACTTTCACTTCTTTTATTTTGGAGGGGGAAATTTTAAGCTTTCGTGCGTGTGGTTTAGACAGTTTTTAAATATTACTTTGTTGAGAGTTTATGATGTGGTGGTTGAACAAATAGCACCATAGGTACTTGCTAGGGGATGCATTACACATATAGTATGTCATCACAATTCACGTTGTTAATAATTAAAAATATATTCTGTTACACTATGGTTTATGTGTATGATTCTTTTTTCCTGAGATGGAGTCTCACTCTGTTGCCCAGGCTGGAGTGCGGTGGCACGATCTCGGCTCACTGCAAACTCTGCCTCCTGTGTTCAAGCAATTCTCCTGCCTCAGCCTCCCGAGTAGCTGGGATTACAGACGTGCACTACTACGCCTGGCTAATTTTTGTTTTTTCAGTAGAGACGGGGTTTCGTTATGTTGGCCAGGCTGGTCTCAAACTCCTACCCTCAAGTGAACCGCCTCCCTCGGCCTCCCAAAGTGCTGGGATTACAGGCGTGAGGCACTGTGCCCTGGCAGTTTATGTGTATGATACATTTCTTTTTTGAGACGGAGTTTCGCTCTTGTTGCCCAGGCTGGAGTGCATGGTGCGATCTTGGCTCAACGCAACCTCCGCCTCCTGGGTTCAAGCGATTCTCCTGCCTCAGCCTCCCAAGTAGCTGGGATTACAGGCATGCGCCACCACGCCTAGCTAATTTTTTTTTTTTTTTGTATTTTTAGTAGAGATGGGGTTTCTCCATGTTGCTCAGGCTAGTCTCAAACTCCTGACCTCAGGTGATCCATCCGCCTAGGCCTTTCAAAGTGCTGGGATTACAGGCATGAGCCACCGCGCCCTGCCTATATGTATGATATTTTATGACCAAAGGAATTCACACTTTTCTCAGGGTTTACTTTCAGGGCTAATGAACTGGAAAAGCAGTCTAATTTATACAGAGAATACTGAAGGCACAAGCTGCCTGTGTCTGTTCAGCTGAAACCCCTTGCTGACAAGGTTCTAATTCATTTTGTGACAGCTCATTTTCCAAGGGAAGTATAACCTGGGGTGTAGGAAGAAACAAATAAAGGCAAAACCACTACACATCAGTTAGAATATTGTTAAAAGAGACAGTCTATAGTCACTGCAATATATGGATAAACAATATTGCATATTACAAGAGTATTTGTATAATCAAAACCATTACATACAAATGCTATTATGATTTTTTTTTTTTTTTTTTTTTTGAGACGGAGTCTTGCTCTGTCACCCAGGCTGGAGTGCAGTGGCGCGATCTCGGCTCACTGCAAGCTCCGCCTCCCGGGTTCACGCCATTCTCCTGCCTCAGCCTCTCCGAGTAGCTGGGACTACAGGCGCCCGCCACCACGCCCGGCTAATTTTTTGTATTTTTGGTAGAGACGGGGTTTCACCGTGGTCTCGATCTCCTGACCTTGTGATCCGCCCGCCTCGGCCTCCCAAAGTGCTGGGATTACAAGCGTGAGCCACCGCACCCGGCTATTATGATTTATTATCATTATAAAAACAAATATTAATGTTCTTGTACATAATAATAATAATATAAACTAGAAGAGTGATTTATCCCCTTTTGAGCATAAGATTTATTAAAATAGTAGGTCCCTTTCTGCATTCATTCATTCATTCATTCACTCTACATCATTAGTCATTAGGGAAATGCAATCAAAACCACAAGAGATACAATTTCATACCTACTAGGATCACTAAAATAACAACAGCAAAACAGAAAATAACAAGTGTTGAACTGGGCAGGTGGTGCATGTCTGTAGGCCTAGCTACTCAGGAGGCTGAGATGGGAGGATCTGTTGAGCCGAGGAGTTCCAGGTCAGCCTGGGCAACATAGCAAGCCCTCTTCTGAAAACAAACAATCGAACAAACAAAAACAACAAAGAAAAGAATAACAAGCGTTGGCAAGGATGTGGAGAAATTGGAACTCTCATACATTGCCAGTGGGAATGTAAAATAGTGCAGCTCCTGTGAAAAACAGTTTGACAGTTCCTCGAAAAGTTAAACATACAATCACCATATGATTGAGTGATTAGACTCCTAGGTATAGACCCTGCAAAGAACCAAAAGCAGGTACTCAAACAGATACGCGCATTAATGTTTGTCACAGCATTATTCACAATAGCCAAAAGGTGGAAACAACTCAACTGTCCATCAACAGATGAATAAGTAAACAAAATGTGATTCATATTCATATTCAGCCATAAAAAGGAATAAGGTTCTGACTCATGCTACAACATAAATGAGCCTTGAAAACATGTAAAGTGAAATAAGCCAGACACTAAAGGACAAATAAATCCATTTATGTGAAATCTGTAGAATAGGCAAATATGTAGAGATAGAAAGTAGACAGAGGTTGGGAATTAAGGTAGGGAATTAGGAATTTTTATCTTATCCTACTTTTCATTTTTTTGAGACAGGGTCCTACTCTGTCACCCAGGCTGGAGGGAAGTGGCTCATTGCAGCATTGAACTCCCCTGGCTCAGGTGATCCTCCCACCTCCAGCCTCCCAGGTAGCTGGGGCTACAGGTGTGTGCCACCACACCTGGCTACTTTCTGCATTTTTTTTTTATAGAGATGGTGTTTCACCATGTTTCCCAGGCTGGAGTTATTACTTAATGGGTATAGAATTTCTGTTTGAGGTGTTGAAAAAGTTTTGGAAATAGTAGTGATGGATGTACAATATTGTGATGGTAATTGATGCTCCTGAATTATACACTTGAAATGGTTGGCCAGGTGCAGTGGCTCACACCTGTAATCCCAGCACTTTGGGAGACCAAAGCAGGCAGATCATGAGGTCAGGAGATCGAGACCATCCTGGCTAACACGGTGAAACCCCATCTCTACTAAAAATACAAAAAATTAGCCAGGCCTGGTGGTTACTCGGGAGGCTGAGGCAGGAGAATGGCATGAACTCGGGAGGTGGAGCTTGCAGTGAGCTGAGATCGCACCACTGCACTCCAGCCTGGGCAACAGAGTAAGACTCCATCTCAAAAAAAAAAAAAAAAAAAAAAAAAAGAAAAGAAAAGAAAAGAAAGAAAAACAAAAAAGAAAAAAGAAATTGGTTAAAATGGCAAATTTTATGTTACATACATTTTAACAGTTGGGCATGTTTGTGTGGGTTCATTTCTGAGTTCTCCGTTGTGTGTCACTGATCTGCTTATTCCTCCATCAAGATGACACAGTCTTGATTACTAGCTATGTAATAAATCTTAAAATTGGGTAGACTGATTCCTCCCACTTTTCTTTTTGAAAATTGCTTTAGCTATTTTAGTTCCTTTGCATTTCCATATAAATTTTAGAATAATCTTGTCTATATCTACAAAATAAATCTTGCTAGGATTCTGATAGGAATTGCACTAAACCTGGAGGAAATTGACATTTTTACCATGCTGAATCTTCCAGTCCATGAACATAATGTATCTTCCCATATGTTTAGATATTATTTTATTTCTTTCGTGTTTTGTAGTTTTTGATATATACATTCTGTATATTTCAATTTTTTTAGTGAATACAAATATTGTATTTAAAATGTTAGCATCCATGTGTTTATTGCCAGTATATAAAATACAGTTGATTATTATTATTATTATTTGTTTTTTTGAGATGTAGTCTCACTCTGTCCCCCAGGCTGGAGTGCAGTGGCACAATCTCGGCTCACTGCAACCTCCGCCTCCCAGGTTCAAGTGATTCTCCTGCCTCAGCCTCCTGAGTAGCTGGGATTACAGGTGTCTGCCACCAGGCCCGGCTAATTTTTTGTATTTTTAGTACAGACAGGGTTTCACTATGTTGGCCAGGCTGGTCTCGAATGCCTGACCCCATGATCCACCCACCGCAGCCTCTCAAAGTGCTGGGATTATAGGTGTGAGCCACCATGCCTGGCTGAAATACAGTTGATTATTGTGGGAGGTTTGTGTTTTCAGATTTCTTGGGATTTTCTATGTAGGAAATAACGTCTTCTGTAAGTAGCAACAGTTTTATTTTTTCCTTCCCAATCTATATGCCTTTTATTAATATTTCACTTTCCAGCCCTAATGCATGGCTAGAACTTTCAGCACCATGTTGAACGAGACCAGTGAGGTTGAACATCTTCCCTTGTTTTGATCTTAGTGGGAAAGCATTCAGTTTTTTACCATTAAGTATGTTAGCTGTAGGGATATTCTTTTCTTTCTTTCCTCTTTGCTTTTTCTTTCTTTCTTTGGAGATTAAAAAAAATCAAATTGGGGAAGTTCTTCTCTATTGCTGTTTTTCATAAAATTTTATACCATGAGTAGGTGCTAAATTTTGTCAAATATTTTTTCTGCCTTCATATAAATGATCAAATGATCTTTCTTTCCTTCCTTCCTTCCCTTCCTTCCTTCCTTTTTCTTTCTTTCTTTTCTTTTCTTTCTTTCTCTCTCTCTCTGTCTCTCTCTCTTTTTTTTTTTTTTTGACAGAGTCTCACTCTGTCGCCCAGGCTGGAGCATGGTAGTGGTGTGATCTTGGCTCGCTGCAACCTCTGCCTCCCAGTTTCAAGCAATTCTACTGCCTCAGCCTCTGGAGTAGCTGGGACTACAGGCACGTGTCACCAAGCCCAGCTAATTTTTGCATTTTTAGTAGAGACAGGGTTTCACAATGTTGGCCAGGCTGGTCTCAAACTCCTGACCTCAAGTGATCTGCCCACCTCAGCCTCCCAAAGTGCTGGGATTATAGGCAAATTTTCTTCTTTATTCCATTGATTGACTGGATTACGTGATTTCCAAATATTCAAACATTCTTGCATCCCTGAAATAAACTCCATTTCATGGTGGTATATGATTATATTTATATATTGCTAAATTTTATTTGCTAATATTTTGTTAAGATTTTTGTATCTGTATGAATTATTAATATAGATGGCTCACACTTGTAATCCCAGCACTTTGGGAGGTCATTTGAGGTCAGGAATTCGAAACCAGCCTGGCCAACATAGTGAAACCCCATCTCTACTAAAAATACAAAAATTAGCTGGGAGTGGTGGCGGGTGCCTATAATCCCAGCTACTAGGGAGGCTGAGGCAAGAGAACTGCTTGAGCCCAGGAGGCCGAGGTTGCAGGGAGCAGAGATCGTGCCACTGCATTTCAGCCTGGGTGACAGAGCAAGACTCCATCTCAATAAATAAATAAATAATAATAATAATAGAATACAAATACAAAAATTAATCAGGCATGGTGGAACACGCCTGTAGTCCCAGCTCCTTGGGAGGCTACGGTATGAGAATTGCTTGAACCTGGGAGGTGGAGGTTGCAGTGAGCAGGATCGCAACAGAAGGAGGCTCTGTCTCAAAAAACAAGAAAAAGGAAATATAGGTCCAGCTGGGTGGGGTGGCTCAAGCCTGTAATCCCAGCACTTTGGGAAGCCGAGGCAGGCAGATCATGAGGGTCAGGAGTTTGAGACCAGCCTGGCCAACATAGTGAAACCCCATCTCAACTAAAAATACAAAAAAAGTAGCCGGGTGTGGTGGCGCATGCCTGTAGTCTCAGCTACTCGGCAGGCTGAGGCAGGAGGCAGAGGTTGCAGTGGGCCGAGATCGAGCCACTACACTGCAGCCTGAGCGACAGAGTGAGACTCCGTCTTAGGAAAAAAAAAAGAAAAGAAAAGAAAGAAAGAAAAAGAAACACATTTGTAATGACTGCTAATTAGAGTATATTCAGAGCAACTTGGATCTATAGTCCTGGTTTGCAGTCCTCAGACTTGGCCCAAGTAAACTCTCTACTTATATTAAGATTGCCTGAGTTTTTTTTCCCTTTAGGTTGATAGCTCTCCACCTGGCCTTTATTACCATTGGTGGAAGTGGGGCTACAGATTTTTCTTTGGTGTTTGGCTGACATGGTTATTTTCTAAAAGTTTTCTCCCTTTTTAGGCTTTCTTCTGGTCCTTTGGCTATCTGTCTTCCTGCCCTTTCCTCATCATTTGGCTAAAGAGAGAAGGCTTTTCTTGGAGCTTCTTTCATATTTCAAGGTTTCAATTTCTTAAGTTCCAGGTTTGGAAGATATGAGGACAAAAGAGCAGCGAGAAACTTACCACTAAGTCATTCCTTGGGTCTCCAGGTCGCTAGCCAGCCTGCCTCCTTCTCTCCAGCTGTCAAAATCTTATGCTTCTTTCATTTGTAATGCCTCGGGTTTTTAGTTGTACTTAGAAAAAGAATTGGAAAAAGTATGCCTACTCTATCTCCCTGGAAGTGAATTCTATTGTATTAATTTTTATGCTTACCTTTTGTTTAGGGCAAATGATACTGGCTGAAAAACTCCAGTGACTGTGATTTTTTTTTTTCTATTCCCACATTAAGACAACTATTGTTATGGTATGAGGAATACATTAAATTATTCTAAGAGCTCTATAAAGCAATTCAAGCACAGGTCAAAAGGCCAGGTCAGGGCCGGGCGCGGTGGCTCAAGCCTGTAATCCCAGGACTTTGGGAGGCCGAGGCGGGTGGATCACGAGGTCAGGAGATCGAGACCATCCTGGCTAACACGGTGAAACCCTGTCTCTACTGAAAATACAAAAAATTAGCCGGGTGTGTTGGCAGGCACCTGTAGTCCCAGCTACTCGGGAGGCTGAGGCAGGAGAATGGCGTGAACCCAGGAGGTGGAGGTTGCGACGAGCCGAGATCGCGCCACTGCACTCCAGCCTGGGGGACAGAGAAAGAGTCCTTCTCAAAAAAAAAAAAAAAAAAAAAAAAAGGCCAGGTCAGGCTGGGAGTGGTGGCTCATGCCTGTAATCCCCCTGTAATCCTAGCAATTTGGGAGGCCAAGGTGGGTGGATTGCTTGAGCTCAGGAGTTCCAGACCAGCCTGGGCAACATGGCGAAACCCCGTCTCTGCAAAAAACACAAAGATTAGCCAGATGTGGCAGCTCACTTCTGTAGTCCAAGCTACTTGGGAGGCTGAGGTGGGAGGATCTCTTGAGCTTTTGAGCCTGGGAAGCAGAGGCTGCAGTGAGCCGACTGTGCCACTGCACTCCAGCCGGGATGACAGAGCCAGACACTGTCTCCAAAAAAAAAAAAAAAAAAAAAATTCCAGGACTTGAGTGCTCTTTATAAACTGAATTACATTTACCAATAGCCCACCCTACCCCTTTAATTCTAATGGTGGTCATATACATATAATTCTCTTGAAGCATTAACATCTATGACTTTGATAGCATTTACTTTAAAATTTTGTTTTGCTTGCACATTGCTTTTTCTTGACGTGTTTTGTAAAACTATTGCCTTTGTTTATAAGTAACAGAAGCCAACTAGAGCTTACTTTAGCAAAAAGAAAAGTAATGTGGCCAGGCACGGTGGCCCATGCCTGTAATCCTAGCACTTCGGGAGGCAGAGGTGGGTAGATCGCTTGAGGGCAGGAATTCAAGACCAACCTGGCCAACATGACAAAAACCCATCTCTACTAAAAATACAAAAATTAGCCGGGCATGGTGGCATGCGTCCGTAGTCCCAGCTACTAGGGAGGCTGAGGCACAAGAATCTCTTGAACCACGAGAATCGCTTAAACCACGGGAGGCGGAGGTTGCAGTGGAGCCAAGATCGCTCCACTGCACTCCAATTGAGCCACAAAGTGAGACTGTCTCAAAAAACAAAACAAAAAACCCCCCCAAAACTAGGGTGTTTCATGAAACTCGGTGATTGGTATGCAGACAGACCCTCCTAGTAAGGGCCTGGAGCGTCAGGAATAGTCTCTGCTTCATCTCTGCTTTCTCCACACATCTGCTTCTTTCTTTCTCCCTGAAAACTAACCTCTGTCTGCCTCCCAGTACTCAAAACAGGAATATGGCTGTGACATGGTCTCTAGTTAGTAAGATGCATCCACTGGGAAAAGACGGACTGGCACAGTATTTCTTCAGATCTGATTCTAAATTCTCAGGAATAAAAATCCAGGCTGGGCGTGGTGGCTCACACCTGTAATCCCAGCACTTTGGGATCCCAACGCAGGTGGATCATTGGAGGCCGGGAGTTTGAGACCATCCTGGCCAGCACGGTGAAACCCCATCTCTACTAAAATTACAAAAATTAGCCAGATGTGGTGGCACGTGCCTGTAATCCCACCTACTTGGGAGGTTGAGGCATGAGAATCGCTCAAATCCAGGAGGTGGAGGCTGCAGTGAGCCAAGATTGTGCCATTGCACTCTAGCCTGGGCAACAGAGTAAGACCCTGTCTCAAAAAAAAAAAAAATCCAATTAGCCAATTAGGATAATGAGTCTACCTGTGGTCCAGTTGGTATGGCCAGAGATGTACATGCTGAAGAATCCCACAGAAAATCCAGGACTGCTAGGAGTCTACTCCTGTATTCCTGTAGATGGGGGTGGCAGTTTCTAAAGACATCCTAAGAGTGTTAAACATATCCTAAGAGTGTTAAACACATTGAGTAACTTGCTCTACTCCTAGAATCTTTGATATACTGTTAAAGATTTATCCACATCAAAATTGTTATGATGTTCCAGGTTAGCCTTCTAATGTAACTATGTAAGTACATTGAATTCATGATTTCTTTTTCCTGTAATGTTAAAAAGATATAATAAGCAGCAGAAAGACCCATTTTTACATTTGTAAATGAAACTGCTTCAAGGGCTCTAGAACTTTCCTTTTCTGGCATTAATTCAGTTAATTTGGAAAGTCGGCCCACAGGGTAGCTGACCTTCATCCCATAGTGAGACAGCAGAGGAACTCTTGCCCTAATTCACCAGAGAGGGGCATAACCCCCAATGACCCAGGTTTAAGAAACTGTAATGTTACCTCTGAAGCCAGTCTTTTTTTTTTGAGATGGAGTCTCACTCTGTCGCCCAGGCTGGACTAGAGTGCAATGGCGTGATTTCAGCTCACTGCAACCTCCACCTCCTTGGTTCAAGCGATTCTCCTGCCTCAGCCTCCTGTGTAGCTGGGATTACAGGCCGGCACCACCACACCCAGCTAATTTTTGTATTTTTAGTAGAGACGGGGTTTCACCAAGTTGGCCAGGCTGGTCTGGAACTCCTGACCTCAGGTGATCCACCTGCCTTGGCCTCCCAAAGTGCTGGGATTACAGGTGTGAGCCACCACACCCAGCCTGAAGCCAGTCTTTAACTCAGCAGATTATGCTATTTGACTATTATTTGTGGACATATAATCGATTTTATTTTTATTTTTGAGACAGAGTCTCTTTCTAACTCTACTGGAAGATAAATCTTTCTTACTTGAAATGGAAACAAACTCATGAATTGTGTCCCACTTAGTCCTTGTAAAATTGTTGTAACATTTACCTAGGATTTTATAACCATTTCCACACTCATAAATCTTGGTCATTGTGCTCAAAATTGTATCTTAAAGTAGGAGCTACTACAGACAATTATATGCTGATAGTTCAAAGGTTCTGAACAGCATAGAAGCTGCTCCATTGTTTCTTCTTGGTATATATACTATGTGTGTTTATAAAGTAAAATTTAAAAAGAGGACATGGAGCAGGAAATTTCACATGAACCTACCTGGTTATAATTTTCTAAGGAATTTTACCTTTCCATCCTAAATCTGGGTTTTGGATTAAGATATCGTTTACAACACTGCCAAGCTCTACTTTTCAATACAACTCTCTTCTTTTCCTTCCTTCCTTTTCTTCCTTTCTTCTTGTTTATTTTCTTTCTCTTCCCCATTCATTTTTTATTAATTCATTTATTCTCTCTTTGAAACAGCACTATGAAGCATCTAAAGTTATTATTATTACTATTATTTTTGAGACGGAGTTTCGCTCTTGCTGCCCAGGGTGGAGTGCAGTGGTGTGATCTCGGCTCACTGCAACCTCCGCCTCCTGGGTTCCACTGATTCTCGTGCCTCAACCTCCCGAGTAGCTGGGATTACAGGCATGTGCCACCACGCCCAGCTAATTTTGTATTTTTAGTAGAGATGGGGTTCCTCTATGTTGGTCAGGATGGTCTTGAACTCCCGACCTCAGGTGATCCGCCCACCTCGGCCTCCCAAAGTGCTGGGATTAGAGGAGTGAGCCACCACGCCCGGCCTGTTATTATTTTTTGAGATGGAGTCTCAGTCTGTCGCCCAGGCTGGAGTGCAATGGCACGATCTCAGCTCACTGCAAGCTCTACCTCCTGGGTTCACACCATTCTCCTGCCTCAGCCTCCAGAGTAGCTGGGACTACAGGAGCCTGCAACCATGCCCGGCTAATTTTTTTTTTTTTTTTTTGTAATTTTAGTAGAGATGGGGTTTCACCGTGTTAGCTAGGATGGTCTCGATCTCCTGACCTCGTGATCCGCCTGCCTTGGTCTCCCAAAGTGCTGGGATTACAGGCGTGAGCCACTGCACCCGGCTCTGTTTTTATTATTTTATATTTATTTATTTTTGAGACCTAATTAAAAAAATTTTTTTGGTAGAGATTGGGTCTCGCTATGTTGCCCAGGCTGACCTTGAACTACTGGCCTCGAGGGATCCTCCTGCCTCAGCCTCCTGCATAGCTGAGATTACAGACATGAATCACTATGCCTGGCAGGATTAGCAATTTTTCTAAAGGTACACTTTCTTATAACTTTTTATTTACACTTTATTTCTACTGCTAATAGATTTTCCAGGATTTATCCCTTCTTTAAAATAGTGTTCAATTCTGGGTAAGCCTGATCTAAGGGTTTGAAATGATAAATGGGATAAAATCATCATCAAACAAATGCATGGTCAGACCACCTTTGTCATGTGGTCAGAGTCATCTTTGGTACTTGATGGGATAAAACGAAATACCTGACAGGGTCTTACGGAATGAGTGATTTTTTTTTTTTTTTTTTTTTTTTGAGACGGAGTCTTGCTCTGTCGCCCAGGCTGGAGTGCAGTGGCGCAATCTCGGCTCACTGCAAGCTCCGCCTCCCGGGTTCACGCCATTCTCCTGCCTCAGCCTCTCCGAGTAGCTGGGACTACAGGCGCCCACCACCACGCCCGGCTAATTTTTTGTATTTTTAGTAGAGACGGGGTTTCACCGTGGTCTCGATCTCCTGACCTTGTGATCCGCCCGCCTCAGCTTCCCAAAGTGCTGGGATTACAAGCGTGAGCCACCGCGCCCGGCAGGAATGAGTGATTTTTAAGAACTATAAGAATTCAGAAATTAGGGTAAACAGTGTGTGGTACTATTGTTAGAGAATACATTAATTTCAATTTAAAAACAGAGGGCCGGGTGAGGTGGCTTACGCCTGTGGTCCCAGCACTTTGGGAGGCCAAGGTGGGTGGATCACGAGGTCAGGAGTTCAAGACCAGCGTGGCCAATATGGTGAAACCATCTCTACTAAAAATACAAAAATTAGCTGGGCATGGTGGCACATGCCTGTAGTCCTAGCTGCTCAGGAGGCTGAAGCAGGAGAATCACATGAGCCCGGGAGATGAAGGTTGCAGTGGGTCGAGATTGCGCCACTGAACTACAGCCTGGGTGACCAAGCAAGACGCCGTCTCAAAGACAAAAAACAACAACAAAAAAACATTAGGTCTAAGCCATTTTTTACAAGTAAGCATATTTCTTATGAGATATAGTATTGGCTGGGTGCAGTGGCTTAGGCCTGTAATTCCGGCACTTTTGGAGGCTGAAGCAGGAGGACTGCTTGAGTCCAGGAGTTTGAGACCAGCCTGGGTTATAGTGAGGTCCTGTGTCTACAAAAAATAATGATAAATAAATGAATAAAAATTATAGTATTTTATTTATACTATTTTAGTCAGGAATATCATAAACGTGGTTGTTGAAGAGGTTAAAAATTATGAAATGGCATTCTCTAGGGAAGCCTGGTTTGCATGTAAATTCCAGAAATCTCTTCATTTACAGGCTTTGACTCAAAAAGTAGAGAAGATTTTTCTATACTTAGCTGTTGGAGCATTCATCTGTTTAAAATTTAAAACACAACCCAGGCCAGGCCTGGTGGCTCATGTTTCTAATCCCAGCACTTTGGGAGGCCGAGACCTGCGGATCACTTGAGGCTTGAGGTTGAGTTTGAGACCAGCCTGGCCAATACGGTGAAACCCCGTCTCTACTAAAAATACAAAAATTGACCAGGCATGGGGGTGCATGTCTGTAGTTCCAGCTACTTGGGAGGCTGAGGCAGGAGAATTGCCTGAACTGGGAGGCAGAGGTTACAGTGAGCCGAGACCAAGACCGAGCCACTGCAGTTCAACCTGGGCAACACAGCAAGGCTCTGTCGCAAAAACAAAACAAAAACAAAAACACAAAAACATAACCCAGGTGGCCAGATAAAAACAAATATTATAAAAGGGCTGGGCGCGGTGGCTCATGCCTGGAATCCCAGCACTTTGGGAGGCCGAGGCGGGCAAATCACTTGGGGCCAGGAGTTCCACATCAGTCTGGCCAACATGGCAAAACTCGTCTCTACAAAAAATAGAGAAATTAGTCAGGCGTGGTGGTGTACGCCTTTAGTCCCAGATACTCGTGAGGCTGATGTGGGAGGATCTCTTGAGCCTAGGAGGCTGAAGCTGCAATGAGCTGACATCCCACCACTGCACTGCAGCCTTGGTGACAGAGCGAGACCCTGTCCCAAAAATAAAGAGGTGGGGTTGGGGATGACACTTGAACCCCAATCTTCAGACTCCTAAGCTTTTCAGTTTTATGACAGTGCTTCATCTTAAGGTAAATGGAAAGTAAATGAAATAATTGTTAGAATATTAATGTTTAATAAGTTTATTTCCCGCTGAAATGACGTTTATAAGGTTATCATATAAGCTATCTACCATTATCTAATTTTCTTAATTTGTGAAATAAAAACAGTATGTTACCATATACTGTTTATAGCATCTTGCTTTTTAAACAGATACCCATTTCCTGTTTTTCTCCCCTTGATATTTGAAGGTTTCACGTTATTTTACTTTAAGTCTAATTTTATCATTAACCATTTGATACAAAAATGTGTCCTTGGCAGGGCGCAGTGGCTCACGCCTGTAATCCCAGCACTTTGGGAGGCCGAGGTGGGTGGATCACCTGAGGTCAGGACTTCGAGACCAGCCTGGCCAACATGGTGAAACCCCGTCTCTACTAATAATACAAAAATTAGCCGGGCGTGGTGGTGGGCGCCCTTATTTCCAGCTGCTCCGGAGGCTAAGGCAGAACTGCTTGAACCCGGGATGAGGTGGCAGCAGTGAGCCGAGATTGTGCAACTGGACTCCAGCCTGGGCGATAGAGTGAGACTCCGTCTCAAGAAACAAACAAAAAACCAAAAATGTGCCCTGAAGTCTTCCACATTGTATTATTTAAGCCTCACGTGGGGGAGTTAGCAAGGTCAGTTTACACATGAGATAAACTTAGTAAGGTTAAGTGCCCAGATCCAGGCCATACAAGCGGTCGTTCTATATTCTAAATCCTATGCTTTACCGTCTAGGCTTCTTAAAGTTAAGAATGGGTAGTGGGTGGTAAGCTACTATTAACCATGTAAGATAAAATGATATTTTAAAGATGAAGATGTCGCATTCTAAAAAGGTGAAAACGCGGCAAGGCACAGGAACTCTTGATAATACTGCAGTTTTTAAGAAACGTGGGCTGGTCTTGACGAGACCTATAGGCAGACAGGGCTCAAACATTCAAAAGAGCTGTAGAGTAAACTCAACTCCGGGAAAGCGCTGCACTGACTGGCAGATTCCACACGAGACAGCGGCCTCCCACGTGTCTTTCAGGAAACATACAAAATTCAAGGGATAAAGGAAGCCAAGAAGGAGTTGCGAAAAAGGAAGAAAAAAAAAAAAGCGAACAGAGCTTCCCTGGGACGTTGAGGGTGCGCGGAGGGTGCGGGAAGGCTGGGGCGGGCGGAGGGAACTCGCAGAGCATCTGGCGGGCACCGAGGTCTGGGAACACGCCTGGAGGCAGCTCTGTTCGTGGAGAGAGCGGGCTGCCCGTGGGCCCCACCCTGTGGAGCCCCCCAGTAGATCTGCTCCCTTGGTTCGGGTGGGCAGGGGAGGGCAGAGCGCAGAAGAGAAAAGTAGGGAAGGAGACGCTACAAGAGCCACAGGTGGGCGCGGATTAGAGTCCGAGGTTCGAGGGCTCTGGGCTGGCCGCACCTGCGAGCCCTCCGAGACGCCGTAGCCCCGCCCCTCCGGCGCGAGGCGCCCATGACGCTAGGCGCGCGGGCCGCTCTCCTTACAGAGGTCGCTCTTGTCCGAACGGTCGGCCTCTGCTGCGCCTGCGTGGTCGGGAGGGGAAGTGAGGCGGTTTCCTCGGCGCCTTTTCCGGCAGCGGCGGCGGCAGAACTGGGAGGAGGAGTTGGAGGCCGGAGGGAGCCCGCGCTCGGGGCGGCGGCTGGAGGTAACCCCCTGGGCCAAGCTGGAAAGGCGGGCCACCTCGGTCTTCGCTCCTCTGTGGAGCTCTGGCGGTAACTCCCTTCTCCCTCTCTGTGTCTCTGCAGGCAGCGCACCGAGTTCCCGCGAGGATCCATGACCTGACGGGGCCCCGGAGCCGCGCTGCCTCTCGGGTGTCCTGAGTCGGTGGTGAGCCCAGTGCTCTCAGGCCGGCGGACGGGCCGGAGGGCCGCAGTCTCCCTCGCGGTGAGAGGAAGGCGGAGGAGCGGGAACCGCGGCGGCGCTCGCGCGGCGCCTGCGGGGGGAAGGGCAGTTCCGGGCCGGGCCGCGCCTCAGCAGGGCGGCGGCTCCCAGCGCAGACTCAGGGCCCGGGTGGCAGCGGCGACTGGAGGAATCAAGTTGTGCGGCCGGTGATGCCCGAGTGAGCAGCGGGCCTGGGCCTCTGCCCTTAGGAGGCAACTCCCACGCAGGCCGCAAAGGCGCCCTCGCGGCCGGGAGGCTTCGTTTCGGTTTCGCGGCGGCGGCGGCGGCGGCGTTGTTGGCTGAGGGGACCCGGGACACCTGAATGCCCCCGGCCCCGGCTCCTCCGACGCGATGGGGAAGGTGCTATCCAAAATCTTCGGGAACAAGGAAATGCGGATCCTCATGTTGGGCCTGGACGCGGCCGGCAAGACAACAATCCTGTACAAGTTGAAGCTGGGCCAGTCGGTGACCACCATTCCCACTGTGGGTTTCAACGTGGAGACGGTGACTTACAAAAATGTCAAGTTCAACGTATGGGATGTGGGCGGCCAGGACAAGATCCGGCCGCTCTGGCGGCATTACTACACTGGGACCCAGGGTCTCATCTTCGTAGTGGACTGCGCCGACCGCGACCGCATCGATGAGGCTCGCCAGGAGCTGCACCGCATTATCAATGACCGGGAGATGAGGGACGCCATAATCCTCATCTTCGCCAACAAGCAGGACCTGCCTGATGCCATGAAACCCCATGAGATCCAGGAGAAACTGGGCCTGACCCGGATTCGGGACAGGAACTGGTATGTGCAGCCCTCCTGTGCCACCTCAGGGGACGGACTCTATGAGGGGCTCACATGGTTAACCTCTAACTACAAATCTTAATGAGCATTCTCCACCCATCCCCTGGAAGGAGAGAAATCAAAAACCCATTCATAGGATTATCGCCACCATCACCTCTTTCAATTGCCACTTTCTCTTCTTTTGAATTTGAACTCTGGAGTTACTGTTCTACAGTTTGGGGGGGGGGAGGGGGCTTGGGGGTTTTCTCTTTTGTTTCCCTTTCTTTTTCCTTTTTTTTTTTTTTTTTGGCTTTGCGTTAGGATGCTCTGATCTGACATTTGACATGAACACAAAGTTACTAGATGCCCTTGTTGACTTCCAGCAGATGGGATGGGGGAAACACAGCAGTTCTTGATAAAGTCCTTTGTAATAATAGTTTGATTTTTTTATTTCGAGAAAATCTTTCATTTTCCTATGTATGCTTTTTTCCTTTTTTGCCCAGTTTCCTTATCACTTGCTGTAGATGGCTTATTTTGCATTCATGCAGACTATGTTGCAAGTCTGTTTCATTTAGTAAACTGAAAATTATTGCTTAATCAAACTGCCGTTTGTCTTTTATATTTAAGGCCTTTCCCCCCCTTCCTTATGAGTTCTAACTTAGTAATTTCAAATGTGACCTTTTATATCTAAGACCAGTATAGTAAACTTAGCCCACAGTGGCAAATAATGAGTAATATTGTAATATGTTCCAGTTGCACCTCAGTATGTTAAACAGGTAATGTAAGAAGTTCTCTGAAATGTCAGCAAATAAGTTCTGAAACATACATCATGCATGAGTAGGAATAAAACCCAAGTTCTCCATAACGTAGCTAACTTAACGCTGCATAAAAATATGAAAGTGTAACCCATGAAGGACACTTTTTCTTTCCACTGCAAAGTTAGCCACTTTGCTGTTTTTCCTCTTTTTTAAACTTTAAAAATAGACTCTTTCCAGAAATTGGAGCAATAATGGTGTTACCACACACAGATTAAATATTTGTAGATATTTTAAGTGACTTTTGGGCAAAACTGGAATGTATACTTTTACCTTGTTTCAAACGCCTAAGACCAGTAATTTAAAAATTACTAAAAGGTTTACTTTGTTCATTAATAAAGCATTTAACAATTCAAATTATATGCACCTTTTACCTAGTTGAAGAAAATACGCATTCCTGTTTTCACATTATAGCAACTGATTAAGCTGGAGCTATAAGTCATTTTTTATAGATGAGTGATCCACATCTCCATCAATTAGAACACTGGAAAAGATGTTTTATAAAAGTATTTTGTTTGTAGGATTAACTCATGCAAATAAAAAAGATATCCTGTTGGTTCAATAGTACACTGTCTCCTTTAAGGAAGGAAGCGTGATGAATGAATGATGTGTAGACTTGAGGGATGACTATTAAAGGGGACGTAGGATGAAGAGAAAGAACCTACAGATGACAATGAATGTAAACTTACTTTTCTTCATGTGTAAGCAGTGTGCTTGCTGGTGATACCCAGATCCTAACAAGATTACTTGGTTAGCTGGTTAGGACCAGTAACTGGATTGTGACCACTATGATAATATTTTGAACCAAATGTTAATGCTTGATGCAGAATTGTAAAGCAGCATCTGGTTCCTATATAGCCTTAAGGATTAATTTTAGTGATCCTCAAGGAATTAAATAGGGAATTTCAGAAATGTAGACTGCAAAGGCAGTATACAGGAAAAGGTGGAGTGGGTTTTGTTTATGAGGGTGTCTGAAAACTAAAATTGAGCGGGATATCATGGTATAGTTGGACAGTATTGGTCCTTCACGCTTTGGCCATATTGTATAATGGAGCTTTTACCAAAGATGTATGAGAAGTGTAAGACTATAAAAAAAATGAACTATTCAAAGTAAAACTCTTGACAAACATTTTACTTAAAACAGATGCAAAAGGGTATTCTCATGTAGGCTCCTGTTGGTGCAGAGGGATTTTTTGATTTCAAGATACAACTAAAGTATGAAGTTCTCAGTTTCACTTTAGTAGAAATAGCTCTAGAAATGAGGCTGATAAACACATCTAAGAACACTGGTTGCTTTCTAAAATTTCCAAAGCTCCACCATAAATGTAATTCTTAGTGTTTTAAATGATTGCATTTTAAAGTATATAAATATGGGTTATCCAATATCAATGCTACAGTAACATCCTGAAACAAAACAAGCACAAAGGTATAAATGCCTAAACTGGAGGAAACTTGAAACCCTCATGTTAAATCTTAAATGTAGTATTTCTAACTTGTGAAGACAGATTGGTAGGCAGCCATTTTTTTGTGTCTTAAAATAACTGGGGGCATAGTTAAAATTTTATACATCAAGTGATTGCTATTATTGAATGTTGCAGGTGAGATGTGGTTATTTTTAGTTTATTTGAAATGTTCGACTGGAAAGGGGGGAGGGGGAAGCAAATATTTGAAATTTGGAAAACCCTAAACCTTTTGGTAAGAAATTGTAATTTTCACTTAAAATTTTCTTTAAGGATATAAGAGGTTTATAATTGATGTAGTTAAATTGAACAGTAACCATTGGTGACTGGAGCAGGTAATTATAGCCTGCAGAAAAAATTATAATCTAAGAATTTTAAAAATAAGATCCTGAAGTTGTTTAATTGCATCGGTTTCTGTATTTATGTGAATTTATAAACTGCAGTAAGTTTTGAATGGGTTAATCTTGTTTAATATAAGTAAATGAGTCTGTAGACTGTGATCTCCCCAAACTAAAAAGTACAGTACTTGGAATTGTGTTCTTTATGGTTGTAGTGTTGGTAAAGCACTAATATGCAGAAAATAAAGGAATTACACAGTGCAGTTTCTCACGTTATGTTACTCGCTTGAACTAGATAAGTGGGACGTGTGGTGTGTCGGGCCATGTTATTCTCCAGGGTATGTGGTAAAAAGTGACTTAATTTGGAAGTTACCTGACTTTTGTAAGGACAAAAAAAATCAATTTGGTTCTTCTAAATGCTGGCTGTTTGAGGTAGTTCGCCCTGTTTTAGTTCCACCAACTTAATCTGATTGTATGATAATTTAGAATACAACAGTTAAACAGTTTTTAAAATTTGAGGTCCCATAGCAGTCTTTATTCTGTTTTTTCCAAATTACAACCTTAGCATTTTTAGAAGTACAGAATTGTGTCTCAAGAATCGGCCTTAAGTCTTAAGTTCAGGTCTTAATTCTTTATAGACTTTTGGATTTCAAAGTTTCTTTTAGAGGTCAAATTGTCCTATCAAAATGGCAAAATTGTATTCATTTAGAAAGTAAAATAGTATCATACAGGATAAGGTTGGAAGAAAGAAAAGTAAAAGATGAATAACTTCTTGGATAAAAGGGTTTGAAAGACATTCTTGTAAGCCTTTCCTCCTATATCAGCAATTTTTATAGTTTGATTTTAGAATGTCTTCATGTGATCTCTAGTATGATTCAACCCTATGTTAATATTAATATATTTAGTACTGTGGTTAAGATACTGTGACAAAGTATCAATTTGTCAGTGCTAGCAGTAGAAAATATTTTCCCCATGAATGGGTTTTTATGCTTTAATATAAGCTTAGAAATACAGTAGCCATAATCTGAATGGTGATGGAGCTTACAAAATTCCAAAAGTTATTTTCTCAATACTTTGCCCAATATGTATCAGGATTACAAGTAAGGTAAGTTGTATCTTTCCTTATAGGTAAAAACTGTATTTGTAAAACCACATACAGCAATTATAAGACATTTTTAAGTGATTAGTCACTGAACATAATATATTTGGAGTATAATATTCAATAGTATCTAGCCTTTTGCTTTAATTAAATGGTAAGGATTAGGAAAGGTTACAGTATTAGAGAGTTTACAAAAATGGAATGTTGGGAGATGGAGCCATAGAAGAGGCAAAGCAACTTCTTGCTTTGCCAGACCAAAGTTGCCAGACTAGATTAGTGAGCTGAACAGGCAAGGAACACACAGGTGAGATCAAAGAAGGCAGAACAAGTCTGGATAGGGATTTAGGAATTAAATTTGCAATTAAATATAACTCAAGTAATGGTAAATTTCAAGAGAATTAGACTATAAGAACTAACCTCACTTTGTGGGAAAATAAAAATTTTAACCTTTTCCCCCTTTATTTGAAATGTTTTATGACTACTTGAAAGAATTTAAAAATGAAAGTATTTGTCAGTTTTGTCCTTGAATATCTTTCGTTTGTTATAGAATACGTATTTTGTCCGTAGTATTTGTTTTATAAGTGTGAGGGTAGATTTTTTTATTGAGAGCCTACTAATATGCCTGGCACTGTTTAGGTGCAGGAGATCGACAGTGAAAAAAAACACAAAAAATCTGTATTCATGGAACTTACGTGGAGGTTTGGGGGCAGAGAACGAAGATCAAATGATAAGTAAAAGTCTGTTAGGTTATATGTTATATATTATACAATATGTTATGTATGTACACATATTAGGGAACAGGTAGGTGTGTTTGGAGAAGACCTCGTTGAGGTGATGTTTGAGCAAATAACTTGAAGGAAATGTTAATATTGGTATAATTGACATAGTCACAGAAAGATAATAGTATAGTGTGAAGCAGAGGTGGGAAAACTATGGCCAAGGGCAAATCTGGCTGCAGCCTGTTTTTTATAGGGACTGTGCTAGAATGGTTTTTACATTTTTAAAGGATTTGTAAAGTTTGTAAGAAAAAACCATGAATGTGTGACAGACAATATATGGCCTGAAAAGCCTAAAATATTTACTATCTGGTTCTTAGGAAAAACATTTAACCTCAAGTGTAAAGCCAGTTTTTAAAACATTATCAAAATTTATAGGAAATCGAACAATTGAAAGTGAAAGACCATTGTTAAATGAATCTAATCAAAATTTTAGGACACAGAGGCTGGGCGCGGTGGCTCATGCCTATAATCACAACACTTCTGGAGGCCGAGGCGGGCGGATCACAAGATCAGGAGATCGAGACCATCCTGGCTAACACTGAAACCCCGTCTCTACTAAAAATACAAAAAATTAGCCTGGCGAGGTGGTGTGTGCCTGTAGTCCCAGCTACTTGGGAGGCTGAGGCAGGAGAATGGTGTGAACCTGGGAGGTGGAGCTTGCAGTGAGCCGAGGTCGGGCCACTGCCACTGGGTGACAGAGCGAGACTCCGTCTCAAAAAAAAAAAAAATTTAGCTCAGTGACATAGAATTTCCATATTTTATACATTTAGTGAGCTAAGACTTGTTATTGAGTAGTCTAACCTGAATTTTTTTTTTCTAAATGAGTTTAAATGCGTGAAATCAGTAGTTTTGCAGTTTTGATTTTAACATAGTTGTTTAAAACTGTGAGTCACTTCATTTTAAGTATTTCTTTTATTTTTGTGGTAGTTTTACTGGTCTTTGGATTTAAGTTAAATGTGATTCTTTGTTAAGTGTCCTTTCTTCCAGATAACCTAGATTAGTTTGGTGTAGGTTAAGATAACATCATTTAACTGTGGCTTTTTTATCCACTGTTGCCGTAGTTAAGTCATTAGTCTATTATTTTTATGGAGAAAGTTTGTAAGGGGAAGTGTTTTATTGACGTGGAAACTATTATGGTGCATGATATTTGGTTTCTTCCAATATTATTCCTCTAACCAATATAAACTAGGAAAATTTGCTTCACACATGGATTATTTCTTGCCTAGAGAGTTATATATTAATACTAAATCATACTAAATAATTACTACTAGTAGGATAATAAATCTATATTTTAAACTATTTAAACTATTACAAAGTTGTGAAACCTGTAACTATTTTAGACTACTACAAAGTAATCTAGCAGAAGTTATGGAAGTAAATTTTATTGAGGACATTTACAAATGAGCTTTAAAAAAATGAAAACATTTGTAGTTCATAGAAAGACCTATGTGAAACTAGTTATTTATGATTATAAAAGTTGCTTTCCGTTACAGCTGAATAGCCTGAGAAGGTTATAGCGTATGAGAAGGGAAAAAAAAACATTGTTGTGGTAGAGCAGAAATTTAGATCTTTGAAGTTTGTTATAATAAGGCAAACCAAAGTGCTTTCTCTGCATGTCTTTATTTTTTATTTTATTTATTTATTTATTTATTTTTGAGATGGAGTCTCGCTCTTGTCGCCCAGGCTGGAGTGCAGTGGCTCGATCTCAGCTCGCTGCAACATCCCCCTCTCCGGTTCAAGTGGTTGTCGCGCTTCAGCCTCCAGAGTAGCTGGGATTACAGGCATGCGCCACCACGCCCAGCTAATTCTGTATTTTTAGTAGCGATGGGGTTTCACCGTGTTGGCTGTTTCTCGAACTCCTGAGCTCAGGCAATCCACCCACCTCGGCCTCCCAAAGTGCTGGGATTATAGGTGTGAGCCACCGTGCCCTGCCCATGTGTTTATTTGAGGAGTCCTGCTCAGTCACCCAGGCTGGAGTGCAGTGGCGCGATCTCGGCTCACTGCAACCTCTACCTCCTAGGTTCAAAAGATTCTCCTGCTTCAGCCTCCCAAGCAGCTGGGACCACTGGCACACCACAACACCTGGTTAATTTTTTTTTTTTTTTTTGTATTTTTAATGGAGATGGAATTTTACCATGTTGGCCAGGCTAGCCTCGAACTCCTGACCTCAGGTGATCCACCCACTTTGGCCTCCCAAAGTGCTGGGATTACAGGTGTGAGCCACCGCGCCCGGCCCATGTGTTTATTTTTAAAAGTTAGTTTTATGAATAAGTCCTAGGTTGCAGTTAGGCCTAAGGAAATCAAACTCAGAGATATTCTTTTTTTTTTTTTTTTTTTGAGACAGAGTCTCGCTCTGTCACCCGGGCTGGAGAGAGATATTCTAAGAATAGTAAGAGTTAGCATTTACTGAATGTTTGCCATGTGTCAGGCATTGTTCTAAGCATTGAATGGGTATTAATTCTCTAAATCCTCACAGTCACCTTGGGAGATAGGGCTCTCATTTTATAGTTGAAAAAACTGAGGCATACAGAGGTGTATGTTAATAAGTAGCAGAGCCTGAATTTGGATTCAGGTAGTCTCTGCTGTACTATGAATGTGACTAAGGTGAACCAGTGCTTACTCATGTTGTTAGTATTTTTTTGGTGTATGTTTTCTTATAAATACCTGGCTTTATGTAAATTTCCCATAATTTTCTTATTTTATCCTCAATAAGTTTTGAGTCCCTGTATAATTTCACTCTTTTGTACAATGGAAAACACAGTATTAGGCACTTAAGGGACTTTTTTTTTTTCTGTAAAAATCAAATTTGACTGATTGATAGTGAATTTGACAGATCATTGTGAAAAATAGGAAAAGTTAAAATTTTCACTGAGCTGATTATTTGTATACTTATTTATATATAGATTTCTTTTAAGAAAAGTTTTACATGGAATGTTTCATGAATTTGTGTCATCCTTGCACAGGGGCCATGTAATCTCTGTATTGTTCCAATTTTAGTATATGTGCTGCTGAAGTGAGCATCCCAGTTAAATTTCAATTAGATAAACTATTTTTTTAGTACAAGTTCATCCCAAGCAATTTACTGAAATTATGTATTAAATTATATATACTATATATATAAATTATATACTAAAACTTAAATTGAAATTTAACTGGCCATCCTATGTTTTACCTACAATCCTATATCTGACTTTGAGTGGTAGGAAAGGAGGTAACATTCAAAATGTAAGTTTAAAAAGATATTTAGGAACCCTCAAGAACTCTACCAAATAGTTTGGATATTGTTTTGTGTGTAATGGGAGCCACTGAATTTTTACATATGTGTATATATATATATACACACACATATATCTTTCTGTGCATATATATATAGCAGGAGAGAGTCACAGTGTTTAGGAGTATTTAGTAGCTTTGTATAGAATCATGTATCAAGATTATGGACAGAGGTTGGAAGAAAGAAGTCCTTTCAGGAGACTTTGTTGATAGTTCAGTTGAGAAAATGAGGGCCAAGTACAGTGTAGAGAAAATGAGAAAGAAGTGAGATAATGAAATAAATTGGTGAAACATGTTACTTGTGGAGGAAGAGTTAACAATTTTTTGAGACAGAGTCTTGCTCTGTCACCCAGGCTGGAGTGCAATGGCATGATCTCAGCTCACTGCAACCTCTGCCTCCTGGGTTCAAGTGATTCTCCTGCCTCAACCTCCCATGTAGCTGGGACTACAGGCGCCCACCACCATGCCCGGCTAATTTTTGTATTTTTAGTAGAGACGGGGTTTCACCATGTTGACCAGGCTGGTCTCGAACTCCTGACCTCAGATGACGCGGTCACCTCAGCCTCCCAAAGTGCTGAGGTTACAGGTGTGAGCCACTGTGCCCGGCCTTGATCTGTTTTTTTTTGAGACGGAGTTTCACTCTTGTCGCCCAGGCTGGTGTGCAATGGCACGATCTTGACTCACTGCAACCTCTGCCTCAAGCAGAGAACCTCCATTCAAGCGGTTCTCCCGCCTCAGACTCCCGAGTAGCTGTAATTACAGGCGCCTGCCACCACGCCCGGCTAATTTTTTTTTCTTTTATATTTTTACTAGAGACAGGGTTTCACTATGTTGGCCAGGCTGGTCTCGAACTCCTGACCTCGTGATCCGCCCGCCTCAGCCTCCCAAAGTGCTGTGATTACAGGCGTCAGCCACTGTGTCCAGCCCGGGCTTGATCTTAATTCTTACATAAAAGATAATGATAACACCATTGGTAGAAATCAGGATATATAGCATGCTTCAATGGAGAGACATTGATAATTGGGTAAAGTACTTTGTTTGCAGTGCTGAAAAAGAGTTTGAATCTGTTAGGGATTCTCTCTTTTGTAACTGTTCTATATTAGAGCAGTGCTGCCCGATAGAAACATAATGCAAGCCACATATGTAATTTAAAATTCTTAGTGCTCACATTTAAAAAATAGAAGTGAATTTAATTTTAATAATGTTTTATTTAACCCAATATATCAAATATATTATTTCAATATGTCAGCAGTATGAAAATTTTTTTTTTTTTTCTGAGACGGAGTCTTGCTTTGTCGCCCAGGCTGGAGTGCAGTGGTGCGATCTCGGCTCACTGCAAGCTCCGCCTCCCGGGTTCACGCCATTCTCCTGCCTCAGCCTCCCAAGTAGCTGGGACTACAGGCTCCCGCCACCACACCCAGCTAATTTTTTTTTTTGTATTTTTAGTAGAGACGGGGTTTCACCGTGTTAGCCAGGATGGTCTTGATCTCCTAACCTCATGATCTGCCTGCCTCAGCCTCCCAAAGTGCTGGGATTACAGGTGTGAGCCACTGGGCCCCTGGCCTTTTTTTTTTTTTTTTTTTTTTTTTTTGAGACGGAGTCTTGCAACCTCTGCCTCCTGGATTCAAGTGATTCTCCTGCCTCAGCCTGCCGAGCCGCTGGGACTACAAGCACCTGCCACCATGCCCAGCTAATTTTTTTTTCTTTTTTGTATTTTTTAGTAGAGACCAGGTTTTCACCATATTGGCCAGGCTGGTCTCAAACTCCTGACCTCGTGATCCACCTACCTCAGCCTCCCAAAATGTGAAATAATTATTAATGATATATTTTACATACTTTTTTTTTTTTTGGAGACTGGGGTCTTGCCATGTTGCTGAGGCTGGCCTCAAGGGATCCTTTCTGCCCTTAGCCTCCCTAGTATCTGGGACTACAGGTGCGTGCCACCATGCTCAGCTCTACATTCTTTATTTCATACCAAATCTTCACAATTCAAATGTGTATTTCACATTTAAAGCACATCTCAATTCAGACTGGCCACATTTCAGTTCTCCATAGCCACATGTGGCTAGTGGCAATCATATTGGACAGCTCATTCTTAGAGCGTGGTTTTTTTTCACCCATACTGTACCTGCAACTTAAGTAACTATAGTAGGGGATACCAGTTGAGATTATTTAGATGTGATGAATTTTTCTAAGCCAGAGGTTGGCAAACCATGACCTATAAACAAAATTGGTCCCACTGTTCTGTTTTTGTAAATAAAGTTTTATCAGAACACAGCCACAAGCATTCATTTGTGTATTGTCTATGGCTGCTTTTGCACAACAGCAGAGTTTGTGACAGAGGCCCTATGGCCCACAAAGCCTAGAACATTTATTATTTGGCCCTTTACAGAAAGAATTTAGACCCTAAAGTAGAAGTCTCTGGGATAAAACATATGCCTTATACTTTTTCTTTTTTCTGAGATGGAGTCTCGCTCTATTGCTCAGGCTGGAGTGCAGTGGCGCGATCTCGGCTCACTGCAACCTCTGCCTCCTGGGTTCAAGCGATTCTTCTGCCTCAGCCTCCGGAGTAGCTGGGATTACAGGTGCATGCCACCACGCCCGGCTGATTTTTGTATTTTTAGTAGAGACAGGATTTCACCATGTTGGCCAGGCCGGTCTCGAACTCCTGACCTCAAGTGATCCGCCAGCCTCGCCCTCCCAAAGTGTTGGGACTACAGGCGTGAGGCACCGCACCTGGCCTACATATTTTATACATTTAAATTAGGTTCCCCAAAGAAATAATATTTGAAATGATTAAAATTTTGTATATATATTGATTCATTTATTCACCAAACATTTACTGAAACCCTACTAAGTTCTAGGTGCCATACTAGGCTCTATTAGCAAGATAAATCGGATTAATGACAGATCTGTTGCATCACAGCCACCATGTCCTACTGGATTCAATGCTTAAAACACACACACACACACACACACACACAAACACACACACAGAGCAATTTGTTAGGAGCCTCTTCCTCAAGGCTATTGCTTTGAAGTCAACAAGACTTAGGCTTGAGTATACTTACTAGCTGTGGTATCATGGACAAATAACACATGTTTGTGCATCAAGTTTCTTATGTGTGAAATGGAAGATGATACCACCTATTGTGCTGATCTGTTGTGAGAATTGCATCTAAAGCCCATAGCACACTGTCAGGCACACAATATTTATTCAATAATGTGTACTGTTATTTAACTCTATACTCCGTTTTCTCATCCTGTAGATATTTTTTCCTCTAATTCCTAAATTACTGTGGAAGAAAATATCCTACAATTCAGAACTGGTGCTGATAAAGTATTAAACCTAAGTTTGCAAATATTAAGGCAAGTTTCATAGTAAATGTAACTATTTTAGTTAAATAGGGATTAAGCTAATCAGCATGATGCCTCCATATTAGAAATTCTTTTAAATTTCACTCCGTGGCTATTTGAATGATAAATACAAATAAAATTTGAGTCTAGTCTCAGCTATATCACTAACTGTTACAATTTTACTGGACAAATATCTAGTTACAGCCACCATAAGCTCACTTTCTACATTTTTGAGACAGGGGGACACCATCATCTACATCTGTAATTATAATGCGACTACAATTACTTGGACATTGTCATTCCAAGAGAAGACCCTTAACTATGGGGGGAAAAAAAAGCTAACAGCATTAAGATTACTTCCTTTTTTTTTTTTTTTTTTTTTTGAGATAAGAGTCTCACTCTATCACCCAGGCTGGAGTGCAGTGGTGCCATCTCAGCTCACTGTAACCTCCGCCCCCCGGGTTCAAGAGATTCTCCTGCCTCAGCCTCCCGAGTAGCTGCGACTGCAGGCGTGAGTTACCATGCCCAGGCTAATTTTTATATTTTTAGTAGAGATGGGGTTTCACCATGTTGGCCAGGATGGTCTCTATCTCTTGACCTCGTGATCCGCCCCCTTGGCCTCCCGAAGTGCTGGGATTACAGGCGTGAGCCACTGTGCCCGGCCAAGATTACTTCCTTTTCAAATGCATTCTTTCTGCAAATTTTCCTTACCTTTAGAAAACTGAGTAGCACGTGTTCCTCATTTCACACTCCACCCCCAACCATCAATACCTACAATACTCACCTGAACAATGTTTTGAAAATTAAATGACTCTCTTAAAGTGTTTTTATAAACTTTAACACACATCTCCCTCTGGCTATCACACCCTTAACATCTATCATCTTCTCTTCGTCACCAGCTTTCTGGAACACTCTTATTAGCAGCTTCTCTACTGCCTCCTGTCTCTACTGCAAACTAGTTTCTTGCCATTTCACTCAATCTTTCTAACTAAGGAAGGTCTCAATGACTTTTTTTTTTTTTTGAGATGGAGTCTCACTTGCTCTGTCGCCCAGGCTGGAGTGCAGTGGTGCTATCTTGGCTCACTGCAACCTCTGCCTGCTAGGTTCAAGCGATTCTCCTGCCTCGGCCTCCCGAGTAGCTGGGACTACAGGCATGCACCACAACAACAGCTAATTTTTGTATTTTTAGTGGAATTTTTAGCAGGGTTTCACCATGTTGGCCAGGCTCGTCTCGAACTCCTGACCTCAGGCTATCCACCCGCCTCTGCATCCTAAAGTGCTGGGATTACAGGCGCCCGGCCAGGTCCCAATGACTTTCTAATGTCAATTCTAAAGAATTCTTTTTGAACTTCTCTCTATAGGATATGTTCTCTCCTCTAATTTTTTCCCTATCAAGTGCTTGTGCGTGCTCCTGAAGACAAAGCAACATTTTGGAGGGGCGGGGTCTTATTTGAAGTATATGAGGAAGGTGCTTCCTTGCAATGAGTGAGGGAGTTGGCAACTTTTAATAACCCCCAATCATTCTTTATTTATTCAATAGCACCTGAGGGCCTGGTTGAAGAGAAAGTCTTTGAGGTAGGGGGTGAGGCACAAGGGTCAAGAAAGCAGAGAGCAAACTGTTGCTGTCTCCCATCCCGTGTTGTTAGGTAGGGGTACATCATATTATTATAGTTAGAGCTATACCTATCTATGTGTTCTTGATGAAGGCATTGTTTGCAAGTTGCTCTTTTTCAACAGCAACATTAGTACCAGGTGATTACTGAACCCTTTACAGTTTGTCTTGCCCTTACTTGGAGAGGAGCTGGATGTATCCTGTTTCTGCTATGCATTTGGCCAACAGTCATGGGCGTGTGAATACGTGCCTTTGGTGTGTTTGTGTTCAATTCTCTTCATTTCATTTTGTGTCCTGGACTTTGCATTAGGTAAACTCATGAACTTATTCATAAGGAACTCAACTTTTATGGTGTATAAATATTTAAAGAATACATGAAAAAACAAGATGAAAGACAGGCTTATTTTCAGAGGTTTGTGCATGGTAGCAGAAAACATACATTTTAATGAAGTCATCTTTGTGCCAGTGACCATTTGACTATTCACTTTTAAGAAGTGGAAAAAAAATTCCTGAATTTTTTCAATAACTTTTAGAAAAGTCTGTGTGGCATGTTCTGAGTTTGATCCACTGTTCATTGAATTATATGATAGGACTTCAATTTTAAAAGTGTATAAAAGCTTGTAGAAAGATTTGGTTTATTAACAAGATTATGATGTGAAAAGCTAGCTGTAAAGTATTAAAGCTTTATTTTTCCCCCATTCTGAATTAAAATAGGAAGGGAGAGAGGAAGACGAGTCAGTATTAACGCCACGAGGTTGAATCATCTAAGGAAATGAGTCAGTGACTACAAACCATAACTTTCCTTTTTCTGGGGCTTTGACTTGGAGACCTTAATGTTGAATTATTTGAAAAATCTTGCTTGATATCAGTGAATTTAAAATAAGGATCTTTTATGTTTTGAGAAATCTTGTAATATTACTTGGATTCATTTATTTTTTATTTTTATTTTTATTTTTTGTGAGACAGAGTCTCACTCTGTCGCCAGGCTGGAATGCAGTGGTGTGATCTCAGCTCACTGCAACCTCCACCTCCTGGGTTCAAGCAATTCTCCTGCCTCAGCCTTCTGAGTAGCTGGGACTACAGGTGCACGCTGCCACGCCCAGCTAGTTTTTGTATTTTTAGTAGAGACAGGGTTTCACCATGTTGGCCAGGATGGTCTCTATCTCTTGACCTCGTGATCCGCCCGCCTGGGCCTCCCAAAATGCTGGGATTACAGGCGTGAGCCACCACACCCGGCTAGATTCATGTATTATTTCAACAAATATTCAGTAGAAAAAAGTAGTAGGTATATTCTTCAAACCAAAAGACATGCAGTGATTTGAAAATCTGGGTAATGTATCAGTATCTTTGTATATATATTTAGCTCTAGGTAACCAATAGTGATTCTTAATCTGCTTTTAAAACAAGTTTTTTGAGGTTAATAACTGATGACTCATTATTGGACTTAGGATAAACCTAGAATGCTGATAGCTATTGACACATCATATTTCTATTTGATATGCTGGAGTTTTTTTCCTAGTCATGAATTGTTTCTTAGGAACCCTGAGCCCATCACTGAAATAAATGCATTGCATTTTGGCTTATTTTTGAAACTTTAAAAATCTCAAATGGTGTCGGGCCCGGTGGCTCACGCCTGTAATCCCAGCACTTTAGGAGGCCAAGGCAGGTAGATCACGAGGTTAGGAGATTGAGACCATCCTGGCTAACACAGTGAAACCCCATCTCTACTGAAAATACAAAAAAAAAAATCAGCCGGGCTTAGTGGCAGGCGCCTGTAGTGCCAGCTACTCAGGAGGCTGAGGCAGGAGAACGGCGTGAACCCTGGAGGCGGAGCTTGCAGAGAGCCAAGATTGCACCACTGTGGTCCAGGCTGGGCAACAGAGCAAGACTCCATCTCAAAAAAAAAAAAAAAATCTCAAATGTAAATAATGATCAAGTCTGTGGGTAAAGATAGATAGGTCTCTCAAGGTAAACATTGGCATATTATATAAAAAATTCTTGACCTTTTATGATTGATTGCTTATCTTTATGACTTGGACTCTCTTTTTATAAGATTGGATTGCATTTTTAATTCTTTCCAACTCATGAGTAATACTTGATTTATGACAGTAAATGCATTTTACACAAGAACCTAATATTTAGAAACTTATTGAAGTATCTTAAATCCTATTTTTTTTTTTTTGAGACGGAGTCTCGCTCTGTCGCCCAGGCTGGAGTGCAGTGGCGCAATCTCGGCTCACTGCAAGCTCCGCCTCCCGGGTTCACGCCATTCTCCTGCCTCAGCCTCTCCAAGTAGCTGAGACTACAGGCGCCCGCCACCACGCCCGGCTAATTTTTTTTTTGTATTTTTAGTAGAGACGGCGTTATCACCGTGGTCTCGATCTCCTGACCTCGTGATCCGCCCGCCTCGGCCTCCCAAAGTGCTGGGATTACAAGCGTGAGCCACCGCGCCCAGCCAAATCCTATTTTTGTCATCAAGACAAACTTGAATTAAAGACTAAAACATTACTTTTTTTTTGCTTAGTATAATAATATGGTAGTGGTATCTTAAATAAATACTAATATATATTTTTCTTTTATTATTTCTTGGGTATCTTGTTGAATACAGTATGGATTTTAGACTAGCATGACAACATTTCTAAATTGCCTTCTGGTCAAGAGTGGTGGTTCACACTTGTAATCCCAGTACTTTGGGAAGCCAAGATGGAAGGATTGCTTGAGGCCAAGAGTTTGAGACCCACCTGGGCAACATAGTGAGACCATGTGTGTTTTTTTTTTCCTTTTTTCAAAAGAGATGGGGTTTTGCCATATTGGCCAGGCTGGTCTCGAACTCCTGAGGCTCAAGTGAACCACCCACCTCGGCCTCCCAAAGTGCTGGGATTACAGGTGTGAGCCACCACACCCAGCTAGACCACATCTCTTTTTAAACAATCAATCAATCAGTCAATATGGTTGGCAGGGCTATTGTTTCCATATGCTTAGACATCCTAGACATGTTAATTTTTCTCCTTTCAAACCTATGGTAATTTCTAGGTTCTTTTTCTTGCTGCATGTCCCAATCAAATAAAACCTAAAGTGTTACCTACTGATACACCTCAGAGTCCATGCTGCTTTGCTGAGCATCGAAATAGTGATTTAGGAAATTGTGATTTCTGGATTCTGGATTACAGTGTTAGAAATACCCAAGAAATTAGGATCTGGAAACATCCTATGTATGATGCTATGAAGGCCATTCATTGAATGGAAAGAGGATTGAAGATGGAAGAGAACTTCCTTTCCTCATATAAGCCATATATGATACTTCTTTTTTTTTTTTTTTTTTGAGATGGAGTTTCACTCTGTCATCCAGGCTGGAGGGCAGTGGCAGGATCTTCTTGGCTTTCTGCAAACTCCTCCTCCTGGGTTCAAGGGATTCTCCTGCCTTAGCCTCCTCAGTACCTTGGATTATGAGTGTGTGCCACCACACTTAGCTAATTTTTGTATTTTTAGTAGAGACGGGGTTTCATCACGTTGGCCAGGCTGGTCTCGAACTCCTGACCTCAAGTGACCCACCTGCCTCGGCCTTCCAAAGCACGGGGATTACAGGCATGAGCCATTGTACCCAGCCTTTCCTACCTCTTTTTTTTTTTTTTTTTTCAAGCATTTTTAGTTTCCTTTCTGACAGGATTGATTTGGGGAAAGAACATTGAATTTTGAGTCAGTAGTCTCTAATAGATAGATGTATGTTTGAATTCCAACCCTGACCTCAATAGCTAAGTGACACTGGAAAATCTATCTCTTTGTCTCAGTCTTCTTGCTAAAAATCGGGATGGTAATATTCACCCAGCAAGGTTTTATTACAAAAAGTGGTAACTTATGAGAAAGTCCCTATCTGGCATGGTAAGCACTCAATAGAAGTTAGTTCTATTTTCCTTCTTCCCTCTAGTTTAAAAATTTTTTAAATTAAATCATGCAGCCATAAAAAAGAATGAAATTGTGTCCTTTGCAGCAACAACCATGCAGTTGGAGGCCATTATCCTAAGCGAATTAACACAGAAACAGAAAACCTAATACGGCACATTCTCACTTACAAGTGGGAGCTAAACATTGGGTACACATGGACACAAAGATGGGAACAATAGGCATTGGGGATTCAAAAACGCAGAAGAGAGGAAGGGGGGCCAGGTTTGAAGAACTGCTTGTGTTCACTACTTGGATGATGGGATCATTAGAGGCCTAAACCTCACCATCATGCAATATACACATGTAACAAACCTGTGCACGTACCCTCTGAATCTTGGATAAAAAAATAAAAGCAGGCCAGGAGCGGTGGCTCATCCCTGTAATCCCAGCACTTTGGGAGGCCGAGGCGGGCAGATCACTCGAGGTCAGGAGTTCGAGACCAGCCTGGTCAACACGATGAAACCCCGTCTCTACTAAAAATACAAAAATTAGCTGGGCACAGTGGCAGGCGCCTGTAGTCCCAGCTACTTGGGAGGCTGAGGCAGAAGAATCGCCTGAACCCAGGAGGCCGATATTGCAGTGAGCCGAGATTGCACTGCTGCACTCCAGCCTGGGTGACAGAGTGAGACTCCATCTCAAAAAAAAAAAAAAAATATATATATATATATATATATATACATATATATACACATACACACACATACATATATTCAGTGAAAAGGATATTCTCAAGGTGGTAAGAAACCAACTATTTGTTGTATTGTACCTTTTAATAGATAACAATTGAGAACAGGCATTATTGATTCAAGAATGATGTTAGTTTTTTTCCTTTAACTACACAAAATGTGTAGTCATAAATTCTTTGACTAAGAGGAAGGAGTGTCAAGAGGGAAGCCTGAAGAAATCTTGAAGAGGTTTAAATGCTTTTGTCTAATTATCTGAGTCACTCCTCAGGGTGGAGTTTCTGTGGCATGGCTCCCTGCCAGCATAATTTTGAGCTGGAAAGAGAGAGCAGTTGGGCGAACAAACACAGTAACCAAAATGACTACCGTGATACTGGAACCAGCTTTACATACAAACATTTTCTCTATTATCTCAGAAATAATCATGGAAATATACAAGCATTTCCTCTTCTGAACCATATTAATTTTCTAAGAATGAATGTATATTCAGCTACAAACATTATTGAAACAATTCCAGAGAACAAACAAGTGTGGGCCACTTACTCCTGGGGATGTGGCTGTTCTGCACAGCCTTGAGATGTAGGAGAAAAAAAGTATGACTTCCTTCTGTTTAATGATTGTTTAAGTGTGCTTTGATTACTGCAGAAAGCCTAAACCTACTTTTTAAAATTCCATGCAAATCTTGTTGAAATGAATTCCAGTGACTAATATATTTGAGAAACTTTCTTGGAAAAAAGAATTACCACTGATATATTTAAACAACTGGTATTCATAATATAGAAATATAATTAGACTGATGTGGTCAGTATTTCAGTCAAGCTTGATGTTCTTATCATCAAAAACTCATTTTTAAGCTGGGCGCGGTGGCTCACGCCTGTTATCCCAGCACTTTAGGAGGCTGAGGCCGGCAGATCACGAGGTCAGGAGATCGAGATCATCCTGCCTAACACGGTGAAACCCCGTCTCTACTACAAAATTCAAAAAATTAGCCGGGCATGGTGGCGGGCGCCTGTAGTCCCAGCTACTCGGGAGGCTGAGGCAGGAGAAGCGTGAACCTGGGAGGCGGAGCTTGCAGTGAGCCGAGATTGCGCCACAGAGCGAGACTCTGTCTCAAAAAAAAAAAAAAAGACTTATTTTTCTTTGGGAGGCCGAGGCAAGTGGATTGCTTGAGCCCAGGAATTCAAGACCAGCTTGGGCAACATAGTGAAACCCCACCTCTACAAAAAAATACAAATTTGCTGGGTATGGTGGTGCACGCCTGTAGTCCCAGCTACTCTGGAGGCTGAGACAGGAGGATCTCCCGAGCTGAAGTCAAGCCAAGATAGTGCCACTGCACTCCAGCCTGGGCAACAGGGTGAGACCGTATCTCAAAAAAAATAGGCCGGGTGCAGTGACTCACACCTGTAATCCCAGCATTTTGGGAGGCTGAGGCAGGCAGATCAGTTGAGGTCAGGAGTTTGAGACCAGCCTGGCCAACATGGCAAAACCCCGTCTCTACTAAAAATATAAAAATTAGCCGGCATGATGGCAGAGCTGTAATCCCAGCTACTCGGGAGCCTGAGGCACAAGAATCGCTTGAACCTGGGAGGCGGATGTTGCAGTGAGCCGAGGTCGCGCCACTGCACTCCAGTCTGGGCGACAGAGCAAGACTGTGTCTCAAAAAATAAATAAATAAATAATAAATAAAAATAAAAAATAGGCTGGGCGCAGTGGCTCACGCCTGTAATCCCAGCACTTTGGGAGGCCGAGGCGGGCAGATCACCTGAGGTCAGGAATTCAAGACCAGCCTGACCAACATGGCAAATCCTCGTCTCTAGCTAAAAATACAAAAATTAGCCCAGTACGGTGGTGTATGCCTGTAATCCCAGCTGCTTGGGAGGCTGAGGCAGGCTAATTGCTTGAGCCAGGGAGGCGGAGGTTGCAGTGAGCTGAGAGCCTGGGTGACAGAGCAACACTCTGTCCCAAATAAATAAATACATACATAAATAAGACTTAATTTTATTTATTTATTTTTGAGACTGAATTTCACTCTTGTTGCCCAGGCTGGAGTGCAACAGCGCCATCTTGGCTCACTGCAACCTCCGCCTCCTGGGTTCAAGCGATTCTTCTGCCTCAGCCTCCTGAGTAGCTGGGATTACAGGCCCACACCACCATGCCTGGCTAATTTTTTGTATTTTTAATAGAGACTGTAGAGACGGGATTTCACTGTGTTAGCCAGGATGGTCTCTATCTCCTGACTTCGTGATCCACCTGCCTCGGCCTTCCAAAGTTCTGGGATTACAGGCGTGAGCTGAGCCACTGTGCCCAGCCTATTTATTTATTTTTAAAATTTATTTTAATTTTTTACATCTGGGAAGCTGTGAAAAACTTTTTTTTTTTTTTTTTTTTTTCTGAGATGGAGTCTCACTCTGTCACCAGGCTGGAGTGCAGTGGCACAATCTCGGCTCACTGTAACCTCCATTTCCTGGGTTCAAGCGATTGTCCTGTCTCAACCTCCCGAGCAGCTGGGACTACAGGTGTGCACCACCATGCCCAGCTAATTTTTTTTTTTGTATTTTTAGTAGAGACAGGGTTTCACCATTATGGCCAGGATGGTCTCGATCTCTTGACTTCATGATCTGCCCGCCTGGTGATCCGCCCGCATTGGCCTCCCAAAGAAAGACTTTTAGTAGCTAGGATTACAGGCATGCGCCACCATGCCCAGCTAATTTTGTATTTTTAGTAGAGACGTGGTTTCACCATGTTGGTCAGGCTGGTCTTGAAGTCCTGACCTCAGGTGATCCACCCACCTCGGCCTCCCAAAGTGCTGGGATTACAGGCGTGAGCCACAGCTCCCAGCTAGAAAGATTTATTTTTAAAGAACACAATTAGGCCGGTTCAGTGGCTCATGTCTGTAATCCCTTTGGGAGGCTGAGGCAGGCAGATCACTTGAGGCCAGGAGTTCAAGACCAGCCTTGCCAACATGGTGAAACCTCATCTTTTCTAAAATAGTCCCAGCTACTCAGGAGGCTGAGGCACAAGAGTTGCTTGAACCCAGGAGGTAGGTGGAGGTTGCAGTGAGCCGAGATCCCGCCACTGCCCTCCAGCCTAGGTGACAGAGTGAGGCTCCATTTAAAAAAAAACAAACACAAAAACAAATAAAAAACAAACAAACAAAAAAACTTTGGGCAAAGATTGCATAGGATATAATTATACTAAAAGATTATTAGTTATTAAACCTGAAATTTAAATTTAATGAACTGTCCTGTATTTTATTTGACAATTCTACCACATGGATTAAATGACGAAAGTCTTCATAAGTACTTAGAACACTGGTGGTACAAATAGTGCTCAATAAATGGTAGTCTTTATTTTTTCTTTTTCTTCTGCCCACATGATCTGCAGGAATTATTTTTGAAACTAAAAATGATAACTAACACTTTACAAATGATAGAAAACTCAGGTTAAATAATTTGCATTTGGTTCCATAGATAAAAAGTAGTTCATCTGGATTGTAAAATGCTGCAGCCACTTTAGAAAAAGTTTGGCAGTTCTTCAGAATGATAAACATAGAGTTACCACATGACCTGGCAATTAAGTCCACCCACACTTCAGGGTAGGGGATTAAACAGAGGAGTAGATACCAGGAGGTGGAGATTATGGAGGGCTAACTTAGAAGCTGCCTCCCATAGCATGGGATGGTTATCTGTCCAAATTGGGACTGAGGATACTTCTGTATACCACTCTGATAGTTTGCTTAGCTTTTTTTAGATGGGAAAGCAAAAGGTTAATATATGTCAGTAAAGTCCAGTCTCTCCATACCTTGGAGGATGGAGGCCATTTTTTTAAACCAGTGGAAGAACAGGGATTTGAGTATGAAAATGCTGTAGGAGAGTGACTTTAAAATTGCTTTATCCTCCTTATTAAGGTAAGGGACTTGCCTTCCTTATTCCATTTTAAGTTCAATTTTTTTTCTTTTCTTTTTTTATACAAGTGTGGCACAGATTGTCTAGCAATTCACAGAATTAATTTCCTTTCCTTCTTTTGTGTACTAATAGACTGCATTTCCCACCCTGCCTGGCAGTTAGATGCAGCCTTATAACTGAGTTCTAGCCAGTGGAATGTGAATGAAAGTGATATATATTGATTCCTGGTTTCATCCATAAAATCCTCTCTCAAGCTCTCTTCCATGCTACTTTCCTTTCTTCTGACTTTATACAGAATATCACAGCTTATATGAGGATGGAGGAGCCCTAAGTTATAAGGAACAGGTTTTCTAGACGGATCTTTTTAGGAGGGCTGATCAGGAACTCATTTTGGACTAACTATGGGCAAGAAATAAACTTTTCTGGTTAAAAAATTTAGTACTTGGCACTTCCTATTCTAGTTTCAGTAAAGGAGAATAACTTAACCATATCACTACTGAAGAATTGAAATTCTCCCTTTAACTGAGAAGTGCTTTGTTATTGTTTGTTTTTGAGACAGGGTCTTGCTCTGTCGCCCGGACTAGAGTGCAGTGGCATGATCATAGCTCACTGTAACCTTGAAATCCCGGGCTCAAACAATCCTCCCACCTTGGCCTCCCAAAGTGCTGGGATTACAAGCATGAGCCGCCACGCTTGGCCTATACTTTTTATTTTTTAATAAACTGTTACCCTAGACTCTGTGAACCTCAGAAAGAATAGCTGCTGCAAAAAGCCATAATTGGTGGAATGCCTGTGTGCTTATACATTCTAGCTTGCTTCGAAAAACAGTTTGTCATTAGATACATGTTTGAACTATCAAGTGAGTTTTTTTTTCTGAGATGGAGTCTTGTTCTGTCACCTAGGCTGGAGTGCAGTGGCGCGATCTCGGCTCACTGAAACCTCTGTCTCTCGGGTTCAAGTGATTCTCCTGCCTTAGCCTCCCATTAGCTGAGATTACAGGCCCACACCACCATGCCCGGCTAATTTTTTGTGTGTGTATTTTTAGTAGAGAAGGGGTTTCACCATGTTGGCCAGGCTGGTCTCAAACTCCTACCTCAGGTGATCTGTCTGCCTCGGCCTCCCAAAGTGCTGGGATTACAGGTGTGAGCCACCAGACCTTGCTCATTTTTTTTTTTTTAAATAGAGACAGGGTCTCGCTATTTTGCCCAGGCTGGTCTTGAACTCCTAGGCTCAAGGGATCCTCCCGCTTCAGCCTCCCAAATTGCTAGGATTACGGTGTGAGCCACACGCACAGCCACTATAAAGTGAGTATTAATCTTTGTGTCATAAAGACTCTCATGAATTTGTTTGCTATAGGGTGTGCTATTGCTTGAAAATATATATATATAAATTAGGAATGTTTTCTGCAGCAAAACCAAAGGAAAAAAATAGATAGGCAACTGTAGCCTAAACAATTAGGGACTTATTTCCTGACATAGTAAATCCAAGAAATAGGCAGTCCTGGCCTGGTGTGGCTCAGGGATTTGGTCAAGAACCCCAAAATTTGTGTTTTACCACTCTGTAATCCTTAGTGTGCTGGCTTGTGGATTTATGATTCCAAGATATCTGCTGCAGCTCTAAGTACTTGTGCCTGTTTTCAAGGCAGGAAGGAAAAGAAGGCAGAACCATTGGCCGAAATTCATCACATGGCCTTTCCTAACTACAAAGGAGTCTCAGAAAAGAAGCACTTATCTTCTATCCTCGTGGAAGAGGACAGGATGAAAGGGATTGATAATGGGTTTTGAGTTAGCTTTATCAAAGAGAATCATGGTCAAAAAGCTGGCTGGGTGTGGTGGCTCACGCCTGTAATCCCAGCACTTTGGGAGGCTGAGATGGGGGCCAATCACGAGGTCACGAGACCATCCTGGACAACATGGTGAAACCCCGTCTCTACTAAGAATACAAAAATTAGCTGGGTGTGGTGTAGCACGCCTGTAGTCCCAGCTACTCGGGAGGCTGAGGCAGGAGAATCACTTGAACCTGGGAGGCAGAGATCATGCCACTGCACTCCAGCCTGGCACAGAGCGAGACTCCGTCTCAAAAAAAAAAAAAAAAAAAAAAAAAAGAAAGAAAAGCTGAGAGACACTGTTTTAAAAGTTCTTTTAGACCAGATTTAGATAAGCCAAGAGTAGGAAATTCCAGGTAATGGGTCAGCATGAGCTAAGAATGGAATGAACATTGTGGGTTGGTTCACAGGACATTGATGAGCCCAGCCCTATTAGGTGGAGAATAATGTTGAGAAGCAATGGAAAGTGAGGGTGGGGATTAGCTTGGCTGTAGTAATTAACAGGGCACCTCTAAAGGGTTTTGAACAAGGGAGTAAGATATGAAGAAAGGGTTTGGAGAAACATTTGGCACTATGAATTATAAGAAGATGAGCTAGGAGGTAGGGAATCCAGGACACCACTGTGATAATACAGCTGTGAAATGCTAATTATTAATGTTGAAACATTGTATAATTCCAATATTCAACCATTTTTGACCTATAATATCATTAGATTCATTCATATTTGAGGTGATGGTAGGATGTCCAAATAGAAAATCTGATAAGTAGATGACAATACAGGACTCAGTTTTTGAGAGTAGAATATTGGAGGAAATTTTGAATTTCTTGATGAAAGTAGATACTTTCCATCCTATATTATCCGGATTTCATTTCCTTTCAACATTGAAACTGTCACTTTGTGATGGCTTTAGCGCCCGCGTTTCTTTTCTTTTCTTTTCTTTTTTTTTTTTTTTTTTTTTTTTTTTTTTTTTTTTTTTTTTTTTGAGAAGGAGTCTCGCTCTTTCACCCAGGCTGGAGTGCAGTGGCGCAATCTCGGCTCACTGCAGGCTCCGCCCCCCGGGGTTCACGCCATTCTCCTGCCTCAGCCTCCCGCGTAGCTGGGACTACAGGCGCCCGCTACCTCGCCCGGCTAATTTTTTGTATTTTTTAGTAGAGACGGGGTTTCACCGTGTTAGCCAGGATGGTCTCGATCTCCTGACCTCGTGATCCGCCCGCCTCGGCCTCCCAAAGTGCTGGGATTACAGGCGTGAGCCACCGCGCCCGGCCCATACTCTTATATTCAACTGCTCACGAGGCATCTGCTCTTGGATATCTCAATGGACTCTTCAAACTCAACATATCTGAAAAAGATATTTTCTTCCTTCCCCTTGCCTCATCCCTCTCATTCTTGTCTCATATTCTTTTTTTTTATTTATTGGTATCAATGTCCAACTAGCTGACTATACTCAAAACTTTGAACTTTGACTGTTCCCTCTCTTTACCTCCTACATTCTTTTGCTCATAGATCTGATAAATTCTGCCTCTTGAATGTCTTTCCTCTTCGTCTCCTACTGCCACTCTCTTAGTTTAGGCTCCTATCACTTCTCACCTGGATTACTGAAATGCATCTTACCTGCTTAAGTCTTGGCGGGGAAATATCTACACGGTTACCAAAGGGGTCATTTTAAAATACAAATATGGAGGCCGGGCGCGGTGGCTCACGCTTGTAATCCCAGCACTTTGGGAGGCCGAGGCGGGCGGATCACGAGGTCAGGAGATCGAGACCACGGTGAAACCCCGTCTCTACTAAAAATACAAAAAAAATTAGCCGGGCGTGGTGGCGGGCACCTGTAGTCCCAGCTACTCGGAGAGGCTGAGGCAGGAGAATGGCGTGAACCCGGGAGGAGGAGCTTGCAGTGAGCCGAGGCACTCCAGCCTGGGCGACAGAGCGAGACTCCGTCTCAAAAAAAAAAAAAACAAATAAAATAAAATAAAATAAAATACAAATATGGGGCCGGGCACGGTGGCTCACGCCTGTAATCCCAGCGCTTTGGGAGGCCGAGGCGGGCGGATCATGAGGTCAGGAGATCGACCATCTTGGCTAACAGGGTGAAACCCCATCTCTACTAAACATACAAAAAACTAGCTGGGCGTGGTGGCGGGCGCCTGTAGTCCCAGCTACTCGGGAGGCTGAGGTAGGAGAATGGCGGGAACCCGGTAGGCAGAGCTTGCAGTGAGCTGAGATTGAGCCACTGCACTCCAGCCCGGGTGATACAGCGAGACTCCGTCTCAGAAAAAATTAAAAAAAAAAAAAAAAAAAAAATGGGCCAGACGCAGTGGCTCACGCCTGTAATCCCAGCACTTTGGGAGGCCAAGGTGGGCAGATCACGAGGTCAGGAGATTGAGACCACCCTGGCAAACATGGTAAAACCCCGTCTCTACTAAAATACAAAAATCAGTTGAGTGTGGTGGTGCGTGCCTGTAATGCCAGCTACTAGTGAGCCTGAGGCAGGAGAATACCTTCAACCGGGAGTCGGAGGTTGCAGTGAGCCGAGATTGTGCCACTGCATTCCAGCCTGGCGACAGAGTGAGACTCCGTCTCAAAAAAAAAAAAAAAAGAAAAAGAAAAAACATAAATAAAATACAAATATGATCATGTCTCTTTCTTGCTTAACCCCTTTCAATGGCTTTCAATGCATAGTGAATAAAGCTGAAACTCATTAGCAGGGCTTAGAAGACTTTCCACAGCACCCACTTTATCTCCAGCTGTGTATCTTTGCATTTCCTTGCACTCCCCTAATTGCTCCACACCAAACTTCTTGTCCTTTTCTAGACATGCTATGCTGTGTTGTAGTTACATGCCTTTGCATCAGTTGTTCCCTTTGCCTGAAATTGTCATTTTCACCTTTGAACATTTTGGTCATCCTTTAGCAATATACTTTTATGAAGACTTCTCAGATGTGTCATTCCCTTCTTTCTGCTTTCCTGGTAATTCACATTAATCTTTAGTAGAACACGTACCACAATATATTGTTGTTATGCAAGTGTTTTTCTCTGCATCATGAACAATGTGTTCTTGGTGTGTCCTGGTGCCTGGTTCATAGTTAGTGCTCAATATATATTTCTTCAGTACATTGCCATGAATGTGGATAAATTGTCCCCTGAAGGAAGAATAGGACAGGGTGGCAAGGACTGCTCAAAGGAATGCTTATAATTAGAGGATGGAGAAAAACCAACAACCAGAGGATCAGTCAGACAAGAATAATTCATTTCCCATGTTATGGAGCCCCATACTGGGTATAAGGAAGTCTACTGGCATGCTAAGCTAATGATAAGTTTGTTTTGGATTTGCTTTGTCTCCAGGTTACAATCAGTACAGATATCTAAGGCAGAACTTTTCTCTGTTACCTTGATTTGTAATTTCAAAAACAACTCTTTATAAGTACTGTTTCTTTTCTTTTTTCTTTTTTTTTGAGACGGAGTCTTGCTCTGTCTCCCAGGCTGGAGCACAGTGGCGTGATCTCAGCTCACTGCAAGCTCCACCTTCCGGGTTCATGCCATTCTTCTGCCTCAGCCTCCCGAGTAGCTGGCACTACAGGTGGCCACCACCACGCCTGGCTAATTTTTTGTATTTTTAGTAGAGACAGGGTTTCACCATGTTAGCCAGGATGGTCTCAATCTCCTGACCTCGTGATCCACCCACCTCGGCCTCCCAAAGTGTTGGGATTACAGACATGAGCCACTGCACCCGGCCTCATTTTTTTTTTTTTTTTTTTTTTTTGAGACAGAGTCTTGCTCTGTCGCCCAGGCTGGAGTGCAGTGGCGCAATCTCGGCTCACTGCAAGCTCCGCCTCCCGGGTTCACGCCATTCTCCTGCCTCAGCCTCTCCGAGTAGCTGGGACTACAGGCGCCCGCCACCACGCCCGGCTAATTTTTTTTTTGTATTTTTAGTAGAGACGGGGTTTCACCGTGGTCTCGATCTCCTGACCTCGTGATCCGCCCGCCTCGGCCTCCCAAAGTGCTGGGATTACAAGCGTGAGCCACCGCGCCCGGCCTGGCCTCATTTCTTAAAGGGACTCAACCATTCAGTTTTTGTACTGAAGTACAAATTAATTTTAATTTGGTGAGGAGACACATGGAGGGAAAAACGCCTGAATCTAGAAAGCCCAGGGGGAAGGAAGTTCCCTTCTAGAGCCTCAGCAAGTTGACACAGCCCCTTTGTTGTATTTTGAAATCATATATACTTGCTAGGAATATTATTGGCCATGCTCACTGTTGGTCTCCTGACTACTCAGCTCCTAGAAAGTGAAAGTGAGTGCCAGACATGGCGTTCAGTCCCCTCTTAACGCTTATGCTTACTGACCACAGAAGTGACATTATCATATTAATTCTAACCAGAGGCAAAAACGAACATTATGCTCCAATATTAATTTCCAATTATGTATAACCTAGTGCTTATATTCCATTCCATGTAAAAAAAAAACACTCCTTGATTTTTTGTGGTTTCATGGTCTAGTGATTAACTCCAACGTGTAACGTGTGTTATCCAATGCCTATATAGGGTATTTACACTAGTCTTCCTATTCTAGCTGTTATTTAGGTGATCACTATGTTCATATATTCTGTTGAATGTTTTATTTTTTACTTCCCTTTGGTCTTGATTTCTAGGACTCTATAAACTCTATTCCTCTTGGGTTTGTGTCATGTATGTTTGCTTATTTCCTAATCCAATTTTCCAAGTCATAGCCTCACCAACTGCCTCTCCTTTCACTAACCTATCTTACTGCCAACATCTTTTTCTGACCAACCCCCAAGATACCCTCTGTAGACTCTGGGCTTAGTTAGCCTACCTATAGTCATCCTCTTTAATTTTTTCCTTAATTTTTTTTTATTCTCTTGAATTTTCCTGTCTGAATTTTAACTTCTCTAACTAACCTCACATTAAGGCTTTACAATTATAAAAGTGAGCCATGGTCTTTATGAAAAATTGGAAAAATATAAAAACAACTGGAGTGGAGAAGAAAATAATCTCTAGATTCACTACCCAATGAAAACTACTAGTATAGATATTTTTATTCTTTTTCAATATTCTCTTAGCATGAAAGTGTTTCCCTATGTTATAAACTCTTTAGAAATGTAACTTGTAATGATACTATATGTTCCACCTTTAAGATTACAATACCATTCTTTTGTATTACAATATTGACTTTAAAAAGACGGCTGATAGCCGGGTGCAGTGGCTGATTCCTGTAATCCCAGCACTTTGGGAAGCTGAGGCAGGAGGATCACTTGAGCTCAGGAGTTTCAGACCAGCCTGGGCCACATAGTGAGACCCCCATCTCAAGAAAGCATCAAAGAATTATCCTGGCTGGGCACGGTAGCTCACACCTGTAACCCCAGCACTTTGGGAGGCCGAGGCGGGTGGATCACTTGAGGTCAGGAGTTCAAGACCAGTTTGACCAACATGGTGAAACCTCATCTCTACTAAAAATGCAAAATTAGCCAGGCGTGGTGGCACACGCCCATAATTCCAGTTACTTGAGAGGCTGAGGCAGGAGAATTGCTTGAACCCAGGAGGTGGAGGTTGCAGTGAGCCGAGATCATGCCATTGCACTCTGGCCTGGGCAACAAGAGCAAAACTCCATCTCAAAAAAAAAAAAAAAAAAATTATCTGGGTGTCAGGGGGAATGTGCCTGTGCCTACAGTCTCAGCCATCCAGGAGGCTGAGGTGGCAGGCTTGCTTGAGCCTGGGAGGTCAAGGCTGCAGTGAGCCATGATTGTGCTACTGCACCCCAGCGTGGACAACAGAGTGATACCCTGTCTCAAAAAAAAAAAGAAAAAGAAAAAGAAAAAAGACTGTTGACATAATACCAAATTCCTTTCTGAGGGGATTAAATCAGTTTATGTTCCAACATCAGTGTGTGCCAGTCTCCTTGCATTTTTTCCAGTATTGAGTATTATTACGCTAATTTTATAGGCAAATTTTTCTCTTTAAACATTATCAAGAGCCCTGAAAAATAGCACCAATTATGTCATAGTTCTTAGGGTCAGAATTTAGGAGTTAAAGGGAGCTATAGAAATCATCTAGTCTAGTTCTCTCATCATTCAAATGAAAAAAAAAAAGGATCTGCAGCAAGTTGATTTGCCAAGTGTCACAGGCAAATAATGATAGAGCTAAGGCTAGAGTTTAGGTTTCATGAGATGTGGTTCATTTTTTTCCCATTCTGCTTCTTAACTTAGTATAGAAATTAAACCTCATTTTGTATTAGATATTGTCTTGGCTACAGTTTTTAAGATGGATCAAAAGACAGATTTTTTTTTTAAATAACTCCTTTAGTCAGACATAAAATTTTTATAGCTGTCTTTTTTTTTTTTCTCAACTTTCCAGAGTAGTTTATCAGTTAGGATTGTGTGGCTGCAAATAAAAAATTACCCAACACTGGCATAAACTCATATAACAAAAATTCTGATATATTTATAATCTAATGCCTGAAATGTCATGGCTTAAACGATAATAATTTCTTCTCTCTCATGTTTTCTACAGCTCAAGAATTCAGGAGCATCTTGGCTAGGTAATTCTGTCTTGGGGTCTCTGCTGGGCTTGCTATCAGCTGTCAGGGCTGTAGTCATCCAAAGGCTTCAATGGGGCTGGAGGATCCACTTCCACAATGTCTGACCTCCCCCCCGCTTCCTCCCTCCCTCCCTCCCTCCCTCCCTCCCTCCCTCCCTTCCTTCCTCCCTTCCTTCCTTCCTTCCCTCCTTCCTTCCTTTTCCTTTCTCTTTTCTTTTTTTTTTTTTTTTTTTTTTGAGACGGAGTCTTGCTCTGTCGCCCAGGCTGGAGTGCAGTGGCGCAATCTCGGCTCACTGCAAGCTCCGCCTCCCGGGTTCACGCCATTCTCCTGCCTCAGCCTCTCCGAGTAGCTGGGACTACAGGTGCCCGCCACCACGCCCGGCTAATTTTTTGTATTTTTAGTAGAGACGGGGTTTCACCGTGGTCTCGATCTCCTGACCTCGTGATCCGCCCGCCTCGGCCTCCCAAAGTGCTGGGATTACAAGCGTGAGCCACCGCGCCCGGCTTCCTTTCTCTTTTCTTTCTGTCATCCAAAGGCTTGACTGTGGCTGAAGGATCCACTTCCACAGTGTGGCTTCTTTCTCTTCCTTCCCTTCCTTCCCTTCCTTCCTTTCCTCCCTTCCTCCCTTTCTCCCTTCCTTTTCTTTTCTCTTTTCTTTTCTTTCTTCTTTCTTTTCTTTCTCTGTCTCTCTTTTTTTGAGACAGAGTCTCACACTGTAGCCCAGGCTGGAGTGCAGTGGTGCGATCACGGTTCACTGCAACCTCCACCTCCCAGGCTCAGGTGATCTGCCCACCTCAGCCTCCTGAGTAGATGGGACTACAGGTACGTACCAGACAGTGGCTCACTTTCATGATCGGCAGGTTGCTGCTGACTGATGGCAGGATGCCTGTTTTTCTCCACATGGGCCTCTGTACAGAACTGCTTGACTGTCCTCAGAGGATGGCTGCTAGCTTTCCTCAGAGTGAGCAAGCCAAGAGAGCACAGCAGAAGCTGCAATGCCTTTTATAGTCCAGCATCAGAAGTCACACGCCCTTGGCCAAGCATGGTAGCTCATGCCTGCAATCTCAGCACTTTGGAAGGCCGAGGCAGGAGGATTGCTTGAGCCCAGGAGTTCAAGACCTGGGCAACATAGGGAGACCCCATCTCTCCAAAATTCAAAAATTAGCCAGTTGTGGTGGCACAAGCCTGTGGTCCTAGCTACTTGGGAGGCTAGGGTGGGAGGGTCACTTGAGCCTGAGAGGTCAAGGCTACAGTGAGTTGAGATCATGCCACTGCACTCCAGCCTGGTCAACAGAGCAGCACCATGTGTCAAAAAAAAAATAAATAAATAAAGGCACACACCCTCATTCCTGTTCTATTCTGTTGATCATACAGACCAGCCCTGATTTATTTTGGGAGGGGGCTACTGAAAGGTGTGAGGGTGTGAATATCAGCAGTTGAGGGTCACAGGGGACCATCTTAGATGCTGGCCACCATAGTAGGAAATCCACAGCTTGTAATGACTCAGGTATGCTATAATGGACCCAGGCTCTTCCTAATCTTGCTATTCTCCCATCCCTAGTTATAAGCCTTTGTCCTACCTATGGTTGCAATATGGCTGTAGCACCTTCAGATTTTTTTTTTTTTTTTTTTTTTTTTTTTAGATACAGTCTTGCTCTGTCACCCAGACTGGAGGTGTAATGGTGTGATCACAGCTCACTGCAGCCTCAACCTCCAGGGCTCAAGCAATTCTCCTGAGCAGCTGGGACTATAGTTGTGTGCCACCACGTCCTGCTCATTTTAAAATATTTTTGTAGAGACAAGGTCTTGCAACGTTGCCCAGGCCGGTCTAGAACTCTTGGACTCAAGCAACCCTCTACCTTGGTCTCCCAAAGTAATGGGATTACAGGCATGAGCCACTGTGCCCAGCAGATGTCTTGCATTTAGGTGTCAGGCTGGAAGATGGGGGAAGTGAAATAAGGGGTACTAGTAAACTTCCACTTGTAGCCCATTGGCCAAGACTGTCAAGTGACCTCCCTAAGCCATACAGGCATCTAGGAGATTGAGTTTCTTTTTTTTTTTTTTTTTTTTGAGACGGAGTCTTTCTTTGTCCCCCAGGCTGGAGTGCAGTGGCGCGATCTCGGCTCACTGCAAGCTCCGCCTCCCGGGTTCACGCCATTCTCCTGCCTCAGCCTCCCGAGTAGCTGGGACTACAGGCGCCTGCCAACACGCCCGGCTAATTTTTTGTATTTTTAGTAGAGACAGGGTTTCACCGTGTTAGCCAGGATGGTCTCGATCTCCTGACCTCGTGATCCGCCCGCCTCGGCCTCCCAAAGTGCTGGGATTACAGGCTTGAGCCACCGCGCCCGGCCAGGAGATTGAGTTTCTAACTTTGATAACTTCTTCAGTAGAGTCAGCCAAGGGAGAAGGGTGTTAGAAATGTAGGCTGGTCAGTTAGCACACAGTGTCTGCCACAACCACAGGTAGCTTTTGTTACCCTAGTGAGGTGCTGGTAATATAATACTTAATAATGCATGGGTACCCATTCAATATTATACTTTTTTTTTTTTAAGCAAAGTCTCTGTCTGTTGCTCAGGCTGGAGTGCAGTGGCACCATCTCAGCTCACTGCAACCTCCGCTTCCCAGTTCAAGTGATTCTCCTGCCTCAGCCTCCCGAGTAGCTGGATTACAGGCTCCTACCACCACACCCAGCTAATTTTTGTATTTTTAGTAGAGACAGGGTTTCACCATGTTGGCCAGGCTGGTCTTGAACTCCTGACCTCAGGCGATCCACCCACATCAGCCTCACAAAGTGCTAGGATTACAGGTGTGAGCCACCATGCTGGTCTCAATATTATACATTCTTGTAGGTAATTATGGAATAATTTTTAAAATAATAAAACAGACTTTCCCTTTTAGAATTTTTAAGAGAAAGAAGTGATTAAAGACCCAATTTAAGAAGAACCAAAAAGATAATTGGATATGCAAAATAATGATTTATAGATGGTTTTATGTGTAGGTGTCTGCTATAACAGATTTAGGGTGTTCTACATGTATTTAAGTGGTATCCTAAGGCTGGTGTGGTGGCGCACACCTGTAGCACCAGCTACTGGGAGGCTGAGAAGACTGCTTGAGCCAAGGAGTTTAAGGCAGCAATGAGCTTTGATCGAGCCACTGTACTCCACCCTGGGTGACAGAGTGAGACACCGTTCTCTTAAAGAAAAAAAAGTGGTACCTTAGCATCATAAAAACGTGAGTTCTATTTTTCTTTTTTCTTTTTTTTGAGATGGAGTCTTGCTCTGTTGCCCAGGCTGGAGTGCAGTGGCGCAATCTCAGCTCACTGCAAGCTCTGCCTCCCAGGTTCACGCCATTCTCCTGCCTCAGCCTCCCGAGTAGCTGGGACTACAGGTGCCCGCCACCATGCCTGGCTAATTGTTTGTATGTTGTAGCAGAGACAGGGTTTCACTGTGTTAGCCAGGATGGTCTTGATCTCCTGACCTCATGATCTGCCCTCCTCGGCCTCCCAAAGTGCTGGGATTACAGGCGTGAGCCACCGCACCCGGCCCTATTTTTCTATTTTAATGTGAATGTTATGCTACCCATGATAGTATCACAACGCTTATGTTTATGTCATATTTTCTTCTCTACCATCAATTTCTTAGTTAACATTTATTATTGACTGAAATATGTAAATTGTCATTGCCCTTGAGGAGTTTATAGTTAGGGAGGTAATATATACAGAAAGTTTGAGATCGCTTGTAAAAACACGTAACAAAGGAAATGTTATACAATTTGAGGGGAGAAAGTAGAAAATAATGTTTCAATAAATGTAAACAATTTGAATTTAATACAACTAAATTCTTCAAATTAAAGGGATCAACTCGGATAAGGCAGAGATTGAGGAGAGAAAAAAACTAGAAAAGGTGATTTGTATGCTCTTAGCTCCATTATGAGAGGTGATGTTTGTATTTTCTGCTGTACTTCATCCCTTGGGGTTGTTCTGGAGTCATAAGCCCTTATATACCTTTGGATTGTATTGAGGGATGTTACATTTGAAAAGGTAATTTGATACTCAGTGTTGTATTTATCATGGTATTATGAGAGTTCGGGCTACAGTATTACTCAGTGTCTTCTACAGGAGAACCAACAGTCCCCGTGTCAGAGTCCTTAAGGTAAAAACATATTAGCTGTTGTCCTGACACAGATTATTGGTTCTCCTACAGAAGACGCTGAGTAATACTGTAGCCCAACAACAGCTGTACCTTAAGGACAGCATACATCCTGTAACTAGTCATGTTTCTCTCTTTGTTTAGGGCACTAAGAAGCTCAGAGTCTAATTAAGTGAAGCGCCTTTAATAATCATGAACCCCTTATCTCATGCATTCATTTCTCTCTACTAATGCTTCCTGGCTTCATCATACTTATGGGCCCTTGTTCTTTCTTCACTTTGATTTTCATGGTCTTTTTGTTTTTTTCATCTTATGTGAATTTTTTTTTTTTTTTTGAGATGGAGTCTCACTCTGTCACCCAGGCTGGAATGCTATGGCGTGGTCTTGGCTCACTGCAACCTCTGCCTCCCAGGTTCAAGTGATTCTCCTGCCTCAGCCTCCTGAGTAGCTGGGACTACAGGCATCTGCCACCATGCCCGGCTAATTTTTATATTTTTAGTAGAGACGGGCCTTGTGATCCACCCGCCTCGGCCTCCCAAAGTGCTGGGATTACAGGCGTGAGCCACCGTGCCTGGCCATCTTATGTGAATTTTTTTTTTTTTTTTTTTAGCTATAAGAAGAGTTTTAATCTGAAGAGTTTGACAAAGAACTAAGAATCCCCAAATAATCAAAAAGAAAAACTCATCACATCTAGTGGTAACAAAATTTGGATATATATGGTTTTCTTATCTGTTCATGAATAACTCAACAATGGGCAGCAAAAACACACCCACAATTTCAAGACTCCGGGCGGGAGTGCTGATCAGCCTCAATAAAATGTCAGCTTGCTGCCGAAGGATCCAGATCAGTGGAATTGTCCAGTTCTCTAAGGAGACAATGCAGAGTTGCCTGCAGACTGGTTCTGAAATCGAACCAGAACTAGAACTTAAAAACAAAAAGCAGATCAAGCTCTAGGCATCAAATTTCTTCTTCCCTGACCCGGCAGGGAGTGATGGCACAGCTGAAGGGACATTAGCCTGTGGTTTTTCTTTCTCATTCTGCTTGAAGAAGGATTTGGCCTCTTTAGATGTAGCATCCACTCCCTTAGTTACCCTTCCTTCTTCACCAGCAAAATCAAACACCTTGGTGATTTTAACTTTTTCTGTTTCTTTAGGTTTCTCTAGCTCTTCTGCTTTTACCAACAATTTACTTGAACTTGTCTCTTCAGTCTCCTTTCTTAACGTGTGTACTTAAGGGCACTTTTGATTTTGGTCCCACATCATTGAGGAAGCTGGCCCAGAGTTCGCCCTCCTTCTTTTTCCTGGCATCCTCTGATCCAATGCCTTTTTCCTGCTCTGTGGCTTCATCTTCCTCCTCACTACTGCTTCCCCCAGATTCTGAATTGGCATCCTCCTCTTCCTCTTCTTCTAATGAGAGGCCACCTTGTCTTCTCTTCCTGGCTGGAACGCTCTGGGCCTTTCTCTTTTTCCCTTGGGTTTTCTGTGTCTGCTCTTCACCATCCACTTCATCTTCCTTCACTAATTCATTTACATCATCTTCACTATACTCTCCACCCAACGGCACGTAGTCCTCGTCCTCCTCCGATGTGGAGAAGTCTTCGGAGTTGAATTCCTCCATGTTGCTGCCACTCGACGCTGGTCAAACTCGCAACACCGCAGCAGCTGCCTCCAACGGCAAAGCTCTAGGGAGAGACCATAGAGCCCCAGCAGTGGCGACGGCAGCTAGGACGGCCCCCTAATTTTTTGTGTTTTTAGTAGAGATGGGTTTCACCGTGTTGGCCAGGCTCGTCTTGAACTCCTGACCTCAGGTGATCCACCCCCCTCAGCCTCCTAAAGTGCTGGGATTACAGGCATGAGCCACTGGGCCCAGCCTGTGAATTTTTATAATCTGCAAACACTTTTTAGAATTAGGAAAAAATTTTTTTTTCGTTTTTTGGCTGAGCATAGGAGACTTTATTGGTGGTAGATGACAAGATGGGGCTTCCAAGGCCCTTCCCTTTTCAGGGGGTCTGCATGGAAATTGTGGGGAGGGGAGATTCTCAGTGTGGTAGGGAACTGGATACGTCAGGGACTCCCCAGCAGCTGAGGGCCTCTCTCTTCCTCTTGTGTTTTTGCTGGGGCTGGTGGTCCAGGGGTCTTATTCCTTAGAGGCCGTGTGGGCCATGAGGTAGCTTGCTATAGCCAAGAATAAGGAAGAATATTTTAACTGAAAAATAAAACTGCTTATACACCCACCAAAGTGGCTAAAACTAAAAAGACAACACCAAACATTGGCGGTGAGGTAGGGCAATTGGAACCCTCAAATATTGTGGTGGGAATGTAAAATGCATGACTTTTTTGGGAAAAGGTCTGGCAGTTTCTTATAAAATTAAATATACCTACTTGTGACCCAGAAAAATGACAACATGTTAATAAAAAGACTTACACAAAATGTTCACAGCAGCTTTATTCATAATAGCCCCAAACTGGAAATAGTCAATGTGTCCATCAGTATGAGAATGGTATATTTATACATGTGGTATATTTATACAGCAGACCACAACTCAGCAGTAAAAAGTGACTACTGATACATAAAACAACATGAATCTCGAAAACATTACGCTGGGCAAAATAAACCATACACAAAAGAGTATGTATTCTATGATTCCATTTATATGACATTCTTGAACAAACAAAGCTAATCTATGGTAGAAAAAAATCAGATGGTGACAGTGTGCATGTGAGGGCATGAAGTGTGGACTAACTGGGGGAAATTTTGGGGTAATGATAATGTTCTATATTTTGCCAGTGGTTTGGGTTATACATGTGTATGCATTTGTCCAAACTCAGCAAATATACATTTAGAGTATACATTTCATTGTATATAAATCTTACATAAAACTATAAACAAATATTAAATTCTGTTTAATAATATGCATCCCAAAGTACTTAGGGAAAAATGTAGTGATGTCTAATTTTCTTTGAAATGCATCAAAAAATAAGATGAATTAATGATGAATAGAGGGATGACAGAATGATATGGGAAGCAAAATAAAATAGTAATGCTGAATCTAGGGAGTGGGTACATAGGTATTTACTATAAAGTTATTTCAGCTGCTCTTTAAGATTTTTCATAATAAAATATTGGGGGAAAATGCCCTTAACCTTCCTTTAGTGTGTTCTGGCTGAATATGACTTTTTCTATTAATAGCTCACATAAGTGTTAAAGCCTTTCTCTTCAGGGGGAATTTATGTCACACTTTTCAGAATTTACATAATATCTAATTTAAGCTGTTTTAAAGTAATCAATTAATGGCCTTTAATCTGGATATAACTTTTTTTTTTTTTTTTTTTTTTTTTTGAGACGGAGTTTTGCTCTGTTGCCCAGGCTGGAGTACAGTGGCACGATCTCGGCTCACTACAACCTCCGCCTCGTGGGTTCAAGTGATTCTCCTGCCTCAGCCTTCCAAGTAGCTGGGACTACAGGCGTGCGCCACCACGCCCGGCTAATTTTTGTACTTTTAGTAGAGTTTGGGTTTCACCATGTTGACCAGGCTGGTCTCGAACTCCTGGGTTCAAGTGATCCTACCATTTTGGCCTCCCAAAGTGCTGGGATTATAGGCATGAGCCACTGCACCCAGCTCTTTCTAACTTTTAAAATATTTAATTGACAAATAAATATTGTATATATTCAAAGTGTACAACATGATGATTTGGTTTGCATATACATTGTGTAATGATTTTATTTTTTCTTTTTCATTCGCTTCTTTCCTGAACTCCGGCAGCTTATGTTTTACCTCCTTTGGTCATCTCACCTTCTCTTCTTCGAGATATTACTTCTGTTTTATGCTTGTTTTGTGGAAATAATTGCTTCATTACATTTTTAAAAAAATTTACAGCAAGAGACCGGGCGTGGTGGCTCACGCCTGTAATCCCAGCACTTTGGGAGGCTGAGGAGGGCGGATCACCTGAGGTCAGGAGTTCGAGACCAGCCTGACCAACATGATGAAACCCTGTCGCTACTAAAAATACAAAACTTAGCTGTGGCACGTGCCTGTAATCCCAGCTACTTGGGAGGCTGAGGCAGGAGAATTGCTTGGACCTGAGAGGCAGAGGTTGCAGTGGGCTGAGATTGTGCCATTGCACTTCAGCCTGGGGAACATGAGCACAACTCTATCCCAAAAAAAAAAATTTTTTTTTCAGCAAAATGTTCTAAATTTTAATCTGCTCTGAGGTAATGTTTTCTTTTCTTTTTTCTTTCTTTTTTTTTTTTTTTGAGACGCAGTCTCATTCTGTCACCCAGGCTGGTGTGTCATGGCGTGATCTCGGGTTACTGCAACCTCTGCCTCCTGGGCTCAAGTGATTCTCGTGCCTTAGCCTCCCAAGTAGCTGGGATTACAGGTGTGTGCCACCACACCAGCTAATTTTTGTATTTTTAGTAGAGACACAGTGTCATCATGTTGCCCAGGCTGGTCTCGAACTCCTAACCTCAGGTGATCCCCCTTCCTCAGCCTCCCAAAGTGCTGGGATTACAGGCGTGAGCCACTGTGCCTGGCCTGAGGTAATGTTTTCATGGTGATTATTCATCAGCATTTGTTTTTCTGCTTCTTTTTCATTTCCTTTTTTTTTTTTTTGAAGCAGAGTCTCGCTCTGTCACCCAGGCTGGAGTGCAGTGGCGCCATCTCAGCTCACTGCAATCTCCATCTCCCAGGTTCAAGTGATTCTCCTGCCTCAGCCTCCCAAGCAGCTGGGATTACTGGCACGCACCACCGTGCCCAGCTACTTTTTGTATTTTTAGTAGAGACAGAGTTTTGCCACGTTGGTCAGGCTGGTCTTGAACTCCTGACCTCGGGTGATCTGCCCACCTTGGCCTCTCAATGTGCTGGGATTACAGGCGTGAGCCACTGCGCCTGGCCTAATTTTTGTTTTTTTAGTAGAGACAAGGTTTCACCATGTTGACCAGACTGGTCTCAAACTCCTGACCTCAAGTGATCTGCCCGCCTTGGCCTCCTAAAGTGCTGGGATTACAGGTGTAAGCCAGAGCGCCCAGCCTCTTTTTCATTTTCTTCCTTAAATCTTTGTTGGCTCTTTTTTGACTGTTCATCTTTGAATGAAGTGAATTTTCTTAGCTCAACTATTTACAGGAGATTTGTGTTGTGAAGGGGTCAGGGACATCTTCTGTATCAGTGGGAGTTTTCCTTTTGATCCAGGGTTTTGCATATGAGAGATACTTTAGCCTTTTCTTCTTCACAGGCAATGAAGACAGGCAGCTGCACAGCTGTGCACAGTAGGATCTCTTCTCACTTTTCATGAACATGTGGCTTCCTGTGAATATGACTTGTGTGTGGAGTTCTAGTTTAGTCCCAATTTCTCTGCTACTCAAAATCAAAATGGGTCCAGAGAAACTGGTGCTACCAGCCTACCCACCTGTGTTAGTCAGTTGGAACTGCCGTAACAAAATACAACAAACTCAGTGCCTTAAAACATCAGAAATTTATTTTCTCACAGTTCTGAAGGCTAGAAGTGTGAAATCAAGGGGTCCAAGGGTTGGTCCTTCTTGAGGCTCTGAAGGAGAGTGTGCTGCATGCCTCTCTCCTCAATTCTGGTGGTTGCCCTGGCATTCCTTGTTTGTAGACGCATCACTACAATCTCTGTCTCCGTCTTTGCATGCTGGTCTCCTTTCTATGTCTGTGTCTACATTTTCCTCTTTTTTTTTTTTTTTTTGAGACAGGGTCTTACTCTGTCACCCAGGCTGGAGTGCAGTGGCACAATCTCGGCTTACTGCAACCTCCACCTCCTGGGTTCAAGTGATTCTCCAGCCTCTGCCTCCCAACTAGCTGGGATTACAGGTGTGCACCACCACGCCAGGCTAATTTTTTTGTATTTTTAGTAGAGATGGGGTTTCACAATGTTGGCCAGGCTGGTCTTGAACTCCTGACCTCAAATGATCCGCCCGCCTCGGCCTCCCAAAGTGCTGGGATTGCAGGTGTGAGTCACTGCACCCTGCCATTTTCCTCTTCTTATAAGGACACCAATCGTTGTATTAGGACCCATCCTAATCTAGTATAACCTCACCCTAAGGATTACATCTACAGAGACCCTATTTTCAAATATGGTCACATTCACAGGTACCAGGGGTTAGGACTTTCACATATCTTCTGGGTGTGGGGGGGTCACAAATCCATAACACTGCCTTCTTCCCATTGTTGCACAAATGGGGCTATTACTTTTTTTTTTTACCTTCAGTGTACGCGTCTCACTGGGTGAGCTATTAAGGCTCTTACTGAGCTCTTCTGGTGCCCACTCTCAGCCTCCTGTTGTGCCTTTCCTCACAAGCCTTTGCTTTTGGTACCCCTTACATTTATTTTGTAGTTATTTTGTTTTACCTGTCTTAATTTTTTTTAAAATTGAGATAGGATTTTCATTCTGGTCTCTGTGTCCTTTGTTTTGGGAGATGATTTCTGAGGGATGATGGAATTACTAACTTTATGTGACATCTTCAAGCAGGAAATGCCTTCGGTCTTTCTCATTCTTTAGGGGTCACTAACACAAGGAAGATACTACCAGGGTGCGATGTCTCACGCCTATGATCCCAGCACTTTGGGAGGCCGAGGCAGGCGGATCATGAGGTCGGAAGTTCGAGAACAGCCTGGCCAACATGGTGAAACCCTGTCTCTACTAAAAATACAAAAATTAGCTGGGCATGGTGGTAGGCACCTGTAATCCCAGCTACTCAGGAGGCTGAGGCAGGAGAATCGCTTGAACCGGGAGGCAGAGGTGCGGTGAGCTGAGATTGTGCCATTGCTCTCCAGCAGTCTGAGCAACAAAGGCAAAACTCCATCTCAAAAAAAAAAAAAGATAAAGAAAAAAAAGGAAGATACTATTTTTAGTGCTTATTTCAGTAAGATGGTCTTCTAGTTTCTTAGTCTCAGCCTACCATGCCAGTTCTACCAACACTGTGTCATAGGTAGGAATTAATAGAATTTGCTTATATGGAGACTTAAAAAAAATTTTGCATTTTGATTATATTGAGCTAGAATGCAATTTGAATTAAACTTTTCCATTATGGTAACAAAAACATAAAATTTAGCTTATTTATTTATTTATTTTTTGAGACACAGTTTTGCTCTGTTGTCCAGGCTGAAGTGCAGTGGTCTGATCTCGGCTCACTGCAACCTCTGCCTCCCAGGTTCAAGTGATTCTCCTGCCTCAGCCTCCCAAATAGCTGGGACTACAGGCATGCACCACCATGCCTGGCTCATTTTTTTGTATTTTTAGTAGAGACTGGGTTTCACCATGTTGGCCAGACTGGTCTCGAACTCCTGACCTCAAGTGATCCACCCGCCTCAGCCTCCCAAAGTGCTGGGATTACAGGTATGAGCCACCGTGTCTGGCCAAAATTTACCATCTTAACTATTTTTAGGTTTATAGTTTGTTAGTGTTAAGGATATTTACACTGTTGTAAAACAGATCTCCAGAACATTTTCACCTTGCAAATATGGAATTTTATACCCATTAAACAGCAATTCCCCTTTAATCCCCTCCCACAGTCCCTGGTAACCACTATTCTATGTTTGTTTCTATGAATTTTGTGACTTTAGACACTTCATGTAAGTGGAACCATACAGTGTTTGTCTTTTGTGACTGGCCGATTTCACTTAGGATAATGTCTTCAAGGTTTGTTCATGTTGTAGCATGTGACAGAATGTCCTTCCTTTTTAAGGCTGTATAATATTCCATTGTATACATATAACACATTTAAAAAATTCATTCATCCATTGATGGACATTTAGGTTGCTTTCACCTCTTGGCTGTTGTGAAAAGTATTGCTAAGAACATGGGTGCATTAGTTATGGTTCTCCAGAGAAATGGAACCAATAAAATATATAGAAAGAGATATAAAAAGACATTTCTTATAAGGAATTGACTCATGCATTTACGGAGGCTGAGAAGTCCCATGATCTGCTGTCTGCAAGCTGAAAGCCCAGGAAAACTGGTGATGTGATTCTAGGCCTGAGAACCAGGGGAGGCAATGGTATAAGTCCTAGTCCGAGTCTGAAGGCCTGAGAACCAGGAGCTCTGATTGAGGGCAGGAGAAGATGGATGTCCCACCTCAAATAGAGAGCAAATTCACTACCTTTGTGTTTGCTTCAGGCCCTCAACAGATTGGATAACACTGTTTTACCAGCTATCTGGACATCCTTTAGCCCAGTCATTTTTTTTTTTTTTTGAGACAGAGTCTCACTGTTGCTCAGGCTAAAGTGCAGTGGTGCAATCGTGGCTCACTGCCTCCTCCACCTCCCAGACTCAAACGATCCTCCTGCCTCAGCCTCTCAAGTAGCTAGGACTATAGGCGCGTGCCTGATTTTTGTATTTTTTTGTGTTGATGGGGTTTCACCATGTTACCCAGGCTGGTCTCAAACTCCTAGGCTCAAGTGATCCTCCTGCCTCAGTCTCCCAAAGTGCTGGCATTACAGGGGTGAGCCACTGCGCCCCGCCCTAGCCCAGTCATTTGACACATAAACTACTGGATCATATGGTAATTCTATTTTTAATTTTTTGAGGAATCTCCATACTGTTTTCCATAGCAGCTGTTCAATTTTACATTCCCATCAACTGTGCACAGGGGTTCCAGTTTCTCTACATCCTCATCAACACTTGTGATTTTTCAGTTTTTGATAGTGGCCATCCTAACGTGTATGAGGCATATTCTTTACTTTTATATAACAACCATTGTCATACTGCTTTAATGTATGACAATTATAAAGTTAATATTTATTTTTCTCAGTACATAGCAAGTCTGTTCGAGTTGTGTCTTTATCACTATCATGTGTTGAAAAAAGTTTTTGATAGTTTTAATTATTTTTGCTCAGATTACTTATCAGCCCTGGGTGTACATTTTTAAAAAATAGACATTAAAAAAACTTTAAACCTATTTTGTCAACTTAAGGGACTCATTTCCAGGCATAGCCATTACTTCTTATATAGAATACAGTATTTTAAAAATTCTCAGTCCTAAAATGTTCCTGGAATCTACTGATTTATTGAGATTTATTCTTGCAATACTTACTACTATGGTCTACTAAATACTTGACTCCATTGAATGCTAGTAACAGGTCTGGCTTTTCAAGTCTCTCCAACCTTGTGAATTTTCAATTACTACCACTTCAACTTCAATGTGATTCTTCTGAACTGCAGAGTCAGCAGTTACATTCTGCTGAGTAATGAATGCAAACTGCTCAGAATTACAGAACACTTAAAGCATCTCATTTTAACTGTTTTTTTTTTTTTTTCGCTGAAGATTGTGAAAGGTAAATGTAGCTACATAAATGATTTTTGGCAGGGTTGGCATTTAGAGGGAACCATTTATTTGCTTTTTGAACAACATTCCTGGGCCACTATTAACCTAAACATGTGAGAGCCAATATAGCACAGTGTTTAAGAATATGAGCTATAAGGCTCAACTGCCTAGGTTCAATTCTTGACTCTAAAAGCAGTGCGAGGGATGGGCGGGCATGGTGACTCAGGCTTGTAATCCCAGCACTTTGGGAGGTCAAAGCGGGAGGATCACTTGAGGTCAGGAGTTCAAGACCAGTCTGGCCAACATGGTGAAATCCCATCTCTACTAAAAATACAAAAATCAGCTGGGCGTGGTGGCAGGCATCTGTAGTCCCAGCTACTCAGGAGGCTGAAGCAGGAGAATCTCTTGAACCTGGGAGGTGGAGGTTGCAGTGAGCCGAGATTGCGCCTCTGCACTTCAGCCTGGGTAACACAGCAAGACTCCATCTCTCTCTCACACACACACACACACACACACAAAAAGCAAAAAAAAAAAAACAGTTTGAGGTTAGGCAAGTTTCTTAACCCCTCTGTGCCTCAGTTTCTCCATCTGTAAAATGAGGATAGCTGTTAGATTTTTTTTTCTTATTTTTTTAGATAGAGATGGAATCTCACTATGTTGCAGGCTGGTCTCAAATTCATGGCCTCAAGTGATCCTCCCACCTCAGCCTCCCAAGATGTTGGGATTACACGTGTGAGCCACTGTGCCTGGCTGGGCTGTCAGATTAAATGAGTCACTGTATGTAAAGTACTTTGAACTGTGTCAGGCCTACAGTATGCACTGTGTGAGGTTAGCTATCATGACAAGCATTATTGATTATCTTCATTGATTTCCTGGACCTAGCCAAACCAGCAGAGTGGCTGTTGACCAACTATGCTGATAATTATTAGTCTAATTGGTGTTCAAAACTACTACTATAGGCCAGGTGTGGTGGTACACGCCTGTAATCCCAGCACTTTGGGAGGCTGAGGTGGGTGGATCACCTGAGGTCAGGAGTTCATGACCAGCCTGATTAACATGGTGAAACACTGTCTCTACAAAAAAAAAAAAAAAAAGCCAGGCGTGGTGGTGCATGCCTATAATCTGAACTACTTGGCTGGCTGAGACAGGAGAATTGCTTGTACCTTGGAGGCAGAGGTTGCAGTGAGCCAAGATGGCGCCATTGTACTCCAGCCTGGGCAACAAGAGCAAAAACTCCATCTTGAAAAACAAAACAAAACAAAACAAAACAAAACAAAACAAAACAAAAAACAACTATTCCTGGGGCCAGGTACGATGGCTCACACCTATAATCCCAGCACTTTGGGAGGCCTAGGTGGGCAGATCACTTGAGGTCAGGAGTTTGAGACCAGTCTGGCTAACATGGTGATATGGTTTGGCTGTGTCCCCACCCAGATCTCATCTTGAATTCCCACGTGTTGTGGGAGGGACCTGGTGGGAGATAATTGAATCATAGGGGAAAGTCTTTCCTATGCTGTTCTCATGATAATGAATAAGTCTCGTGAGATCTGATGGTTTTTTTAAAAAGAGGAGTTCCCCTGCACAAGTTCTCTCTTTGCCTGCCACCATCCATGTAAGATGTGACTCCCTCTTCCTTGCCTTCCACCATGATTGTGAGGCTTTCCCAGCCACATGGAACTGTGAGTCCAATTAAACCTCTTTCTTTTGTAAATTGCACAGTCTCAGGTATGTCTTTATCAGCAGCATGAAAATGGACTAATGTGGTAAATTGGTACCAGTAGAGTGGGGCACTGCTGAAAAGTTACCTGAAAATGTGGAAGCAACTTTGGAACTGGGTAATAGGCAGAGGTTGGTACCATTTGGAGAGCTCAGAAGAAGATAGGAAAATGTGGGAAAGTTTGGAACTTCCTAGAGACATGTTGAACGGCTTTGACAAAAATGCTGATAGTGATATGAACAATAAGGTCCAGGCTGAGATGGTCTCAGATGGAGATGAAGAACTTGTTGGGAATTGGAGCAAAGGTGACTCTTGTTATGTTTTAGCAAAGAGACTGGCAGCATTTTGTCCCTGCCCTAGAGATTTGTGGAACTTTGAACTTGAGAGAGATGACTTAGTGTAACTGATGGAAGAAATTTCTAAGCAGCAAAGAATTCAAGAGGTGACTTGGGTGCTGTTAAAGGCATTCAGTTTTAGAAGGGAAGCAGAGCATAAACGTTTGGAAAATTTGCGGCCTGACAATGCGATAGAAAAGAAAATCCCATTTTTCTGAGGAGAAATTCAATCCAGCTGCAGAAATTTGCATAAGTAACAAGAAGATTAACAATGTTAATCCCCCAGACAATGGGGAAAATGTCTCCAGGGCATGTCAGAGGCCTTCACAGCAACCCTCCCATCACAGGCCTGGAGGCCTAAGAGGAAAAAAGTGGTTTTGTGGGCCAGCCCCAGGGTCCCCATGCTGTGTGCAGCCCAGGGACCTGGTGCCCTGTATCCCAGCCACTCCAGCCATGGCTGAAAGGGGCCAATGTAGAGCCCAGGCATGGCTTCAGAGGGTGCAATCCTCAAACCTAGGCAGCTTCTACTTGGTGTTGAAAAGTCAAGAATTGAGGTTTGGGAACTGCTGCCTAGATTTCAGAAGACATATGGAAACACCTGGCTGTCCAGGCAGAAGTTTGCTGCAGGGGTGGGGCTCTCATGGAGAACCTCTGCTAGGGCAGTGCAGAAGGGAAATGCGGGGTCAGAGCCCCCACACAGAGTTCCTACTGGTGCACCATGTATTGGAGCTGTGAAAAGAGGGCCACCGTCCTCCAAACACCAGAATGGTAGATCCACTGACAGCTTGCACCATGCACCTGGAAAAACCATGTATGCTCAATGCCAGTCCATGAAAGCAGCAAGGAGAGAGGCTGTACCCTGCAAAGCCACAGGGGTGGAGCTTTCCAAGACCATGGAGCTCACCTCTTGCATCAGCATGACTTGGATGTGAGACATGAAGTCAAAGGAGATCATTTTGGAACTTTAAGATTTGACTGCCCTGCTGGATTTTGGACTTGCATAGGGCCTGTAGCCCCCTTGTTTTGGACAATTTCTCCCATTTGGAATGGCTGTATTTACCTAATGCATGCATCCTCATTGTACCTAGGAAATAACTAACCTGGTTTTGATTTTACAGGCTCATAGGTGGAAGGGATTTGCCTTGTCTCAGATGAGACTTTGGACTGTGGACTTTTTTTTTTTTTTTTTTTTTTTTGAGACAGTGTCTTGCTCTATCACCCAGTCTGGAGTGCAGTGGCCTATTCTCAGCTTACTGCAACCTCTGCCTCCTAGGTCCAAGTGGTTCTCCTGCCTCAGCCTCCTGAGTAGCTGGGATTACAGGCATCTGCTAACATATTCAGCTAATTTTTGTATTTTTAGTAGAGATGGGGTTTCACCATGTTGGCCAGGCTGGTCTCGACCTCCTGACCTCAGGTGATCCACCTGCCTCAGCCTCCCAAAGTGCTGGGATTACACTGTGAGCCATCATGCCTGGCCTGGATTGTGGACTTTTGAGTCAATGCTGAAGTAAGACTTTAGGGGACTGTTGAAAATGTATGATTGGTTTTGAAATGTAAGGACATAAGATCTGGGAGGGGCCAAGGGCAGAATGATATGGTTTGGCTATGTCCCCACCCAAATGTCATCTGGAATTCCCATGTGTTGGAGAAGGGACCCAGTGGGAGTTAATTGAATCATGGGGCAAATCTTTCCCGTGCTGTTCTGATGATAGTGAATAAGTCTCATAAGATCTGATAGTTTTTTTTTTTTTTTTTTTGAGACGGAGTCTTGCTCTGTCACCCAGGCTGAAGTGCAGTGGTGCCATCTTGGCTCACTGCAAGCTCTGCCTCCTGGGTTCAAGCCATTCTCCTCCCTCAGCCTCTCGAGCAGCTGGGACTACAGGTGCCCGCCACCACGCCTGGCTAATTTTTTGTATTTTTTTAGTATAGACAGGGTTTCACTGTGTTAGCCAGGATGGTCTTGATCTCCTGACCTCGTGATCTGCCCACCTTGGCCTCCCAAAGTGCTGGGACTACAGGCGTGAGCCACCATGCCTGGCCGAGATCTGATAGTTTTAAAAAGAGGAGTTCCGTGGCTGGGCACGGTGGCTGAAGCCTATAATCCCAGCAGCTTGGGAGGCTGAGGTGGGTAGATCACTTGAGGTCAGGAGTTCGAGACCAGCCTGGCCAACATGGTGAAACCCCGTCTCTACTAAAAATACAAAAATTAGCCAGGCATGGTGGCAGTTGCCTGTAATCCCAGCTACTTGGGGGGGCTGAGGCATCAGAATCGCTTGAACTCGGGAGGGGAGTTTGCAGTGAGCTGAGATCACACCACTGCACTCCAGCTTGGGCGACAAGAGTAAAACTCTGTCTCAAAAAAAAAAAAAAAAAAAAAGAGGAGTTGCCCCACACAAGTTCTCTCTCTTTGCCTGCTGCCATCCATATAAGACATGACTTGCTCCTCCTTGCCTTCTGATTGTGAGGCTTCACCGGCCACATGGAACTCTTAAGTCCAATTAAACCTCTTTCTTTTGTAAATTGCCCAGTCTCGGGTATGTCTTTATCAGTAGTTTGAAAACAGACTAATACATATGATGAAACCCCATCTCTACTAAAAGTACAAAAATTAGCCAGGCATGGTGGCGTGCTCCTGTAATCCCAGCTACTCAGGAGGCTGAAGCATGAGAATCGCTTGAACCTGGGAGGCGGAGGCTGCAGTGAGCCGAGATGGCACCGTTAGACTCCAGCCTAGGCAATAGAGTGAGATTCTATCTCAAAAAAAAAAAAAAAAAAAGAGAGAGAAAAGAAAAAACCATTAAAATAAATCACTGACTGGATAACTTGTGTGTAAAGGAGGAACTCCAAGCTTGAACTTCAGTATCTACCAGACAGGAGCTTCCATTCAAGAGATAAGGTACCTGAAGTCTCCAAGCACTGTGTCTGATACATGGGTGCTCTGTGACCACCAGTTGAATCTCAATAGCTAATGATATCCTTTCAGAGTAAGAATGTTTAAACCCCCCATTCCAACTATGGAGAAGGAAGGGTAACATACTGAGCACCAAGAAGCAAAAAGGTTTTGTTAGGAATAAGTCGACTGGTGACTCTGTAAGTGAATGAAAACTGCTGGCCCAGGAAATAAGCCTTCAGAAGGAAATGAACAAGATTAAATAATAGGATAAAGTTTTTCTATCTGGTGTGGTATGTTCCATGAATATTTTGGCTCTTGTGAATGAGTAAAACTTTTCTCTAGGAAGAAGATATGACTTCTAACAAAAGTTCTGGGCAAAGTGCTTGGTTTCCACCTCTGCCTGTAACATAGAGGCTGAGGTCCAGCCGCCATGTTGGTCATTCCCTTCATATTCTCAACCCCTTCCCACACACCTCAGCCAGTCACCCCTGAAGAGATATTTCCATTTCCTTGTGAGAGAACAAAGATATGTAAAGCTATTTTTGTGTGGGTAAGAGGAGGCCTGGGAAATCAAGTGGAAAGTAAGAGCCCTGTTTAATAAATAGGATGGTGCTGTGAGAAGAAAAAAGGCTTTGGAGTTATAGACTGAGCTTCCAATCCAGGTTCTAGGACTTAGGAGGTAGGTGATTGTAGAAAAGTGACTTAACCTCTCTGAACCTCATTTTCTCCACTTGTAAAATGGGGATAATATTACCTTCAAGCCTGTTGTGAGGATTAAATCTATGTAAAATCTTGGATACAAAGTGGACCCTCAACTAATCATAGTTTTTCTCATGATTAGCTGAAGACAGGGATCTGACCTAATTCTATTTTAGCTAGCTTGGTATTTCCTGTCTCCAGCAATGAGGTGAAAACTAGAAATACTGAGATTTTAACAAATGAATACAGATTCTGTTCAGGGTCTCTAGGGATCATAGAATAATGGAGGATTTAAATTTTTAGAAAATCATCAATTATATCAAGTTATTTAAAAAATGGCCACTTACAATAAAACAAATGAGTTTTGATGTTAGCTGAGTAGCAGTATAAAATATGATTTACATTTTAAGGGTGGAAACTATCTTCTTTAGGATTCCCGGAAACAGCTGCTCTGGTGTGGTGTACACAGGAAGTACTGAAAAATGCTTGTTAAGTATTTTACAAAAGCTCACTTAATACATATTTATATGTACACGCATTTTTATAGCTGTTGTTTCTGTATCTTTGAGAATGAATCTTTAGAGAAAAAAACGTAGTCAAGGAACTTTTGCTAGGATTGCCAAGGCTAGGTTTGACCACTGCTTGATTCTTCATCATTGTCAAGCACTCCTAGTACTTATAAAACAAGTGTGCCTGCAGAGGCAAAAAGATGGGAAGGAAGTAAATAACAATGTGAACTGAAGTTCTGTTAGTTTTTTGCTTTTTATAACTTGTGCTTTTGAAAAAGGGTTTTATTTTATTTTTTTCTACTTGTGTTTTAATTTTCCTTAATAAACATATTAGCTTTATACTTTTAAACCCTAATCTCTTCCCTTCAATGCATGAACATACAAGCATGTATGTATACCATCAACACATATATAACCTTTACAAGATGTATTCTGGGCTAGGCTGAAGCAAACCTAAAACATTACATATAGGACTGACAGACTGAATGAGAAAGTCCTCATTTCATTGTCCTCTTTGGACTTAAGTAACTGTCTTAGAACAAGATCTGAAGAAGTTTGGTTCTTGCATCCTATGGTTATACAAACCAGCCTTATGACTCATCATCTTGTCCATAGTCTTGAATTTTGATATTGGTCAAAGATTCCGGAAACTATGTGAAAATATTAATATATTTTATTTTATTTTTTTTGAGACAGGGTCTCACTCTGTCACCCAGGCTGAAGTGCAGTGGCGCTATCTCAGCTCACTGCAACCTCTACCTCCTGGGTTCAAGCGATTCTCCCACCTCAGCCTCCCAAGTAGCTAGCATTATACGTTTGGCACCATATCTGGCTAATTTTTTTTTTTTTTTGTATTTTTTGTAGAGAAAGGGTTTCACCACGTTGGCCAGGCTGGTTTCGAACTCCTGGCCTCAAGTGATTCACCCACCTTGGCCTCCCAAAATGCTGGGAGGGCAGGTGTAAGCCACCATGCCCAGCCAATGATGAATATTTGTTATCTCATAGTTTGTGGGTCAAGAATTTGGGGCAATCTTAGGTGGCTTCGGGCTCCCTCAGGGTCTTTCATGAAGTTGCAGTCAAGATGTTGGCCAGGGTTGCAGATATCTGAAGGCTTGACTGGAACTGAAGGATCTGGTTCCTAAGTGGTTCACTCTCCCTGTTGGTAAGTTGCTGCTAGATGTTGGCAGGAGGCCTCAGTTCCTCACCACATGGGCCTCTTCATGGGGTTGCTTGTATGTCTTCATGACATGCCAACTGGCTTCCCTCAGATCAAATGATCCAAGACAGATCCAAGGGCAGAAACTGCAATGTCTTTTATGAACTAGCCTTGGAAGTCACACTTCATCATTTCCACAATATCCTATCAGTTACACAGGTCCGGCCTATTTCCTGTGGGAGGGGTCTACACAAGAGCATGAAGATCACCAGACAAGAGTGATTTTAGGGGCCCTCCTAGAGGCTGGCTGCCATGCTTCTACAAAGTTTGATCCAAAAATATCACCCTTTCATGCCTGTAGAGTAGAAATGGAGTGGGGCAATATGGGGAGATTTCCTTCTCTTCTGAGAAATGTTTCCAACTCTCAGCTGCTTCTTTTGGTATGCCTATTTTTGATATAGATTTTTCTCTCTCCTTCACTTTTTCTCACCTCTTGCCCATGTCAGTGTGCCTGTTTCAAAAATGCTCTCCCTATTCTTATTCAAATTCTAACCTGCTTGGATTTGTGCATAACTAAAAGTGTCAGATTCTGATGAAGAGACTGTAATACCCTTCTACAAATAAAACATTTTCATTTCAGGGAATGATTTCTCTGGCATAATACCTAAAACAAAACATTTACAAACTAGACAGTGTTTAAAATAAGGATATACAATTGGTTCATCACAGAAAGAGCTAGAATGTATTATTTATGCACTTGATCTTAGCCAAAAGGCCGAGAAGCGATAGAATGTATTATTTATGTAATAAAAACATTTGAGCATCAGCTGGTTATATGGTTTGGCTGTGTCCCCACCCAAATCTCATCTTGAATTCCCATGTGTTGTGGAGGGACCCAGTGGGAGATAATTGACTCATGGGGGCAAGCCTTTCCTGTGCTGTTCTTGTGATAGCGAATAAGTCTCATGAGATCTGATAGTTTTAAAAAGAGGAGTTCCCCTGCACAAGTTCTCTCTTTGCCTGCTGCCATCCATGTAAGATGTGACTTGCTCCTCCTTGCCTTCCTCCATGATTATGAGGCCTCCCCAGCCACGTGGAACTGTAAGTCCAATAAACCTCTTTCTTTTGTAAATTGCCCAGTCTCAGGTATGTCTTTATCAGCAGTGTGAAAATAGACTAATACAGCTGGGCGCAGTGGCTAGTGCCTGTAATCCCATCTACTTGGGAGGCTGAGGTGGGAGGATCACTTGAGCCCAGGCATTCAAGGGTACAGTGAGCTATGGTCAGCCCCTGCATTCCAGCTCAGCCTGGGTGACAGAGTGAAGACACTGTCTCTTAAAAACAACAATAACAACAACAACAACAACAAAAAAAAAACCCCCAAAAAACAGGACATTTGCATTTGAGCATCAAGTGCTATGTAACACATTATGAAGTCCTATTTATTAGACATGATTTACTAGTCAGATTTATTAGCTACCACCTGGGGAAGAGCCAAAATGAATGTAGATATTTGTAAAGACAGTTTGATGATGGAATATTAATAAAAAGAATACCTACTTGATCTCCATGTCAATCTTCTAGTAGATTCACGTTTGCCAACTCTATTGGGCTGCATGCTGCTCCCAGTACTCTGAAGGACCCGCCTAGTGATGATGCCGTCCAGAATCCACAGAAGCAGGGCTGCTTGCTCTGAGCGCTCTTTGTGAATCAGGCAGTGAAGGAAGAGTCATGAGATGAGTGAATTTGGGCATGTCTCGAGTTCCCACATCTTGCTTTAACAGATTTTCAGGCTCCTTCTAACTCTACTAGTCATTTATTACTGTATTCTAGGGACAGCCCCCATCTCACAGTCACTTCTAAGTTTTTATTACCTTAGAATTGCTGTGAACCAGGAAACAAAATAACCAAGCACATTTCATTTATGTCTAAAATGGATATTAGGCTCGGCACGGTGGCTCATGCCTATAATTCCAGCACTTTGGGAGGTCGAGGCGAGTGGATCACCTGAGGTCTGGAGTTCAAGACCAGCCTGGCCAACATGGTAAAACCCTGTCTCTACTAAAAATACAAAAATTAGCCAGGTGTGGTGGCACTCGACTGAGGCACAAGAATCGTTTGAACCCGGGAGGCGGAGGTTGCAGTGAGCCAAGATCGAACCACTGCACTCTAGCCTGGGCAACAAAGTGAGACTCTATCTCAAAAAAAATAAAAATAAAAATAATAAATAAATAAATAAAATGGATATTAATACTATTAATAAAATGACTAATTTAATACTGAAATGGCAGTGTTCAATGAATGCAGACACTGGGACCACCTGGGATCCATCCAGCTGCTGGGTGGAGGGAGTCCTATGCTGGGTGGGTCATGGTAGAAGAGTGATGAGTTAACCCAGTTAAAATGCTGACCTGCTCGTACTGAGTTTCATATGCAGGGGTAACTCCAAGGAAAGCCTCACTGGGTGTTGCAAGAAGGCCACTGCTTGGTCTGTGGGTAGGAGTGGGGGATGGCAAGAGTGGCCTCTGGACTCAGTCCAGCTCCTGCATTTACCAGCTACGTGACCTTGAGCAGATTCCATAAACTCTGAAAGCCTTAGTATGAGTTTTTTTTTTTTTTTTTAATTTAGAATAATGGTACCTAGCACAGAGGTTGGAAAGATTAATGAAAAAATGTGGCTGGGTGCAGTGGCTCACGCCTGTAATCCCAGCACTTTGGGAGGCTGAGGTGGGCAGATCACTTGAGGTCAGGAGTTCGAGGCCAGCCTGGCCAACATGGTGAAACCCCGTTTTTATTAAAATACAAAAATTAGCCGAGCGTTGTGGTGGGTGCTTGTAATCCCAGCTACTTGAGAGGCTGAAGCAGAAGAATCGCTGGAACCTGGGAGGCAGAAATTGCAGTGAGCCAAGAACGTGCCACTGCACTCCAGCCTGGGCGACAGAACAAGACTTGTTTCAAAAAAAAATGTGCATAAGGTGCTTAGCACACTGCCTGGCACACAATAAGCATCCAAATGCATACTGCCATTTGTTAAAAAACACATACACACATCTTGGATCTTTGCTGTATCTCACATTGAGTGCCCCCTTTTTTCTTTTTTAAATCAGTAAGACACTTTAAAATGAGAATTCTCACTTCTTTCAGCAAGGTTTTTTTTTTTTTTTTTGCCTTTTGGTTACAGAACAGCAGGAATGAGACTAGACTAAGGAATAGCACTTAGCATATGATTATGAGAATGTATTCATATGTACACACATTGAAGACTCTAGGGCTTTGGAAGCTGTGGGTTAATATGAGAAGCGTCCCTTTAAGAGTTAAACTTTGACCTGAGTTTAAAGGGCTGGAGGGGTCAGGAATGACTGGGAGGACATGGAGAATTTTAGGCAAAAACCACACAAGCAAGGAGGATAGTCATCTAAATAACTTGGAGAACAACTAGGGAGGGGATGAGGTTAGATATTTATTAGTGGGGGGAAACTTTCAGAGAAAGAACCACATCCTCTGTAGCTGAAGCAAAAATGGGACTTGCTTAGCTCATGTAAGTGAAATTCAGGCTAATCTGGCTCCAGGTAGGGCTGGATTCAGGACTCAGATGGTATGGTCAGGGAAGCCCTCCCTCCCCTGCCCCTTTTCTCCTGGTAGATTCTCTCAAGTAGTGAGTAAGACTCAGTGACCAGGGAGAAAGCTGTTTTTGAGAACCCCAGTAGCTTTCAGAGAGGTGTCTGGCCTAACCTGGGTCACGGTCCAACCTTCTCCCAGTCACTGTGGCCTTGGTGGGACTGGGGTCCACTGGGCAGGATCGGCTAGCTAAATCACATGGGATTGGCTCGCCACCACACAGAGGAGTTCTGCTCCCAAAGACAGGGCAGAGGATGCTGGGCAGGGGCAAGGACATATCCACAGCAGGTAATGCTCTGCCTAACTTCCCAACCATCTGCCAACACCCCATGGGCAAACGTACCTTCTGCCTGGGCTTGACACCAGCCTCCCTGAGCCAGCCAACAAGACCCCCTGAAGTGACTGCAGAGTCTCATGATCACATGAGTTTCTGGAAACTTCATCGTATAGTAGGTAGCTGTCAAGAGAACTAAACGTAGAGAGTTCCTTTGTACCAAGAGGTTTGGAGCAAGGGCATGAATTCACAGAATACAGGGTCAGCAGAGTGAAGAGTGGAGTGAGAGTATTGCTCAGGCTGTTTTCAATGAATGCAGACACTGGGACCACCTGGGATCCGGCTGCAGGTTGCTGAGAGCCTCGTGCTAGGTAGTTGGTGGTAGGACAGCTGTGAATTAACCTAATTAACATGCTGATTTACTAGTACTGAGTTATGTATGGAGCTTTATTTCCAGCGTCCTTCCCCTGTATCATATGTGGTCTTCAGTTCAGTGGAATATTATCCTTTTTCCCTAGTAGAAAAATTTCATGAATATTTTTAGAGACTTGCTTGTTTACAGTAGGAAGAAGCACACATCCTGTGCTTGACATGCGTCCTTCAAAGACTTCTGAGTGAGGAGGCCTGTGGGGCTGGGGCATGAACCAGTGGAGAGAAATAGCACAGATTACTAGAATGCTTTAGAAATCCTTTTCTGCTTCAGATAAGTGGCTAATTAAATTTGGGGTTGGTTATTGGAAAAGTGCCAATTATGGAAACGAGCATCTGTTGATCACACTTTGCTTCAGATGCTCGGCTCCTTGCTAGAGCCGTGTTGCAAAGAAAGCAGGGAACTGCCGCTAGCACCAAGACAAGCAGGCGTGGTGGGAAGAGTGATTCATTATGTTTACTTTCAGGTTTCCGTCTTGTAAAAAGATTAATTCAGTAGAACTCAAATTCCAGAGAAAAATGGACCATTTATTGTGTTCGATTCAGGCTTAGGCACAGCAGGTGGATTTTCCAAATTGCCTCATCTGACATTTCCTAGAAATGTAAGCTAACATTATTCCAATTTTTGGCAACTGGAAAGTTATATTTGAATATTCTACAAGTCAGTTGGCAGGACTGGAGATTTCAAACATTTAGCCATCTCTCTTGAGCTTGATTTTGTCAAGTGATTTTTAACTGTGAGACAGTCCTTTTTTAGACCTGGAAATAGTCTCAGAAAACTTAAGTCATTTGCCAAAGATCAGTGAATAATACATACATTAGAGCCAGGAACTGCAGAATATTGATTAGAATTCAGTTATCCTCTATCTTGGAGTCATTTGTAGAAAATGACCATTATTTGTGATGTGTGTGATTTTGTTTAGCACATGAAATGAGTGAAGGTTCTTTTAAAAAAAAAAAAATTTACTTTTTTTTTTGTAGAATAGAGATGAGGTCTTGCTATGTTGCCCAGGCTGATCTCAAGCTCCTGGGCTCAAGCAATCCTCCTGCCTTGACCTCCCAAAGTGTTGGGATTACAGGTATGAGCCACCGTGCCTGGCCACGTGAAGCTTCTTAACAAACATCTTGTCCTGGCTTTTTTTCCTGGTACCTCTAGCGCTTTACTGTGGTGTCTGCCTTTGGTAAGGCCCTTGCCATAAGTGAGCATGGAAAGCTGCAAATCACATGTTCTCTTCTGGATGTACACTTTCCTGCTGTGTTGGGCAGATCCAACAGGCAAATCCACTTTTCAACAATAATACCATATTCAAGGTAATGACATCCTCTGATCTTTTCAATTGGAAATGGTAAACCTAAGCAAATTAAATCCAGGCAAATACCATCAGTTAATTACTTCTTAATTGTTAGGCATGTCTGGTCTTCACCAGTTGTCTCTAAGACACCATTTTACTTCCCTATTATAACATGTTTTTCTCTACTTCTTGGGAGTTTCTCTAGTAAATAATCTTTAAGTTATTCTTGAGTGTTTTTGCTTGTTTTTTTTCATGGGTATCACAGATTTTCCCTGTATTACTCTGTATCTTTGGGGTTATTTACTGTAACTGCAGTCTTTTTGTGATTATAGAATTTCTGATATTTGAAAATAACTTTTAGGTAGATAAAATGCAGGCGTTTTCTAGGGATAGGGAGTGAGGGGTTAGAGATGAGACACGACAGTGGATGAGTTTGGATTTAGACTTCTTTCTTTATGGGGCCTCTGGGACACCCAGGTGGATATGGTGAAAATGCACTTGGAAATGGTCCAGGACTCAGAAGACAGTTCAGGGCTAGAGATAGATATTTGCAATTACCAGCTTATAAGTAATATGTGAAACTGTGAGAATAGATGTAACATCCAAAGGAGGAAGCATAAGTTGAAAAAGGTTGATATTAAGGGCTGGGTAGAGAAAGATGATGTGAGTGGTCATAGAAACAGGAGATTTGGGGAAGAGTGCTGTTTTGGAAGTCAAGGCCAAGGTTGAGAAAAGAGTCTGACCATCAAGCAGTCACTGGCCTCAAAAAGCAATTTTGCGAGCCTGGGCGTGGTGGCTCACGCCTGTAATTCCAACGGTTTGGTAGTCTGAGGCAGGCAGATCATTTGAAGTCAGGAGTTCGAGACCAGCCTAGCCAACGTGGTGAAACACCATCTTTATTAAAAATACAAAAATTAGTGGGGCATGGTGATGGGTGCTTGTAATCCTAGCTACTCGGGAGGCTGAGGCAGGAGAATCGCTTGAACCTGGGAGGTGGAGGTTTCAGTGAGCCAAGATCACGTCACTGCACTCCAGCTTGGGTGACACAGCGAGACTCCATCTCAAAAAAAAAAAAAAAAAAAAAAAAAACAATTTTGTGGAGTGGAGCAACTGAAAGCCACACTCCAGTGGGTTGAGGCACGAATAGCTGCTTAGGGAGACTGGCAGTGAGAAGGTGAGTAGACTGAGCAGTTTTTCATGATGGAGTGTTGACCATGTTTCTAGGGAGAAAAGGAAGAGGGAGATTTGTAACAAGGGAAAGAGCAAAGAAAGAAGAGAGTGGGGCCTATTGATGGCTAGAGGTTTCAGGGAGGTGGGGATAGCATCAGGAGAGCAGTGGTGAGTCTAGGAGGAGGGTACACATTCCTTCAGCTGGAACAAAGAATGCAAGTGAAAATATAAGCTGGGCTGGGCGCTTTGGGAGGCCTGGGCGGGTGGATCAACCTGAGGTCAGGAGTTTGAGACCAGCCTGACCAAGATGGTGAAACCCTGTCTCTACTAAAAATACAACAATTAGCTGTGCGTGGTGGCAGGTGCCTGTAATCCCAGTTACTTGGGAGGCTGAGGCAGGAGAATTGCTTGAACTCAGGAGGCAGAGGTTGCAGTGAGCTGAGATCGCGCCACTGCACTCCAGCCTGGGTGACAGAGTGAGACTCCATCTCAAAAAAAAAAAAAAAAAATTAACTGGGTGTGGTGGCACATGCCTGTAGTCCCAGCTATCTGGGAAGCTGACATGGGAGGGTCGCTTGAGCCCAGAAGGTTGAGGCTGCAGTGAGCCAAGATTGCGCCACTGAACTCCAGAGTGATGAGACTCTGTCTCATAAATAAATAAATAAATTAATTAATTAAATAAAAAATGGAAAAAGAAAAAATGTAAGTTGGGAGGTAGAAGAAAGGTGAGAGAGTTATCCTGATGCCCTCTTCTTTCTCAATGAAGCAGAAGGCTGGGTCACCGCCTGAGTGTGAAAGGAGTTTGGGAGCATCTTTAGAAATTAAAATATATGATGCACCTAGCTTTTGTGGACCCAGTATATTACATTTCTTTTCTTTTCTTTTTTTTTTTTCAGACAGAGTCTTGCTCTGTTACCCAGGCTGGAGTGCAGTGGCGTGATCTCGGCTCACTGCAACCTTGCCTCCTGGGTTCAAGCAATTCTCGTGTTTCAGCCTCTTGAGTAGCTGGGATTACAGGCGCCCGCCACCATGCCCAGCTAATTTTTGTATTTTTTAGTAGAAAGGGGATTTCACCATGTTGGCCAGGCTGGTCTTGAATCTTGACCTCAGGTGATCCGCCGGCCTCGGCCTCCCAAAATGTTGGGATACATTTCCATTTTGGAATCTAAGTCATTTTTCACTTTCTTCTGAACCCAAAAAACATCACGTGTAAGAGCCAACAGCTAATACCAAAAGTCATGCAAATGCTAAGGTCTCAGTCCTGCTTGGAAAACTCACCCTGGGAATTTCTGACCAGCTGAGGGTTTGCCTTCAGATGTGCCTCTTGGTCTAATATAGTAAATCTACGCCAACCTATGCAGGTTTTGTTGATGTGAAGATTGATGGCTGAGTAATTTATACCTTAAGTAACCTGATAAATTGACTCACTCTTTGAGAATGTTGTATCTTCTATGGAGAGACAGTGAGAACTCCTTGGGGTAGGGAGGTCCCCTGAGAACTGTTAGTGTTTCTGATGTAATAATACGCCTGAAAGCCTTTTATTATGGAGTGAGTGTGACAGTTAAGAAACGGAAAGAAAGAAATGTGAGTCACACAAAATCCCCATTCCAAGTTCTGTAGCCGTTGTCAATCATATTCAGGAAAATGTTGTAAGGAACTTAAATATTATATACTTTATTTATATTTTATATAATATTTATAAATACTACATACTTTAGTTTCACCTCGGATGGAAAAAGAGACATATGTGTAGTTTCACTTTCCTCTTCTATTTTATTATGCTTGCACTAAATGAAGCAGAAACACCTTAGCAGAGTGATTGGCCATGAGGGAGGGGACAGGGGAGGGGATGTCAGCTTCTGCAGTGCAGAGGAGCCCTCGGAATTTAAAATTTTGCTCTATTTTCCTTTGAGATGTCCTACCTTTGCCCCAGGTTTTGCATTTCAGAGCATAATGTGGAGCAGGCTCAGAGCAGGCTCACCCCACACAGGCACAGAATTTTGCAGGAGCTTGCCTGTTCTTGTCCTGGCTCCACACTGCTCCTCAGGGTTGGGTACAAAGTAGCTTTCCAAACCTCAGGTATGACCAGCCAGAACCTGTTTATTGCTGGCCACTGGCCAACTTTGAGGGCACTGGTACTGTGGCTCCCAAGACCCTGCTAATGGGCATGTTCAGTTACACACAGTCTGGGGATGGCCAACAGTAGCACAACCTGGAGGATTTTGCACTTCCTTTGGCTGAACTAACAACACGAGACCCTTAAATACAGATCAAACTAAGTGAAAAAGTTAAGGAAAATTAAAACAAGAGGCATTGGAAAGATTTTGCCTTTACTTAAAATTCCCCAACATTTTCCTTTTAAAAGAAAATTAGCTAATCAGCTTTTAGTGGTCATTTATGGCTTATAAATACTTTCTAAGATTTTGTGGCACTTCCTGTTGCATAAATGGCAGGTTGGAATGTGCCCTTAGATCTCATCTCTTATTTCCCTTTCCAGAGCATTTGTCTCCTCTATCATTCCTGAATCCTGATAAACCTCTAGAAAAAAGGAGATGCTTTTGTGAGACACAGATCCCAAGGCTTCCCCCTACTCCAATGCTACCACATGTAAGAGAAAACCCCTTTCCTGCCTGGACCTATGCCACAGGCTGTATCTGTTCACCACACTCATCACCCAAAGCTGGAGAAGCAGCAAGGAGCAATCACAGATGCAGGGTGATGTGTCCCCACCATTGTCATGATCCTTTGGATGTATCTTCCTCCTGTACACTTGAGCAGATTTGGAGACAGTCTATGAATATCTTTTTTTCCCCTGTTTTTATCAAGTGTTCTCTGTTTTCTACTGAATCTTCAAACACAGCTTGTGTCTTATTTTCTGTTGGATGTATCAAGAATAGTATTTTCCCACTTCTGAAGAGCTTAAAAAATAGGCCATACTTCTGTTTTTCTGAGAATGTAGTTCTGCCTATAAGTAGGGAGATGAAAATAGCCTTCTAAATCTGTGGTCCTTAAGTTTATCTTCCCTCTTAACTTCACCAGGAAGCCAACAGCACCCATGTGCCTCAGGGTGGAGGTAAGATTGAGAGATGAAGTGCAAAAGGTTGTTCAAACTTAGATGCCTGGCAAGTCTTTTGGTCCCTGAGTCTGGGGAATTGCTATAGAAATCTAATCAGAGAAAGCAATCCAGGGCCAATGGGCAGGGCCAAGTACTGGGCAGGAATCAGGGTCATGGGTTACAAATTCATTTGAGAGTGAAATTATGAGCTTACATAAAACTTTTATAGGGCTCGATCCTGGGAAATAGGTGAGTACCTTTACAAGGTAGTTAACTGAAAGCTGGACTTTTCAAGACTTTAATGCTTTTTTCTTCTCCTTAAGTGGTTGGGAATGTGGTGGACATTTGTTAAGTGTGTTTATTTTTTGTTCAGCTTCCCTTCCTCCAATCATAGTTTTTGGGTGACACAGTATTCTACATTGTGTTCATGGCCAATCCCCTCCCTCTATTCAGGGACATCCAGGGAATGGTGCAGGACTCAAGCTCAGCCAGTCAGAGCCTCCTTTCTGGACCTTGAATATCAAGGGAAGAAGCAGAGGGTGAAAAATAGTTCAGAGGCCACTAGTGGTGGCAGTGTCATCTGTGGGCAGCAGTGAGGTGCTGGCAGGGGCAGATTGTCCTGTGGAATGACCTGGGCCATGCTCCTCCGTGCCCATTCTTTCTTGGTTTCCAGCCCTTTTCCTGATCCTTGTTCTCTAGCCTTCCCAACCATCTTGTGAACTATTCAGTATCCTTCTAATACATTACAGCTTAAATCAAATTAGCCAGGGCTGGCTTCCGTTGCTTGCAACCAAGAATTATATTGGGCCATCTGATGTTCCTGTCCTCAAATCTAAAGAGATGTTTCCAGTGTTGCTAGTTGGAGTCTACTTAGAATGGTCTGGCAGCAAGCATGGTATGTCCCTCTATGTGAAAGGAGCTGTACTTAGAGATTTTAAGACCAGTCTAGAGTCCAGGGTTTCCAGCATGTTTCCCAAGTGGACCCAACTAATTTGATGTAGAGAGAAATTCCACTGAGTATGGACTCCAAATAGTCAATGTTTGTAGGTATGAAGCCCAAGCCACAAACCTAGGTGGCAAGAGATGGTGAGTTTCTTCATGTATTTAAATCAACTTAATTTCAACTTTACCTTTTCCTACCTAGCAAGAAGGAAATATATTCGCAGGCACACTTGACTTCCCCCAGAGCCTCCTCACCCCAAAAGTTGTTTGGAAACCCAGTGCCTCTAGTGCCAGCATGTGGGTTGGCCCTCTGGGCCAACTGGACTGGATTGGTGGCTGCTGAAACATCCATTGTCCTGACCAGTGTGGTCCCTTCAAACCTAGTGGCTCTGTTTTTCCCCCTGCAGTGTTTGAAGCATGGGAATCTCTAGCAAGGCTGTTCCCTAGAGCTCTGTCTCCCTAGGTGTGCCACAAAACAAAGCCTTTGAAGATTTGATCACCTCCTTAAGGCACGATTAGTCCACTTAGTGGGGAGGGCTCTAGTCCCAGATACTTGAGGAATCTATAGATTTCTGTCCCTCCTTCTTGTTTCCAGGAATCTTTTAGTCTGATGAATATTCCCACTTTCTTCATAGTTCCCTTACAGGATTCCCTATAACTACCTAATAAATTAATTAATGGCTTAAGCTTGTGAAAACAAAATTCAAGAAGGAAAATGTCCTGCAGGCAGCTTTTGCTTTCTGCCTTGCTACAAACCTCCTTTGAGGTAAGGCTGCACAGTGCCTGTTCCTTGTTCAAATGGGAGAAGGGAGATAGGTCACTACATAGGGTGGGAGGAAAATTTTTAAAAATTAACCAATTTTTTAAAAGTCTTATCAACAACAGCTAAAATTAATGAGGGGAAAAATAAAACAGAAGTTCTGAAAGGCTATCCGCTGCCAAAGAGAAGGATTAGTAGAATTTGTATTTCGTGTCACCATTGTCTGTGATTTCTTAGTCTCCCTTCCTTCCTTCCTTCCTTCCTTCCTTCCTTCCTTCCTTCCTTCCTCCCTCCCTCCCTCCCTTTCTTCTTTCTTTCTTTCTTTCTTTCTTTCTTTCTTTCTTTCTTTCTTTCTTTCTTTTCTTTCTTTCTTTTCTTTCTTTCTTTCCTTCTGAGATGGAGTCTCACTCTGTCACCCAGGCTGGAGTGCAGTGGCCCAATCTTGGCTCGCTGCAACCTCTACCTCCCAGGTTCAAGTGATTCTCTGCCTTAGTCTCCCGAGTAGTCGGGATTACAGGTGCCCACCACCACACCAGGTTAATTTTTTTTTTTTTTTTTGAGACGGAGTCTCGTTCTGTTGCCCAGGCCGGAGTACAGTGGCGCGATCTCGGCTCACTGCAAGCTCCGCCTCCCGGGTTCACGCCATTCTCCTGCCTCAGCCTCCAGAGTAGCTGGGACTACAGGCGCCAGCCACCACGCCCAGCTACTTTTTTGTATTTTTAGTAGAGACGGGGTTTCACCGTGTTAGCCAGGATGGTCTCGATCTCCTGACCTCGTGATCCGCCCGCCTCGGCCTCCCAAAGTGCTGGGATTACAGGCGTGAGCCACCGTGTCCGGCAATGTTTGTATTTTTAGTAGAGATGGTGTTTCGCCATGTTGGCCAGGCTGGTCTCCAACTCTTGGTCTCAAGTGATCCACCCGCCTTGGCCTGCTGGGATTACAGGCATGAGCCACCACGCCCAGCCTCCTTAAAGTTTCATAAGAGATGTGATCTCATTTTTAAGCTACTCTGGTATGAATGTCACTCCCTCTTTTCTCACCCTAACTTTTTCAAGTCAGGAATGAGGAGTATTTGTTGTTTGCATTCTGGAAATCAAGTCAGCAGTTCCATGTCTAATTAATATGAAACTTCTACTCCACTGAAAACAAATATTTGTGTTACAAATGAAAGAGCATATCATCCACAATCTAGCTTCTTACTCAGTCCTGTCTTCCAGCTGTTGCTTTAAATAGAATCCACTTGCTATAGACTTGGATAGCAAGACCGCTTTGGTGAGGCATCTCTGTTGGCATGTGAGCCTAATAATTCACTGATATATTTAAAATAAGCATATGCTAAAATTTTTTGTTCATTATAAATGCTGATTCCAAGCAGCAAAGAATTCACATTTTGGGAATTTACAAGCCTAACTCATTCCACACATATGAGGCCAGATCCTGGTAGAATTGATGTCTCACTAGAAGAGGCAGTTGGAAGGAGAGTTGGTTCTGCACAAACTCATAACCATTGTTGATTTTGAATCACAGAAACCCTGGCCCACATGGGCTTAGATGAGAGAGGGCTTTATCGTCCCATTTAACAAGGCCAGAGGTAGGTTGGTTCCAGGATTGGCCAATTCAGGGGCTTAGGGACATCATGGAGAGCCTCCCATGCCCACAGATGTTGCCCATCTTTCCTCTCTGCAGCCTTCTCTGTGGCTTCTCACGACCAAGGCATTTCCAGGCATCAAATCATAGCAAGATTTTGAGCCAGGGGAAAGAAGAGGTTTCTTCTTACCTGTCTCTTCTTAATAGCAAGAGAATTTCTCCCAAACTATGCTCCCTGCCCCAGCAAATTTCTTTTCATGCCTCATTGGCCAGAATTGAATCAACACCATACACTCAGGGCTCGACTCAGGGAGGCCTTCCAGAGCACACGGCCTCATGGGGATGAAGCTGGGCTTTCCCAAGGAAGGGAAATTCAGGCAGGCAGTAAGCAATGTATATCATGCCACCTTATCCCTTAGGAGCTTATAAACAACATGTAAATATTCTTTATATATTTCCTGCTCCTGTTTTACTTGAGCCCCTCTTCATATTCCCTGGGCTCCATAGTTGCTTCAACAGCCCGTATCCCTCCCCTAACAGCCTTAGGTATCTTCTCTTTCCAATCCACACCCCATCAAATACCCTGCCCCAACTGCATGTCCCTAGCAGACTTTTTTTTTTTTTTTTGAGACGGAGTCTCGCCCTGTCGCCCAGGCTGGAGTGCAGTGGCGCAATCTCGGCTCACTACAAGCTCCGCCTCCCAGGTTCACGCCATTCTCCTGCCTCAGCCTCTCCGAGTAGCTGGGACTACAGGCGCCCGCCACGACGCCCGGCTAATTTTTTTGTATTTTTAGTAGAGACGGGGTTTCACCGTGGTCTCGATCTCCTGACCTCGTGATCCGCCCACCTCGGCCTCCCAAAGTGCTGGGATTACAAGCGTGAGCCACCGCGCCCGGCCTTTTTTTTTTTGAGACGGAGTCTTGCTCTGTCGCCTAGGCTGTAGTACAAATTTTTGTATTTTTGTATTTTTAAGTTTCACCATGTTGGCCAGGTTGGTCTCAAACTCCTAACCTCAGGTGATCTGCCCTCCTCGGCCTCCCAAAGTGCTGGGATTACAGGCGGGAGCCACTGCGCTCTGTCTCCATTCATTCATTTATTCATTCACTTAATATACATTTATTGAGTAACTACCATATGTCAGCTTGTCAGGTGCTGAGGATACAAAGGTAAATAAAGCACAGGTTTTTGTGTGTGTGTGTGTGTGTGTTTTGTTTTTGGTCTCTTTTTTTTTGAGATGGAGTTTCGCTCTTGTTGCCCAGGCTGGAGTGCAATGGTGCAATCTTAGCTCACCGCAACCTCCGCCTCCTGGGTTCAAGCGATTCTCCTGCCTCAGCCTCCTGAGTAGCTGGAATTACAGGCATGTACCACCACACCCAGCTAATTTTGTATTTTTAATAGAGACGGGGTTTCTCCATGTTGGTCAGGCTGGTCGCAATCTCCCCACCTCAGGTGATCTGCCTGCCTCGGCCTCTCAAAGTGCTGGGATTACAGGCATGAGCCACCGTCCCCGGCCTCCATTCATTCATTTATTCATTCACTTAACATATATTTATTGAGTATCTACCATATATCACCTTGTCAGGTGCTGAGGATACAAAGGTAAATAAAGCACAGCTTTTGCCCCCCAGGAGCTCATAGAAGAAACAAGTAAACAGGCAAACCATCTAATGTGATGGTTGTTATAGAAACCAAGTTATAAGTAGAGGAATAAAGAAGTATTGATAATGGTGTTCATTGGCACTGTGGGAAAGCTAAGCATTTGCAAGGTAGACTGGGAACCAAGCCACATTTCTGATGTTTCCAAATTACTGGCTTAAAAAATTAATTGTTGAAGAATAATCAATGTATGAGTTAGGAGTGATGTGAAGTATTCCATATTAAAAGGAAGGCATGGGTGGGAGCTTGGATTTGCTATCTTTTCAAAGCAGTTGGTGACTTTGTCATTTATTAATCTGATTAGAAACATTTCTTTTCTGGAGTTTAATTAGAAGAAAATACATGATGTTAAAACATACTCCACTAACTGCTGAGGGCCGGGCACGGTGGCTTACACCTATAATCCCAGCACTTTGGGAGACCGAGGCAGGTGGATCACTTGAGGTCAGGAGTTTGAAGCCAGCCTGGCCAACATGGTGAAACCCTGTCTCTACTAAAAATAGAAAAAATTAGCTGGGCGTGGTGGCGTGCATCTGTAGTCCCAGCTGCTTGGGAGGCTGAGGCAGGAGAATCATTTGAACCTGGGAGGTGGGGGTTGCAATGAGATGAGATCATGCCACTGCACTCCAGCCTGGGCAACAGAATAAGACTCTCTCTCTCAAAAACAAACAAACAAACAAACAAAATATTTACTAACTGCTGAATGTTTCATTTGAACCTTCATCAAGTTTCAAAATAAAGTATTTCAGGATGAACACGTGAATCCTCTGAGTCTCTCTTACTCGAGATTGTTTTTACTTATTCAGAGAATTGTTTTAGGAGTCAGGGAGATGTTGCATGATTTGGAGGCTCCGAATTCCTGAGGATCCTCCTGAATTCCCAGATGTCTTCCCTAGTTCCTCTCCAGACTCATCCAGTCTTGTCCTTTGTTCTTTGCAATTCTCTGAGCACACCCTCTGCCTGGGAGAGGGCATCTGCCTATGTGATGTTCCTATCACAAGCATGCGAATTATGCCCATGTTTACAATTTCATTCCATCTCTCTTCGAAGTGCTAATCTCACATCTTCAAATGACTGATGAATATCTCCATTAGGTGTGTTGCTGGGAACTCAAATGCTCTCCCTCATCATACCCTTTTTGCCTTCCCAATTTTTTCCCTAATATTTATTAAAGGCCAACTCAAATGCCATCTTCTCCAGAAAGCACTTTCTGATTGTCTTCCACCTAATAGGAAAATATTTATTGAGTGCCAGTTAAGGGACTTGACATATTACAGACCAGAGTATACAGTGGTGAGCACACGTCCCTGTGGGGTGAAATATCAGAGAGTAAGCGACAACAGCTAGAAAGGACCTCATCTTGGTTGGAAGTGATGTCTTGCATCTCTGATCTCCTAAAACTTCACTGTCTATATAATAAAGACACAATAGCAATAGCTTAACTTGAAGAGGATTTGCTGTGCACTGGGTGCCGTCCTAATACATAAAAACTCCATCTTCACAACAATCCTGTGAGACAGCACTGTTCTTCCACCCCCACTACCTTTTTTACAGAAGAGGAAACCAAGGCACAGAGAGATTAAGAAACTCATCCAGGATTACAAAGCTAGTAAGTGATAAGTGTACTTTCATTAAAGCCAACAAAGTAAAATTAGTAAGAAGTTCTGTTTGGTGTAAAAATATTTAAACTTAATGTCATGAGTTTTAATATACCTACTTTTCAGTTTCAGTATTTTCTCAATGACATTAATGTCCTGGAGAAATATTAATGATTAAAAAATATACTAAGACATATTTATAGGGGTGCATACTTTTCCTTTTGCCTCAGGCTCCAATATGGGTTGGCACAGCATTGTTGGAGCTTGTTTCTTTTTCTTTCTTTTTTTTTTTTGAGACAGGATCTTGCTTTGTCACCCAGGCTACTGGAGTGCAGTGGCATGATCTCAGTTCTCTGCAACCTCTGTCCACTGAGCTCTAGCTATCCTTCCTCCTCAGCCTCCCAAGTAGCTGAGACCACAGATGTGCACCACCATGCCTGGCTAAGTTTTTGTATTTTTAGTTGAAATGGGATTTCGCCATGTTGGCCAGGCTGGTCTCAAACTCCTGGCCCCAAGTGCTCCACCACCTTGGCCTCCCAAAGTGCTGAGATTGCAGAGGTGTGAGCCACTGCACCCAGGTGGAGCTTGTTTCATTTAAACTTTTGCTATTTTTTTTTTTTTTTTTTTTTGAGACGGAGTCTCGCTCTCTCACCCAGGCTGGAGTGCAGTGGCGCGATCTCGGCTCGCTGCAAGCTCTGCCTCCCGGGTTCACACCATTATCCTGCCTCAGCCTCTCCGAGTAGCTGGGACTACAGGCGCCCGCCACCACGCCCGGCTAATTTTTTTGTACTTTTAGTAGAGATGGGGTTTCACCGTGGTCTCGATCTCCTGACCTCGTGATCCGCCCGCCTCGGCCTCCCAAAGTGCTGGGATTACAAGCGTGAGCCACCGCGCCCGGCCTGCTATTTTGTATATCATAGATTTTATGCATGAACTTTTATTTTTTAAAAATAATGCAGGCCAGGAGCGGTGGCTCACGCCTTTAAATCCTAGCACTTTGGGAGGCTGAGGTAGGAGGATCCCTTGAGGCCAGAAATTTGAGAACAACCTGAACAACATAGCAAGACTCCGTCTCTACAAAAAATTAAAAATTAATTGGGCATGACGGTACATGCCGGTAGTCCCAGTTGCTTGGGAGGCTGAGAATGGAGGATGACGTGAGCCTTGATTGTGCCACTACACTCCTGCCTGGGCAACAGAGTGAGACTCTCTCTCAAATAATAATGATAATAATAAGAGTACATCTTATTTAATAATATTAAAATATTATTTATCTTGATTGCTGAGTTTTGGGAACCCCCTTCAATTCTGGCCTTGAGTGGTGGAGGCAATTTGGCTCCAGGTCTGTACTTCTGTACTCGTATTGTTGATTTTTTTTTTTTTTTTGAGACGGAGTTTTGCTCTTGTTGCCCAGGGTGGAGTACAATGGCACGATCTCAGCTCACCACAACCTCCGCCTCCCATCTCAGCTCACCGCAACCTCCGCCTTCCAGGTTCAAGCGATTCTCCTGCCTCAGCCTCTGGAGTAGCTGGGATTACAGGCATGCACCACCACGCCCTGTAAATTTTGTTATTTTTAGTAGAGACGGGGTTTCTTCATGTTGGTGAGGCTGGTCTTAAACTCCCAACCTCAGGTGATCCGCCCACATCAGCCTCCCAAAGTGCTGGGATTACAGGCGTGAGCCAACACGCCCTGCTTGTTGATTTTTATATCTACATCTATTTATCACTGTTCTTTCCAATTAAACTATAAATGCTTTGAGGGCAAACACCACTCATCATACTGCCTTCTTAGATTCCCAAAGACATCTAGCATTTTGTTTGGCACATAAAGGTTCTTGGTAAAGGATGGCTGAAAGGGAATCAGAATAGCCTCTTTTATTTTTTATTTTTTTATTTATTTTTTTTTTGAGACGGAGTCTTGCTCTGTCACCCAGGCTGGAGTGCAGTGGCGCAATCTTGGCTCACTGCAAGCTCCGCCTCCCGGGTTCACGCCATTCTCCTGCCTCAGCCTCTCCGAGTAGCTGGGACTACAGGCACCCGCCACCATGCCCGGCTAATTTTTTTGTATTTTTAGTAGAGACGGGGTTTCACCGTGGTCTCGATCTCCTGACCTCGTGATCCACCCGCCTCAGCCTCCCAAAGTGCTGGGATTACAGGCGTGAGCCACCGCGCCCGGCTAGAATAGCCTCTTTTAATGTACTGAAATTTACCATCATCACCAGCTACTTTTACCACAATTTGTAGTTTTGCTTTCTTGATGGCAGTTTCCCTCTTATATGCATGCTTCATTTTAATTTTATAAAAATTATTGGCCAGGTACCATGGCTCATGCCTGTAATCCTAGCACTTTGAGAGGCTGAGGCAGGAGGATTGTTTGAGGTCAGAAGTTTGAGACCAGCCTGCTTAATACAGTCAGACTCCATATCTACAATTTTTTTTTTTAAATTATGGCCGGATGTGGTGGCTCACTCCTGTAATCCAGCAATTTGGAGGGCCAAGGCAGGAGAATCATTTGAACCTGGGAGGCAGAGGTTGCAGTGAGCTGTGCCACTGCACTCCAGCCCAAGTGACAGAGTGAGACTGTCCTGAAAAAACAAAAATTAGCCGGGTGTGGTGGCATGTGCCCATAGTCCTAGCTACTCAGGAGGCTGAGGCAGGAGGATCACTTGAGCCCAGGAGTTGGAGGCTGCAGTGAGCTATGATCACACCACTGCACTCCAGCTTGGGTGACAGAGTAAGACACTGTCTTTAGAAAAAAAAAAAAAAAAGAGGGCCGGGCGCGGTGGCTCAAGCCTGTAATCCCAGCACTTTGGGAGGCCAAGGCGGGCGGATCACGAGGTCAGGAGATCGAGACCATCCTGGCTAACACGGTGAAACCCCGTCTCTACTAAAAATACAAAAAAATTAGCCGGGCGTGTTGGTGGGCGCCTGTAGTCCCAGCTACTCGGGAGGCTGAGGCAGGAGAATGGCGTGAACCCGGGAGCCGGAGCTTGCAGTGAGCCGAGATCGCACCACTGCACTCCAGCCTGGGCAACAGAGCGAGACTCCATCTCAAAAAAAAAAAAAAAAAAAAAAAGAAAGATTAATGAACACATATTAATAAAAGGCTGGGTGTGGTGGCTTACACCTGTAATCCCAGCACTTTGGGAGGCTGAGGCAGGAGGGTCACTTGAGCCCAGGAGTTCAAGACCAGTTTGGGCAACACAATGAGACCTTGTCTCATTAATTTAAAACTTTTTTAAAAATTAAAAATAAAAACATTGTGAAAATCAAATGCTTTCTTAAACCCAGTATTTTCTTTTCTTTTCTTTAGACAGGGTCTTGCTCTGTCACCCAGGGTGGAATGCAGTTGTGTGATTACAGCTCACTGCAGCCTCAACCTCTGGAGCACAAGTGATCCTCCCGCCTCAACCCCCCAAGTAGTTGGGACTATAGGCACATGCTGCCATGCCCGCCTAATTTTGTATTTTTTGTAGAGATGGGGTTTTGCCATGTTGCCTAGGCTGGTCTTAAACTCCTGAGCTAAGCAATCCTCCCACCTTGGCCTCCCAAAGTGCTGGAATTACAGGCATGAACCACTGCACCTGGCCCAGTGTTTTCTTTGTTTTTGTTTTGTTTTGTTTTGTTTGAGACAGAGTCTTGCTCTGCCACCCAGGCTGGGGTGCAATGGGGTGATCTCAGCTCACTGCAACCTCCACCTCCCTGGTTGAAGCGATTTTCCTGCCTCAGCCTCCTGAGTAGCTGGGATCACAGGTGTACGCCACCACACCCGGCTAATTTTTGTATTTTGAGTAGAGATGGGGTTTCACCATGTTGGCCAGGCTGATCTTGAACTCCTGACCTCAACTGATCCGCCTGCCTCGGCCTCCTAAAGTGCTGGGATTACAGGCGTGAGTCACTGCACCCAGCCGCCCAGTGTTTTCTTTTTAGTGAAACTTCACATTTTTCAGAGATGCATAGCCTTTGAGAAGAAAACCTAGAGGTTTTAGTTCTGTAAGTGGACAGATCAGTGTAGTAAAGAGAAGGCAGAATGTTCACAGGCATAATTATCAGGGCTTTGGTAACAACATGGGAGTTTTTGAAGCACAACGGTTCTGTGATTTATGCCTCCCTGCACCTGGAGCTTGGCTCCACTCCTCCCACACCCTGCTGCAAAATCCTCTTCACCTGTGGCTGTGCCGTCTCTGTGTAGTAACTTCACGCCTGGTTGGTTATATTTTCTCCAGCACTGCTTCCGGGAATGACAGGAGGGGATGAGTATTTTCTCTCCTGTCACTGAACTACTAGAAATGTGGCTGTTTAGGAGGGGAGGATTCATGATGAATGCAGCCATTTCTTCGGGATGCATTGAGTAAAACCCTTTGAGAGCCCTCCTCAGGGTGGGAGCCTTTTTTTTTTTTTTTTTTTTTTTTTTTTTTTACTGGAGAGACACAGCCTCCAGTGGAAAATGAAGACACATTCCCTGGGTGGGAATTTTGAAGACAAAGTAAAAGCAATGCATAGCATCAGGAAACATCCATACCTGGTGATTTCTGGAGGGCTCCTCCTGCGAGCGTTGTCATTGGGTTAGGTCCTGCACCCTTCCTGCCAATCCACTCTTGGGCTGGATTGAAAAATACAGAAATCACTTTGGGTTGTTTGGCTGTATGTTGAAATCCTCTGAGCAGGCTTAGTTTCTTTTGAGTTTTATTTCTTCTTCTTCTTTTTTTTTTTTGAAACAGAGTCTCGCTCTGTTGCCTGGGTTGGAGTGCAGTGGTGCGATCTCAGCTCACTGCAACCTCCACCTCCCGGGTTCAAGTGATTCTCCTGCCTCAGCCTCTTGAATAGCTGGGATTACAGGTGCACACCACCATGCCTGGCTAATTTTTGTAGACATGGGGTTTCACCATGGAATATAGGCCAGAATCTTAAAAGTGAGGTGGCAGAAAATTTGAAGTTTAACCAAGACTCAAGTCCATTTTAATTTCTATTTTAATAATCTGAGCACAGCAAATAGATTAGTAGGCCATCTGAGATTAGAGTGAACTGGTGAGAGACTCAGTGTCCAAATATATGAAGAAGAGTAGCAAGAATTGGTACAAAGTGAGAAAAGAAGTTGAGAGTGGTAGACAGGGTCCAGGCCCAGTGCCCAGGTCCTGGTGCTGTATGTTCCCTTACTGTAGTTTCAGGGAAGGTGGGGACGTGTTCGGCAGCCAGAACTCCATTTGAGGTAAGCCAGACTCAGATGGGGGTAAAGCAGAAGTCAAAAATCATCCTTTCTATCCTTCTGTATCAAGACTAAGTATAACAGCAGGGAGCTTGAAATGTAGAGACATGAGAGTTAAAGTTGACACCCAGTCTCGGATTTAGATATCAAAAGGTTAAGACTGTAAAAACCAGGGTGATCTGGAAGGATGTGATTCAAAAGTCAAACTGAGGGCCCATTGTGGGGCCAGGTGCTGGCCCTGGGTCTGGAGATACAGACATGACCAGACATAGTGCTGCCCTCCGGGAACTGTGATCTGTCTGGAATCATATATCTTACACTCCAGCCCACTACAGGTTTCCAGGATTAAGTGGTGTTAGATAAATTGCAAGTACACTTTCAGAACTACATGATAATACGTGTGGAAATTTTAACTAGAAACGTGTACAGTGACAGAACTCCCTCCCCCCGACTTTAGTGGGGTGGCCACACTTCAGCATACCTTTGTATTACTCACCTTCCATGCAGTGTTTCCCCAGGACCTGCCTTGACTTTTCTCCTGCTGAGCTCTGTTCTACCACACACTTGCCTCCCCAGATAGCTAATTATAAGCTTCTATTTTAGTGCCTGCTTACAACAAAAGCTGTGTTAAAAGCAGCGCATACCCATATAGAAATTTAAAAGGGTACAATTCCTGAATGGTGATGAAGCAGCTCTCTGAGATGTGCTTCATCATCCAAGCGATGGTTCAGGGAAGTGGAAATAGATCTGGTCAGGTCAGCGCAGGCCAAGCGGGTGCCTAATATGTGTTTACCGACAATGACCTAGTACACGTTTATTAGGAACATTTTCTATTTATATAAAGAGGCAGAGACAGCTCCAGTGTTCATCAGGATCAGAGCTTGGGCTACTGCAGCCTTGCACATAAGTTCACAGCTTTGCAGGCCCAGAAGCGTTTTCACTAGCCCTTCTCAATCTTGAGAAATAATGCTTCTGATGTCACAGTAGTGTAGGCTATTTGAGCACTAGGTTTATGTATAGCAGTTTTAAGTTTTGGATTTTTAGTCACAGGCTTTCTTGCTAATGCGATCATCTCTTTTAGGCCTTCGGTATCTGAGCCAGTTCTGATTTGCTGGGATGCTATTATTGCCTCCTCTTATCCATTTCAGGAGTAAGGGGTAGAAGGGAGGAAAAGAGTAGAAATAGGAACAGCATGAATGTTTTTCTACATCTTGGATTTTGAAGAGGAAAATCAGCATCTCTTCCAAATGGTCATCTATTCAAGGCCTGGAGCTCTAAAGAAATGCCCATTCTCTTCATATAAAACAAACACAAACTATGTGTTCAGAGCTTCCATGTGCATTTGTGTTTACAGACGGAAATACCTGTGATACTAAAAATCTTCGAGCCTTATTGCAGATCCCTGGTTTCTGTGGGATTATATAAAACCTGTATTTCTGAAACCCCGCCTCCTGTCTTCCTTCCATCTTAAAGCAGGGTTGAACCTTTTATTAAATTGACAGCCAGGAAATGTTTTACCTGCTTGACTTGTTCTCCCTATTTTATACAGGTTTCAGTCAAATGTTTCTACACCCTGCTGGGTGTGGGAGGCCATGACTCACAAGAGAGAAGATATTCGGTTTGCATATCCAGGGTGTTGCAGGATGACTGAGGACTTCACAATTCAGGCTTGGTGCCATTTTGACCCTTCCCTCGTTCTCTCTTGGATATTTACTTGGCTACTTGCTCCCACAGAGAACCAGTCAGCTGAGTATTCAAATTTTAAATTAATTTCTCTTTCTACGCAAGTGGCCAAGCAAGTTTTTACTAGAAACATAGACTGGTGCCTGAGGAAGACTGGGGGTAGGGAGAAGAGAGGCTGAGTTTATTTATTTTTAATTAAGTTTTGTTTTGTTTTTTTTTTTTAATAGAGATGGGGTCCTGCTCTGTTGCTCAGGCTGCTTTCAAACTCCTGGCTTCGAGGAATCCTTCTGCCTTTGAGGAATCCTTCTGCCTTGGCCTCCCAAAGTCTTGGGATTACAGGGATGAGCCACCATGCCCAGCTAGAGACTGAGTTTAAAGGGCAAAGGAAACTGTGGAAAATAGTTTCTCTAAATATAAGTTTTGTGATACTTTTCCATTGTTCAAGATCTTTGTGCCTTTGTGTATGACTAGGCCAAGAAAATGTTTTAGAATAAATTTGAATTAATCAATTTGTGTCAAGAAACCTCCTTTTTCCTGCTGCAGCAGGGTCTGCTTGGCCTATGAAAGCTCAAGGAGGGGTCTCTTCCTTAATTAAAAAAAAAAGTTGGAGGCCGAGGTAGGCAGATCACGAGGTCAGGAGATCGATTGATACCATCCTGGCCAATATGGTGAAACCCCGTCTCTACGAAAAATACAGAAATTAGCTGGGCATGGTGGCGGGCGCCTGTAGTTCCAGCTACTTGGGAGTCTGAGGCAGAAGAATCGCTTGAACCTGGGAGACGGAGGTTGCAGTGAGCCAAGACTGCGCCACTGCACTCTAGCCTGGCAACAGAGCGAGAATTCATCTCAAAAAAAAAAAAAAAAAAAAAGAGGGAGAGGGGCCTTTGACTCCTGCCCACTCTTGTGAATCACATTTTGCACACAACACCTCCTCTCTTCATCCTTTTTCAGACTAAGGACTTGCCCAGAACTCTGGTGGTTACAGACCAAGTACTATGGTTGGAGGAGCTAGCCCAACAGAGGCAGCTATGATCAGGTGAAGGGTGGAAGCCGCACACCAGAGCACCCTTGCTGCTCCAAGGCTGTCAACGATCTTCTCATACTCAGAGACTTGCTCGCCCGTGTGTCCTTTCATTCCTTCCTGCAGGCACTTCTGGAGCTTGGTGACATTTCTCACTCAAAATTTGCTACAAAGCTACAGTAGACCACGTAGTGTGGTACTAACATAAGAACAGACATATAGATCAATGGAATAAAATAGAGAGCCTGGAAACAAACCCTTGTCTTCAACACTGGGAAAACTGGATATCCACTTACAAAAGAATGAAGTTGGACCCTTACCTTATACCATGTGCAAAAATTAACTCAAGATAGATCAAAGACCTAAACTAAATCTTCATAATCTTTGATTTGGCAAGATTTCTTGGATGTGACACTAAAAGCACAGGCAGCCAAAGAAAAAATAGACACATTTGGCTTCATCAAAATAAAAAACTTCAGTGTATCAAAGGTCACTATGAAGGGAATGAAAAGATGGTCTACAGAATGGGAGAAAATACCTACAAATCACACATCTGATAAGGGACTACTATCCAGAATATGTTAAAAGCCCCTACAACTCAACAACAACAAACCAAACAACCTAATATTAAAATAGGCAAAGTAATTCAATAGACATTTCTCCAAAGAAGATATACAGATGGCCAACAGGCACAGGAAAAGATGTTTAAAATCATTAGTCATTAGGGAAATACAAATCAAAATCACAATGAGATACCACTTCACATCTATGAGGATGGCTGGTAATAAAAACAAAAACGGAAAACAACAAATGTCGGTGAAGATGTGGCGAACTTGGGACACTTGCACATTGCTGGAGGGAGGGTAAAATGGCGCGGCCACTGTGGAAAACAGCCTTGTTATTCCTTGGTGGTAATACAGAATTTCCACATGATCCAGCATATTCCACTCCTAGGTATATACTCAAAGTAATAGAAGATAGGAACTCAAACAGATGCGTGTACAACAACCTTCACAGCAGCACCATTCATAATAGCCAAAAGTTAGAAACAACAGAACCGTCCACCAGCAGATGAACAGATAAACAAAATGTGGCAAATGCATACAACGGAGGATGATTCAGCCACAAAAAGGAGTGGGATTCTGATACCTGCTATGACACAGATGAGCACCAAAGACTTTATGCTAAGTGAAATAACCCAGACACAAAAGGAAAAATATTGTGTGATTCTACTTCTTTGAGGGACCTAGAATAGGCAAATTCACAGAGACAGAAAGTAGAATAGAGGTTTGGCAGGAGCTGAGGGAGGGGGAAATGCGGAGTGATTGCTCAACAGGTACAGAGTTTCTGTTTGGATGATGAAAAGTTACATGCAACATTGTAAATGTCCTTAATGCCACTGAATTGTACACTTAAAATGGTTGAAGTGGTAAATTTTATATTATGTATATTTCACCATAGTAAAAAAGAGTTTTAAATACACATTCCAGGGCCCCACCCTTAGAAAGCCTCAGAAGTGGCCGGGCACGGTGGCTCATGCCTGTAATCCCAGCACTTTGGGAGGCCGAGGCAGGCGGATCACCTGAGGTCAGGAGTTCAAGACCAGCCTGGCCAACATGATGAAACCCCTTCTCTACAAAAATACAAAAATTAGCCTGACATGATGGTGGGTGCCTGTAATCCCAGCTACTCTGGAGGCTGAGGCAGAAGAATCGCTTGTACCTGGGTGGCAGAGGTTGCAGTGAGCCGAGATTGTGCCATTGCACTCCAGCCTAGGCGACAGAGCAAAACTCTGTCTCAAGATATCCTCAGAAGGTGATACAGTAAATATGGATGGGGTGGGAATCTGGAATCTGTATTATTATTATTATTTTTAATGCCTTCCTATCTTTCTCAGGCATAGCCAGGTTTGGAAACTTATGATTTAGTCTCTACCAGTTCTTTCCAAGGGGCTGGTGCATCTGTAAGGAAATGTTCACCAGTCTACATGAAATACATGTGTATTTTTCATGAATCTGAGTGTATTAAGTTTGAAGTCCTGTTTTAAAATCTGAGATTGTCATGATTACATTGTTTTGGGGTTAAGGTGTTCAATCATCACCCACCATAAAATGATGGTGATAATAGTTCAGGTTGTTTTTTAAGTGTCTGCGCTTGGCAAAATAGAAGTGAGCAGTCCTATGTTGGTCTCTCAAAAGGTTTTCAAAATTTTAATGGTTTGTTAAATTCCAAAGATTGGGAACCACTGCTCCAGACACCATCCATTTGAAAATATTGAAATAGAAACTGCTTCTGCTGTTTATTTTATTTGTGCCAGAAAGAAAAAAAAAATAGAAAGGACCTATACATTTTTCTGTGGTTCATAGGACCTGGAGCAACAAAGGGCAGCGTTGAAACTGACAGCATTGACATGTAATTGGTCCTGCTGCCTGTTGGAACGTTCTTTTTCAGATGGGGGAGGAGCATGACAGAGGAGAGGTGGAGGTAGGCGAGAGTAATATAATTTCTCCAGGAGAACATCTGAGAGGGGAAATTGCTTTCCTGCCCTGGCCCTTTCACCCTCCTAAGTTTGGGGGCTGTGGTGGGGCAGGGATTGACCAACAGCCATTCCTAGGGGATGCCTTTGCATTCCAGAGGGCAGCCGGCTGAAGGGAGTGCTGAGTCTGTGGGAGCCATAGCCCGCCCCACCCTTTAGGCGGATTAGTTAATTATTGAAAAGTGCCTCAGAAGCACAAAGGTCTGGAGAGACTCCATGTGCTATTGCTCAGGCCTGTGTGGGAGCTGGCATTTCTGAGGAGACACTGAGACTCTTCTAGGAGGCTGTGGAACAAGAAACAGTTCCTTCCCATTGTGGTGCAGTCCTTTCAGGTTTGGTGTAGAGAGACAGTTCCAGAGAATTCTTACACAGTGCATATAACTTCTCAAGAGAGAAGTTAAATTTATTTGTCTTAGGATTTGTAAAGTATTTAGATAAACGAACCACATCAGATATTTTCCCTTGTTTTAATTTTGTGTGTGTGTGGTTTTAATGTTTTAAGGACATTCAGGTCTTTTTTTTTTTTTTTTTAAACGGAGTCTTGCTGTGTCACCCAGGCTGGAGTGCAGTGGCACAATCTCGGCTCACCGCAACCTCTGCCTCCTGAATTCAAGCAATTCTCCTGCCTCAGCCTCCCGAGTAGCTGGGACTACAGGTGCGCGCCACCACACTGAGCTAATTTTTATGTTTTTAGTAGAGACGGGGTTTCACCATGTTGGCCAGGATGGACTTGATCTCATTATCTGCTCACCTCGGCCTCCCAAAGTGCTGGGATTACAGGTGTAAGCCACCATACCCGGCCCATTCGGGCCATTTATGCATAAATGATCACACGACATGTTCTGTTCTCTGACTTACTTTTTTCTTTTACTTAACAACATTCCCTGTAGCTCTTTCTGGGTTAGTGCATATAGGCATCCCCCATTTTAACTGTTGCATTCCTTCCAGATGTATCATAGTTTCTTTACCCACTATTTTAGCAAAGGATCACATAGGTGGTTTTCCATTTTTCACCATTACAAACAACGCTGCAACAAATGTTCTTGTATACAAATGGGTGTGTGTATGTATGAGTGTTTCTGAAGGATGTTATTTCTAGAAGTGGAATTTCTGGATCAAAGGGCATGCACATTTAAAATTTTTGTAAATAATATTGAGTTTCTCCCCCAAAATTCTGTTCTGATTTTTATAGCTACCATTATACTCATCAGCACTGGACGTTATCATTTTTTTAAAACTGCCAGCGTCATGTGCAGAAAAAACAGTGTCATTTTAAATTGCATTTCCTGGATTTACCAGTTAGATTGTTCATTTTACCATATGCCTATTGACCATTTCAATTTTTGGAACTTTTAAAAATAAAAATACAGAAAAGGTGTATAGTCCGGGTGCAGTGGCTCACACCTGTAATCCCAGCACTTTGGGAGGCAAAGGCGAGTGGATTGCCTGAGGTCAGGAGTTTGAGAGCAGTCTGGCCAACAGGGAAAAACCCTGTCTCTACTGAAAATACAAAAATTAGCCGGGCATGGTGACAGGTGCCTGTAATTCCAGCTGCTCGGGAAGCAGAGGCAGGAGAATCGCTGGAACCCAGGAGGCGGAGGTTGCAGTGAGCTGAGATCTCGCCACTGCACTCCAGCCTCAGCGACAGAATAAGACTCCATCTCAAAAAAAAAAAAAGAAAAGGTGTATAAATTAAAGGTGTACTGATCAATGCATTAACACAAAGTGAACTCTTCCTTGTAACCATGCCCCAAGTCAATAAATAGAATATTATAAGACCTTCTCCCCAAAAGAAGACTCTCCCCTGAAAAAGATCGACCTCCTCCAAAGTAATTCCTACCCTAACATCTAAGTCCTGTAGATTAGTCGTGCCTGTTTCCTACTGTCATATGAACAGACTCATACAAACATTCACTCTTCTGCGTCTGGCTTCCTTCATTCAGCATTACGTTTATGAGTCTTTCACGTACTTGTGTGTAGCTGTAGTATGCTCATTTACATTGCTTATTGTATTGCATTATGTGAATGTATCACAATTTATTGATTGATGGACATCTGGGTTACATCTGTTGTCAACTTTTAGTTATTAATGAATAATGTTGCTAAGAGAATTATCGTGCATGCTCTTTAGTATACCTGTGCCTCATTTCTGTTGGGTATATATCTAGGAATGAGATTTTGGGGTCATCAGCATTGTTCTCTTCAACTCCACCAATTGCATTTGTGAATTTCTTATGAATATTCTTTGCACACTTATTATCAGGTGGTTTGTGTTTTATTATTGACTTGTATCTGTCCTATTTACTCTGGATGTTAATTCTGTTGTAAATATTCTGTCTTAGTCTGTATATAGGCCCTTTTTTTAACAAAGTTTAAAGTTTTTATGCAGTCAAATCTGTAATTCTTTTTCTTTATGGTTACTAGTTTTATATCTTGCTTAGAAAGTCCTTCTCTATCTCAAGATTGTAAAATACTCTCTTATGTCTTGTCTCCTTTCTTTTTTTAGATAGGATCTCACTCTGTGTCCAGGCTGGAGTACAGGATGTGATCATGGCTAACTGTAGCCTCAACCTCCTAGGCCCAAGCAATCATCCCCCCTCAGCCTCCTGAGCAGGTGGAACTACAGGATGCACCACTATACCTGGCTACTTTTTTTATTTTTTGTAGGGACAGGGTCTTGCTATGATGCCCAGACGGTCTCGAACTCCTGTGCTCAAGCGATCCTCCCACCTCAGCCCCCCAAAGTGCTGGGATTACAGGTGTGAGCCACTGCATGGGGCCACGTTTCCTTCTCATACTCATTTTGATTTTTTACTTTAGGCTTTCTAGTCAGTATGGAATTTATTTGTGAGGGTGAGAAATAGAGGCTAATTTATTATCTAAATTAGGGATGAGTAAAATGACACCATTTGCTGCCTAGGTTTTAAAAATATTTATTTTATTTATTTTTATTTTTGAGATGGAGTCTGGCTCTGTCACCCAGGCTAGAGTGCAGTGACGCGATCTCGGCACACTGCAACCTCCACCTCCAGGGTTCAAGCAATTCTCCTGCCTTAGTCTCCCGGATATCTGGGATTACAGGCGTGCACGACCACGCCTGTCTAATTTTTGTATTTTTAGTAGAGACAGGGTTTCCCTACGTTGGCCAGGCTGGTCTGGAACTCCTGACCTCAGGTAATCCACCCGCCTCGGTCTCCCAAAGTGCTGGGATTACAGATGTGAGCCACCACACCCGGCCTAAAATATTTATTTTTAAAATCTCAAAATAAGTTCTAACATCAAAGAGCTAAAAAACTATCAAGAAAAAATTTTTTTACTTCAGAATAATCTCCTCTAAGTTAAGCCTGAGTTAGATTCTAAATAGGGCAAATGTTCTAAGTCAGCGGTTGCCACCCAAAATGCTTTGCATATAAATGGTCAATGACTTATTTATTCACGTACTATGTATTTATGGAACTTAAAGTGCAGTTCCCTTGGACTTGTGTGTCTAACAAGGAAGAAAGGCTTCATTCTGGGACCTTCAGGGTAGCCTGACTTGCACACTGGATCTAGTTCACGGGTCATGAAAACTACAGTGGCTTCCTTCTCTCCCAAGTCTCCAGCTCCTCCCAATCTGAGCAAATAACCCCCAAATGGATTCTATGTTCTGAGTCCATCCCCAGGACAGAGAGAGGTCCAGTTTGAGCTTTATTACAAATCCTGTAGGTCGGCTTTTGGTTACAGACATGGCTTCCTCAGGCAAGGCTGCCCACTTGAGGGAAACAATTTTGTTGGCTGGCTGGGTGGTTGGTGTAGGGCTCACATTTGGGAGTTCACTCCTTTCTCTCCCTTTGTCTGAAACGATCAGCACCTTGTTGTGCCTGTTCACTAGCAGTACTCGGCACACAATCATTTGTTGTGCTGACTCTCCAGTTGCTCGCAGTGTGAGGTGGTTTTGTTCTACTTCTTCCTTGTGTAGTCTTGGTGAAGGCCGATAACTTGCTACTTAGTTAACAGACATGTTATAGGGCTGGAGCCTGAGATAAGGTCAGGAGAAGAAACATCCCGCTTAGCTTGACAAAGAGCTTGGTTTAAGGCTGGAGAGCTGACTGTGCAATTGTCTGAGCTGCTTTTCTTGGAAATGGCTCTCTTGGCTGAGCTCCAGAAATATAATCAAAAGTGGCCTGAAATCACAAGTTTTGCTGCTTGCATTCTTAGTTTCACAATTTAAGGATTTGGCTGGTGCCTGTCCTGAAAGCATGGAATTGTCTACTGTTTGCTACACATGATGTTGAGTGAGTGTGTGTGTATGTGTGTGCACACACATGCATGTGCAGGACACAGGGATTGTCTGCATGGGCATGTTTTACAGTCCAACTGTTTGTACCTTCAGGGAGGCAGTGATTAAAGAACAGTGTATGGCAGATTTTCTTTGATTTCAAGAATCACGTATTTGGTTTTGTAGGTTAGTGTCTTTGGAGAAGAGTGATGGAGATACTTGCATAGAAGTGCAACTGATTGCTTAGGTGCAGTGGTTTTGCCTTTCTTAAGAACTCTGCCTCGGCCGGGCGCGGTGGCTCACGCTTGTAATCCCAGCACTTTGGGAGGCCGAGGCGGGCGGATCACGAGGTCAGGAGATCGAGACCACGGTGAAACCCCATCTCTACTAAAAATACAAAAAATTAGCCGGGCGTGGTGGCGGGCGCCTGTAGTCCCAGCTACTTGGAGAGGCTGAGGCAGGAGAATGGCGTGAACCCGGGAGGCGGAGCTTGCAGTGAGCCGAGACTGCGCCACTGCACTCCAGCCTGGGCGACAGAGCGAGACTCCGTCTCAAAAAAAAAAAAAAAAAAAAGAACTCTGCCTCAAAAATATGGAGATAATTTACTTAGAAGAAGGCAATGTGCCGCTTTTTGGAGAAGCAGGTGTACCTGACCATGCCCTGGGGGAAGTGAAGACCTGAGTTTGAGGAAGTCAAGCTTGAGGCTGTCAGAAGCAGTTATTTATATCTGAGTGATGTGTATAAAAGCCAAAGCCTTTCATTCCACCACCGTCACGGAACTAGTTTAGAGAAGAGGAAGGGCGTGCATTTTGCCTTGTTAAATATCTACTGCACTAAGAACTTCTGGTGTGGTTCAGATTTCTGGTAATCTGTACCAAGGCTCTATTGTCTAAAAAGGAGTGCTTAGACACTCTTCTTTCAACCTACTTTGTGGATAAAGCAGCTCACTTCCAGTTGATTGATAGACTGTCAACTGATTGTTGCTTCCTTTCCCCAGATGCCCCTTGTGTGGGCAGCCTCGTGTGTGTGTGGTGGTGGGGGTTGTGGTAGGGACCTTGCAATATCTCCAAGCTCAAAATAAGGACATTGGACTCTAAAAACTACCAAAAACTATACATCGGAAACTCTTGGGTTCATCATGATAATAAATGAAGTCTCACATAACTAGCTTTCATTTTTATACCTCTTGAGTTCTCAAGTTTCCCCGCCCCCCCACCCAGGCTCTTTTGATTATGGGAAATGAGTGTGTTTTGGGACAAACATGTCAGGATTATGAGGGAGAAACTTGGCAGGGGAGCAAACTGTGCAATATGCTTGACAAGACTTGAGAAACAATACATCTCAGATTTTTTCGGATAGTCCTCAATTTCTGGTTCAGAAATATGGCCCAGAAGCTACAGAAAGGGAAGCACCACTGCAGCTCCACCGAGGGTCACTGCCACTTAGACTTTACTAAGGAGCCAACAGAGGCTATTTCTGCCCAGAAAGCTGCTTCCACCGGGAGTACATGGAAATTGAAAAGAGAGAATTTATGTTTTTTTGCCTTAAATGAGAACAACAGGAGGTAGATCTCCTAAGGCAGAACATCTGTAATGATAGAGCAGTAAGGAATACGAGGAGGGAAACATGAGCATGTTTGCATTTAGATTTTCCTGGGCTTGCCCAATCCCAGTCTTTTGGATTTTGTCTTTTACGAGGGCAACCATGGTTTAAGAGTGAGCAAATATTAGTTCACATAATTAAAACCTGTTGAATTGAACAGGAAACATTCACAGGAAATCTGCAGGTGTCTGCAAGCAAGAGTGACGCTAGAAGGATCTTGGTATGCCGGCTCCCTCTTCCTCAAGGGGAGTGTCCCTGGAATGAAGCCACCAGCAACAGGAGAGGAAACAGATGGGGTTGTAGAAAGTAGGAGCGGCAAAAGCTTCTGAACTTAGTAATAAGCTGCTTGCCCCGGGGTGAGTGTAAAAGGCATCTGGGGTATTTGCTTTTTTGTTTATTGGAGGAAGGAGGGTGTCTCACAACACTTTCTCTCTCTTCTTTTCTCTCTCCCCTTCCTCTCTCTCTCAGATTCATTCAGGACATGAAATTTCTAAGACTACTGAAACTACATCTTAGGGTTTGAATTTTCTAAACTACATCTTAGGGTTTGAATCTCTTTTCAGCTTCATTCACGCATATTAAAGAAAGACAGTTCCAGTATGACTTAAGAAAGAAAAGCCAGGCTGATTTCCAAGATGCAGTGTTGTGCCACGGATGAGTTTTCTTCCTGGAGTGAGCTATTTGAGTTTCATCTTCCTTACCATCTTGTAGTCTCTTCATTCCAAGGCCTGGACACTTCAGGCAGAGAAGCCCTCATCCTGGGTGTCGGGGTGGGGGGTGTTCTCATCATGAATGGGAGGTGTACGCAGATCCAGCTCTGCCTTTTTTTAACCAAACCAGAGTGTAAACAAATGGGTGTGTGACTCACCATAATCGACATAGCAAGATATGATACATGCCAGGAGAGAAAAAGAAAATGCTGATGGAAAATTAATCTCATTAGGGAGATTTGTTGTTTGTGGTGAGGTTTTTTTTTTTTTTTTTTTTTTTGAGATGGAGTATCCCTCTGTCACCCGGGCTGGAGTAAAGTGGCGCAATCTCCACCTCCACGATTCAAGTGATTCTCCAGCCTCTGCCTCCCAAGTAGCTGGGATTCTTGGAGCCCACCAACACGCCCGGCCAAGTTTTGTATTTTTAGTAGAGATGAGGGTCTCATCATGTTGGCCAGGCTGGTCTCAAACTCCTGACCTCTAGTGATCTGCCTGCCTTGACCTCCCAAAGTGCTGGGATTACAGGAGTGAGCCACCATGCCTGGTCTGTGGTGACATTCGAAATGAATCTGAAAAATGAGTAGAACATTAACAGATGGAAAAGACCGTCACTGTATTATTACGGTATTAATGCTCAGTAATATCTGTATTTAACAATATCATGGAGCTTTTGTGGGGCCTGGTCTTAGAATATGCTTTTGCTGGCAGGAGCACCTCGACTATCCTTTGGAGAACCACCTTACTTTTTGTTTTTGTTTTTGAGATGAAGCCTCACTCTTCTTGCCCAGGCCGGAGGGCAGTGGCGTGATCTCAGCTCACAGCAACCTCCGCCTCTCGGGTTCAAGCGATTTTCCTGCCTCGGCTTCCCGAGTAGCTGGGATTACAGGTGCCCGCCACCATGCCCAGCTAATATTTTGTATTTTTAGTAGAGACGAGGTTTCACTATGTTGGCCAGGCTGGAACCTTACTCCTACTCTCCACCTAGGAAGTGCGAGTGAGGCTGGCTCTGCCCCAGGCTGCTGGTAAGGCATGCGACCCAGACTGGCCAATAAAAGAACCACATACCCTCAGCATAGTGAATTGGCTCAGGGTGGGAGAGTGACCCAAGTTAGGCTAGTACTGGAGCTTTTGCTGGAACAATTAGGGAAAAGGATTCCTCTTTTTTCTGAGACAGAGTCTCGCTTTGTCGCCCAGGCTGGAGTGCAGTGGTGCGATCTCGGCTCACTGCAAGCTCCGCCTCCCGGGTTCACGCCATTCTCCTGCCTCAGCCTCCCCGGTAGCTGGGACTACAGGTGCCCGCCACCACGCCCGGCTAATTTTTTGTATTTTTAGTAGAAATGGGGTTTCACCGTGTTAGCCAGGATGGTCTCAATCTCCTGACCTCATGATCCGCCCACCTTGGCCTCCCAAAGGAGAAAGGATTCCTCTTTCTGCTGGGATCCCTAAGCTGGTGGGTTCCTGTTTGGGAGCTTTAAGGGGCCAGTTTTGTTACCACGGAGGGAGAATCTGAGACATAAAAGGAAGATTCCTGAATCCTTCGTTTGAGCACCTGGAGCCAGTTATGCCTGAAACTCTATGCCTGGACATTTTAGTCACTCAAACCAATAGGTTTACTTTTTTTTTTCTTTTCTTCTCTTTTTTTTTTTTTTTTTTTTAAAGAGACAGTATCTTACTGTGTTGCCCAGGCTGGAATGCAGTGGTGCAATCATAGCCCACTGTAACCTTGAACTTCTGGGCTCAAGCAATACTCTCGTCTGGCTAATTTTTTTTTTCCTTTTTCTTTTTTTCGAGACGGTGTCTCCCTCTGTCACCCAGGCTGGAGCGCAGTGGAGCGATCTTGGCTCACTGCAATCTCTGCCTCCCAGGTTCAAGCGATTCTCCTGCCTCAGCCTCCTGAGTAGCTGGGATTACAGGTGTGCACCACCATACCCAGCTACTTTTTGTATTTTTAGTAGAGACTGGGTTTCACCATGTTGGCCAGGCTGGTCTTGAACTCCTGACCTCAGGTGATCTGCCTGCCTCAGCCTCCCAAAGTGCTGGGATTACAGCCATGAGCCACAGCGCCTGGCCTCACCTGGCTAATTTTTTAAGTTTTTGATAGAGATTGGTTCTCACTATGTTGCCCAGGCTGGTCTTGAACTCCTGGCCTCAAGAGCTCCTGTTGCCTTGACCTCCCAAGGCACTGGGATTATATAAATTTACTTTTTAAATATGTCATCTTGTGCTGTATTCGTGCTTTTCCCCTTGCAAACAAATAAACAAAAGTGTTCTAGTCAATACAGAAATCTTTAGTGATCTGCTTAAACAAAGCTGTGGGAGCAAGAGGGTAGCAGATTCACAGAGCAGGTTCCTAGCAAAGCAAAAGTCTTTCTCCTGCTAACATCTTCCGGGTCAGCTTCCTAGGCCCCAGTGACTAAGACATTGGGACTTTATTCTTAACTCCCTGGTCCAAGGCCTTTCACAGAGCTAGCTGACTTCTGTGTGCTGGATATTTTTCCATGAATCAGAAATGAAATATGCAACATTGTAGCCACAAAGCAGTGAAAACAGCTCATTTGTCTTTTGTGTCCCTCCAAGCTTTGTTTTTTCTGGGTCACACGTTGTAAGTGAAGAGTCATAATGCTAATCCAGTTTGGATTTATTAACAGTTGAATAGACTATTGAGAAAAAACTTGTTAATCATCAGAAGCAAATTCATTGCAGAAGAATTACAGACAGAGTGGGACAAATGCCTTAAGCCAACTAATTTTCTGCCCCTTCAGGGAAAACTCTTGGCTATTGGAATTAAGTGTCACATCTGGAAATGCAAGAATGTAATTGCTTTTATTGAATGTTTACTATGCCCTTGATACTAAGGACAGTATTTGCCCACATTCCCTCTTAATTTCATCAACTCTGTGAAGTAGGTCCTAAACCCCATTTTATAGGTGGTGAATGATGCAGACGTTACCAGTTGCTACTCAACGTCCATTCTTTCCTTGTTCCTTACAGAGAGGCAACCCCAAGCAGTGACTGCTTCTAGCTCAAAGTTCAGGCTCTCTGGTGACTTCTGTGGCTGCTACTGCAGCTGTGGACAGCCATGTGATCTGGTTCTGGCCAGTGAGACCTGAGTGGAAGTCTTCTGCAGATTTCTGGAAAAGTATTTCTTCTGGGATATGGGCGCTGCCCCTTCTTCCTTGTTCCTTCCTTCTCCCTTTCTGGAATGTGGGTGTGAGGCTGGTGGCAGAATAGCCATGCTGTGACCTTGAGGCAACCGTGAGGAGGAAATCCACATTCTGAGGGTGGAGGAGCAGAAAGGTGGAAGGAACCTGGGATGTTGCTGACATTGTAAAGCCACTATTCCTCCCTGGAAGGCCTACCTTCAAGACTTGTTATGTGAAAGAAATAAACCATTGTTTGGTTAACCTGGTGAGGTTGGGTTTCTGTTGCATAAAACTGAATGCAATCCCTAAGTGATACAGGGAAACTGAGCTGAAAGAATTTAAGGGACTTGCTTGCATTTCCATATAAAGTGATGTCTCAAAGCTGGGTAAGACATGATTCCTACGCTTAAGGTGTTTACAGCCTAGTTTGGGAGCCCACTGAGTAAAGAAACAATTATAATATAACATATTTAGTATAATGGTAGTGATTTGCATAGGGTATCATGGGTGCCTAGTAGAAAAAAAAAGGAAACAAGACAAGAGCAGAATAAAAGTTAGCCAGGCAAAGAAGACAGGTCAAAAAAAGAAAGGATGGAAGTGAGAAACAGCATGGCATACACAGAGGGCCACAAGCTGGTCTGAGTTGTTGGAGCATAAAGTATAAAGCAGGCATTGGTGAGAAACACAGCTGGAGAATTGTTTCATTTAATTATTGCTGAATAATAAGCCACTTCCAAAACTTAGTGGCTTAGAACTATATTTTATCATTTCTCATGGTTCTGTAATCTGAGCTGAACTCAGCGGAGTGGTTCTTCTGTTCATGGAGTATCTGTTGGGTTGGAATACCCAAGAAAACTTCTTCATTCCCATGTTTGATGTCTCCAGCTGGGATAACTGAAATAGCTGGCAGGCTGGCATCTCTCTCTCTCTGTCCCTTTTCATATAGCCTCTACATATGAATAGCTTGGGCTTCTTCATAGCATGGTGATCTTAGGGTAGTTGGACTTCTTACATGGTAGATGGCTTCCAATTAAAAGGAAGAGGAAGTTACCAGTGCATTTAAGGTCTGGGCTCAGAGCTATCAGAACAGCACTTCCACTGCACTCTGTTGATCAAAGCAAGTCACAAAGCCTGCCCTGAGTCAAAGGAGAGGAAATAGCTTCTATTTCTCTAAAGGAGGAACAATATGCACACACAGGGAGAGACAAATCAACAGTGGCCATCTTTGGAGACTATCTACCGCAGATTTTATAAGGGCGCAGATGAAGGACGCTCTTTTCTGCGTCAGGTAGGTTAACATGAACACCAGACCTAGGGCATTTACCTTGCTTCACATTTTGAATCTGAAAGAAGGCCTCTCAGGCTGCCCTGATTCATCAGAGTAAAACAGAGTAGTGTGATTAGGCAGAGGTAGGGCTGCGGTGTGGCTTCTCTGCTGAGCCCCCTCCAGTTTTCATGTGGCAGGGACTGGACCCAGAGGCTCCCATATGTCATGAGAGATGGTTGAGATAAGAGTTAGAGAGGCTAGCTGGGGCCCTCAGTGGTGAAGGGAAGGCAAGCCCATAGTAAAGACTGGGGGACCTCTCAGGCCAGATGCTGGATGGGAGATTGGCAGAAACCCTTCAGAGCTAGGGCCAAGGGAAGCTGAGCTATGGCTGAGTCTACCTGGGGAGATCACTACCTGGCAAAGCTGAGAGATCAGACAAGAAGTTCCCAGCCACCCTGCAGCAGAGATTAGTGAGGATCTAGAGAACATAGTAAGGACTCCAGTGCCTCATGGCGGACTCCAGTGCACTGGCGGACTCCGGTGCTGCCTTTTGTCTCACATAAGGTGACAAAAGACAATACTCGTCCTAATCAAGGAATTACCCTGCCACCATTTTGGAGCACAGCAAGAGGAAGATGCAACGCCTTGAGAGACTGGGAATGCACCTGAAGTGATGGCTGCTTTTACTCTCTTCATAGCATTTCGTGGACTGCAGGAAAATTTACCCAGCAAGAGAGGCTCATAAGGAAGAATAGATATGTTATAATGAAATACAGAAGCCATGTTACATACAATTACAAAGAAAGAATAGGAGTAATGACAAATTCAGGACTGCAGTTACCTCTACGGGAGAGGAGGGGGTGGGGGAGACCACAGGGAGCTTCAACTGTCTTGCTAAGGCTTTATTTATAAAGTTAGGGAATGGGTACATGTGTGTTGTTCTATTCTGTATGCCTTTTTGTGAGTTTTAAGTAGTTCATAATTTAACTTTTTCAAAGGCTACACTTCTGAATAGATCCGTGAGCCCCAATGCCAAGTTTAGGTCTTGAACAGATTGTATGGGAGTGGGGACATAGAAAGAAGTTTGAAACAGGACTCAGAACTACTTGTTAGAAAAATCAACCTGGCTGGACTTGAGGAGGACAAGATAGAGTGAAGGGAGGCAGTGAGGGGGCTGCCACACCAATGCAGTGACAGGGGACGGTGGCCTGATCTCCCCAGAGGTGGTTGGGGTGGCTTAGAAAGTCAAATTGGTGGACTTAGTGATTAATAAAATGTGGGGTGGTGTGGGCAAGGTTTGTGGTTGACTGGATGGATGAGTCCCCTACCCCCAATTGACTAAGGTAAGAGAATACACCCAAGTGGAGGGTGTATTTTGGTGCAGACGTGAAGAGTTCAGTTAGGACAGGTTGGTTTGGAGGTATCTGTGGGACATGCTGGTAGAGATGCCTGGACGGAGGGTGGATGCATGGGTCTGAACTCCAGGAAAGAGATCTCGGAGACCTCAGCCCTGATGCAGATTGAAGTTGTAGAAGTGGGTGAGATGCTCCAAGGGAGAGCAAGTAGGGGGCCAGAAATGAAGATTCAGGGAAGTCTGGGGCACAGCACCCCCTTGGCCTGAGCAAGGGGAGCCTACAGCCATTCCGGCTCTGCAGACACCCTGTTGCCATCCTCTCTGGAGTCCCAACTTTGGTAAGCAGAAGAACTACCACCCACCATCACTCCCTCTGGCCTGCTTCTGTGGGGAGCAATGCATTCGCTGGGCTCCTCCCTCCCTGCCCTTGTGCATTCTGTTCTCTATTTGCTGTCAAGGTTTGCCTGCCTGTGGGCTTGCTTTCCTTTCTCTCCAGAAACACTAAAAGGGGCAGAGAGACTGCCCACCATCCCCCCCCACCCACCATAGGAGCATGAAACGATGGGAGCTGCTGAGGTGCAGCCTGGAGACCCCTTGGGTGCCTTGGCATCTGTCCGCTTCCTCAGCCACTGGGTGCTCAGCCCCCTGCTAGCCCCAGGCCTTTCAGAGCTGACGGCCTTGTTGCACTTGTTCTCCAGACACGGTTTAGGTAATGCACATTCTTGTGACCCTGCCACATTGCCTTAGACTTGAACTTCTGAACACTGGGCTCTGTGGAAACCTCTCAGCCCTGAGTAGCTGGCATTTTATTGGTGTTTCTCTCCCCTTTTTGAAGAAGGAATATAATGCTTTTCTTTTTTCAGGATCGGTTTGTTGCCAATAACAGGAACATGCAGAAGCTGCTCAGAGCAGTTTTGGTTGGTAGTGAGGTTGGACGACGTGGAGGTGAGGGGGACTGCAGCCTGGCCAGCCCATTTGCATGGGTCCTCACCTCCTTTTTGCTGTTATTGTTGTTGTAATAAATGCAAGACAGCGTTAGTCTTTGTTTGTCCCTGTTGACAACTTGGGTTTCCTCTCTTCCACCCAGACCCTGTCTCCTTGAACTGGAAATCTCTCTTTTTCTTAAAATTTGGATTCTCATGTGAAGTTTAGAATCTGAATTAAAGTGAGGCTGCTCTGAGCTCTAGGACAAAAAAAAAGGGGAGGTTTCCTGCCCTAATTTGGAATTGAGGGAATTTGGGAAAAGCCAAGGCAACAATGTTGTTACAGAAATACCAGTCTCTCAAAGCATTTCTCCAAAATTGAAATATATTTCAATTCTGGAATGAAAATGTATCCATGGGAATGATAGAGGGTTTGGTTTGCCTAAAAATAACTCTGTAGTCAAGGGTAATACAGCCATGTAATAAGTTAATCAAGAAAGGAAAGTTTTCATATAGAAAGCACTTTAAGGAATTACTCCAAACTGTCATAGCATCTACTCTGAGATTTTCCAGTTGCTTTCAGGGTGATTTACTTACCAGCACTTTGGAACTTACTAGTATAAACTGTAGCCTTCTGATATAAAATTTATACCAAAAAGAATAGGTGTGTACAAAGAGGCAATCTGCATTCTCATGATGTATCATTCCACCTGATAACTGGGCTTTCATAAAGCTCTGCAGGAGATACAAACAGGTCCATCGGTTCATTCCTCTGCCTCCAGCCCGTGAACACAAGCCAACTCAGACAGCAGGCAGCCATTCCCTTCCCAGGACTCCTCTAGAAACCTTCTCACTGCTTCGGTTTTGATTGCCTTATCTTGAGTGTCTGATATTTCTTGATGTACCTTCTAGCTCTGATAACCACCCTTATGGTGCCCCCATGGCCACCATGCTTACTCTGGGATTGCCCTTCAGGGATGGTAACCCTGCCCAAGGCCCTCCTTCTGTCCTTATTCTGGGCCAGGTGTTAATAGCCAGCCAATGGGATCAATAAACTGGGAAAGGAGTGTGTCATGGGAGTCTGGGAGTTGCATTTTCTAGCTAACATATTTGCATTTTAGTAGGGGTCTCCTGGGCAAGGAACGTTAATTTCAAGAGAATTCCAGGCATTGAAACAAGCTGGGGTGTGTGTGTGTGTGTGCGTGTGTGTGTGTGTGTGTGTGGTGTGCATGATGGAAGAGGAAGAGAATAAGAAGGAGGCCAAGGAAGAGGAAGAGGAAGAGAAGAAAGAAAAGAAGGAGGATGAAGAAGGGGAAAGGGAAGAGGAAGAAGATAGTGGCCACCATCTATCAATTCAGCAAAAAGAACATAGAGAACACTCATTGTTCCTTCCATTCAGAGATGACCACTGCTAATACCTTGTATATATCCTCCCAAGCACCTAGTGTCATAGATATAAATGAACTTTCTTATCTCTAGCAGTCAAATTGAGACAATTTTATAAACTTAAAAGAAAATTGCACACAATTTCTGTATGTACCATTTAGTAACACTTAACATTCCTTGTTCCAGTAGCCCCACTTCTAGGAATCTATCCTAAGGAGAAATATAGATTAATAAAAACAACCTTAGCCGTCATGTACTGAAGGTTGATTGTGTACCAAGGGTCTTACACACATTGGCTCATTTAATTCTTACACCAACTCTACCAAGCAGATAACATCATCTCTCACCTGAGACTGGAGAAGTTAAGGACCTTGTCTAGGGACCTTAGCAGGGACCTCTGCTAGCAGGTTAGTCTGGAACTGGAACTCAGTGTGCAGCAGGTACCCCAGGATAAGGCATCATCCATCTGGACCCTCTCAGAAGTGAGTGTACCCCCTTGTCCCAAGTTTCCTGTCCTCTACATATGCTCCAAAGGCCCTGGGGTATGGGGAGGAATGTGACCCAAAGTCTTGCCCTCACATCCAGTGCTGAGCAGCAGCAGGTAGCAGTGCCTGCTAGGCCTCCCATCTGCTTAATTTCCCCTTCCATGAAGCCTTCCATCATCTGTTAGACCAATCTTGTCTTTCTTTTATTTGTATTTATTTGTTTAGAGACGGAGTCTCACTCTATCACCCAGGCTGGAGGGCAGTGGTCCGATCTCAGCTCACTGCAACCTCCACCTCCCGGGTTCAAGCGATTCTTCTGCCTCAGCCTCCAGAGTAGCTGGGATTACAGGTGTGCACCACCACTCCCTGCTAATTTTTGTATTTTTAGTAGGGACGAGGTTTCACCATGTTGGCCAAGCTGGTCTCAAACCCCTGTCCTCAAGTGATCCGTAGCCTCCCAAAGATTCCAGGCATGAGCCACCGTGCCCGGCCCAATCTCGTCTCTTTTCCATGTGCTTGTGCAGTGCTTCAGGGCTGCCTCAGTCTAGCACAGAAAATACTCTACTGCCTCCCCACTGGTCACAGGCTTGACAGTCTCAATCAGAATTATCTGGCAAAGTGGGGAAAGTGCAGACCTACTGAATCAGATTCTCGGGTTCAGATATTCTTGTAGCACACTCACATGGGAGAGAAACTTCGCTGGCACACGCCTCCTCAGAGCAGGGACCTGGTCTCATTGCTCTTCATGTTTCCCACAGCTCTTAGCACCGTGACGCCCAGCAGCCAGTGTCTGGTGAGTGTACAGAGGTATTTCCTAGGAAGAAAATGAGAGTAAGGAGAGTGTAAAGGTGGAGTTAAGAGTGTGGAACAACTGAAGAGGATATACTTTGAGAGAAAAGCGGTGAGATGGGAAACCTCAGGGTTGATCCACAGTGCCCACCCTTGGGGTTCCTTTGAGTGCTAGAATACATATTCAGTCAATATCTCTTCCCCTCCTTTTCTCCGTAGACACATACTTTAGTCCCAGAATTTTTTTTTTTTTGAAATCTAAACTTTCAATGACAAAATGAGTAATTGTGCATAAAGTGGGTCACAAGGAAGTGATAACGAATGCTCAGACTATTTTAACTGCTGAATCAGAAATCGCTCTGCTACGTTATGAAATATGCAGGAAGGAAAATAAGCAGATGATAGAAGTGGAAGGAATCCTAAAATAATATTTTCACAAACAAATTCTGACCCAACATAGGCTTGGGAGGCGGTGGCGGGAAGCTTCCATGCTACACATTCCTGAGAATTGAAGAATTGGAACAAAATTGCCAAAGTAGAAATCTGTCTAAATGACGTAGGATCTCCTGAGGCACAAAGCCACCCAAACCCGCAGCCCGAAAGCCTTCTGCAATTTCATGGGGGGGGGGCGGTCTTAGTCACCCCACTACACAACATGGGCAGGTTGGGATTAAAGAAAGCAAAGACAAAACAAAACCCACAAACAAAATTTAAAAACCGTTCTATTTTTTCTTCCTAACACAAACAAACAAAACCCACTTTTTTGGTTTCATTTGTTTCATGGATTTTAAAAAATTGTGGTAAAACGTATGTAATGTAAGTTACCATTTTAGCTTTTTTTTTTTTTTTGAGACAGAGTCTTACTCTGTCGCTCAGGCTGGAGTGCAGTGGCGCGATCTCGGCTCACTGCAACCTCTGTCTCCTGGGGTTCAAGAGATTCTCGTGCCTCAGGCTTCCAAGTAGCTGGGATTATAGGCATGTGCCACCATGCCCAGCTAATTTTTGTATTTTTAGTAGAGATGGAGTTTCGCCATGTTGGCCAGGCTGGTCTTGAACTCCCAACCTCAGGTGCTCTGCCTGCCTCAGTCTCCTAAAGTGCTGGGATTATAGGTGTGGCCACTGCCACTGCATCTGGCCCATTTTATCTTTTTTTTTTTTTTTTTTTGGAGACGAAGTCTTGCTCTGTTGCCCAGGCTGGAGTGCAGTGGCACGACCTTGGCTCACTGTAACCCCTGCTTCCCGGGTTCAAGATATTCTCCTGCCTCAGCCTCCTGAGCACCTGGGACTACAGGCACCTGCCACCACACCCAGCTAATTTTTGTATTTTTTAATTAATTTTTTTTTGCACACAAAACAATAAACATTTTCTAAAGATACATACAAACAAAAAGATGCATATCAAACATATTAGGAAGGTTGCACATGGGAAGACTGGGAATAGAAATGGGGGGTGGGAATTAAAGCAAATAAATGAGAGAGGGACTTTGTATGGATCAGTGATAATAACTCAATCCTCTATTTGACAAAGAAGAAGGAGAAGGAAGAGGAAGAAAAAGAAAGTGGGATAAAGGATCAGAAAGGGAGGAAAATAGAAAAAATTAGAGTAAGACTCCAGGGTAGACCTGTTTTGTTGTCACTGGGTTGGTTGGTTGGTTTGTCTGTTGTATTTTTCATATGTTTCGCCATGTTGGCCAGGCTGGTGTCGAACTCCTAGCCTCAAGTGATCAACCCGCCTCGGCCTCCCAGAGTGCTGGGACCACAGGCGTGAGCCACCACGTCCAGCCCCCACATTGCTTCTGGCCTCCGTGGTAGACCTCCCAGACAGAGCGGCCGGGCAGAGGCGCTCCTCACTTCTTCCCAGACGGGGTGGCCGGGCAGAGGCGCTCCTCACTTCTTTCCAGATGGGGTGGCCGGGCAGAGGCGCTCCTCACTTCTTCCCAGACGATAGGTGGCCGGGCAGAGGCGCTCCTCACTTCCCAGACGGGTCGGCCGGGCAGAGAAGCTCCTCACTTCTTCCCAGACGGGGCGGCTGGGCAGAGTTGCTCCTTACCTCCCAGACGGGGCGGCCGGGCAGAGGAGCCCCTCACTTCTTCCCAGATGGGGCGGCCGGGCAGAGGCACTCCTCATTTCCCAGACGGGGCGGCCGGGCAGAGGCGCTCCCCACATCCCAGCCAATGGGCGGCCGGGCAGAGGCGCTCCTCACCTCCCAGACGGGGCGGCCAGGCAGAGGCGCTCCTCACATCCCAGACGATGGGCGGCCAGGCAGAGACGCTCCCCACCTCCCTGACGGGGCGGCGGCCGGGCAGAGGCTGCAATCCCAGCACCCTGGGAGGCCAAGGCAGGCGGCTGGGAGGCGGAGGCTGCAGCGAGCCAAGACCAGGCCACCGCACTCCAGCCCGGGCAACACCGAGCACCGAGTGAGCGAGACCCCGTCTGCAGTCCCAGCACCTCGGGAGGCCGAGGCGGGCAGACCACTCAAGGTCAGGAGCTGGAAAGCAGCCTGGCCAACATGGCGAAACCGCGCCTCCAGCCAAAAGAGAAAAAGCAGGGAGGTGTGGTGGCGCGCGGCCGCAATCCCAGGCAGGCTGCAGGCCGAGGCAGGACAATCACGGGACCTGGAGGCAGGGAGTCTGCAGCGAGCCGAGTACACTCCAGCCTGGGCAAGAGAGGGAAGAAAAGAAAAAAAAAGAGAGAGGGAAGGAAAGAAGGAAGGGAGGGAGGGAGGAAGGAAGGAAGGATTGATTTTTGTATTTTGAATAGTGACAGAGTTTCACCATATTGGCCAGGCTGGTCTCGAATTCCTGCCCTCGTGGTCTGCCCGCCTCGGCCTCCCAAAGTACTGGGATTACAGGCATGAGCCACCACGCCCGACCAGCCATTTTTAAGTGTAAAATTCAGTGGCCTTAAGTACATTCACAATTCACTTAATATTGCGCAACTGTCACCATTATCTATTTCCAGGACTTTTGCATCATCCCAAACAGAAACTCTGTACCCAATAAGCAATAATACCCTATTCTCTCATGCCCCAACTCCTGGTAATCACCATCCTACTTTCTGCCTCTATGAATTTGCCTGCTCTAGATACCTCACGTAAATTGAATCACACAATATTTGTCCTTTTGTACCTGGCTCGCTCCTTCCCTCCCTCCCTCCCTCCCTCCCTCCCTCCCTTCCTTCCTTCCCTCCTTCCTTCCTCTCTTTCTCTCTTTCTCTTTCTTTCCTTCTTTTAATGGAGTCTCACTCAGTCACCCAGGCTGGAGTGCAGTGGTGCAATCTCGGCTCACTGCAACCTCCGCTCGCTGCAACCTCCGCCTCCCATGTTCAAGCAATTCTCCTGCCTCAGCCTCCTGCGTAGCTGGGATTACAGGCACATGCCACCACACTCAGCTAATTTTTTGTATTTTTAGTAGATATGGGGTTTCACTGTGTTAGCCAGGATGGTCTTGATCCTTGGACCTCGTGATCCGCCTGCTTCAGCCTCCCAAAGTGTTGGGATTACAGGTGTGAGCCACCACGCCTGGGCTTTTTTTTCCCAGACCTATTTAGTATCCAAGTACCACACTTATTTCACTCAGCACAAAGTTTTTCAAGGTTTATTTATGTTGTAGCATATATCAGAATTTTATTCCTTTTTATGGTTGAATCATATCCCATTGTATGTACATGCTACATTTTGTGTGTCCACTCATCTGTTGCTGGATAGATTGTTTCCATCTTTGGCTATTGTGAATAATTCTGCTATGAACACCGATGTACAAGTATCTGTTTGAGTCCCTATTTTCAATTATTTTGAGTATACACTTAGAAGTGGAATTTCTGAATCATATGGTAACTTTATGTTTATGTTCTGAGAAGCCACAGACTGTTTTCCATAGCGTCTGCACCGTTTCACATTCCCAACATCAATGCACAAGTATTCCGATACTTCTACATCCTCACTCCCACTTGTAATTTTTCTTTAAAAAAAAAAAAACAGACATCCTATTGGATGTGAAATGATATCTCATTGTGGTTTTGAGAGACTTGTAAGCAGAAATCATACTGAGGACACATATTACAGGTAATTCACATAGTTTAGGTTTTCCAACAAAAACTAGGAATCAGCATGTACTGAAGATATACTAAGGATGTTTATAATTTATCTTATTTTGCACACTATCTTCTTGTTTATCTTATTTTTGATGTGAAGATCTAAACTGACCTCTTATATTCTCATTTTATGTATTAGTTAATTTTTCTTCTAGATACACATTTCAGTTTATCCAATGTTCTAAAAATGGTATATAAGGCATTCAAAAATTTTTTATCTGTGATGACAATTGTCATTACTTGTGGTATCTATTGAAACAGCCTCTGAAGATGAGTCAGTTATTTTAATTTCTTTTCTTTTCTTTCTTTCTTTTTTTTTTTTTTTTTTTTGACAGAATCTCACTCTGTCACCCAGGCTGGAGTGCAGTGGCATGATCTTGGCTCACTGCAACCTCCGCCTCCTGGGTTCAAGCGATTCTCCTGCCTCAGCCTCCCGGGTAGCTGGGATTACAGGTGTGTGCCATTATGCCCGGCTAATTTTTTGTATATTTAGTAGAGACAGGGTTTCACCATGTTGGCCAGGCTTGTCTTGAACTCCTGACCTCAAGTGATCCACCTGCCTCAGCCTCCCAAAGTGCTGGGGTTACGGGCGTGAGCCACCGCGCTCAGCCCCTTTTAATTTCATTGTTAAGTTATGTAGTGTTTTGTAGTCAATAGAACAAAAATGAGAAGAGAAGTTATTTCCTTGAGGTTGAGCTGTGGTCTTTTCTTAAGACAATTACTATAGTCAAGTGACAGACCTGGTGTATTGAAATATTTTCTGTTAAATGTTACCTTTCTTTGAGTGCAACCAACACATTTGAAAAGAGAGACCTTGCCGGGCGCGGTGGCTCACACTTGTAATCCCAGCACTTTGGGAGGCCAAGGCGGGCGGATCACCAGGTCAGGAGATCGAGACCACGGTGAAACCCCGTCTCTACTAAAAATACAAAAAAAAATTAGCCGGGCGTGGTGGTGGGCGCCTGTAGTCCCAGCTACTCGGAGAGGCTGAGGCAGGAGAATGGCGTGAACCCGGGAGGCGGAGCTTGCAGTGAGCCGAGATCGCGCCACTGCACTCCAGCCTGGGTGACAGAGCGAGACTCCGTCTCAAAAAAAAAAAAAAAAAAAAAGAAAAGAGAGACCTTTCACGAACACTTTGTCAGCAAATACTTGAGGGCCAACTATGAGCCAGCCATTGTTCTGGGTGCTGGACACACACTGGTGACTAAACAAGCCTCATGGCGTGTGGTAGAAATTTCCAGAAATGGGATAGTCCTATTCTTATTGCCTTTTTGACTAACATCCTAAGGGTTAACTTTTAAGAATTCTCAGATAAATTTTGCTCAAGACTAAATTATACTTATTGAACTGATTTTTACTCCCCATTTTTCCCAAAAGAATATGAATTAGCTTACAAGGGATACATATAATAATGTTAATACACAAGTAAAATCAGGATCAGAAAAAAAGAAAGGTAGCAATATATTAGCCCTAAGTTGTATACGTTTAGCACGACTACTATTATGTAGTTATTATGGTACCATTTGATACACACTCTAGGGATGCATTTGATTGGAAAAAAAAACAACGTTGATTTAAACAAGTAGGGGCTCATTTATATCCTATGACAAGAATCCTGAAATTGTGCAATTCAGGGCTGGTACAGTAACTCTCTATCAGGAACTCAGGTACTGTTTCTTTTTGCTCTGCCATTCTTAGCAGTCAGGCCTTTGTCCTCATGCTCTTGACTCATGGTCCCACAATGGTTGCTGCACTTTGAGACAGGAAGGAAGGAGAAGGGCAAAGCAGCAAAGGCTTCCCTACCTTACTTTTTTTTTTTTTTTTTTTCCAGACAGAGTCTCTGTCACTCATGCTGGAGTGCAGTGGTGGTATCATGTCTCATTGCAGCCTCAACCACCCAGGCTCAAGCGATCCTCCCACTTCAGCCTTCTGAGTAGCTGGAACTACAGGAGCACGCCGACATGCCTGACTAATTTTTAAATATGTTGTGGAGATAGGGTCTCACTATGTTGCCCACACAGGTCTTGAACTCCTAGGCTCAAGCCATCCTCCCACCTCAGCCTCCTGAAGTACTAGTATTATAGGTATGAGTCACCACACCTGGCCTTTACTTTTTTTAATCTGGAAGAAATATCCTGTCAAGAACTATGAAGGGTCTGAGACTTTTTTTTTTTTATTTTAATTTGACTGTTTGCATTGCTATAAAAAGCCCCCCCTGCCTTTTTTTTTTTGGTATTTTTTTGGTAGAGATGGGGTTTCCCCATGTTGCCCAGGCTGGTCTCAAACTCCTGAGCTCAACTGACCCCTGCCTTGGCCTCCCCAAGTGCTAGGATTACAGGTGTGAGCCACTGTGCCTGGCCAGGGTCTGAGCTGTTTTTTTTGTTTGTTTGTTTTTGTTTTTGATATAGAGTCTTGCTCTGGCGCCAGGCTGGAGTGCAGTGGCACGATCTCGGCTCACTGCAACCTCCGCCTCTTGGGTTCAAGGGATTCTCGTGCCTCAGCCTCCCCAATAGCTGGGATTACAGGCATGCACCACCACACCCAGATAATTTTTGTATTTTTAGTAGAGACGGGGTTTCACCATGTTGGCCAGGATGATCTTGATCTCCTGACCTCATGATCCGCCTGCCTCGGCCTCCCAAAGTGCTGGGATTACAGGCTTGAGCCACCCCACCAGGCCTAGGGTCTGAGATTTTATCCTACTTATCACTAAGTTAGCCTTCTATGATTTCATAGATGCTGGCAAAAGACATGAGACTCTGGGGTCAGAGACAATGAACTTTATTACGCACAACACAGCAAGCAGTATAAGCAGTATAAGCATCAGCATAGTAGCAGTGCCCTCAAGTCCCCCAGGGGCAATACAGAAAATCCCACATGAATGCCGGCACATGCAGTGAGTTCTTTATATATAGGAGTGGAACCCTGAGCTTAGGGACCCCAAATTTTATATAACGGGCAGTAGGCAGGCCTCCCCTTTCCTCTGGAGGGAAACATTATCTCTGTTTTCTAAGGTTCTAAGCAAGCTCCCCTTTTCTCTGGAGAAACAGCATCTCTACTTTCCCAGCATACATGCTATACCAACGTCCTTGGAAAGATGATCAAATAAAAGGCAGTCAGTGTGTCTGCTTGCAAGATATACAGAAATGTGGCCAGGCACGGTGGCTCACGCCTGTAATCCCAGCACTTTGAGAGGCCGAGGTGGGCGGATCACGAGGTCAGGACATCAACACCATCCTGGCTAACACGTGAAACTCCGTCTCTACTAAAAATAGAAAAAATTAGCCAGGTGTGGTGGCGGGCGCCTGTAGTCCCAGCTACTCGGGAGGCTGAGGCAGGAGAATGGCGTGAACCTGGGAGGCGGAGCTTGCAGTAAGCCGAGATTGGGCCACTGCTCTCCAACCTGGGCGACAAAGCGAGACTCTGCCTCAAAAACAAAAACAAAAACAAAACATATATGTATATAGAAATGTGTGAGAGCATGGAGAGATGTCCCCCAACAATATCCTTCTCAGGGATTTCTGTCTATGTATTACTGGCTGGGACTATAAGCATATGGCCACCTCTCACTGCAAGGGAGGTTATGAAATGGAGTATTTTTGCTTGGGCACATTGCTGCTCTAAATAAAACTGTGGTTCTGTTGGTAAGGAGGGACAAGCAAAGGATGGAGTTTCAGGAGAGCAAGGCAAAAACCCTGCCCAAGGGTTTTTATCTAATGTGTGGCCAACATCTTTTTCTCATGGTACAGTGAATATTATGGCACCTTATTTACTGAGCCTTATAGAAATAATCTGTACAACTTAGACATAAGAAAATGTGAGCTTTTAGTCTGAATCAAGTATTGTTTTACCAATTTCAAATAAGCGATTGGTAGTTTCATGCAGAATTTTAATGTCATGGCTGCATAATATCTAAGTGTACAAGCCCATAATTCCTTAGAACTATTTTCACTTTTTAAAAATTCATATCAGTTATTTTTACAGACCATATTTTGGGGGTGAAAATTGTTAAAAATCCTCTTAATTCAAGAAAAATTCTGTGTCATGAATTTCCCCCAGTCTTTGAGTATCTATAGCTTAAAGAACATGTTCTACTTTGTGAACAGATAGGTGTTTGGTAAGAGGTTTATAAATATAATTTTTCTGGTTTCATTTATTTTAAGAGAATTTTTTTTCACCTCATGACAGTCATTTGGGGCTGACAGTGTTACCATGGTAACCATGTTCCAAAATTCTGGTTGCTAGTGAATATTGATCCTTAGCACTTCAACACCCTTCACTACAATGTTCACCTCTCTACGTGAAGGAGGCTCTGCGCAGAGAGCACATTTAGGCCAAGGAGTCCTGGCTTGGTGGCGGCTAGGTACTCCAGAATAAATCTGCAGGATTTTCCTCCCAGGAACCCCATCTAAAGATCTCATTGAGAATCTGACTCAACCCACAACATTCTGGCTTACATTTTCACTGAAACAGGAGCAAAACTTCTTTGTTTCCTTTTCAGCTGCATCGCGAGAGCTCAGAAGCTCAGTCAATGCAACACAGAAGGCACTGAGGGAAAATTTCAGATGAGAATGGATGTACCCTCTCCAGAGGCAAAGAAGTTTGCAAATTACTTTTTGAAGCCCTCACTATATAATTTTGAGGTTAAAAATGCCTTCCTCCTGGGAAGGAGAGATTTTAATCTGGGTTGTATGCTGGAGGTCAATGATTGATCCAAATCAGAGTCCAGAGGCCTCATGGGAATGATGATCGTCAGGGCTACAGCGGGGCAACTGCAGATGGAGCTTGCCCCTCTCCTCCATAAACGGGGAAGAGCCTCTCGCCTTCAGTGAGGTTTTGTGCATAAGAAAGGGAAGGCTTGTTAGAGACAGCAGCTTTGAAAACTTAATTCTCCTTGCCAAGAACTAATGGACTATCTTCAATGTGCATGAAAATACGTCTGCACAGTGACCAGAGAAGCCAAATTGAGGCCTCTACAGACCTAATTTGGCATCAGTTTATCTCCATATGAGAAAGTCTGGTTGTACTTATTTTACTCTCTACTCTAACCAAGAAAACAAAAACCCGGCAAAGGTTCATTGAGACAACAGTCGGTCACAAAAAAGGAATTTGAACCAAGATAACGTAGTTACATTTTATCCACGTGTTCCTGAGGCCAGTGTGCTAATAGTTAACAAATGCTATTTAGCCCGTCACCATTAGATTAACATTTAACCAAATCAGCATAGACTTTGTGTGACTAAAAGAATCTACACACACACACACACAAATCTTTTTTTTTTTTTGAGACAGAATCTCGCTTTGTTGCTCAGGCTGCAGTGCAGTGGCACAATCTCGGCTCACTGCAACCTCCAGCTCCCAGGTTCAAGTAATTCTACTGCCTTACCCTTCTGAGTAGCTGGCATTACAGGTGTGTGCCACCATGCCCGGTTAATTTTTGTATTTTTAGTAGAGACGGGGTTTCACCAAGTTGGCCACACTGGTCTCAGAACTCCTGACCTCAAGTGATCTGCCCGCCTGGGCCTCCCAAAGTGCTGGGATTACAGGCGTGAGCCACTACACCCAGCCACAGATATCTTTTGATACCTCAAGAACTATGGACAGAATTAAAGAATTCCAAGACCAATTAAAGAATTCCAAGTGAGACAATTCATTTTCTTTTGATCTTGGTCCTGTGTTTGGAGAGGCAAATGTGTGTTTTAGTGAAATGTAAATCCGGGGAGAAAGTACAGTAGAGGAAACTGCTCACCTGTCCTTGTAGCCATAGCTAACATTTATGGAGCTCTATCAGCTAGGCAGTATTTACTCATCAGTTCTGGGAGGTGAATGCTGTTATAATCCCCATTTTCCAATTGTGACAACAGAGACACAGAGAAGTTAAGTGACTTGCCCAACACCACATAGCTAGTTTTACAGGACCATGCTCCTTGTATAAGTTGTTACACATGGTCCCCCTAGCTTTGTGGCTCACGATCCTCTGTGCAGAACGCTACTGCGGAAAGCAGGGAGAAAATCAAGCTGCGGTGTACTGGGAGGGAAAGAACAAAGGAAAGCTCTTAAGGCGACAACAAGGACAATGTCTCCAAGGACAGTGCAATTTCTCATCGGTGAGGTACTGGTCAGGCTCCGCAGCCTCAGAGGCCCATCCAGGGTTTCTTCGCTGCCAGAGTCATGCTGTTCAACTGCTCGTAGGGGTGCTTCAGCCCTGGAAAGGAGTCCAGGTGGTAGGGCTGCCAGAGACCTGGCTGGTCTATCCAAAGACAAAGGAGGATGCCATTCCTCTGTAAGTTCTCTTTCAAATGACCTTTCTGAGATATGTCCTGTCTGCTTTAGTGTCTGCCCTCCTCAGTACATCCTCCCCGGCTCCAAAAAGACACATCCCTTGATATTCATCCAGTTTTCCCAATGCCCTTGGATGCTTGTGACGGTGCTTCCCAGGGGAATGGAGTCATTCCTAGTGCTGGGTTTCTGGAAGGATCTTATCAGAGTGAATGTGGTGTGACGTTTGGATACAGATTGGCTTATCAGCAAAAGCACCTTTTAACATTTATGCTGCCCATTTTCCCTGGAAAATAAGCCTCTGTTTAATCCAAGTAATATATGGAGAATGTTCAGAACTGTGATGTTACTGTCTGTTGTTGGAAATTGAAAAGCAGAGAGGAAATATGCTAATACCTCTCTTTGAAATTTCGTCACCTGCCCTCTCAGTATAGTAACAGTCTGTTAGGTCTCAAACCTTTGCACTGTTTAACATTAGGCCATTAATATAATGAATGCCTCTGGCCCTAAAATGTGCATTATTACAATCATTTGGTTTAAAAATATATGAGTATCTCCAACAAAAGAGATGATTATATCAATTTTTAAAAAGTTTAAAAATCCAACGGCAAGTCCTCTTGATTAAACCCATAATATCAGGTCTCATAGTTTTATGTTTTATTTATTTTTTTTGAGACGGAGTCTCGCTCTGTCACCCAGGCTGGGGTGCAGTGGTGTGATCTCGGCTCACTGCCACCTCCACCTCCTGGGTTCAAGTGATTCTCCTGACTCAGCCTCCCGATTAGCTGGGATTACAGGTGTCTGCCACCACACCAGGCTAATTTTTTGTATTTTTAGTAGAGACAGAGTTTTGCCATGTTGGCTAGGTTGGCCTTGAATTCCTGACCTCAAGTGATCTGCCTTCCTTGGCCTCCCAAAGTGCTGTGATTACAGGCGTGAGCCACTGTGCCTGGCCAGGTTTAGTTTTAAACCAATGATTTAAAGTATCATTTAGTTGTTCCTCTGAAGATTATAACTTTTAAAAAAGTCACATTTGGAGATAATTGTTCACATTTGCCTGAAGATGTTTCTATTTGAAAATGCATAATAGAATATAAAATTATGATTTATAGTAGCTTTCAGTTTATAATTAAAATCAAAATGGGAACATTCAAGTAAATGAAACAACTGGATATTTCTAAAAGGTATTCTTTATGTGAAGATTCAAGGTAACATGTTTTGTTAGCATTCTTCCACATTGATTTAAATTGTTTTTTCTGCTTTTGTGCAGGTGAGGTGGGGAGGAGCAGATGTTTTTCCTCTAGTGAGACAATAATTTACTTCCCTATTATTGTTTGACTTTGCCTTGTTTGTGCCTGTGAATTACTAACAGAGGCTTGTAGCACTATTTATGGGGCCTGAAATGTACAATAAGGTGCCAGAAGGCCTTGAGAGAGCTGAAAAAGAAATCATCACTCTAGCCTTACCCCGTCGCCTGTCTCCAGGCAAAATAATTCCCTGTCCTTCATGATGATTCGGAGAAGACCAGCCCCACTCAGCTGCTGTTGCCAACCAACCATAGTTCTTGTTACCCTGGGCCACAAGTGCCTTATCCACCAGATTGAGAAAGTTAATGCCAGAGGGAAGTGAGAAACTAACTGTGGAACAGTGGACCCATGTTGCAAAAAACAAAGTTCTAGGGAAAGACTTGTGAACAAAGATGGGTGAGTATGAATGGGGTCTGGCTGGAACATGGCAGAGAAGAAATTCAACTATGCAATGAGATAAAGCAAAGATTCTAATGAAAGACTGATGTGGTCATAAAAACAAACAAACAAAAAACAGGTGCCCAATGAATACTTCTAACTGAAAAAAAATCTGAAGATGCTGGTCAGAGGATCCTCAGGAGGGAAAAAACCTGACTTCCCTTGTTAAGGGCCTGTGGAGCGAGTAATTGCAGCTTGAACCATGGGGTCTCCTTGGAGCTGCAGGCACCAAGCATCAGATCCGAACACAGAAGCTGGGCCAGTTTGTTAAGTAGGGTGGGGCAGAGACTGTTAGTTGCCTATCCAATATCCAGTCTGCTCTTTTTCCTTAGTCACATAACCCAGATTTTAATCTGGGTGGCAGTGTGCTCAGCTGAAAGACTACACTTGGAATTCACATTTGCAGCCTGAGGGCCAGTGAGACTACTGACAGACTCCTTTTTCTCCTTCTCCCTTCCTTCCATGCCTTTCTGGAAAAGGAAGATTAACATGGTGGTTGGAGCTCTAGCTGTCACATTGGACCGTGAAGTTATCTTTTTTTTAAAATTAATTTTTAGTTTTATTTCAATAGTTTTGGGGGTATAGGTGGTTTTTGATTCCATGGATAGGTTCTTTAGTGGTGATTTCTGAGATTTTAGAGCAGTGTACACTGTACCCAATATGTTGTCTCTTATCCTTCACCCCTCCCGACTTCCCCCGACACCAAGTCCCCAAAGTCCACTATGTCATTCTTATACCTTTGCATCCTCATAGCTTAGGAAGTGATCTTGAAGATGAAAGCCATATTCTAAGGATGGCAGGACGAAAAGATAGAACTTTGATGACGCTGTAGCTCCCATACCAGCCTGACTCCAGCCTTCTTTTATATGAGAGAGAAATAAGCTTCTATTTTGTTGAAAACACTGTTACTTCTTCATTCACCCAGGACATCACAAGCTTAGTGATCTTGGAAAGGCTTTGACAGAGGAGTGAAAAACTGGCGTGTTTTGGTTTGTTTATTTGTTTCAGTTAAATAAACTGTAAGATAAAGGTGATTTAAAATGACAAAATATAGTCTCTGAGCTCAGTCATAAAAAGGAATCAAGGGATTATGTAATTGTATTATGTATTTATTTGGTCTAAACAAAAAAGAGCTTTATTCTGTCATGTAAGTGAGAAGTCCAGAGGTCACGTGGGCTTCAGGTAAGGCCTCATGTACAGCTGGACGAGTCAATGAAGACCCAGTGTCTTTCTGTCTCTTCTTAGTCTCCATGGTGACGGCTTTATTCTTGGGCTGTCTTGCCAGATGATCACAAGATGGCTGCCAGACACAACCTGAGTTATGGACGTCCTTATTCACGTTTCCTCAGAGAAAGGAAACTTCTTTCCCAGAAGCCCCTGGCAAAGTCACCTTGCATTGGCCTGCGTTGGGTGACTATCCCTAAGCCATTCTCTGGGGCTAGCATGATGGGGGTCACTGGTTGGCTTAAACCTCCCAGGGTCTACCCAGAGAATTGCAACAATGTTAATCCCTGCGAACAGCATGACTGGGAAGTATGGGACCCTGTTAGGTAAGAGAAAAGAAGAAAAACGCCTGTGGGGAGGCCACCCTATGCCCTGTATTTTTCCTTGTCATCTTCACCAGGTAGTGTTATTTAAAGGACTTTAATATTTTAAAAGGCAAATTGCTCCCAAAAGGTGTATTGCTCTCAAATTTCATTTTCAGTAGCCTGAAACCCAGTATTATTAGACTTACTGATTTGCGGTAAGGCGCGGGATTTCCTGAAAAACTTTTGCTTCATTCACTCAACTTACCTCATTCATTAATTCCTCGGTAGACATTTCTTGGGTGCTGGTTATGTGTCATACACTCTGCAGGTCTTGCCTGAGAGGATAAACACATCATAAGCCATTAGGATCGGTGGCAGTAGCACATGGGGCACTCGTACTCTTTATGAAGCTCAGGAAGCAAGTAGGAGGGCACAGGAAACAGGACAGGTAAGTTTTGATCGTGAGGAGGGAAGAGGCCTAGGAGTTGGGCATAGGGTGATGCCCAGAGAGACTGCACCTGCATGAGTCCCTCATCGAGGACCCGAGGTGGGCTCTTGGTTCTTTGAACCTCAGAAAGGGAGGCTGCTGTGAGGGCTGCATTTGGGGACTTGAAGCGGTGCCTGTTTTGCCGTCTTACGAGGGCAGGCTTTGTAATGGGGGTTTCCAGTCCCCCAGTTAGGAAGTCTCTGGGGGAAAGATGACTAGAGTCTGTGGTTCTTGATTTGGGCTTGGAGAGGATTTGGGAGTAAGATGCTAGGAAATGAGAGTGAAATCTCTGAAACTTCCAGGAAGAATCTTCCCCAGTCCAGCTTGTCTGCTGCTCTCCTGACGCTGGAACAGCTTCTCGGGAGTTTTCCATTTTTCATGGCACAATTCTTTCTCCTGCAAGGATAAGAGAATAAGAGCTTCATAACCCAAATAGTTCACAGCGTGGTATTCGCCTCTATTTAAAATCATCTCCCACTGGGTTCAATTAACAATGTACATGTCAAATTATGTCACACCCATTACTTGCTCTAATTTGGTCAGGCTGGGTCAGGCAGTCCCTGAACTAATGGAGCTGTTAACCTCCCAGCAGAGAGTCACGGCTGCTGTGCCTACACTGCCCTTGGCCTTGGCTGTGTCAGGGCAGAACACTGTACTGGGAAAGTACTAGGCAGTGCTGCAGAAAAGGTCAAGTTCGTGACGACAGTGACCAGTCATCAACCTCTTTACCAGAGATTTGCCTCTAGAGATGACTATGTGAATTGAATCGTGGCTCTGTCATTTAGCAGCTGTGTGATCTTGGGCACATTAACTTTTCTGAGCCTCATTTTCCACATCTGTAAAATAAGACTATTAAAACACTTCATTCATATTTATACTTTTAATTATATTGATATTTATTTCACTAGGGTTGTAGTGAGGATTAAATGCCACAATGCATGTAAAGTGTTTTGCATAATGCCTGGCACTTAGCATTAACTCAATACCAGCTATTTAGTAGTAGTATTTAATTTTTTAAAAATCTTGTTTGGTCCCTCAAAACTGGGATTCCTTCTGAGATCACATTCAGGAAATATTTCATCAGCCCTCAAGAAACTCGGAGAAGACAGGCAGTCTTTCCTGGAATGGATAGAGGGGAACCAAAGGATCTGCAATGGTACCTAGACATCAGGATTATTAATATGTGTGCCAAGAGCAACCCTGACTTTAAGAACACCTCTGTGTGGGCACAGAAAGCTTCTTTTTCTGCCTTGGGGTTTCACAGGTCAATCAATCTGTGTGGTCAATCTTTGCATGTGGTCAATCTGCAGAGCCCCAAGGGAGAAGGTAGAAGGGTGCTGGGCACTCTCTCCATTTTAAATAGAGGTAAACTGGCCGGGCATGGTGGCTCACGCCTATAATCCCAGTACTTTGGGAGGCCAAGATGGGTGGATCATGAGGTCAGGAGATCGAGACCATCCTGGCTAATACAGTGAAACCCCGTCTCTACTAAAAATACAAAAAAATTAGGTGGGCGTACTGGTGGGTGCCTGTAGTCCCAGCTACTTGGGAGGCTGAGGCAGGAGAATAGCATGAACTCGGGAGGCAGAGCTTGCAGTGAGCCAAGATCGCGCCACTGCACTCCAGCTTAGGTGACAGAGCGAGACTCCGTCTCTAAATAAATAAATAAATAAATAAATAGAGGTAAACTGAGGCACAGAGAAGTCTCCACACACGTACAGTACTTTTCATCCCCTCTCAAAAAACAAGGGAAACTGTAGTAATTATAAAGCTAGAGGCAGGATCTCTTGCCTAGAGAGACTTGAGACTGAGGCCAATATTGGGGAAAATTACCTTGGTTTACTTTACAAGCACAAAAGCTATGCTTCTTACCCTCTCTTCACATCCAAAAATCTCTGGGGTACATCGGCAGCCTCCTTTATGGTACATCCAGGAGATAGTGTGTTGTAGGAAAAGCCCTGGGTTGTAGTCAAGAAACTTGTACTGTAATCCCAGTCCTGCGAAACCAGCGATGTGGCCTTGGAAATGTCACTGAACCTAGTACTGTACTTGAGAAACTGAACGGAAAGGTTTGGGCTACATCAGTGGTTCCCAAACCTGGCTGCTCATGAGAATCTATGTGTGTGCATATGTGCATGTGTGCGTGTGTGTGTGTGTGTGTGCTGGGGCAGGGGTAGCTGGAGCCTAGGAATCTGTATGTTGTTTTTTGTTTGTTTTTTGAGACAGAGTCTCACTCTGTCACCCAGGCTGGAGTGCAGTGGCACAATCTCGGCTCACTGCAACCTCCGCCTCCCAGGTTCAATCGATTCTCCCACCTCAGTCTCCCAAGTAGCTGGGATTACAGGCGTGAGCCACCACACCTGGCTGGAATCTGTACTTTGGAAATGTTTAGATGATTATCAAGAGCAGTCACTGTTGGGGACCCTGGAGCAGACGCTTTCTAGAGTGCCTTACTAGGCTCTAACATTTTCTGACTCCAAGGCCTCTTTTAGCACATTCCACAGAATTCAGTCCAAAGGCGATGTCAGCCCTCACAGTCAGCTCCCATGAGCGAATCAGTTTGTGATTCCGTGTGTGCGAGGCTGTCTGTGTGCTCGGGCCCTGGGTCCTCTCTGTTTCTTGGCTAATTTGGCATTGAAGCCTGCATCTTGGGCTCACCTGGGGCCAGTGGTGCCTGGACCCTGACTTGCTCCAGAGGGTCTGGGGCCTTCTTGCCATTGTGCTGTGGTCTAGAAGACCAGCTGCACCTGTCCTGAGTCCAAGAGCAGATTAGGAATCCTGACCAGCCTCCCCCACACCCTTGAGGCCAGCGTCCTTCACAGGAGTTTTGAATTCACAGAAATGTGTCTCCAGCTGTCTCAGAGTTATGAAAAGTCTCTGTGTTAATAAGGAGCTGTGGAATGCCAGGGCTAAAGCTGTCTTTAACTCTTCTTTCAAAACATTCAATCCTGACATTCTTTGGCTTAGTAAATGGGGAGGAGGCTTTTGCGTTTGTGTGGGGGCGAAGGAAGGAATAAACTGTGGCTCCCAGAGCTGACTTCTGTCCAGGAAACACAGGTCTAGACATCCTCCGAGTGGCAGAGAGAACAGGAGAGTGGGACTCTGTGGTGGGAGTGACACTGTGGCCCCTCGCCTGCAGGACACTCCAAGCAAGTGGGGTGGGGCTGCATGGGTGAGTGTTGGGGTGCAGTGAGCAGAGGAGGGGGTGCTATGTGCTCACCCACCATGTGCTCTTGCCCACTGCTGTTGTGTAGGAACACAATCTAGTGTTGCCAAACACGGTGAAACTTGTGATTCTTGGAAGAAATCAGGAATCTCAATTTTACATGAATTTTCCCAATTTTAAAATGATGGCACATTTAATTTTTACAATTCCTTCGGCCGGGCATGGTGGCTCATGCCTGTAATCCCAACACTAGGAGGCTGAGGTAAGAGGATCACTTAAAACCAGGAGTTCAAGACCAGCCTGGGCAACATTGCAAAACCCCATCTCTATTTTAAAAAAAACAAATCATTAAAAAAAATCCTTAGACCAAGCAAATTGCACCTTCAGGCTATAGTCTGGGTAGAGTCCTGGCTGCAGGACTGGTCTGGGTGTGCTCTAATATTCTGCCCCCAAATAGGCAGAACCCCAAAGGAGGTCCTTACGTCTTAAGAGCCTAAATCCACCTTACACTTGGTGATGTCTTTTGTTGGAGGCAGAAGGAAGGCTCTGGCTCTCTAAAGCCTTAGGAATCTATTTTCTCTGCCGCTGTATAACAGCCTACTACAGTGCCATGGATCGGCAGTCCTCACCTTCCTTCTCCCTCTGTCTGTCCCTTGCTCCCAATAAGCCCTGATGACAGAGAGCTCAGATAGGGCCCTCTCCCTGGCTCTGCTCAGATGTGTAGCCAAGCTATAAGCTCTCACACTGTCTCCTTTCCCATTCTAGAAACAAATTTAAACCCAAGTAACAGAGAGGTACCCTGTAACACGAATCACTTTGAGCTATAATTTAGTTTTTAAAGGTAAATAATTTTTTTGAGACATGGTCTCGCTCTGTTGCCCAGGCTGGAGTGCGGTGGTGCAATCATGGCTCACCACAGCCTCTACCTCCCGAGCTCAAGGGATCCTCCCACCTCAGCCTCCAGAGCAGGTGGGACTATTGGCATGCGCCACCACGTCCAGTTAATTTTTGTATTTTTTGTAGAGACAGGGTTTTGCTATGTTGCCCAGGCTGCTCTTGAACTCCTGGGCTCAAACGGTCCACCATCCTCAGCCTCCCAAAGTGTTGAGATTACAGGCATGAGCCACTGTGCCTGCCAGGCCAAAGGTAAATAATGTATGTACTTTGATACTGTATCAGAAACTATTTGTGACACATGTCATAGCAAATGAGTGGTGACAACGGAACTTCTATATAGGATACTCTTGGGAGTGGCATTTTGTTTGGGAGCAAGGAATGGCTAAAAGACTTTATGTAAAGCTACATTGTATATTTGTTGTATATTAAACTCTTTTTACTTAAATTGCACTTTTTTTTTTTTTGAGACAGAGTCTCACTGTATCACCCAGGCTGGAGTACAGTGGCCCGATCTTGGCTCACTGCAACCTCTGTCTCCTGGGTTCAAGCAATTCTCCTGCCTCAGCCTCCTGAGTAGCTGGGACTATAGGCCTACACCACCACACCTGGCTAATTTTTGTATTTTTAGTAGAGACAGGTTTTCACCACGTTGGGCAGGCTGGTCTCGAACTCCTGAGCTCAGGTGACCTGCGCACCTCAGCCTCCCAAAGTGCTGGGATTATAGGTGTGAACACTGTGCCCAGCCTAAATTGCACTTCTATTTTAAAAACAAAGTTGTGATGGCTAATTTGATGTGTCAACCTGACTCGCCACAGGGTGCCCAGGTGACACCTTGTTTCTGGGTGTCTGGGAGGATGTTTCCAGATGGAATCAGCATTTGTACGGGTGGACACAGTAAAGTCACTTGCCTTCCCCAATGAGAGTGGGCATCATCCAATCCATTGAGGGCCTGAAAAAAAACAAAAGGCAGAGGAAGGAGGAATTTGCCCCTTTTTTCCGGCCTCACTGCTTGACCTGGGACATTTTATGTGGTGAGCCATGATTGCAGCACTGAACTCCAGCCCTCCACTGAGATCTCATCCATCAGCTCCCCTGGTTCCCAGGCTTTCCAGCTTGGGTTGTATTATATCACTAGCTTTCCTGGGTCTCCAGCTTGCAGATGGCAGATTATAGGACTTCTCCACCTCTATGACCCCAGGAGCCAATTCCTCATAATAAATTTCCTTTTATTTACATACACACACACACACACACACCACACACGCACACCACACACGCACACCACACACACACACCTCCTTCTAGTTCTGTTTCTCCGAAGAACCCTAATACACAAAGAAAACCTCCAGGAGCCACGCCTTGACACTGCCCCTGTGACTGGTCAGGACACATGCAAGGATAAGAAGGTATGTAGAGATCGCTTTGTTCAGATGGGAAGGAAAATGGTCGAATGAAGTCCCAGAACAACCCAGGGAAAGTGTAGACCCTACTACTCAGGCAAAAATTCAATTTTGAGGGTGAGAATTTTCAGCCTGGTTCCTGAAAATGTCCTAGACAAGGAAGATGCATTCTCACCACCACGCTGGACCATTCTGGATAAAACCAAACCTGCTTCTTGGCAAAGGTCAGTGGTAATGTCAGTAGTGTCTCAGACACCTGCCCATGGATGCCTTCTGCCAGGCAACCAGATGGCTCATTACGACCCACATGTAGCCCTCTAGGCCCGGTGCCCTGGCTTGGTGGCAGCAGATGGCCTGGGGGACAGGGGCTTGGTCTCATTGCTCAGTGTTCCCAGAGACCGTCTTGGGATTAGCAAACTCAGGGGACACCAAGGAAGATTTCCTTAGACCTGGGTGGACCCAACTTAGAGTTTACTTCTAAGTAACTTCTAAACTCTAGAAAAGTAGAATAAAATGAAATATACTTATTACTTGCCAGGAAGTGGTTGAATTCTTGCTGTTACCATAACGCTATTTGGTATTATTTCAAGTAAGTAATCAGAGGGTTTCAATATTTAAAAATAAATAATGGCTGGGTATGGTGGCTCAAGCCTGTAATCCCAGCATTTTGGGAGGCTGAGGCAGGCAGATCATGAGGTCAGGAGATTGAGACTATTCTGGTTAACACAGTGTGACCCCGTCTCTACTGAAAATACAAAAAACTAGCTGGGCGTGGTGGCAGGTGCCTGTAATCACAGCTACTCGGGAGGCTGAGGCAGAAGAATCGCTTGAACCCAGGAGGCAGAGGTTGCAGTGGGGTGAGATCGCACCACTGCACTCCAGTGTGGGTAACAGAGTGAGATTCCGTCTCAAAAATAAAATAAAATAAAATAAAATAGAAATAAATAAATATACAAGAAAACCACTGACCCTTCACTAAATTGGTAGTTGTCATCACACTTAATCGCTGCCTTGCCGGCATATCATTCCCTTCTGGAAAACCCATCACCAGCAGCTGGCAGGAACTCGCACCGTTCTTACTTAAATTTATCTGTTAATAGATGGTTTGACTGCAACTTTTTTTTTCTTAACTTTTAAGCAGTAGCAATTCAACGCTGAAAAGGAATGTGATGTTTACTGCTGTTTTCCCCCAGGAACAAAGAAATCTGGCAGGACACACACAGGTACAGCATGGACCTGTTTTTGGAGTTATGCATAATGATTTTTTAAGTTGGAGTGTGTTTGGATGAGGAGGGACAAGAAAGCTGCTTCTGCAGGGGAGGTGGTCCCCACTGCAGCTTCATCTGTCCCTAGGCCACCTCCCTGCAGCCACCCCAGGCAGTCGCGCAGGACGTCATGTCCTGGCTGCTTTCCTCTGAGTCACAGAGCTCACCACAGCACTTCTTCCTCTGCCTCTTTCAGGCCTGGCCAGCCAGGAAGTCACAACCACAGCTAAGAGGTTCTGTGCTGAGCATCTTCAGTAGCCCCCAAGTGAGGCCAGAGGCAGATGGTGATGGGTCTGAGGCGTCTGAGGCTTGGGGCCGCTTCACAGGACAATCATCTTTATACTTTTCATTTTGGTTTTAGAACTCTGTGGGATTTCTTTATCTCAAATGCCCTTATCAGTCTGCAGATCTCCTGAAGGCTCATCTGGTTTGCTAGGTCTTAGTCTGCTCAATACAGATGATAAGATAGTGGGTGAAACAAGAGGTTTGGTAACATAAATTCCTGATGACATGAGATGTACACAGTATATGTGCAATTTCTCAACACGTTTGGCCTAAATACTTGCAAATACACCATCCTGAGCTGAGAGAGTGACTTTCTTTGATTTTTTTTTTCTTTAAGCAATGACATTAATCCAACAACAATCACTGGAGAATGCCTACTATTTTCCAGGCATTCTCACAAGACCACCAAGATCTCTCAATGTGAGAGATCCCCTGCCCTCTAGAGTTTTACAGGTGAATGGAAAGGGGTTTTTACCAAGAAGCGCAAATCCAAATTACTCTTGTTTCTTATGTTAGCAACTTCACACTCAGGAGTAAGCAGCAGCAGCCAAGGGGCACACAGAGCCACAGGCTAAACACGGCCCACAGCTTCCTGAAATCAAAGGGCTTCAAAGATTTGGAAGACGCATTTCTTTTTATTTTTAAAGCAACCACACACCTATTCTGGAATAGTGTACAAAAATCTCATAGGCCATCCCGACCCCTAACTGAATCCCCTCTTCCACCGTCAGAGGACGAGGGCACTTTTTGGCATGATGGAGAGAAGGGAGGGGGCGGGGGTGGCCAGAGAGACGGCTGGAGTGGAGGGGGGGCACCAGGGTGGGGTGAAGGCAGAGGCACCACGGGAATGTAAACTGCAGGACGCATCCTGAGGCAGTCAGGGTTCGGGGCATTCTTGTGGGTGGTCACTTGGGCCCTAGATTAAAGGCAGAAACACAGAAATGCCTTGGGGGACGTTGTAAACTTCAACAGCTCTATCTGTTGTTTCAGAAATGAGGGAGAAACATTCACCAGAAGCTTCAGACTGGGAGGAGGCAGAGTCTTTGAAGCAACCCAGGGGCTTCTTAGCTGCAGCGGTGTCTGCTTTGAAGTTCAGTCCACCCTCCTCAGGAAGCCATGAGGCTCTCAAGTGCTTGCAGCGGAGAAGTTTCATAGAACAGAAAGAGCAGACAGAGGCACGCTGCGCCCTCCAGCACGGCTGCCTGGCAGGAAGCTTTGCTGAGTAACTTTGGTTTTAGTTGGAAACCTTCTGTCATGTTCCCGTCGGGGCAGGGTGGGGAGTGTGGGCTGCACTGTGGCGGGTGGGTTAGATTTCCTCCTTCCATGCAGTGGACAGGGATGTGGGATGGGGGCATGAAGCCATGGACAAGTGGATAACTGACCTTGAGAAGATGTAGAGGTCACCACAGAGGGTTTCCAACTCACGAAAGCATTTCTGCTATGGGGAGGACAAAGGACGCTGGCCTATGGAACAGGCCACCGGAGATTCCAGAGTAGAGCCCTGCCCAGGCCTCCAGACTTGTGGCTTTAATTATCCAGTTAGTCATAGGTTTACTGTCATCCAAGTTTAAGAAGCTTGACTGTGACCCATGTGCAAAAAAAGGTTGTTCAGGCTTTTTTTTTTTTTTTTTTTTTTAAAGCCACTCTGGGCTGTTCAGCAGGCTGAGGCAGGATCCTCAGAGCCCACCAGCCCTGGAGAAGTGGCGACTGCCTACCTGCACTTTTCTTTCTTAGGCACTTTTATCTTGAACACAGAGCCTCAGGCATTGGCTAGTCAGGTTAGTCTGGAAAAACTTAAGAGCCAACAGTTTATTTCTGCTCTAAGGGCAGTTGCACAAGCACAGAGCACATGGCGAGCAGAGCCCAGATTACAAGGCTGGGCAGGGCGGGGAGGGGCGTGCAGGTGAGGTGCTTCGGCCCTGACGGGCGCTGGGCTGCTCACCCAGTTTTACATGGGAAGTGGTAGGGCCCTGTCTCCCCTGGTCCCTGCCCATGCCCCGGGAGAAATAGGTATGTTTGGGTGGTACCCTCCTGCATGGGCAGAGGCAGGTGATTGTATCGCCAGCCCTGGCGCTCAGCGTGCACAGCTTGGGCTTCCATTTGGAGGAACCTGATCCTTGGACTTGAACACTCTGCTCTTTGTGTTTTGCACAATAGGAGAGTCCTGCTCCTCGCTTAGCTCAGCACAGTGAGTCCCCTGGCTTCAGCTTCCCTCCTGAGCACCTGATGGTTGTTGGTTTACTGTGACTCACTGCCATTATATCTGCCTGGGCTTATGTTTCCAGCATCTCACCAGAGCCGTTGTGACCCATCTCCTGGGAAAAGCCTTCCACGCAGAGGCTGCCGGGCCAGCAGGAGAGGAGACCCAATCCATCCGAGACCCAATCCATCCGTCAGTATTTGAATAATTCCATCCACACATACTTCTCTTCCAAACACCTGGGCTATTTTCCTTTCCCTGAGCCATGCAAGCCCAAGGCGCCAGCAGGGTTGCGTGCTCTCAGGAGCAGGACACGTCACATCAACTTGAGTGCTCCAGGAGCCCTGCCACAATGGTTTCTTTGTGAGGTCATCTTTGCAGCGGTTTCCTGAAGCTGTGGCCTCCTTCCTGGTATCTTCACACATTCTAGGTGTTTCAATTCAGTAAAAACATAAGGGCCTTTTGACTGCTCACTCCTGCACTTCACACTGGGAAGGACACAGAAGTCCCCAGAGAGTGTCCTGGACGACAAAATGTAGTTCAGAGGTATCTAAGGTGGGTTCCACCCAAAAGGGTCCCACAAAGAAAGAATTCCAGGGCCAATTAAATTTGGGGATCTGCATAGTCCATCTCTCTCTTGGTGATTCAAAACATATATGTATATATATTAAAGGTTCTGAGAAGTCCTGTAAGTAAACCCTGTTCCGCTTTTTAACCCACCATCTCCCAAACCCAGCATGCTACTCTTTTCATATAACACCTACTTATATCTGAAGGAACTAATTGATGTCTTTTGAGATATATTTTAGGAAATGATCTAACAGTGGTTTTCAACCTAAGGAAACACCTCACTAGAAAGTGCTTGGGCACAGGAGGTGGCATTTTGGGTTGTCACAAAGATGGGGAGGTGCTACTTGCATTTCATACGTAGGGGTTGTGGGGGCAGGGGCAGCTAATGCTCTTACAGTGATGATGCAATGCAGCCCCGTCCCAAGCGGGGTGGGGGGCACTGTCCTGCCCTAAATGCCCACAACTCTCCCCACGCCACTCTCCCACCCCACTGAGAAGCAGTGGTTGGACCTACGCTCAGCATTGTGTTCCCAGGCCCTCTCTGCGGGTTCAAACGTCTCTTGATGTCCTCTTGGTCTCTGCCTCCTTGCTTCCTCTAGTTGGGATGCCTGCACCCTGGAGAGAGTTGGGTCTTTTGTGGCTTTTGTGGCTCTGGTCCCAGGAGGAGATGACAGACACAACCAGAGGGCAAGATTCCATGGTTCCACGGTTCCATCTACTCTGGAGGCGAAAAAGGGGTGTGTGAAGTGGTCCCTGAGAATAAAGAGAAAGCTGCTCACCTTTCTGAAAAACTTTTCACCTCTCAGGGAAAGGGGACCTGAGAGAAGCCTAAGAGAAAACTCCTGATGCTTAGCCAACTCCTTGAGAAGGAAAGTGAGAATGGACGCTGAAGCCCCTTCCATCCTTCCTGGTAACGCAGCGGAGACGCCAACACCCACGATCTGCAACTCAAAGTCAAGGGATTCCGTGTCCCTGCTTGTGTCAACATAGAAAACGCCCATGGCAACGGGCAAGTGCGGCCTGAAACCGCAGTGTGTGTTTCACAAAACAGGGGTGGCTCACGGCAGCAGCCGCCCGGGGAGGTCCTGGCCTTGCCTTTGCGGGGCTGGCTCGACGTCGCGCCGCGGCGGTTTGGGCGGGGGAGCAGCCCTGCAGGGAGGCGCCGCGGGGTGGGCCGCGGAGATAGCTGCAGGGCGGGGCCCCCAGGGGCGCGGGGACGCCCAGCGGCCGGTTATCAGCTGCCACGCCCGCGTGGGCGGAGAAAAGAGCAATTTGACTTTGGACGGAGAGGTGAGATGCGGGGAGGAAATCCACCACCGGCCTCCGGCGACTCCTGTCCTGCGCGCAGCGGAGGCAGCGCAGCCCGTGAACACGCCCGAGACCGGTGCGCGCCGAGCAGTTCTCCGCACCTCCGGTAAAGGTGCAGGACCGGGTGATGGTCTCTGCAGCAGTCAGAAGGCTCCTCTCCCAGCCCAGGAACGTCTGCAATAAATTGCTTCCACGTGCGGGCTTCCCGCTTCCCCTTTCTCTCTCAGGGTTAATGTGGGAAAAAGGAAGTGGCATTTTTTTTTTTTTTTTTTTTTTGAAAATGAGCTTTAGGGCAAAGTCATGCCAAGTGTGTAGTTCAATAGCCCATTTTATAGATGAGGACACTGAGCTCCAGTGAGATCAGATTCCAGGTCACACTGCTGGTGCGCCTCCAAACCAGGTGGAGAACCCTGGTGCCTCCGCTCCTTGGGCATTTTGACTCCAGCGTTCATGATTGTTTTCCCTTCTTTAATACCCACTACAGCAAAAATTTTGTTGTTGTTTCCCTCTGTTAAGAATTATTAAAACTTGGAGGAGGGGAAGCAAAAAGTTCTTTCAATATTAAATTAAAGCACTGTCTCACAAGCTCATCTGAGAGTCATTTGGCTATCTAGGGGAAGGTAGCTTTGACTTATTTTTTACTATAAAATAGAGTCCAAACATTCTTAACTCTGAAATTAGTTAGGCCAGGAGCCCCGGCTCATGCCTGTAACCTTAGTACTTTGGAGGCCAAGATGGAAGGATTGCTTGAGGCCAGGAGTTCAAGACTAGTGTGAGCAACATAGCAAGATTCCCATTATCGATTTTAAAAAATAAAATAAAATAACATGAGATAGCACTGTGTAGAAACTATTAAAATGTAAGTGCTGTCTGGGTACGGGAGCTCACGCCTGTAATCCCAGCACTTTGGGAGGCTGAGGTGGGCTTGAGCTCAAGAGTTTGAGACCAGCCTGGGCAACATGGCGGCAAAACCCTTTCTCTACAAAAAATGCAAAAATTAGCTGAGCATGGTGGTGTGTGCTTGTAGTCCCAGCTACTCTGGAGGCTGAGGTGGGAGGATGCCTTGAGCCTAGGAGGTGGAGGTTGCAGTAAACCAAGATCATGCTACTGCAGTCCAGCCTGGAGGACAGAGCCAGATACTGTCTCAAAAAAAAAAAAGTATTTTTTTGTTCTACAGAGATGCAAATGATTCCTATCTGGTCAGATAAATTACCCCAAAGGTTATAGTTTTGCTGCCCTGTAGCACATTAACCAGTTTTGTATCTAACTTTGCATTCCTTTTCGTTCTCTGCGTGCACAAAATCTTTATTCTCGTAATCTCTTTGAACCAGTGTTGCCACCTTGCAAAGTCCCTGATGAATGAGTTACCTACCTCACTGATACATACTCACCATATCTTGTCAAGGCTTCATATTCCTCTCCCTGTATAGTCCCCACAAATATACACTATCAGCTTTCAGTGCACACCAAGCACCCATTATTGATTCTTTGTCCCAAGTGGCTCCTCTGGAGCATATGCATGACATCAGGGGGACATAGGGCTTTTAATTGTCAAAAGTGTACAAACTCAGCACGTTATTCCAAATAATCTCTGCCCCTGCTCCCTCACATTTTGATCATGCTGTCTCTGTGATCTGGGGCTGGGGACTCTGGCCCTCAAGATGCCTACAACGCTCTCAGCCCCTGCTAAGAGCCTCTGCCCACACACGGGGTCATACGCATAACCCTAGAACTCTGGCCACGGCTAGATGAACTGTGGCACGCACCTGATCCAGGCAGCAGCCCACTTCCCGGTTGGTCAGCCAGTGAAGGAAGGCTCAGCCCCACCAGGCCAGTGAGATTCTCTGTCTTGGCAAATTGCTTAAAGACTTGATAGTAAAGGAGAAAGAGATAAAGCAGGCACTTGAGGCCCCGAAGCAGCAGACAGTTAAATAAGCAGCAGGATGAAGATCCCGGCAGAGACAGAACACCTGAGTTTTCCACATGGTGCACGGAGCTTGGAGGCACAGAGGGACCGGCCCCGCTGCTAAGTGGCAAGAAGATGAAATGTCTGTGTCATAGAACTGTATGTGGTCTTGAAAGACCTCTCGGTTCGTGAACGGCATCTTGGGTTCTGTCAGGCTCCACACAGGTTCTACTGCTCCTCTTCCTCCAACAGGCCGCGCTCTGTGGCTTTTCCAGGGTTGCCATCCGATCTGTCATTTGGTCTGTGGCCCTTAGTTTCTTATCCACATGTGGCTATAAAAGAAACTCCACAATCCTGGAGGGAACTCAGTGGGTCCCTTCTTCCAATCCAAAAACCTCAACTCACTCTTTTATTTTTCTAATAACTTAATAAGTTAAATAATAATAAAAGAATTGTTACCTTTGTTCAGCCAACTCTCTCCAGGCTCATCAATGATTTTCTAGGAAACAATAAGTTTCCTTGGTTAGACCTGCCCTTCCTCTCTGTCTCTCTCCATTCATGTTTGAGCATTCATTCATTCTCTCCACAAACACATCATGGATTCTAAAATGAAGAAGGCAATATTTGCACTTTGAAGACGCTCACAATCTTGCATGTGCAGTTACAAGAGTGGGGTTGGAGGCCGGGCGCGGTGGCTCACGCTTGTAATCCCAGCACTTTGGGAGGCCGAGGCGGGCGGATCACGAGGTCAGGACATCGAGACCACGGTGAAACCCCGTCTCTACTAAAAAAATACAAAAAATTAGCCGGGCGCGGTGGCGGGCGCCTGTAGTCCCAGCTACTCGGAGGCTGAGGCAGGAGAATGGCGTGAACCCGGGAGGCGGAGCTTGCAGTGAGCGGAGATTGCGCCACTGCACTGCAGCCCGGGCGACAGAGCGAGACTCTGTCTCAAAAAAAAAAAAAAAAGAGTGGGGTTGGTGCAGGAGTGAAATGGGAGGCCATGACCTGAGATAGGGGCACCAGAACCTGGAGTGACAAGGTGTGGGTGGGGAGAGGAGCTTTTCCTCCTGGCTTTCCCACAAACACTGACTTTCATGCCTCTGGCCTGGAACCACACGTAACCAAAGCCACACGTCCAACTTGCATTAAGGTGGCCTCAGCAACATTTCTGGTGCTGCTTCTGTTGCTTTGGCATTACGATGTCTTCAGTATTTGTTACTGTGTGTCATTTGTCATGTTTAACCCAGTGGCTCAGATTCTATTTGTTTGTAAAACTTAAATGTTTGGAGACTTCTGTTCTTGATTTTTTAAAAAATAAAAATTATTTTTGGTTTATTCCATGAGAACGTATCTTCTATAGGTTGAACCGCCAAGGGTCTTCCTTCTTGATTTTTCTGGGAGATGACCGTAATTTTTTTTTTTTTTTTTTGAGACGGAGTTTCGTTCTTGTTGCCCAGGCTGCTGGAGTACAATGGTGCGATCTCGGCTCACCACAACCTCCGCCTCCCGGGTTCAAGGGATTCTCCTGCCTCAGCCTCCCGAGTAGCTGGGACTACAGGTGCGTGCCAACACGCCCAGCTAATTTTTGTATTTTTAGTAGAGATGGGGTTTCACCATGTTGGTCAAGCTGATCTTGAACTCCCGACCTCAGGTGATCCACCTGCCTCAGCCTCCCAAAGTGCTGAGATTACAGGCGTAAGCCACCGCGCCCAGTGTAATCTTAAGTGCTTTTAGGAAACGGTGTAAGAAAAGGCTGTGCTATAAACTCAAACTCCTACTAATCCCCAGTTCTCAGCCCCAAACCGAAGAAATATTACATTTCCAGTCTAGTTTCTAATCCCAAGTATCTAGGCACCCAGGATGGCGGGAGAAGGGAAGAAGCGGTACCTTAAATGAGGGAAGGACATCTCAGTCTTGGCCAGTTCTTACTCTTCCCAGGGGCCACCCTCAAGCCCCACCCTGAGCAGGTAAGCGAGGCAGGCAGGCAGCCTGGGAGCATGTGTGGGAGGGAATCCAGCAGTGTTCTCCAGGCTGCAAGAGCTGGGCAGACACAATGGTGCTGCAGCCCTGGCCTGTGTTTTTCTTTCCCACAAAGACCAACACCGGTGCTGCTGACATCATGACAGGTTTGATCATTTTTATTTTGCGGCGAGGGTGGTGTATGGTGATGAAGAGTCCTGTGAGCTTGTGCAGGTCCCCTCAACTGCAGGCTGTCCAGGCTTCCTCCTCTACAGTAAGGACAAGGAGAATGGCTGCTTCCTAAGGTGATGGTGAGGTAGGATGAGGAGTGTAAATGGCCCACTCTGCTCCCAGTGGTAACTATGGGTATGATTTTCTTTGAGGAGAAGACAGAGATTGCCCTTCTGATCCTCCCAGGTGTAAATTTGGGCTGGGGCAACTTTTAGACACAAACAGGGCACTCCTGGCTCTGGGGTCTCAATGTTTTCCTTGAGGTAGAGTATCTAGGCATTTCCCTGAGGTTTCTGATGCCTGGGCAGGGTGGGGTGGGGTGTGGCTCGTGCTGACAGCTGTTCCCCACCCAGCTTTGTGCCCTGGGGAGGGAGATCTATCTGCACATCCTGCTGAACGGGATCTGCAGGGAGCTGGGGCTGCCCTTGGACACCTCAGGCACAGGCCCTCATCCTCTGCCTAACTGCTCTTTACACCCATCCCTTGTGTCCAGGGAGATTTTGCCACAATTTCAAAAAAGAAATGATTATTCAGAAGGCATTCTTCTATATATTTCCTTTTTTTTTTTTTTTTTTTTTTTTTTTTTTGAGGCAGAGTCTCACTCTGTCACCAGGCTGGAGTGCAGTGGTGCGATCAGCTCACTGCAACCTCTGCCTCCTGGGTTCGAGCGATTCTCCTGCCTCAGCCTCCCGAGTACCTGGGACTACAGGCACCCGCCACCGTGCCCAGCTAATTTTTGTATTTTTAGTAGAGATGGGGTTTCACCATATTGGCCAGGATGGTCTTGATCTCTTTTTTTTTTTTTTTTTTTGAGACGGAGTCTCGCTCTGTCACCCAGGCTGGAGTGCAGTGGCGCAATCTCGGCTCACTGCAAGCTCTGCCTCCTGGGTTCACGCCATTCTCCTGCCTCAGCCTCCCGAGTAGCTGAGACTACAGGCGCCCACCACCACGCCCAGCTAATTTTTTTTTTGTTGTTGTATTTTTTGTAGAGACGGGGTTTCACCATGGTCTCGATCTCCTGACCTCATGATCCGCCCGCCTCGGCCTCCCAAAGTGCTGGGATTACAGGCATGAGCCACCACACCCAGCCTGGTCTTGATCTCTTGACCTCGTGATCTGCCGGCCTTGGCCTCCCAAAGTGCTGGGATTACAGGCATGAGCCACCGCACCTGGCCACATTTCTGTATATCTTGCAAGCAGACACACTGACTGCCTTTTATTTGATCATCTTTCCAAGGATGCTGGTATAGCATGTATGCTTGGAAAATAGAGATACTGTTTCTCCAGAGAAAGGGGGAGCTTGCTTGCATTCTTCTATGTAGTTCTAAGGCCCCTGCTCCACTGTACAGCAAGTGGCTACACCCTTAGCATCTTCCTTGCCTAACCCAGACCCTTACAGCACTCAGCTTGGAAAAGACCCTTACAGCACTCAGCTGGGTGCCATGATTATGCCTGTAATCCCAGCACTTAGGGAGGTCAAGGCGGGTGGATCGCTTGAGCCTAGGAGTTAGAGACCAGCCTAGGCACCATGGCAAAACGCCGTCTCTGAAAAAAAAAAAAAAAAAAAATACAAAAATTAGCCAGGCATGGGGATGTACCTGTAGTCCCAGCTACTGGGGAGGTTGCTGCAGTGGGAGGATTGCCTGAACCCAGGGAGGCTGAGGCTGCAGTGGGCTGTGATTGTGCCACTGCACTCTATCTTGGTGACAGAATGAGACCCTGTCTCAAATGAAAACAAAATTTAAAAAAAAAAGAAAAAAAGAATGCATTCTTGCCCTTAGAGGCTCCATCCTCCCCTCCCTCTTCTGGTTTCTCTTCCTGTGTCTCTGCTGTATGTGTCTCTTTAATAAAGAACACTGAAATTAGTAAGCCAGGTTTGCCTTCTGGGCAGGAATTATGAAATCCAGGTGGCCTTGGTTGTAATAGGGGGAAAAAAAAACCTTTATTTTGTCTGCTCAGTGTTGTCCGGGCTTTTCTTTGCATATTCAGTCCCCCTACCCCCAAACTCACTGTGCTGTTCTGGTGAGGCTGACCCCACACAGATTCAGGACTGACCCAGGCCTGGCCAGTCAACAAGGCCTTCAGGGACTGGTACATGTCAGTTAAATGAGTCAGTCCCAGGACTCTTTGTATATATATGTACGTAATATTTGTAACTATTGGGAAAGTGCCTAGCTTTCCACAGGAACTTCTAACCTGTTCCAGTGTGATCCTCAGGATGCCGGTAGCCATCTTGCCACTCTCGGGAGAGGAAGAGCCACAGAGACAAGGCAACTCTGGGAGCTGAGTCCTGATGACCGGTCGAAGCACCTGAATTCAGCAGTGTGTAGAAGCCCCTGAACTTCCAGTTATATGTGCTGATGAATTATCTTTTTTGCTGAAGTCCATTTGAATTGGAGTTTATATCATTTGCAATTTAAAGAGAACTGATCACCAGCTGGCTCAAGTCTGAAGTATAAACTGGTTTCTAGCAATCAAAAGCAATGTGTGACCAGTACAGTGGCTCCAGCCTGTAATCCCAGCACTTTGAGAGGCTGAGGCGGGAGGATCACTTGAAGCCAGGAGTTTGAGATCAGCCTGGGCAACATAGCTGGACCCCTATCTCTAAAAATACACAAATTAAAAATAATTTATTTTTTCTGAGATGGAGTTTCACCCTTGTCACCCAAGCTGGAGTCCAATAGCGTGTTCTCGGCTCACTGCAAATCTCCGCCTCTTGAGTTCAAGCGATTCTCCTGCCTCAGCCTCCGGAGTAGCTGGGATTACAGGCATACACCACCACGCCCGGCTAATTTTTTTGTATTTTTAGTAGACACTGGGTTTCACTATGTTGGCCAGGCTATTCTTGAACTCCTGACCTCAGGTGATCCACCTGCCTCTGCCTCCCAAAGTGCTGGGATTACAAGCATAAGCCACCATGCCTGGTCTAAAAATAAAATATTTAAAAAGCAAGGTATTTCTGCTGGGCATGGTGGCTCATGCCTGTAATCCCAGCACTTTTGGAGGCCAAGGCAGGCAAATCACGAGGTTAGGAGATCGAGACCATCCTGGCTAACATGGTGAAAACCCGTCTCTACTAAAAATACAAAAAATTAGCCGGGCGTGGTGGTGGGTGCCTGTAGTCCCAGCTACTTGGGAGACTGAGGCAGGAGAATGGCATGAACCTGGGAGGCGGAGGTTGCAGTGAGCCGAGATCACGCCACTGCACTCCAGTGTGGGCGACAGAGCGAGACTCCGTCTCAAAAAAAAAAAAAAAGTAAAAAAAAAAAAAGAAAAAAGAAAAAACACTGCCTTCCACTTCTTCCCTCTTTATTAAAACCATTCCCCTTCCTTCATCATAGCTAGGTGATCTGTCTCCACTGTGCTTTTAGCAACACAGCTTGAAAAAGAGACTCTGAGAGACTTGCTCCAGTCATGCAGAATTTTGGGACAATAGTGAGGTTTCCTCCCCAGGGATCCCTTCCGTGTTTGAATTTCCCCACTCCAAGAGTTGTTCAGCAGTGGCCATGGGGACTGGTATCTGGATCTCGACCCATACTTGGAGTAAGTTTTCCACTTTCGGAAGTCTCCCAGTCTTCAGGCTGAAGCTGACTTCAGTGAGGCAGGCAGCCTCATGCCCTACCTAGGTGCCAGTGAGAATTGGATTCAGCTTTTAAAGACCCCACTCTCTACCTCCAAACGGTGTAAACAAAGATAGAAGTGTATTTCCTTCTCAGGTGAATGAAGTCTGGACTTAGTCTTCCTGAGGTTGTCATGAATCAGGATCTCTTTATCCTGCTTTCTCCCCATCCTCAGCGTTTGGCATAAACTTTCCATGACTCCTTTCCCTCCCTCTTCTCTCCCCACACTGTGCATGCCACTGTCACTTACTTCATTGGCTGGAACACGGAGACTCCACCAGTGAGGGAGGCTGGAAAAGGCATTCTTCATTCTGAGTGCCAGTTTCATGTTGGGGGCCCATCACTAAGGAAGAAGAGCAGAATGTATATTTGGGGGATACTAGGAGTCTCTGATCTCTCATGCCACTCCGTGACGTGCCACAGCAAACATCCTCACTGGAATAGCTCCAGTGCTGGTGATGCCAATGAAGGCCACTGCGGAAAAGAATAATTCCAGACACATCAGTAAAGACACCCTCCTGTTATAAATGCTGAGAGAATGGCTTGGGACCACCTGGGGAAAGCTTCCCTATCATTCTCCATCCTGACCATTTACAGATCACTACCCTCAGGGAATAAGGTCTCAGATTCTGTTTCGATGCCTCATAGACAGCTGTACTGACAAGGATTTAGGCCTGCAGAAACATTTTAGGAAACTTCCAGGGAGTCAGAGATCAGGCAAGAGAGCTGCGTCCCTACGTGACCCCATCTCAGCTGAGATGAGACAATAGCGGCTTTCTTCTTGAAAAACTAAAGTGGGAAATGTTTCTTGATATGTTTCACTACCAGTCGATATAGAGGGTCCATTTATGAATAAGAGAATTGTGGAATTCCACACAAGGTTGTTGGATCTCAGAGCTCCTTCTGCAGCTCAGGAGTACTGTAACTGGATTCTCCAAACACTGCTTTTGCAGGCCATTAACAACCATGTGACAAAACTATCTTTAGGGAAGGAACCCAACCTCAACACCTCAACATTCACTAGTTAACACTTGCAGAGTACTTAAAATGCTGGTTGGAGCATGGTAGGGGCTCAGCAAATATTAGTGAAATGTGTGCCTGGACATTCTGGGTAAGAGAAGCCATTATTATTAGATATTTATGATGCATTTACTATGTATAAGGGATATAAGCACTCTGAAGGATCACAGAGATAAAAAAGACATTGTCCCTGCCCTCAAGGAGTTTACAATCTAATAAAGAAAATAAGAGGCCGGGCGCAGTGGCTCACGCCTATAATCCCAGCACTTTGGGAGGCCAAGGTGGGCGGATCACAAGGTCAGGAGATTGAGACCATCCTGGCTAACACGGTGAAAACCCACCTCTACTAAAAATACAAAAAATTAGCCGGGTGCCTATAGTCCCAGCTACTCAGGAGGCTGAGGCAGGAGAATGGTGTGAACCCGGGAGGTGGAGCTTGCAGTGAGCTGAGATCGCACCACTGCACTCCAGCCTGGGCAACAGAGCAAGACTCTGTCTCAAAAAAAAAAAAAAAAAAAAAAGAAAATAAGAATTATTTCAAAGGGTTGTTTATTTCATGTCAGTTTCTAAAAACCAAAGCAAAAAAACAATCAAGGTAAGAATCTGGGTTCCTGCCTCCCACATTTATAATTGTACATGTCTTTTTTTTTTTTTTAGCAAGTTTATTAAGAAAGTAAAGGCATAAAGAATGGCTACGCCATAGGCAGAGCGTCTATAATTGTGTCTTTGAAGAGGCTGGTTTTAATTTTTATTTTATTTGTTTATTTTTAGAGTTGGGGGTCTTGCTATGTTGCCCAGGCTGATCTCAAACTCCTAGCCTCAACCAGTGCTCCTGCCCTGGCCTTCTAAAGTGCTGGGATTACAGGCATGAGCCACTGTGCTCAGCTAAGGCTGGTTTTAAAATCCTCTCATTTCTCTTAGAAGATGGTGAGGATGGGATGTGGGTCACGTGGGCCAGGCTAGGGGGGTCATGGGCAGCACACTGTCCTTGGAAACAGCAGCAGTGGTGCCTCCTGTTTGTTCCTGTCACCTCTTGCTTCCTAGCTGAGCCTCTGCCTCAGTTTCCCCTCTCCAAGATAAGACAACTGCCTGTGCGTCCTGCAGCTCCCTCCCTCCCTTGCACTCCTAGCTGCTAGAAGCAGTCATATCTGTGAATCACATAGAGCTTCCTGACAACTGATCTTATATCAAATCTTTCTTGGCAATATAAGAGTGAGACATCCGGTTTTTCAAACTGGCTGTTTTATTTTGAATTCATCTTCAGATGAGCTTTTCTCAGGAGAAATGAGGAATGGGGGACAGAGAGCAGAATAAAATGCCCACAGGAGATGCCAGAAGACCAGGAGGAAGACCACAGATTTCCAGAGCCTGATCCTCTGCCACCAGACCCTGAGGGCAGCTCTTTGATTTCTGGGCACTCGTGTCCTCCATTCCATGCCTTGAGCAGCCACCACCCCAACCCCAGGGTCGTGCTCCTCCACACTGTACAGCAAGTTTACTGCCTAGCAAAGTATGGCCCAGATCAACGGGGGCTTCAAAACCATCCACACTTACGTTTCATTCATTCATTTGCTCATTTATTCATTCTATATTCATTCAACACTCATTGAGCACCAGTAGGTGTCATCTAGAAGTCTTGTCTCCATTTGCTATCAGCAAGGGTATCACCTTTTCTATACAATGAGTCTTATTTCCCAAGAGTGGTTTTGGATTTGAAAGCAGATGTTACTCAGAACCTTTTCTGAGGGCAGTGTCTCAGCTCCTCAGGGAGGACCCCAGTTCTCCAAAGGAGCCTTGTACATCCTTGACCCAGGTTAGCATCCATCTCCCTGCACATCCTCACAGATATTAAAAAGGATCAAAGCATCTTTGGACAGTGCCAGGTTGTCCCTAAGGAAATCAGAGGCACCTGGATGTGACTAACAAAGACTCTTTGTGTCAGTGGGGCTGAGTCACCTGACAGGTCTGAAATGTAACTTCCTCCTCTGGGGCCAGGAGAATGGAATCCGAAAGGCTAGAAAGATAGATCAAAATGAAGATAAAATTTTAAAGGAATGAAAGTAGAGTTTTGTACTTAGCGATTAAAAGAAGAAAAGAAATGATGAAGGAAATCCTCAACCAACCCAATGAAGTAGATGATATCCTCTCCATTTACAGATGAAGAAACAGAGGTTAGCTGGGTGTGGTGGCTCATGCCTGTAATCCCAGCACTTTGAGAGGCCAAGGTGGGCAGATCACTTGAGGACAGGAGTTTAAGACCAGCCTGGCCAACATGGTGAAACCCCCTTCTACAAAAAACACAAAAATTAGCCAGATGTGGCGGTGCACACCTGTAACTCCAGCTACTCAGTAGGTTGAGGCATGAGAATTGCTTGAACCTGGGAGGTGGAGGCTGCAGTGAACCAAGACTCACCACTGTATTTCAGCCTAGGCAACACGGCGAGACTCTGAAAAAAAAAAGAGAAAGAAAGAAAGAGAAAGAACGGAAGGAAGGAAGGAAGAAAGAAGAAAGAAAGAAAAGAAAAGAAAGAAAGAAAAAAGGAAAGAAAGGCAAAGAGGAAAGGGAAGGAAGACAGAAAGGGAGGAAGGAAGGAAGGAGAAAGAAAGAGAAGAAGGAAAGGAAGAAAGAGGAAAGAAGGAAGGGAAAGAAAGGAAAGGAAAGGAAGACAGAAAGGGAGGAAGGGAGGGAGGAAGGAAGGAAAAAGAAAGAGAAAGGAAGAAGAAGAAAAGAAAGAAAGAAAGAAAAGAGAGAGAAAGAAAGAAAAAAGAGAGAAAGAAGAAGAAGAAAAAGAAAGAAAGAGAAAGAAAGAAAAGAGAAAGAAGCTGCAAGGAGTTCAGTGACATTTCCAAGCTCACCCAAGTGAACTTGGCCAAGTATGGAACTTGCAGAGTGCTTGCAGTGCTGGATGGACTCAATTCCAGGTCTATCTGCCATTAAAACCCCCAAGCTCACTTGCTTCCAGGCTTTAAATGTGCTCCTCCATTCCCAGCCAAGTGCCTTTAAAGAAGCCTCTCTCTGTGGATCTCCTTTCTCACCTCTCATCCACTCAGCCTGCTGTAGCCTGCTTTCTACCCTCACCCTCTGCAGAAACGGCCTGCAGAAGGTCATCGGAGACCTAGGTTAATCCCACCAGCCTCTCCTCAGTTCTAACCCCACGTGGCCCTTTGTGGCATTGACATTGCTGGCCATACTCACCTTCCCCTATCCTCCACCCTCTGCCACATCTGGCTGAGCCCCTTTCTCTCACCACTTCACCTCTCATCCTATAATCCCCACCTCAGGTCCCTCCTTCCAGGTGTCATTGGCCATTTTAAAGGACCTGAGGACTCAGCTAAAGTTGGAAATCAGGAATCTGTGTGTGGGACTTCCCTGGTAGGTGTAGGGGTGCTATGGGTCTAAATGTGTCCCCCTCAAATTCACATGTTGGAGCTTAAATGCCAATGGAATAGTATTAAGAGGGGGGCCTTTTGAAGGTGATTAAGTCATGATTCCTCATGAATGAGACTAATGACCTCATAAAAGAGGTCCAGTGGAGCCTCTTATGCCCTTCCCTCTCTTCTGCCATGTGAGGACACAGCAATCATCTCTGTCTTCCTCCTCTGCCATGTGATGACACAGCAAGAAGGTGCCATATGAGGGACAGGCCCTCACAGACACTGAATCTGCTAGTGCCTTGATCTTGGACTTCCCAGCCTCTAGAACTATGAGAAAATAAACCTCTGTTCTTTATAAATTACCTAATCTGTGGTATTTTGTTGTAACAGTCCAACAGACTAAGACAAGGGGTAAGATATGGTGTGCAGTTCCAATGACCAAACTGTCCTCACACCTATATTGGATGGAGTCATAAAGGTTGGGAAAGAGTTATAGGTCAGAAACGAAGGGGCCAGAGATGGGGATTGGTATTGTCTCAAAAAGCAGAGACAGCTACCTGGGCAGAAGGCAGTGGAGAGAGTGAGATGGTGAAGTCCAAGGAGAAAGCAGGCTGAGGCCCTGGGAGAGGGTGGTCATGATATAGAAAAGGAATTACAGATGTCACTGGAATTACAGATGTCAAGGAATTTAGATTGTTGGCCGGCTCACTGACCTAGACTCTGAAATCCCCTAAAATCATGACAGCATGTGGATTTCACTTCCCTGACTTGTGTCCACATCTCATGTGAAGCTGCGTCCTCAGCAGCAATAAGATTTTGCATTCCCTGGGGCTTATCTTCCACTTTCCAGTTTGCCCAGAGCTCGGCATCCCTACTCCAGTTAAGCAGGACCACAGATGCAATGCTGTACTAAGTAGGGTAGCTCCAGGGGTGCCCTTCCCACAGAATACCCATTGAGGGTCCTGAGGCCACTCAGATAAGCACTTATTGAAAGAAGAGATGAATTCATTTCCTGTGTGTCTTTTTTTTTTTTTTTTTTTTTTTTGAGACGGTGTCTCTCTGTGTCGCCCAGGCTGGAGTGCAGTGGCACAATCTTGGCTCACTGCTGCAAGCTCCGACTCCCGGGTTCATGCCATTCTCCTGCCTCAGCCTCCCGAGTAGCTGGAACTACAGGCACCTGCACCATGCCTGGCTAATTTTTTTTTTGTATTTGTAGGAGAGACAGGCTTTCACTGTGTTAGCCAGGATGGTCTCGATCTCCTGACCTTGTGATCCGCCCACCTGGGCCTCCCAAGTGCTGGGATTACAGGCGTGAGCCACCACGCCCAGCCTCCTGTGTGTCTTATTCTAATTCAATTCAGCAGCATTCTTTGAACCCCTACTGATACCAGGCTCTGTGTGATGGATTAAGACAGCTCACAATGAGAAAAGGGGCAGAGGGATAGCCTGCTGCCCGGGCGCTGATGTCCTCATTGATTCTCCATTAGGGCAAAACCTCAGAGAGTTCCATATGTAGACTTGGGCTCTCTCTTCTGGTCTCAGCATTTGAAAACCTCCTCGGGAACCCCAGCAACTCTTTAGCTTAATAAATGAGAGGAGGATGGTCTTGGTGAGACCGCTCAGGAATATTTGGCATCTTTCAGGTCCTGGCCCACACCCCCCCGAGTCACCAGGTGAATGAAGCAGAAGCGTGTCTGCCTTGGGCAGAGCCATGGCTGCTTTCTCTCTTCATGGTCTCCAAATCTGGGGGGAGGGGCATTTACTGCTTTTCCCTTTGGCTTCACTCCTACCTCATTTCTTTCTGCAAGGAGTCTCAGGGTCTCTTTTCATTTTCACATAGAAACAACCCCTGCCTCCAAACCCTTGGAGTACTTCTCAGAGAATTCCATCTTGGCTGTTTCCTTCAGCATCGACAAAAGCCGGACCATCACAAGGGACTTCTCCTCCTTATTTTTGAAAGAAAAGCACAAGAAAAGAGCCTTCCAAAGCGAGCCCCAAATGCTAACTTGCTGCTCCCCCATTAAAGTCGGTGTTTGCCCTCGCTCTGTCTTATTTTAAGCAGCAGTGCTTCCGCAGAGCAGAGCTAAAGATTCAGCAAGACAGGATAGGTCTTGGATGGCTGCCCCCAGGTCTGCTCTCAGAGACTTCCAGAAAAGCCTTCCTCTCTGTCACTTTGCCTGATTCGCCATTAGCATTCCTGCAGCAGGTCAGCAGGTCCTGGATACCCAAGTTCCAGCTACATGGGCTATAAAATCCCAAGCAGAACTGGAGCATCAAATTGCTATGGGTTCATTTTTGGCTGGCAGGCCTCTTCTATTAGCACCATAACCACCACCACCATCCCCCCAACGCACACAGGGAAATACAGCCTGAGGATAAGAAGCCACATTGAGGAGCTGAGGGTGCTGGTGAGGAGGGGACTGGTACACCAGCCATGGGGAGGAATCCCTTTACAAAGGGGCCAGTTTTGATGTGGGAGTGGAGCAGGGAAATCTAGAAACCCTCCATCAGAGACAGAATCCAAGACCTGCAGTCCCAGGACTCTGGTTCTGTTTAGACTCTTAGGTTATTCCTCCTCATGGGAAATCCTGGAACTAGACCAGCTTCTGTGATAACCTGCAACCCTGGGGACACATTTGATTTGCAAATGTGTTGCACAATATTGAGCAAATGTTGATTCAACATTTATAAGCTGGGAGTCACAGATTCATGGCTCCTTTTGGAGAAACAGTAGGTATTGGTACCCCAGGCCCTCGTAGCCAAATAAACTGGGCCTTTTAGATAGTGTGAATGACTCACAAGTTCGCACTTTCCACTGCTCCCTGTGACAGCCCTCATAAGAGGCCAGGTGCTCCTGACCTTGCACGTGCACTGCTGTTTATTCTTGTAGTGGAAAAACGTTTCTCCATATACTCATTGCCATCAAACGTGATTTCCCACACAGGACCTCCCTGACTCCTGAAGGTATTTGATTTTGCAACCCCTGATCTAAAGCACCTTGATTAGCCTGGATTGTTTCAATCACAAGGGATGGAAGATAAACCCACCCAATTTAAACAAAAATAAAAAGAGAGGCTGACAGGCTCCCAGAGCTGGGAAGGATTCCTGGGCAGTAACAGAATGGAAGGAGGGACTGCAGGAATCACAGAAAATGGCCACTGAACCCTGCCAGGATTCTCTCTCCAGCTCTCCTTCCTGCCTGTCTCTGTCTTTGGATGTTGGCCTCATTCTCTTTCGGCAGAGACGCCTTTGCCACGTGGTGAGGATCATGGCCACCAGAAGTCCCAATTTAGAAATCCCAGTAGAAAAAAGAGCTTCTTGTCTCCAGTTCTGAAAATCAATCCCAGGAAAGGATGCTGGCCTCACTTGGGTCATATGCCATAGAGCTGCAGGCTATTTTCTTTTCAAATCAAACACTTATGTAGCTAGTCACTGTTCTAAGCAGGTCACGAATATTAACTTATTTAAACCATATTTTAAAGAGCCTATGAGTTAGGTGTCATTATTGCCTCCATTGCAAATAAAGAAAGTGAGCCCCAGAGATGTTAAGTGGCTATTCCAAGGCCACACAGCTATTAATTAACGGAGTTGACATTTGAAGCCAGGCAGACTGGCTCCAGGGACTACGCTTGTACCCCATTGTATGGTTGTGCAGGTTTTTACCACACAACTCCAGGAAAGCAACCACTGAACTTACACAGAGCATGACCTGTACAGGTGTTGTGGAGAGCCTGCATGTGCCTGAAATTTAATAACCAGTCCTAGAAGTTGACCTGTTTTGGATATTCTGGCTCAGTTTCTACATCTGTAAAGTGAGAGGATAAGGGTTATCTTCTGGGATTGTTAGGATTTGGGGAGATAAGTTACCATCTAGCATGGCTCTTGGCACAAAGAACGCTCTAGAAAAGGTCAGCCATTAAAGACTTAACTTTCTTCCTGGCTCTCATGGGCAGGTGTCATTCCCAGCCCTCTGCTCTCACTTATGACAACATCTAGTCTGTACCTCTGAGAATTACACAGGCCCTGCCACCTCTCCTAGTTTAGCCTTGGATTTCTAGGATGAAACATAAGCCCTGCTCCCTGTTAAGGAGGGTTTCAAAGGGCAGGGATAAGGTTGGGTGCTGAGTATATGGGTGGATGGGTGGGTGGTGGCTGAGGGGAATCAGGGCAAGTGATTGAAGAACACCAGGTGCTTTCATGATGAACTGTGATGTGGGTGAATGAGATGAAATACATAGGAAAAGGAGCAGAAAGAGAGGCAGGGAGAATGCAACTACCAAAACAAGTAAAATTCTATGACTGATCATTGAGCTTTACAGTTAAAGGAAACTTAGACATAATCCAGTCGAGAGGCTATTCAACCTTTTATCAAAAATAAGATCTTATGCAGGACCCAATTCTGCAAAATGGATAGAGGCAAGGTGTCCTGGATGGGTGAGGGCAGGGAACTTAGGGAGCGGTTAGTTTGGCTTTCCTGTTGCCCTGCATGCAGGGCTCCTATGAACAAAGTTTGAAAACCAGACCTGGATCAATCCAGGATCCAACAACACCACAAATATTACCCACTTTGTTTGTACTCTACAAATAAATTATGTCATTATTCATGCCACAACTTAATGTCTAAAGCAATGGCCATTTTATTTGCTCATGATTCTGTGGGGCAGCCATTTGGGCTGGGCTCAGCAGGGTGGTTTTCTAAAGTTACTTCTGCAGCCACTGTCATCTAGAGGCTTGAATGGGGCTGGATCTTTTAAGGTGACCTCACATGTCTGGGGTTTGGCACTGGCTGTTGGCTGGGTTTCTGTCTATGTATGGTCTCTCATCCTCAAGGAGGCTATTCTGGGATTCTTTACATGTAGTACCAAGTTCTAAGAGGGCAAGAATGGAAGTTGAAAGGCCTCTTGAGCTAGAAAGTCACATAGAATCACTTTTGTTACATTCTACTGGTCAATGCCAGTCACAAGTTGCTTTTCCCAGAATCAAAGAGTGGAAAAATAGACTCTTGATGAGAAGAATGTCAAAGTCACATGGAAAAGAGTTGTTTGTACAGGAATGGGAGAATTTTTGACTATTTTTTTTTTTTGCAACCTACCACATTGCCTTATTTTCTATAACCTTTTTTCAATAAATTTGGCATGTATCTGGGTATACAAATTTATAGGATGTGTGGGAGAATGTGGCAAACTCTGCTAGTTCTCTACTCATTATTCATTCTCCATTTCTTTTCTTTTTTTATCTTTCTCCATTTTTTTCTTATTAACACAACCTCAGTTATTTTTTCTCAGGGTGGCAATGTGCCCAGTTACAAATATTCATATCCCCAGATTCCCTCACAGCTGGGGTCACTGCATGACCCAGTTCTGGACAATGAATGTGACTAGAAGTTTCCTGGGCAGGGGCTCCAGGAAGGCTGTTAATTTCTGTATAAAAGGGAACAGACTCAGTGGCACTTGCCTTTTTTCTTTTTCCCTTTTTCCTTTCTGTCTCATTCTTGTCTGGATCACATATGCCACATTTAAGGGTAGAGCAGCCATCCTGAAATCAAGAGAATAATGAAAAACATGGCAGAATGGAAGAACTGAAGAAACCTGATCTCTAATGGCATCACAGGACCCCTATTCTGGTCCTGGACTCCCTACCTCTGGGCTTCTTTTTGTCTAAGACAAATAAGCCCTAATTGGTTAAGTCACTAGAGTTGTGGTTTTTTCTACCAAAACTGGAAGTGATGAGGAGATGAAGCTGAGAAAGAAATCAGGAGGCTGACTGCGAAGATCCATGACTATTAAGAAGACATCACAGCTGCTATGAAAACTGAAATGAGTTTCTGCCTTTTATGTGCATAGATGTTTGTGTGTATTTGGATGTGCATGAGTCTAGACAGATGTGAGTTTGGGTGTGGGGGTGGGAGTGAATGTGTGTATTGAGGAAATGCTATAGTTGTTGCAAAATTTAAAATCAAATCAGAGTCCAGATTTTCAAAAACTGAAATAATAAGTTAAAATGAAAAGGTAAGTTTAGTGGTGATGACTATAAACCTTGTACTTGGGAATTTAAAAATATATCAGGAGGGGAGGGCCTAGTTTCACAGCCTGGTGGTTTGAGTTGTCTGCAAAGGCTCCGAATGAGCTCACAGAGTGAGCTGTTGTGCCAGAAGCTCTGGCTCGCCCTCCAACTGAAGTGTTCATCTAGGATCCAGAGCACGGGGCAGAATTCCCTCAAGCTCTGCATGGTCAGAGCTCTGGGGGCAAGCATCATGTTTATCCCAGGACTGGTTAATGGAGCCCGTCCAGAGGAAGACCGAGATGCCATCCAGGGATCTCGGAAAGTTTAATCTGGACAAGAGAAGACTTGGAGGGGCCTGATAATAACTGTAATATGCGTTGATCATTATGTACAAACTATGCCTAAAACCTGGTTTCTTAAGCCAACAATAACCATTCATTTGTTCACAGTTCTGCAGTCTGGGCCAGGGAGCTTTCCTCTGTCCCATGTGGTGTCATGGTGTTGGCTGGGCTCCTTGATAGATTTGGGGCCAGCTGGTAGGTCAGCCGGGGTTGGAGGAGCCCTGATGGCTTCACTCACACATCTATGGCCTCAGCTGGAATGGGCACCTCCCTCCTCATGTTCTTTCACCATTCTTCTCCACAGAGCCTCTCATACTCAGGGAGGCTAGCCTAGACTTCATGGCTTCTCAAGGCAGCAAGACAGTGAAAGTGGCTGCCACAGGGCTCTAAAAGCCCGGGCTCAGAATTTCTGTTGCTTTCTACTGGACTGAGAGAGTCACAAGAGCAGCCAAAGTAAGAATGTAGAAAGTGACCACACAAAAGTACAAATTCAGGAGTGTGATTGATTGAGGACCACTTTGTGGTAGTCTATCAAAAAACTAGTATCCATAATTTCTATGGTCTTTATAGTTCACAAAGGACATTTACTTGCACTAACTTAATTTTATCTTTACCACTAAACTGAGATATGGTTAGTGGTGTGCTGGTAAAACAACAAACAAACAAAAAGCCCTCATTGGTAGCATTTGCCAATTTCCATGGTGTAAATATCCTACAGTACCAAGTTCAAGAGACCAATATGAGATCACTCAATGCAGAAGTATAGATACACTGCCTGCAATGGGGGGTAGCACCTCTACTTGCAAATGAGGTTATGGGACTTTTTCAAATTCACACGCAATCAATAGGGGCGGAGCTGAGACTCACCCAAGACCCAAATTGTATGCTTTAATCACAACATCACCTTGCCTCATAGCAATTTTCTTCAAACATCTGAAATACTGCTATAGAGAAGGAGTAGCCATATGCTAGGTTGCTCCAGAAGGTAAAGTAAGAGTTGTTTTGTTTTGTTTTGTTTGAGATGGAGTCTTGCTCTGTTGCCCAGGCTGGAGTGCAGTGGCACAATCTCGGCTCACTGCAACCTCTACCTCCTGGGTTTAAGCGATTCTCCTGCCTCAGCCTCCTGAATAGCTGGGACTACAAGCACGTACCACCGCACCCGACTAATTTTTGTATTTTTTTTTTTTTTTTTTAGTAGAGACAGGGTTTCACCATGTTGGCCAGGCTGGTCTTGAACTCCTGACCTTGTGATCTGCCCACCTTGGCCTCCCAAAGTACTGGGATTGCAGGCGTGAGCCACTGTGCCTGACCTGTAAAGTAAGAGTTAATACAAATGAGTTTCAGAGAGGCTGACTTTAGTATAAGAAAGTCAATATGAAAATCAGTTCTACAATAATAGAGTCATCCAAAGAGAATGAATTGCTTTGTGTCATCATGGTCTTCCTATCATGAAGGTGTCTGTCAGAGGCCAGACCCTTGAAGATTTCAGAATTAACAAAGAGGTTAAATTAGATGGCCTCTAAAGTTCCATTTATCTCTTGGATTCTGGTTGTTTAAGAGCGTTTTGAAATCCAGATCCGGAATCACTTAATGTCCTTTTGAGACTGAAGAAGGCAAGTGAAGGGAAGAGAAAGGAAGCGAAGAAAGAGGGAAGGTGAGTGTTAAATTTTGGGAGGAGCTTGGCCAGATGAGAAGTCCCAGTCCTGGAGAGCTAGCTGTCCTGAGTAATTCAGGGATGGAACATGGGTCTTCACGAGGGTAACTAACTCTGCTCCAGCTCACAGAGCCATATGACTCATAATATGAAAGCACAACCTTTATTTTATCCCAAGCCAGTTCAAATGGCAGCAGACAGCCCCGATCTTGTGTCTGAAATGTTGGGATGTTCTCAGTGCAGCAGGATGCAGCCGCAGATCTTAGCTGTTTACAAATCCTCTTTCTTTCCAATCAGGCTTCTTTATTTTTTCTCAGAAGGAAACCTTGCTGAGGATTTTGGCAGTTAACTCTCTTTGGCTCAAACAGAACCGAACTCCTCCTACCCCACACTGCCCCAGCTCAGCTCTGCAAGTGTCTTAGGGGATCTGCTTGGAGTCTGGCCATCTCCCCGCTTCCTGGGGGCTTCCTGGGCAGTTACAGGTTGTGGTTTTATACTGAGAACTACGAAACTGGAAGCTTTCCTGAAGGAGCAGCTCAAAACTTGAGGATAAAATCTCAGCATTTGAGAATAAACACCCAGGATGTTTCCTGGGATGACTCAGGCGTCACCAAACATGCCAAGAAATTACACAGGTAATTGTAAGGCTTTGGCACTTCCAGGGAATGCTCAAGATGGTTACTGAAGTAGATAACTCATCTCTGAGAATAAGCCATTCTCCTTAAAAACTGCAAAGTCCATGCATCTCCAGTTCTGAGGAGCTGGTATTTCCCTGTGCCGAACTCAAAGAAAGGAAGGCAAGTTGACTGAGTGAAACCCGGCCCTTCTCTTTCAGCAGGCAGCTCCCAGAGCAGAAGCAGCCCCATCAAAGATTTTCCAGCCTGGTATGGTGGCTCCCGCCTGTAATCCCAGCACTTTGGGAGGCCAGCGTGGGAGGATCACTTGAGCCCAGCAGTACAAGGCCAGCCTGGGCAACATAACGAGACCCTGTCTCTAAAAAAAATATTTTTTAAGTTGGCCAAGCATGGTGGTGTACACCTGTCGTTCCAGCTACTTAGGAGGCTGAAGTGGGAGGATGGCTTGAGCCCAGGGGTTTGAGGCTGCAGTGAGCTATGATTGCGCCACTGCACTCCAGCCTGGGCAACAAGCAAGACCCTGTCTCAAAGAAAAAAAATTCTAAGGGCACTTTAACATTGAGGTTCCATGGTGCCCATTCAATAATATGCTCCATGAGGTCCAGCAGATCCCAGTTACCAGTAGGTAGAAGGGTCTGGAAGGGTTGGGCAGGATGTGAAATAAGAAGCAATGATGTTCTCAAGAATTGCTCAGGTGCTAGCAGTTGCTAGGATGACTGTACTCCACTCTGAAAAACATTTAGGCAATTAGGAAGCCCCATCATTTTACACACAAACCGGTGCCGGCTCTGTATACCAGGAGCGCTCTCTCCCCAGGCTCGGTGTGCCCTCACTTATTTCTGTTTGCTTGTGCCCAGAAATAGATCCGGAAACCTCAGGGAACAGGGCAGGAGCTATTAAATTAGAGCTCACTGTTCCCATTTCCTCATTCAGCAAACGACAGGACTTGGGCATCCAGCCTGGTCCTGGAGCTGTGGAATCCACTAGGACTGGGACTTGGAGCCTCGAGCAGGCTCAGGGTTCAGGGCTCAGGCTGCTTCATGGGACTCAAGTTTCTCTCTCCCTATTCTCTTCCCCTTCTTCACTCCTCTCCTAATAACCTCTAATTGCAAATACCCCAGACTTTAGAAAACTTAGAGATCATACTCGTCCAAATACCTGACTTTACAGGCAAGGCCCAGAGATGTTGACTTTTGAAAGACACTCATCCCGTTAATAGAAGAGCTGTTCATTCATTAGCCAGGTCATACCACTAAACTTTTCATTGCATGATGCTCTCCCTCGCCTTCTCTCCTTTCTGAAACAGGCCTCCATGATAGCCCCCAAGGTCCCTGCCTCCTGGAATTCACACCCTTGCACAGCCTATGCCCACACCAGTGTTTTCTGTGTCACCAAAAGAATGTAGCAGAAATGACAGAATGTCACTCCTGAGATTAGGTTATAAAGGACTATGGCTACTGTCATGGACTTTCTTTCCTTCTCTTCCTCTATCTTTCTCTTGGATCACTCTGGGAGAAACCAGCAGTCATGTCATAGACGCTCAGGCACACTGTGAGAGGCTCAGGTTGTGAGGAACAGATGTCTCTGGCTAACAGCCAGCAGGGAGGTAAGGCCTGCCAACAACCACATGACTGAGCTTGCAAGCAGATCCTTCCCCAGTTGAGCCTTCAGATGACGCCAGCCCCAGCCAGCAGGTTAACTGCAGCTGTGTGAGAGACCATGAGGCAGAACTGCCAACTAAGCCCCAGATTCCTAACCCACAGAAACTGTGAGATCATAAATGTATGATCAGAGGATGGCTTGAGCCCAGGGGTTTGAGGCTGCAGTGAACTATGATTGCGCCACTGCACTCCAGCCTGGGCAACAGCAAGACCCTGTGAGACTGTGAGATCATAAATGTCTGTTGTTTTAAGTTGCTTAGTTTAAGAATAATTTGTGGCTGGGCATGGTGGCTCATGCCCGTAATTCCAGCCCTTTGGGAGGCCGAGCTGGGTGAAAAGTTTAGTGGTATGACCTGGCTAATGAATGAATCAGGAGTTCAAGACCAGCCTGGCCAAGATGGTGAAACCCCATCTCTACTAAAAATACAAAAATTAGCCAGGCGTGGTGGCAGGTGCCTGTAATCCCAGCTACTCGAGAGGCTGAGGCAGGAGAATTGTTTGAACCCAGGGAGCAGAGGTTGCAATAAGCTGAAATCACACCACTGCAGTTTAGCCTGGGGGACAGAGTGAGAATCCGTCAAAAAAAAAAAAAAAAAAAAAAAAACAGAATAATTTGTTACATAGCAACAGAGAAAAATATTGGGTTTTTTCTTGGCTTTTTTTTTTTTTTTTTTTTTTTTTGGCAAAAAAGAAATCCCTGCATCCACCACAGCCAGCCAACAAGGCCTCGTCCTACACCACTTTCAGGGGTGAGGTGAAACTGGTGAATCAGAATAAAGAAAGCTTCCCAGGAGGCCTGGGGCAAGTGCCTCCTTGGCACAAGACTATGTGATCTTTTCCAGGCCTAAGGGAGAGAATTCTAGTTGGTGGGCTGCTAGAACACACCAGCTTCCTTTATAGAAGTTGTGGCCAGTGCAAATGTTAAGCAAATAAGGTGCGTAATGTATGAGCCTTATAACACTTTACAAATGGAGTTCCTCGGCCGGGCGCGGGGGCTCACGCCTGTAATCCCAGTGCTCTGGGAGGCCGAGGCGGGTGGATCACGGGGTCAGGAGATGGAGACCATCCTGGCTAACACAGTGAAACCCCGTCTCTACTAAAAATACAAAAAATTAGCCAGGCGAGGTGGCATGTGCCTGTAGTCCCAGCTATTCGAGAGGCTGAGGCAGGAGAATCGCTTGAACCTGGGAGATGGAGGTCGCAGTGAGCTGAGATCTCACCGCTACATTCCAGCCTGGGTGAGAGATTCCGTCTCAAAAACAAAAACATAAAGAAATGGAGTTTCTCTTTGGTGGCTGTTTTGTAACTTAAGGGGAGTAAGTTGACTTCCCATGACTCTGGCTTCCCAGGTGGGATGGAATTTCCATATGATGTTTTCAGAGGCTACAGTAACGGTAGAACCTGCACTCACTATGTCCTCCCCATCCCTGCTCACCCCTATATTGGTTCAGCCCTGTCTGCCCCACACACACCTCCAAAGAGAAAGCTCTTTGAAAAGTGCCTGTGCAGAAAGCATCCTGCAAATGCATACATTCCACAGAACATGGTCACATGTGCTCTTTCTGACACACTTAGTCGTTGGTGGGTCCAGAGCTGCAGGGTCCTTAAGCAATATCCTCTATCCTGCTCATCTATGTGCCCTAAGTTGAGCTCTGTCTTGTTTTCTCTGCAGAAAACCTGTGGCTAGAAGCAAAATTTGGCCTTTCAGGTGCCCAGCATCTGCTTCCTAAAATACAGCTAAACTAGGTTAATGCTTTTTTCTTGACCTTGAAGTGGAGATTCAGAGCCTTTGGGAACCTTCACAGCTTCTTGTTTTAAATATCCAACAAGAATACTGCTTTACCATCCTTTCAGCAGGGGGATTTCAGTTGAATATCCTGGGACCAGACACACCAGAGAGGTAGCACCCATTGGACCTCTTAGGCCAGGTGGAGACAGTGAGAGCTGCTTAGGCATTCACTCTGATGCCAGCATGTCTTACTATACAAAACAGTGCTGAGTTAATTTCACATAGCTCGGGGAGGACTGGAGGCGCTTTTGGGGCCTACTGGGTGTGAGCCAGCAACCTCATCTCTCCAGCTGTTCCTTGGTAGAAGTAGAAGTAGAAGAAAATGAAGAAGTTGGAGCCAGAAGTCAGTCTCTGCCAACAGGAACAATGGGTGCAATTGTGCGTCTCACATAGCAGCAAGGAGTATTAAACAGAATTATGTACACGCTGTTACTACCATGAGAACCTTGCCATGGGAACTTCCGGATGTACTTTTTTGGAATCCAGGGGATCTGGGAAGACCATTCCAGAAAAAGAGATTCCATAGAAATGTCAGGGAGTGGCCAGTTCTTGGATGACCTCTCCAAGCAAGAGAAAACACAAACGTGTACTTCAGGAGTTTCAAAAGCAATGCAGACCTTTCTTAGTGCAAAAGCCCTGTTTTCCCCTTAATATTAAAGATAGTTCTTGGTCTTGTTTCTGGGAAGCTTCCAAGGACAGAGGCCAAAGTGTGACCAAACTCACAGGAAAGACACCCTCAGAGCTGGGAAATGATCACTTCAAGTGGTTTCTTGCCCCTTGCCTTGAACTGCGTTCAAGCTAAACCCTGCAAAATCTCCACATGAGGGACTTCTCCAAAGGAAGATGCAGGTGGAATTCCAAAGGCAATGCGGTGGTTGTCAGGTCTCTGAGCCTGAGCTAAGCCATCATAACCCCTGTGACTTGCACGTATACATCCGGATGGCCTGGAGCAACTGAAGAACCACAAAAGATGACATTCCACCATTGTGATTTGTTCCTGCCCCACCCCAACTAATCAATCGACCTTGTGACATTCCCCCCCCAACCCCCCTGCACTGGACAATGAGTCTCATGATCTCCCCACCCTGGACCTTGTGACCCCCGCCCCTGCCCGCAAGAGATAACCACCACCTTTAACTGTAATTTTCCACTACCTTCCCAAATCCTATAAAACTGCCCCACCCCTATCTCCCATTGCTGACTCCTTTTTCGGACTCAGCCTGCCTGCACCCAGGTGAAATAAACAGCCTTGTTGCTTACACAAAGCCTGTTGGTGGACTCTCTTCACAAGGACTCACGTGACAGTGTTAAGAGATCTGCCTCAGTCACTTGAGCTGTTCACCTCAGAAGAGTTCCCTTGCTTCTCCGATCTTCTGTTTTACCTTCTCTGCAATGGAGATGACCCCTACCTCATGGATTTTTTGTGTGAATTTTTTCTTCTTCTTCTTCTTCTTTTTTTTTTTTTTTAGACGGAGTCTCGCTCGTCACCAGGCTGAAGTGCAGTGGTGTGATCTTGGCTCACTGCAACCTCCTCTTCCCAGGTTCAAGCAATTCTCCTGCCTCAGCCTCCCGACTAGCTGGGATTACAGGCGCCTGTCACCACACCCGGCTAATTTTTGTATTTTTAGTAGAGATGGGGTTTCACCATGTTAGTCAGGCTGGTCTCGATCTCGTGACCTCATGATCTGCCCGCCTCGGCCTCCAAAAGTGCTGGGATTACAGGCGTGAGCCACTGTGCCTGGCCAAATTTTTTCTTCTTTTTTACTTAATTTTATTTTTCAAAATTAGAGATGGGGTCTATGTTACCTGGGCTGATCTCGAACTCCTGGGCTTAAATGATCTGCCCACCTCAGCCTCTCAAAGTGCTGGGATTACAGGCATGAGCCACCAGGCACTGCCTTTTTGGGTGAAATTTTAACAAGAGTATGAATAAGGTTAGAACACTGAAAAAATAAATAATCTCTGAGTTGCATTTAGTTGTGCTGGACCCACCACATTAACAACCTAAGGGAGCTTTGCCCTGTGCCCCATGCCACACGAGCCCTCATCCTGGGCCTGCCTGGCTGGCTGCTCTCCTGGATGATGGGGGCTCTGTCCAGCGATCTCAGATGGCAGAGCAACTCGGTCCAGGATCTGCCCCCAGCAGTAGAGTGATGTCGTTAGAAGATCTTTGTTTTTATTCCCTCCTCTTCCTTCTGTCCATCTAGGATTGAGGGTCCTCTTCGTGGCCTCTCTCCTCAAGTGTGGTGCTTGTGTTCCATTTCTCACAACCTGTTTGGATATATTTACAAACCAAAACACAGTTTCCATACTCTGACTCACCCAGATCTCTTTCTCTAGCCCTGAGCCCAATCCCAAGTGCCTGCGGGAAATCACTAGCTACACGACCACCCCACCACTGATTCCATTTGTCTAAAAGCAAACCTTCACCTCAAAGTGGTTCCAACTCCCCACTATGACAAACTAGTAAATAAGGAATTTTTTTCATCCCTTACTCTCCTTCGTTCCCTATTTCAACCTTTTCTGGTCTGAATTGCCCCCTCAAAATGCGTATGTTGAAGCCCTTACCCTCAATGTGACTGTATTTAGAGACAGGGCCTTTAAGGGAGGAAGTAAGGCTAAATGAGGTCATAAGGACAGTGTCCTAATCTGATAGGACTGGGCGTCCCTTTTTTGAAAAAGACTAATTTATTTATTTATTTATTTATTTTGAGATAGGGTCTTGCTCCTTCATGCAGGCTAGAGTGCAGTGTCACTGTCTCGGCTCACTGCAACCTTCACCTCCTGGGTTCAAGCAATTCTCCTGCCTCAGCCTCCCCAGTAGCTGGGGCTACAGACATGTGCCACCATGCCTGGCTAATTTTTATTTTTTGTAGAGACAGAGTCTCACTATGTTGCCTAGGCTGATCTCGAACTCCTGGCCTCAAGTGATCCTCCCACCTCAGCCTCCTAAAGTGCTGAGATTACAGGTGTGAACCATGGCGTCTAGCCAGGACTGATTTCCTTATAAGAGGAGGAAGAGACACCAAAAACCTGTCTCTCTCTTTCTTTGTACACACAGAGGAAAGGCCGTATGAGGACACAGCAAGATGGTGGCCATGTGCAAGCCAGGAAGAAAGAACTCACCAGAAACCCACTCTGCCAGCAGCATCTTGATCTTAGACATCCAGTTCTCAGGACTGTGAAAAAAATAAGTGTCTGTTGTCTAAGCCACCCAATCCATAGCATTTTGTGATGGCAGCTTGTATCAATCCATTCTCATGCTGCTGATAAAGGCATACCTGAGACTGGGCAATTTACAAAAGAAGGAGGTTTATTGGACTCACAGTTCCATGTGACTGGGAAGGCCTCACAATCATGGCAGAAGGTGAAAGGCATGTCTCACAGGGTGGCACAAAAGGAAAGAGGGCTTGTTCAGGGAAACTCCCCTTTTAAAAACCATCAGATCTCATGAGAATTATTCACTATCACAAGAACAGCATGGGAAAGACCTGTCCCCATGATTCAATCACCCCCGACTAGGTCCCTCCCACAACATGTGGGAATTCAAGATGAGATTTGGGTGGGGACACAGCCAAACCATAATCACAGCTCAAGCAGAATAACACACAACCTGTTACCAAAACTGGCTACATCTTCCTTTACAATGGCTCTCACAGTCTCCTCCTTCTTTCCAGATCTTCTCTTGTTGCCTGCTTCGTGTCTTCCTTCCCTGACACCTGGATTCCTGGTCCCAGTTCTCATTACCACTTCACTGCCATCCTTCTCTCCCATTTATCTGATATTCTAAAAACACAACATGTTCCTTGTCTCAGTCAGGATAGGCTAGGTTATGCTACAGTAACAAACGACCCCAAAATCTCAGTGGCTTCACACAACAAAGATTGACTTATTTGCATCATGTATCCATCATGGACTGTCATGATTGAGCTCTGTCTCTGCCCCAGGTTGTTTCCATTCTGGGACCTGAGGGGACGGAGCAGTCCCTATGTGGGACTGTGTTGTTCTCGTGGCAGAGGGAAAACAGAACATGGTGAACCATACAATGGTTATCCATTGCTTTTGCCTAACATGACATACGTCCCTTCTACTCACATTTCATTGGTAAAAGTTTCACACTTCCAAGTGTGATATCATCTGGGTAGGAATGTAGAATCCTTCCATGGGGAAGGGAAACAAATAATTCTGAAAACTGCAACAGTTCACCACTATAGCCATTCCTGCTTGTCAGCTTCCTCTTCTCTCCTGTGATGTAAATGCTGTGTGTTGAAGCCCTGGCCATCTCACTGCCCTGTGAAGTCTACTCTTTCCGGCTCCGAACGATTCTCTTTCCTGTGACCTTTAGTTGAGATTGTCATCAGGAACCCCCATCCTGGAGTTTTTTTTTTTTTTTTTTTTTTTTTTTTTTGAGACAGAGTCTCGCTCTGTCGCCCGGGCTGGAGTGCAGTGGCGCAATCTCGGCTCACTGCAAGCTCCGCCTCCCGGGTTCACGCCATTCTCCTGCCTCAGCCTCCGAGTAGCTGGGACTACAGGCGCCCGCCACCGCGCCCGGCTAATTTTTTGTATTTTTTAGTAGAGACGGGGTTTCACCGTGGTCTCGATCTCCTGACCTCGTGATCCACCCGCCTCGGCCTCCCAAAGTGCTGGGATTACAAGCGTGAGCCACCGCGCCCGGCCCATCCTGGAGTTTTTTAGGTGTCTAGCTGCCCAGAGCCCTTTAGGTGATCTTGTGATTACTCCTGGCCACATCTGACTGGACTGTCAGGAGGGACAAGTGACCAAGGATTGCTAAAACACAGGCTCACAGAGGCCTAGGAGCTGGGCGAATCAGAGTCTCTCCTGGGAATTAGAACTACCAAATACAGAAAGAATGAACTACTTAGGGTAGTAGTTGAAGCTGAAAGGATGTCTAGAGGTGGAAACAGAATCCTGGCTGGTGAAGTTATGTGTAAGTTGAAATTAGGAGAGAACAGGAGCTGAATGAGCAGAGGAAGGGTCATTAGAGACAGGAGCAAGGGACAGATGCACAGAGAGAGCAGGGATCCTGAGGGAGGGGTGAGATGGAGAGGCCTCCCCAGGCCTCGGAGCTGTCTCCATGACAGCAGCAACCAGTTGCACTCCTACATTAAATCCCTCCTTCCTTGAGACAAGTGGAGGGGTCTCTGTCCTTACGATCGGCCAATCGTCAGTAAAGCCACTTTCAGTTTAGAGAAACCTCAGTTGTCCACTTGCTTCACATACATTTTGACCTTCCCATTCAGACTTTAGGCTCCTAAAAAGCAAGGCTCATGTTTGTACTGTCCATGAGCCTACCACAGCATAGGCCCTAGTAAATGATTTACCACCAACTTCATGTACTTTTTTTTTTTTTTTTTGAGACAGGGTTTCACTCTGTTGCCCAGGCTGAAGTGCAGTGGTGTGATCTCTGCTCACTGCAACCTCTGCCTCCCAGGTTCAAGCAATGCTCCTGCCTCAGCCTCCTGAGTATCTGAGATTACAGGCGCCCACCACCACGCCCGACTAATTTTTGTATTTTTTTAGTAGAGTCGGGGTATCACCATGTTGGCCAGGCTGGGCTCCAACTCCTGACCTCAAGTGATCCTCCCGCCTTGGCCACGCAAAGTACTGGGATTACAGGCATGAACCACCATGCCCAGCCCAATTTCACATATTTTTGCATCATTATTGTCATCATCCTCTTTGTTACCAAGTCTAGAAAATCAACTCAAAGCATTTTTATTGTTGAACAAACAAAAGAGAAAATGCAAATGTCCTTACCCAGAAAATAGTCTCTATGCTGACTTAGCACACATTTCTGGGACCTCCGTAACTGATGTGGTAGGGATCATGGGTGTGCAGTGGACTTTTCAGAATTGCTGTAGCCCAGGCTCCAAGCCTCTCATTCAAGTTCCCCAGAGTAAATTGCTGGGCCTCAAATGCAGCCTCTTAAAAATGGGATTAACATCTGGTTATGGTAAGGAGTAAAATAGTAAAAATGAAGAACTGTCACAGAACAGACGCTTAGTAGCAACTGAGTCTTCATTTCTGCTTAACAAAATGCCCCATGTAGGCTGGGCATGGTGGTCCACATCTGTAATCCCAGCACTTTGGGAGGCCAAGGCGGGATGACTGCTTGAACCCAAGAGTTTGAAACTAGCCTGGGCTACATAGTGAGAACCCCATCTCTACAAAAAGTTTTAAAAGTTAGCCAGGTGCGACACATGCACACGTATGTTTATTGCGGCACTATTCACAATAGCAAAGACTTGGAACCAACCCAAATGTCCAACAACCATAGACTGGATTAAGAAAATGTGGCACATATACACCATGGAATACTATGCAGCCATAAAAAATGATGAGTTCATGTCCTTTGTAGGGACATGGATGAAACTGGAAATCATCATTCTCAGCAAACTATTGCAAGGACAAAAAACCAAACACTGCATGTTCTCACTCATAGGTGGGAAATGAACAATGAGAACACGGGCTGGGTGCGGTGGCTCACGCTTGTAATCCCAGCACTTTGGGAGGCCGAGGCGGGTGGATCACGAGGTCAGGAGATCGAGACCATGGTGAAACCCCGTCTCTACTAAAAATAAAAATACAAAAAAAAAATTAGCCGGGCGTGGTGGCAGGTGCCTGTAGTCCCAGCTACTCGGAGAGGCTGAGGCAGGAGAATGGCGTGAACCCAGGAGGCAGAGCTTGCAGTGAGCCGAGACTGCGCCACTGCACTCCAGCCTGGGCGACAGAGCGAGACTCCGTCTCAAAAAAAAAAAAAAAAGAACAATGAGAACACATGGACACACGAAGGGGAACATCACACTCCGGGGACTGTTGTGGGGTGGGGGGAGGGGGGAGGGATAGCATTAGGAGATATACCTAATGCTAAATGACGAGTTAATGGGTGCAACACACCAACATGGCACATGTATACATATGTAACAAACCTGCATATTGTGCACATGTACCCTAAAACGTAAAGTATAATAATAATAATAAAAAAAAAGCCTGGTGCAATGGTGCACACCTGTGGTCCTAGCTACTCAGGAGGCTTAGGTGAGAGGATCACTTGAGCCTGGGGGTAAGGCTGCTGTGAGCTGTGATTGTGCCACTGCACTCCAGCCCGGGAGACAGAGTGAGACTCTGTCTCAAAAAAAAAAAAAAAAAAAAAAAAAAAAAAGCCCCATATGCTCAAAGCAACCTTAGCTTAGCCCCTTGTGAGGTGAGACAGGTAAAGTAGCCAGTGGGAGGAGCCAGATGGTGGCAGCTTGGCCCAGTGGCTGGCTTTTGCAGAGCCTGTGGATGTCCTTTGACCTTCTTCCCCCATCCCTGCGGACTTCCAATTCCACAAGCAGAAATCAAGCAGTGGATGAGGTGGGGGGAACCCAGGCAGGAGAGATCACATACAAAGTTTTTTCACATGTGCATTTGTGCACATGCAAGAATCATTCAACAAAGAAAGTTTAGTTGGGGTTTGCAAAGACTGTTCATAAGTTGAAGGATGCCTACCCATTTAGACATTTAGATTTTTCTGCAAGGAAAAGGAAAAAAGATTAGATGGATGGATGGATAGATGATAGAAAGATAGGTAGATGATAGATAGATAGATGATAGATATTCAGACAGACCTTGCCAGTCAGCATCAGTCGTGCTTTCTGGGCAGTAGTCTTGTTTAACATGACCTCCAGGAAGTGAGCAGAAAAGGCCTTTCTGAAAGATTTGGTCTCTGTCAGGATACCCTGGTTGCCTGCAGGTGGAGAGAGGACTCCTTGAGCTCCTCTTCTGAGAGAAATATCCAAGGGAGACTTCTGGAACAGCCAGGCCAGGTAAGAGTTCCAGAAAATGAGCATGAGAAGAGAGGGGAACCTGCTGCTTTGGGGTTTCTGCTGTTTCAATGTACCCTGAATGGGGCAGCCACCAGCCACCAACGATAGACACAAGGGGTTAAAACACACACACACACACGCACACGCACACACACTGTGGCAAACGACATGGCTTGGGAATGGCTTTCACTCAGCACACCAATCTCAATCAGGAGCTACTGTGTCCAACACAGGATCGCATGGACTCCAGCTCATGCACTTAAAGATGTCATGGTTAAATGTGTGGACTCTGGAGGGAGTCTGTTTGGGTTCAAACCCCACCTTTTCAGCTGGATGCACTGGCTCACACCTGCAATTTCAGCACTTTGGGAGGCTGAAGTGGGAGGATTGCTTGAGGCCAGGAGTTCAAGACCAGCCTGGGCAACATAGCGAGACCCCAGCTCTATACAAATAAACAAACAAAAACCCCCAAATCTCACCTTCTCTACATATTAGCTGCTAACCTTAAGTTGCCTAGCCTCTCTGTGCCTCAGTTTCCTCATCTGTCACAACAACAAAAGGAATTAGAATATTAAAGCACTTAGAATAGTTCCTGGCAAATTAGCAAGCACTACTTATATAGTTGTTACTGGTACAAATAACAGCCTTTCTGAAAGAGAACCATCCGATGCTTGAAGGGATGCAGCATTTCAAGGCCATGAGGCTGTTGGTGCTTCTTTTTCTCACTTTCCATCAGCTACAGAAATATAGGGGAGGCTAGCTGCTCCCCACATCTTCATGTCCCGATGTGAGGCTGCAGGGAAATCTCTTGAGTCCAGTGGCTGTCATCAAACTCCTCTGTTCTTTGGTACTTGAAGGATCTTGCCTGAGTTTGCTAGGGCTACCCCGACAAGGTGTCACAAACTAGGTGAAATAACCAACAGAAATTTGTCTTCTCAGAGTTCTAGAGGCTAGAAGTGCAAGATCAAGGTGCTGGCAGGGCTGGCTCCCCTGAGGGCTGAGAGGGAGAATCTGTTGGATGCCTTTCCCATGCTTCTGGTGGTTTGCTGGCAACCTCTGGTATTCCTTGGCTTGTTGAAGCATCACCCCAACCTCTGCCTGCATCTCACATGCTGTTCTCATCGTGGGTGTGTCTGTCCCCATCTTTTCTTTTTTTTCTTTTCTTTTTTTTTTTTTTTTTTTTTTGAGACAGAGTCTCACTCTATGTCACCCAGGCTGGAGTGCAGTGGCGCAATCTCAGCTCACTGCAACCTCTGCCTCCCGGGTTCTTCTGCCTCAGCCTCCCAAGTAGCTGGGACTACAGGCGCGTGCCCCTACACCTGGCTAATTTTTGTATTTTTAGTAGAGATGGGATTTCACCATAGTGGCCAGGCTGGTCTCAAACTCCTGACCTTGTGATCTGCTCCCCTTGGCCTCCCAAAGTCCTGGGATTACAGGCATGAGCCGCCACCGCACCCGGCCAAATTTCCCCTTTTCATAAGGACAGGAGTTATGTTAGATTAGGGCTGACCTTAATGACCACATTTTAACTTGATTACCTCTGTAAAGACTATCTCCAAATAAGGCCATAGTCTGAGTTACCGGGGTTTAAGCCTTCAACTTTTTTTTTTGAGGCAGGGGCAGAAGGGACAGAATTCTATGCATCCCCAGCCTCACCCCACCCAAAGCCAGCATGCTGAGGCCTGCAATCACCCCAGACAGCCCCAAAGGTTTGTAACTAAACATGCTGACCTTCTCCCCTTGACTCTTGATGTTTTGGATTTGGTTAACCAGAGGCTGAGGAAACAGATCCATTAAATTCTGCGTAGCTTGAAAAATCCAAGGCAGGGCAGTTCAATTAAAGCACCTCCAATCATTCTTGTGGATTCTCTAAAAGGGTGCACTTTTTCCAGCTCTGCCTGAGTATTGTAACTCTTCACACTTTCTTGGGAAGAGTGAGAACGGGCAGGAAAAACCAGTTGCTTTGCTGGACTCTGTGTGATTCCCTGCGGCAGGACCTTTGCCGGGGCAGCCACTGAGGGAAGGTAGCCAAGACTTGGAGCACCTTCGGGCTGTGAGCCTCATTCATTCCTGGAGGCAAAAGTGCCGAGGGCAGGCCTAGCTCTGGTGTGGGAGTCAAGAAAGAGAGGAGGTGCAGGGCCGAGGGGAGGATAAAGGGGTCAAGGAGGTGAAGAAGGAGGCTGGGAAAATAGCTATTGTAATCACAGACTTTTCTATAAAATAGATAATTTATGTGTAGTGCAGAACAATGATCTTTTCGTTAGGCTGAAAGAAGCTGTGTATAGTAGCTAGGATTATATTTGGCTGTGTATGACAGAAAATGTCAAAATAATAGGCGCTTTTAAAAAAATTGACCTTTATTTCTCCCTTTTACAAAAGAAGTCGGGAATTAGGCAATCCGGGGCTGGTATGGCAGCCCACGGCCATCAGGGAAGGAGGCTCCATGTAATATGCTGACCCTCCAGGCTTAGCATGTCTCCTCATGGTCCCTAATGGATTTTCAGCCTCCAGCCAGGTACCAGGTAGCAGGAAAGAGCCTTCTCAGAGGCCCCGCACATTACCTCTGCTGATATCTCATTGGCCAGAACATAGTAAGGTGGCCACATAATCTTTTCTCTGGGTAGCTATGTACCTAGCAAAAACTGGGGACTTGTTATTAAGAAAAGACAAAAGGTTGGAGACCCACAGTGGTCTCCACTACACTGTATATGAAGGCAAGACAGTTAATTTCTACCTAAATCCCCAAATGTATCCTCAGGAAGAGAATGTTCCTGAAGCATGGATTCTTTGTGCATTGGCGGATCTTCCCTTTCAACCTTCAACTGCACTGCATGAAAACCACCCCTCAGGTTCTCAGCTTCAACCTCACTTTCTTGAGGAACCCTCCTCAGGCCCCTCAGTCTGCATTAGGCTTCCCTGTTTGATGCTCCCATTGCACCTTATCCTTCTGCTTCAAAGCCTCTGCACCCTGGTCATTATTGACTCATCTGGAATTACGTGTGTAAGGGCTGTCTTGCCTGTAATCTAAACTGTAAGCTCCCTGAGGGCAGACTCTGCTTCACCCTCTACCGTCTGCCAATGTGTGGCACCTAGTAGGCCCTCAATAAGTATTTGTTAAGTGATCGAGTGATTAGAATATTAGAGAGACCCCAGATTCAAGGCCATTTCCACCAAGACCTTTTTTTTTTTTTTTTTTTGAGACAGAGTTTCGCTCTTGTTGCCCAGGCTGGAGTGCAGTGGCGCCATCTCAGCTCACTTCAACCTCCACCTTCCAGTTTCAAGTGATTCTCCTGCCTCAGCCTCCCGAGTAGCTGGGATTACAGGCATCTGCCACCATGCCCAGCTAATTTTTGTATTTTTAGTAGAGACGGGGTTTCACCATGTTGGCCAGGCTGGTCTCAAACTCCTGACCTCATGATCTGCCTGTCTCAGCCTCCCAAAGTGCTGGGATTACAGGTGTGAGCCACTGCACCCAGCCAAACTTTTCTTTCTTTAACTAGACTTCCCTGGCTGAGACCGGGACAAAACCAGATTCCCCTGCGCTGTTCACCTGCCAGGACTGAAGCAGCCCAAACGCCCATGGGAGGGCTGTTGATTGGGGCTGTCAGACCAGGCTCTCCGAGGAGAACTCCCACACCCACAGCCAACTCCACTTTACAAAACCAGCTCCAGCCAGAAGTATGCTCGGGAGGCAGGAGAACAGAAACTGCAGTAGTGTGGGTGGATTTTAAAGCTGCAAATGCAACTGGCTGCCCAATGTTTGGGAGATAAAATAGGTCACCATTCTCCCCTTGGTTCGGCGTCACTCCCAGGCCCTAAAGGGGAGGGAAGAGTTTTGTAATCTTTGCTGTCACAGGCTATGGACAAATTTGGTTAAGCTCAGCTTTACAAGAGCTGCCTGCCCACCTGACTCTTGTTCACAAGACCCCTAAAAATCAGAAAAAGGTCAGTCCAGGCTGTACAGAGTTGGACGGGGAATCTTCCTGAGGCTAGTTTTTAAAGAGTCCGTTTTGACACCAGCCAAGACAAAAGGCAGGACCCAGAGTCTAGACAGCTCCCAATCCTGCCGTTTTCAACTTGGCCCATTAGGATGGAGCCTTCTGTTCTCTGGCAATGAATGACAGGCTTTTAAAGGAGAGAGCGAGAAAGAGCAAGCCCTAGAGAGAGCCCCGTGAGGCCTTGGGGTAAGGGCTTCCAGGACTGTTCATGAGAAGCTGTGCATGTCTCCCTCCAACTTCCCCAGATGAGACACCACGATTGAGAAGTGAAGAGTCATCTCCAATTTGGCAGACATCCTGACCCTCCATACTCACCATTCTGATATGTAGTCATTACCATCCTGGCATAGTTAACCACTTCTCCTTCTGACTGAGAAGCTGAAAGTGATATTCAGCCTGGGCGTGATGTGGGGATTTTCCGGGACAGGGCGGAGATGATGAGGTGCTGGAGTTGCATGAGCTGGTCATTACAGTCAAGACTTGTGAACCAGTTGTGAAACACTTGGTAACCTGAAATCTGCCATGGTGGGAGTATTTACACTACAGAAATTGGCCAATGCTGCAAATCAGGGTTTCTTTTTTTTTTTCAGTGAGACACTTCACCAGCACACACTGCATTACTCACGCAGGAGGAGCTCTGGGAGGGCGGGAGAGAACCATGGGTGAGCAGAGTTGAGGATGTTTGGTGCCTCTCCTGATGGCTTCATCATGCCATCTTTCTCGGCGCTTCATGGTCAGTGTTTTCTCTGTGGAAAACCAAGAGATTCTACCTCTGCTCCACCAGCAAACAAGGAAGTCATTGATTTTCATGGTCCCTGTGCTAGAGGACTCCAAGAGCCCAACCTCTTAGAGCAGCAGGCCCATTTTCTGATGGAGAAGAGAGAAGACAAAGCCAGGGAAGGGCACTTAATAGTGACAACTCAGTGAAAAAGCAGCCAGAGGCAGCCCGATGATCAAAGGTGTCTTCCTTCAAAGCCCCTGATTGAAAACGGCAATCCATGCTTGCCAATGAAGGCCACAGGTGATGTTTCTTATGTGAGTGCATCCATCTGCTTCAGGTCATATTTTTAGAGGTCATACAAGGCTGAAAGGAAGCAAATCATTTTCACGAGAAGGATAATACATGAGACCAGGATTGGTATTGAGACAAGTTTTTAGACATTTCTGAGCTAGCCAACCTGGGGAAGAAAGTGCTTCTAGATACACAGATTTCCAGGACTTTTCCGGAGAGAGTTCGATTCTGGAGGTCTGCAGATGGGGCCAACAACCCGTGTTTTTAACAGCCCCTTCCTCACCCCGTGATTCCGCTGATGGCAGCCTGCGTACCGCACTTCAAGGAACTGGTCTAGTGAGGGTCCTCAGAGGGCGTTTTGCAGTGGGTGGAACTGACCTCTGAGTGGGATCTTCCTTCAGTACCTAGGCCCTGCCCTGCCATGGCTATGGATCTTCAGGACTCATCCTTGGGGATCGGTGCTCGGTGTTATGAGAACAGCATAAAAGCACAAAACAAAAAATTCCATTTCTCACCACCAGCCGTGAGAAATGGGGGTGGAGCCTGGAACTGTGGTCATGGGGCTCCAAGAGGAGCAGCCAGGATGCCATTGCACAACCAGCCACCTCTAAGAGAAGCAGGACTAGGCCCAGGGCTAAGCCTCCACAAGCCCTGCCGCCAGCCGCCAGCCACCCTTCCTCCCTGGGCGAGCCAGAAAGGGAAGCACAGTGAAGCCCTACATGGTGGCCTCCATCAACAGGGAGGGCCCTCTCCTCCCTCTGCCACAGCCATCCTACCTGCAGCCGGAATGTCCCAGGGCCAAGCTGAGGACAGGGTGGCCTCTCCAGAATCCTGCCCTTAGGGGCCCTGCCAGAGATTGGTTTTTCTTGTTGGAGGCACTTCTGCACAGTTTGCATTTATAAGGCCTGATGAAACTCATCCCAAGAACCCAAGCCCACTTGCAAAGATGGGATAGAGAAGGGGCATGGCATTCCACAGATGGGCTCACTCTGGAGAGGAGCTACTGACCCAGAAGCAGTTCCCCCTCCCTCACCCCTGCTCACCACCCCCAGGAAGACATCCGAATCCCCATCAAATGGTCCCTGCCAAGGGCATCGTGGTAACATGGGGAAAGAGAGGATGCTAAGTTGCCCCTCTGCCCATTGGACTCCGTCTCATCTGAGGAGAATTCCACGGCAGCCCCTCCTGGGCTGTGCTCTTTATGTCTCTAAGCCACTTCCTGCTTCCTTTTCTAGGTCACAAGCCAGGCTTATAGTTGGTGTAAGTCACTTACGTAGGAAGCCCAGAGCACACGGCTGCCTCTCAGGGAGGGAGCAAAGGATACAGCTTAGAAGTGCAAGGCACTGGTTTGCTCCTAAAACGCACAGATTGTCCTAGACTTTTAGCAGTGCTGTGTACCATGGCCCCCAAGCAACACACACCTGAGAGATCCGTGATTTGCCCAATTTGCGTTCCTCTGCTGATGCCAGGCTTTCAGTTCCTAGGAGGCACTGGACAAGCGTAGTTTTGCAAATGAAACATTGCTTTGCCAAGGGGCTAGGCCTATCAGACAATCATCAGGCAACAGCCAGCAGGCCCTGTGAAAGTCAAGAAGCCATTCAAAAGCATTGTCTTCTAGTAACTAAATTTCAAATCCAGGGGGAAACCACAGCTCAGACATCGGCCAGTGTTCAGCAACCTGGATTCACAGGGAAACGGACAAGAACAGACTCTGCACAAGTCTATTGTGCATTGCTTTCCCTTCATGACATCTAGGCAGTTTACTCCTCCCGACTTCCACTACTCACTGCGCGAGGATTATTCTGTGGAAACCAGAGTACTAAGGACGAGGCACTGGATGATTTGGTCAAAGTCAATGTGCCAAGTCAGCATCGAGCAGCTATTTTTGCCTTCCAATTCCATTCCCTGAACTTTTTTTTCTGTGAAAGCGTCTTGTAAACTAGAACACACCTGAGGTGGCAGAGGAAAAGCAGAGCTCGAATCTCTTCCCCAGGCCTCTGAGTGAGTTTTGCATTCAGGGATGATACTGGGGCAAGGGGCCTGAAAGGTCCTGATGTTGCTGACACCCGCATAAAACACTTTCTGCAGCAGGGAAGGGAAGGGGAGAGGAAAGAACAGGCAGAGAAAGACCAGAAACTCAGATCAGCCTAGGATGAGGGTAGCTGTCCCGAAAACAATCAGAAATCCAGAGTCCTGACTCTCCAGTATGGTCTTGATCCTAGTGAGATTATCTTCAAAGAGAAAACAAACTCTAGTCATGCAGAGAAGCAGCATTGTTCCATTCAGATCTACAAAAAACAACAGAAACAGCATCATCCCCTTAATTATTGAGGGAATGGGGAAATAGGAATCCTCATACCCTGCTGTTGGGAATATAAACTGGAAAAACTGAGGTGGGGAATCAGTTGAGGCCAGGAGTTCAAGACCAGCTTGGCTAACGTGGCGAAACCCCGTCTCTACTAAAAATACAAAAATTAGCTGGGTGTGGTGGAGTGCACCTGCAGTCCCAGCTACTCGGGAGGCTTAGGCTAGAGAATCGCTTGAACCTGGGAGGCAGAGGTTGCAGTGAGCCGAGATCACACCACTGCACTCCAGCCCGGGCAACGGAATTAGACTCTGTCTCAAAATAAAAAAATAAATAAATAACTGGAAAAACATTGCTGATTGGCCACTTGGTAATGTTTGACGCAGAGACTATGCTTATTTTGGGTCCATTACACGCTTGTTTTCCTCCTGGACACTCAGGAAGACTACACTTCCCAGCCTCCCTTGCAGTTAGGAGCAGTCATGTGACCGAGTTCTGGACAATTGGAAGGTGGGCAGAGGAAGCAATGTGAGTCACTGCCAGGCCTGACCCTGAAAATACTTATGTAATTCTCCATGCTCTCTCTCTCTCCCCTTACTTATCAGGTGAAATCAGAGCATCCAGTGGAGACGTCCAAGGCCGGTGGCAAATGGAGACCCATCATGTGGGCAAACCCTGCTTCCAGATGACTATGCAGAGTGCCCTCTACTCCCAACCAATGACTTGTATTGAACTGTGACATAAAAGAGAAATACATCTTTATTGTGTTAAGCCACTGAGATTTTGGCTATGTCTGTTACAACATTTAGCCTATCCTGACTGACACACTATCACAATCCTTTAAAAGGTCACAAGCTTTGACCTAGCAATTAAATTCTTTGGAACATATCCTAAGGAAATAATTAAGAAAATCACCTAGGCTGGGCTCAGTGGCTCACGCCTGTAATCCCAGCACTTTAGGAGGCCGAGGTGGGCAGATCACGAGGTCAGGAGATCGAGACCATCCTGGCGAACACAGTGAAACCCCGTCTCTACTAAAAATACAAAAAAGTAGCTGGGTGTGGAGGCGGGCGCCTGTAGTCCCAGCTACTCGGGAGGCTGAGGCAAGAGAATGGAGTGAACCCGGGAGGCAGAGCTTGCAGTGAGCCGAGATCGGGCCATTGCACTGCAGCCTGGGTGACAGAGCAAGACTCTGTCTCAAAAAAAAAAAAAGAATAATCACCAAAAATTATAAACAGACTGGGCGTGGTGGCTCATGCCTGTAATCCCAGCACTTTGGGAGGCAGAGATGAGAGGATTGCTTGAGGCCAGGAGTTTGAGACCAGCCTGGTCAACATAGCAAGACCCCAACTCTAATAAAATTTTTTTTTAAATTATAAACAACATTAATCTCCAATAATAGGCAACTCATTAAATAAATAATAATACAACTCTGCAGGCCGGGCGCGGTGGCTCACGCCTGTAATCCCAGCACTTTGGGAGGCCGAGGCGGGCGGATCACGAGGTCAGGAGATCGAGACCATCCTGGCTAACACGGTGAAACCCCGTCTCTACTAAAAATATAAAAAATTAGCCGGGCGAGGTGGCAGGCGCCTGTAGTCCCAGCTACGTGGGAGGCTGAGGCAGGAGAATGGCATGGCGTGAACCCCGGGGGGCGGAGCCTGCAGTGAGCCGAGATCGCGCCACTGCACTCCAGCCTGGGTGAAAGAGCGAGACTCCGTCTCAAAAAAAAAAAAAAAAAAAAACTCTGCAAAGGGATATTTAGGCACTTAATGTCATTTAAATGTATTTATTGACATGAAAAAATTTCATGATTTAGTATTACATGAAATAGAGTAACAAAGCAACATGGACAGTATGAGCCCATAACTATTTATATATGTATATGCATGCAAAGAAGAAAGTTTGGAAATATACCAAAAAACAGTGATTATTTCTGGACTACAGGTGGCTTTTAAAAATTATCTCTTTCTTGCAGTTTTATGCTTTTTCTACAATGAGCACATATTTTTTTCAGTTAAAAAGATTTTTTTGGCTGGGTGTGATGGCTCATGCCTGTAATTCCAGCACCTTGGGAGGCCAAGGCGGGCAGATCACAAGGTAAGGAGCTCAAGACCAGCCTGGCCAATATGGTGAAACCCCATCTCTACTAAAAATACAAAAAAAAAATTAGCTGGGCGTGGTGGCGCATGCCTGTAGTCCTAGCTACTCGGGAGGCTGAGGCTGAAGAATCGCTTGAACCCGGGAGGCGGAGGTTGTAGTGAGCCGAGATCGCGCCACTGCACTCCAGCCTGGGTGACAGAGTGAGACTCCGTCTCAAAAAAAATTTTTTTTTTAAGTAGCCTGTTGGAAATGGATGGGTCTCCTTTGAACTTTAGGGCTGGCCTTACTCTCTCTCAAAGTGTTAAGTGTAATGGGTGCAAAGGAAACACGGGTCCCTTCCACTCTTCTGGGCTAAAATGCCACCATTCGTAAGGTTAAATACCTATTTCATCTTCACCACTGGGAGCAGCTCTCCAGCCCTTCATTCACTTAGCTTCAGGGCTCAGTTCTACTGACATAGTACTCTGGCTTTAAGGAAAGATGTACCTTTTTATCACAATGTTTTTCAGGATTTTCTCAGGGTTGCTGGGCCTCAGAACTCTCTTCTTTTGAGTCCTAATTTGGATAATTTGGGAAACTGCAGCCACAGGTCCTCCCTCCCTTGAGATTGGCTGAGTGAGGCAGACTACGCCTACAGCGCAGAAAGCAGGGCAGGAAATCACACTCTAACCATAGGTCTTTATTCAGAAACCCAGCAGCCTCACTACCAAATAACCTGGGGAGACCTAAAGCTTCAGTGCCCTGACCTATAAGATCAAAGAATCTCATGTGATCTCTCCGAGTGGACTTCTAATAACAAGTAGCACTGCCAGTTTCTGTTTTGACCTTCCAACCACAGGATCATGCCAACATTCAGTAGTAACTCCATTTTTTTTTTCCTGCCAAATCGACTCCTTGTTCTTTTCAACACATCCTTACACAGAGGGAACAAGCCACTGAGGTTTCCTGTTGAGGAAGGTTCTTTGGTGTTCTGTGAGGAAACCATATATTAATAGAAACCATGTGTAAGTTTTCTGTGTAGTAGGACAGAACTACCTTAATTTAACTTGATATATTTTCGACAAACCGTGTACCCCTAAAATGAAGACATGGAAGGAAGGTGTTTATTTTCATCCCAGCTCTTACTCTGCTGCATTGTTCCTGTGTACATTTCTCTCATTCCACAGAATAGGAGCTTCTTGAGGACCATGACAGTCATCTATTTCTCCCTCCCTGCTCCTGGCACTAGCAGGACCTCCCCTCCTCCCTCTTAACAAAGTTTTCAGTGAATAAGTGAATGAATGAACTTTCCCCTGTTTCCTTACGGGTTTCAACCAGCACAGACTACCTGCCTTTGTTCAAATGTGTCCTGTGTGTCTTTGTCTCTATGAGCACTGTGTTTTACGGGTTTTTCGAAATCTTCCCACGCACACAGTAGTGTAGCAGTAAGATCACCTACATACAGTGTAGGACCCACTGAAAAATGAAAATGCAGGGCCCCTTGTTCAAAAATTAGTTACAATGTCAAATTATTCAAAATTAATAAAATTAATTTTAAACATTAAATAGTAAATGATTAAGAATTTCAAAGCTTTGCAGGGTACAGTAGTGCAGGCGAGCCTGGTTCTCGCCCACCACACGGCTCAGCTGCCTGTTCCTCCCCTCTGCTCAGAGTCACAGTCCCAAGGCCAGCAGGGTGTTTACTGACTTGGGCCTACCCACACCCTGCTCTGCATCCTGTCAGCAGAGTTTCATTTGGAATCCTGAGCAAAGGTCTCCAATGGCTGATTCTACTGCCAACAGAAAACACTCTCCCTCTTCTGGATGTGTTGGCAGGAAAACCAAATTTTTATCTCTCCAGGTCAGCTAAAATCTTGAGGCCAGTTTACTTCCCCAGTGATCTCATCTGAATCATCGTTCACTTCTGCCCCCAGTGAAACTGAATCTGCACTCTGCCCGACTCTCAGCCCAAGTGAGGTGCCACGCCCCCACCTCACTTGTCTTCTACTGAGGCCTTTCCTGATAACCCGTTTCCCTGGGTTGCCCTCTCTTGCCCTTGAGACCCCTGTTCAGTTGTGAACAGTCTCTCCATTCTATGGCTGCAGACTCTTGACTGAAATCTGTTTGCCTCCATCAAAATTAGATCTTTCCAAGGAAACCACCTGCCCCCGTGTGGCTCTCACAGTTTCCAAGTGGAATCTTCCAGTGCCTCTCCCCACTGCCAGACCTGCCATCACCACAGAAAAGCTGAATTTTCATGTGTGAATTAGCCAGTATCCTGGCCTCAAATTTGTTCACCTCCTTAACTTTGGTGACCATTGTCTCCTCTCCACCTCAGCCATCTCTATATCCTGTACATTCTCAAAACTCAGAACTGAAATGGTAAACTTCAATATCCCTAAACTTATTGAAAACACATAAACTCCAATATCCCACATTCTCATTTCAATTCCTTGGTTTCCAGCATTCATACTGTCAAACATCAGCATTTTTGTGTTCCTCCACATGGCCTGTCTCCATGTGAAGAGCTTGGGCTTCCTCACAGCACGGTGGTCTCGAGGTAGTCAGACTTGCTACATGGTAGCTAGTCTCCAAGAGTAAAAGCAGACGCTGATAAACCTTTTGAAAGTTAGGCCCAGAAGTGGCATAGCATCCTCTCTGCCTTGTTCTGTCAGTCAAAGCAAGTAATAAGAAATCATGATGTGAGTCCAGATTCAATGGAAGGAGAAATAAACTTCAGCTCTTGAACAGTGGAGCAGCATGTGTATACAATGGGAGAAGGATTTGATGGTGGCCATTTTTGGACACTGTCTACTACAGAGGAGAGAGAAAATCCATATATAGACAAACAGGAAAAGACCAGATAGTAACTGTCAGGCCTCTGAGCCCAAGCTAAGCCATCATATCCCCTGATGGTACACATCCAGATGGCCTGAAGTAACTGAAGAATCACAAAAGAAGTGAAAATGGCCTGTTCGTGCCTTAACTGATGACATAACCTTGTGAAATTCCTTCTCCTGGCTCATCTTGGCTCAAAAGCTCCCCCCACTGAGCACCTTGTGACCCCCACCCCTGCCTGCCAGAGAACAACCCCCTTTGACTGTAATTTTCCACTACCTACCCAAATCCTATAAAACGGCCCCACCCCTATCTCCCTTCGCTGACTCTCTTTTCGGACCCAGCCTGCTTGCACCCAGGTGAAATAAACAGCCTTGTTGCTCACACAGAGCTTGTTTGGTGGTCTCTTCACACAGACGCCAGTGAAAGTAATAAGAGCTGTTCAGAGAATTGAAACAGGGTGATATGATGGAGAATGACTGAGGAGCTCCTGGAGATTGAGGGGGTTGTCAGGTAAAGTCTCTCTGAGGAAGTGATGTTTAAATTACAACTTGTGGCTGGGCGCAGTGGCTCACGCCTGTAATCCCAGCACTTTGGGAGGCCAAGGCTGGTGGATCATCTGAGGTCAGGAGTTCGAGACCAGCCTGGCCGACATGGTGAAACCCCATCTCTATTAAAAATACAAAAATTAGCTGGATGCGGTGCTAGGCGCCTGTAATCCCAGCTACTCAGGAGGCTGAGGTGGGAGAATCGCTTGAAACCAGGAGGCAGAGGTTGCAGTGAGCTGAGATCGCGCCATTGCACTCCAGCCTGGGTGACAAGAGTGAAACTCCATCTCAAAAAATAAAATAGAAATAAATTACAACTTGAAAAGCAAGAATTTCCAGGTGTGTGAAGGTCCAGGCAGGAGGAAGAGCCAGCAGAAATGCTCTAACATGGGACTGAGCCAGGCACGTTTAAGGAATAGATAGACCACACGTTAGGAGTGTAGACAAGGGCAGGGAGCATGGGCTGGAAAACAGGTCAGACAAGTGGGAAGGGCCAGATCAAGTGAATCAGGGGAAGGAAGCTGGACTTTATTCCCAGAACCATTCATGGAAAGTGATTGAAGGGTTTGCAGCAGAGAGGGGACATAATATGACTTACATTAGTGAAAGGTCACTCTGGCTGCCTTGCAGAGAACAGGAAGTGTAAGTGTGGTAGCAGCAAGATCAGTCAGGAGGCTACTATGAAAGCCCAGGGGAGATGGTGGCTTGTTCTGGCTGCTGGCTGTGGGGAGGAGACAAAATAGAGATAAGTTTGGTGGCTGAACCAGAAGTTGCTGAGGATTGAGCCTGTACTGTCTTGGTTCAATTCCCCTTCATGCCCAGGTGATCACTGCAGAAATCTCCTGGTTGGTCCTCACCCACACCTAGCTGTCAGTTAGTGCCCCTCCTTAGAGTTTTGTGGGGCTTTTCTGTTTTGTTGGGACAGGGTCTGCTTCTGTTGCCCAGGCTGGATTGCGGTGGTGCAATCATAGCTTACTATAACCTCGAACTCCTAGACTTCAAGCAATCCTCTTGCCTGGTCTCTGGAGTAGCTGGGACTACAGGCAACACCACCATGCCCAGCTAATTAAAAAAAAAAAAAAAAAAAAAATAACTTTTGTAGAGATGGAGTCTCGCTATGTTGCCTAGGCTGGTCTCGAATTCCTGGGCTCAAAGATCCTCCCACCTTGGCCTCCCAAAGTGCTGGGATTACAGGTGTTAGCCATGGTGCCTGGACATCCTTAGAGTTTTTAAGATTACTTTAAATTCCATATCATTGCACACAGTGAGACCCTTCATGGTAGGCTCTGCTCCTTTCCACTTAGATTGGTTTCCCATCTCTGTCCCACATAGGCCTTTGCTCCAGCCAGATCTAAGTCTTCACTGTTCCCTGACCATGTCCTGGTTCATGACCCTGTGCCTGGCACGTGCTGTCTCCTCTGCCTAAAATATTTCTTCTCCCTCACCTTCATTACTTTGTCTACCCAACTTCTGTTCCTCCCTCAAAATCTAGCAGGTGTCACCTCTTCCCCTAAGCCTTCCCTGAAACCTCAGTTTTATATAGATTTCTATGCACACACAACAGCATAAATGTCCAACTCCTTGTCTGTCTCTTCCAATTGGTTGGGGTTTCTTAAGGACAGAGACCATCCCTAGAACCTGGCACAGGGCTCCATAAGCTGATGCTATCATGTTCAGCACGGCTTACCCTTGGAGTGTGAAAATGTGTCTTACAAGGTCAAATCACAGCAGAAAGATTCAATAGATCCCCGTAACAAGGTCCTCCATTCTCCCAGGCTGATTCTGGGAGGCTGGACTCATCACTTAAGAAGCCTGCAAGTAAGCACCGGGCACGGTGGCTCACGCCTGTAACCCCAGCACTTTGGGAGGCCAAGGTGGGTGGATCACGAGGTCAGGAGTTCAAGACCAGCCTGGCCAACATGGTGAAACCCTGTCTCTACCAAAAATACAAAAATTAGCCGGGCGTGATGGCGCATGCCTGTAATCCCAGCTACTGCGGAAGCTGAGGCAGGAGAATTGCTTGAACCCGGGAGGTGGAGGTTGCAGTGAGCTGAGATCGTGTCACTGCACTCCAGCCTGGGGGGATACAGCAAGACTCTGTCTCACAAAAAAAAAAAAAAAAAAAAAAAAAAAAAGAGAAGCCTGCAAGTCTTCAATGGGAGAACTGACACAAGATCCTCAGGGCTCGACATGCTCCAGGAAAGGTCTGGCCCCTGCACATGATGGTCAACATCACCGCTGGTAATAGTATTGACTCTTGGCAGAATTAGTACTCAGACCACCATTCTCCCCTCACTCCCACCCACAGTCTCTGGGAAGATCTGAAAAGCCTACTGCTGTCAACATGAAGTTCACCATAGTGTTTAAAGGTAAATACACTACAAGTGGCTGACTCTAAAATCTACACCCAGACCTGGTCCTCGTTTCTGGACTTCAGACTCTCATATCAAATTGCCTGATGGACTTCTGTACCTAGATATCCTCCAAACTTGGCAAAACTGAACTCGTCATTTCTCTTGCCCCCATATACTCACAAGTGGCAGCCCACTGGGAATGACTGATGGATGTTTCTTGAGTTCACCCTCTTTATTGCCATTGCCAGGACCCTGTTGCAAGCCCTTAGCTTCTCTGGCCTGCATAACCACCTGAGCCTTTCCCCAGCCTCCCTGTTCCTGGCCTCATCTTCCTCAGGTACCCAGAGCATCTCTCCAAAATGCAAATCTAATCTTGTCCTTCCTCTCTCAGAAAACCTTTAATTTCCCAGTGCAGGTTATCAAACTTTAGTTTTGCATCTGAATTCCCTTATAAGCTTCTTAAAAAATGCAGATTCCTGAGCCCCCTCCAGACCTCCAAAAATCTAAAGTTCTGTAGATGGAGTGATGCACATTCTCAACCAGTGCCCAAGGGGTTCTGATAGCGCTGGGTTCCACCTTGAGAAACACTGTCATGCACAGGCAACTCCAAGCTCCATCGTTCACTCCACCAGGCCCTTCTCAGGCCAGGGACCCCTCAAGCAAGGTCTGTGTCATCCACTGCCTCCTCACACACCCTACTCTCCATGGTACTGCTTACCTTCCACCTTTGCTCTATTTTGCCTGGTGCCAAGAATGTCTTCTTCGAAAGACTGAGCCCCCTTTTCATTCTGGTAACTCAATAATCCTTTGGAACGTTGCTACTCAAAGCATCAGCATCACCTGGGATCTTGTTAGAACTTCAGAATCGCAGGCCCCACCCCAGCCCTATTGAATCAGAGCCTTGGTAATTCCTACGCACATAAGAGAAGAAGAAGCACAGCCTTATAACTTGGCTCAATGGTCACCTGTTCCAAGAAGCCTTCCTAGACTGACACAGGCTCATCAAATACCCATTCCTCCAAACTGACACTGGGCATCACAATCACAGGGCTTGTAACATTTAAAAGTTAGGAATCTTGAGCTGCCAGGGAGCCCTGCACGCCATGCCACGTCCTGCCTGTCTGGCCCCGCGGGTCGTCGCCCGTCACAGCCGCGCCATGACCACCCAGCAGCTCGTCCTCCAGGGCCCGGGCCCGTGGGGCTTCTGTTTCATGGGTGTCAAGGACTTCGAGCAGCCTCTCACCATTTCCCGGGTCACTCCTGGAAGCAAGGTGGCTCTAGCTAATTTATGTATCAGAGATGTAATCACAGCCATTGATGGGGAAAATTCTAGCAATATGACACATTTGGAAGCTCAGAACACAATCAAAGGCTGCAAAGACAACATGACTCTCACTGTAGCCAGATCCGAACATAAAGTCTGGTCTCCTCTGGTGACGGAGGAAGAGAAGTGTCGTCCATACGAGATGAATTTAGCCTCTGAACCCCAGGAGGTCCTGCACATAGGAAGGGCCCACAACCAAAGTTCCATGCCCTTTACCACCTCGCCTGCCTCCAGCACTAACGCCAGGGTCATCACAAACCAGTACAACCACCCAGCTGGCCTCTACTCTTCTGAAAATATCTCCAACTTCAACAACGCCCTGGAGTCAAAGACTGCTGCCAGTGGGGTGGAGGCGAACGGCAGACGGTTAGACCATGCTCAGCCTCCAACCAGCCTTGTCATCGACAAAGAATCTGAAGTTTGCAGGATGCTTCAGGAGAAACGGGAGTTGAATGAGCCCCCAAAACAGTCCGTGTCTTTTCTGGTTTTGCAGGAAATCCTGGAGTCTGAAGAAAAAAAGGATCCCAACAAGCCCTCAGGATTCAGAAGCGTTAAAGCTCCCATCACTAAAGTGGCTGCATTGATTGGAAATGCTCAGAAGTTTCCCACGTGTGACAAATGTGGCCCTGGAATTGTTGGTGTGTTCGTGAAGCTGCGGGACCATCACCGCCACCCCGAGTGTTACGTGCACACTGACTGTGGAACAGAGGTGCCATTTCTTTGTGGAGGATCAAATCTACTGTGAGAAGCATGCCTGGGAATGAGTCGCACCACCCGAGGGCTACGAAGTGGTCACCGTGTTCCCCAAGTGACCCGGCAGATCTGACCACTGTTCTCCAGCCAGCCTGTGCTGCAGCTTTTTCTCTGAGTGTCCTGGCCCTCTCCTCTCTTGAAAGTTCTCTGCTTACTTTGGTTTTCCCACTGCTCGTAAAACATTGAGTCCCCTGCCTTGGTTAATTGACTCACACCAGCTGTGTGATGCTCGTTTTTACAATTAAAGAAAAACGGTTTTGTTCAGTGTTCCCTTGCCAGAAACACCATGTCCTTCCCTCCCCTCTGTTCTTCTCTGCTGCATTTGGATATCAGCCAAATTTGAACCTAATCAAATATAATGTATCTGAGATTGATTTTGTTTTTACTCAATAAATTTATAGACTCCAAAAATAAAACATAAAAATAAATAAAAGTTAGGAATCTCATAGTCCTGTCCCAGAGAACTGTCAGATTTAAAGAGTGGCCCAAAGAAGAATTCTAATCCCATTATCCCCAAAGCCCAGGGAACACCCCTTTCTCATTCTTGCAGTCCCATGCCCCATCTTGGCACCTTGCCCCCTTTCTTCTCTGCTGGTGTTCAGCCCCACAGGAGGTGTTTCCGACATGGCCGGTCCCCCTGCCTCATCTGGCCTCTGTGGCGTGGTTCTTCTCCGGCCCTGTTTTTCTCCTGAGAATCTTGCTGGGTGGCTCCATCTCTTCTCCTTTCAGAGAGTGGGGCAGGCGGAAGGAGTGAAGTGGGCAGTGCCTGGTGTTCTCAGTGGGTTCTGGGCTGTCGTAGAAGTGCCTCTTGGCCGGGCACAGTGACTCACACTTGTAATCCCAGCACTTTGGGAGGCCGAGGCAGGCGGATCACCAGGTCAGGAGATTGAGACCATGATGAAACCCCGTCTCTACTAAAAATACAAAAAAAAAAATTAGCTGGGTGTGGTGGCGGGCGCCTGTAGTCCCAGCTACTCGGAGAGGCTGAGGCAGGAGAATGGCGTGAACCTGGAAGGCGGAGCTTGCAGTGAGCCGAGACTGCGCCACTGCACTCCAGCCTGGGCGACAGAGCAAGACTCCATCTCGAAAAAAAAAAAAGAAGTGCCTCTTCATGTTTCTCTCTCTCCCATCCTTGGACAGCAAGACTCCTGTTCATTGTTGGATACCCAACATGTCCCTCACATGGTGGGAAGAGCACCAGCCCAGAGGCCAGAGGCCTGTTCTCACACCCGGCTCTGCCACGGACTAGGGATGTCACCCAGGGTGGGCCCCTGTACCTCTCTGAACCTCTAGTTATTGGTCTGTTAAAGGGGGATAATACTTGCCTGGTCTGCCTCACACCTTCCATAAGATGTTTCTTTTCTTTTTTTTTGAGATGGAGTTTCGTTCTTGCTATCCAGGCTGGAGTGCAGTGGCGCGATCTTGGCTCACTGCAACCTCCACCTCTCAGGTTCAAGCCATTCTTTTGCCTCAGCCTCCTGATTAGCTGGGATTAAAGGTGCAGGCCACCAGGCCCAGCAATTTTTTTTTGTATTTTTAGTAGAGATGGGGTTTCACCATGTTGGCCAGGCTGGTCTTGAACTCCTGACCTTAAGTGATCTGCCCGCCACGGCGTCCCAGAGTGCTGGGATTACAGGTGTGAGCCACCATGCCTGGCCCCATAAGATGTTTCTACAAAGTGAAGACGGTACCTGGGTATGACGTATAAACATGCGTGCGCGTGCACACACACACACACACACACACACACACGCTTATACTTACAGCCACTCCACCTCGGTGCTGTTCATCAGCCAAAACAAAAGACAGCAGAATCCCATCTTTCTTCCATTTTCAGTGCTGCCGCAATGGTCTGCATGAGTGGCCTGGTTGACACCCTCCGGAGCACCAACAATGCTGAAAAGAGAAGCAGACACCAGGTTCTTTTTTCTTTCTTTCTTTCTTTTTTTTTTTTGAGACAGAGTCTTGCTCTGTCACCCAGGCTGGAGTGCAGTGGCACGCTCTCAGTTCACTGCAATCTCCACCTCCTGGGTTCAAGCGATTCTCCTGCCTCAGCCTCCTAAGTAGCTGGGATTACAGGCATGCGCCACCAAGCCTGGCTAATTTTTGTATTTTTGGTAGCGACGGGGTTTCACCATGTTGGCCAGGCTGGTATCGAACTCCTGACCCCAAGTGATCCACCTACCTCAGCCTCCCAAAGTGCTGGGATTATAGGCATGAGCCAGTGTGCCCGGCCAACACCAGGTTCTTATTAGGCTGTGCTCAAATATCATCGTCTGGTTTCTAATTGTGATGATGAAGCTTGGTAACTTCAGAAAATTTGAAATCATTGTTGATCCTAGAACTGAGAAAATTGTTGTGACCCTCACAGGCAGGCTAAATAAATGTGCAGTGATCATCTCCAGATTTACTGTGCAACTCAAAGACCTAGAAAAATGGCAGATTAGTCTCCATCCCATCAGTTTGGTTTTGTTGATCTGATGACTGCAGCTGGCATCATGGACCACGAGGAAGCATGAGAAAGGCATAGAAGAGAGAAAACCCTGGGATTCTTTTTCTGGGGATGAAATAAATGATTACAAATTAAATGCTTCCCTCAATAAACAAAACCGAGAGAGAGACAGAGAGAGAAAGAGAGCGAGCAAAGCCCCAGGTCAGTTGTCTGCCGGCTGCTGCTCTGAGTCTCAGCCAGAGCTCTGGACGAGGAGGAACTCAATCCTCTTGGCGTCCCCACGAGTGCCTAGAGTGGAGATTTCTCCTCTGCAGCAGACTGGTTATCTGGTACATGTGGACGTTTTCACTGAGGAGTGTTTCAGAGCCATTAGCAGGCACAGAAGTACTCTGGCCATCCAGGGAGTTGGTCGCAGCTCACTCTAGCAGAAGAGTGAGGGACTGGGGCGCGGAAGTTAGCATGCTTGCCTAGGACATCTATGGAATCTTTATTTTCTCTTTTTTCCTGCTAAATGAGGCGAGAGAGTTCTATAAATGGGTATGGGGTCAAGGAACACATATTATTTTTGGAATAGTTACAAAGATCTCTCGGGCATAAATGAGACTTGGAAACTGGACTACTCCTCTCCTCCCCACTTCCATTTGATGAATGACAGCTCTTTATGTATGACACACCTACCATGCGCCATGCACAGTATTAGATGCTTGACTTCTGTTCTTTTAAGAGTTGAAAATGAGGCCCAGGTGCTCACGTGTTCTTTTCACAGAGTTGAAAATGAGGCCCAGGTGCTCACGTGATTTTTAGAACCTAGGGTAGAGCCTGGAGCATCTGACCTTCACCTCCATCTTCCTCACTCTGTCAGCCTTTCCCAAGGCATTCTCAGTAGAGGCCTAGTCTGGGGGGACCTTCTGTGGTCAGATGAATTGGTTGGGCCCTGTCAGCACTTTATGTGTCCTTTGGTTTCAGGATACTATGAGCTGAACATCACAGGATACCCTAAGGCCTAAACTACAAAGTGACAAACCCAAAGGGCCATTCTGGGGTGGTTAATGCAGCAACTTAACAGCATCAAAGATCAAGACCAGTTTCTCTATTTTCTTGGCTTTTCCCTCATGATTCCAACAGAACTGCAGTAGTGCCAAGCCCATGTTTTCACATGACAATGTCCTAAGGCAGGAAGAGGCAAGTACTCATCCTGTGTCATATTTTAAGAGCCAAGAAATCCTTCCTAGAGGTTCCCAGGGCTGATCGTCTTTGCATTCGTTACATGCAGGACCACAGCACATGGCCATAACTAAAGCAGTCGCTGAAGGAAAATGGCTCAGACCTGTGAACATTTCGTCCTGGGACCAGGGAGGAGCCCATGAGACACACAGGTGCTATAAACCAACAAAATCGCAAAGGCATGTGGCAGGGAATATTGAGCAGGAAACCAACACGGTTTTCCATACCCTTCTTGAAGATTTGCATTGCACATTAATATGTTTAAGGCTCTATTGTAAAGAAAGGTACTTTACTTCTTTTTTTTTTTGAGACAGAGTCTCACTCTGTCACCTAGGCTGGAGTGCAGTGCTGTGATCTCAGCTCACTGCAAGCTCCACCTCCCGGGTTCATGGAATTCTCCTGCCTCAGCCTCCTGAGTAGCTGGGACTACAGGCACCCGCCACCACGCCCAGCTAATTTTTTTAATTCTTTAGTAGAGACGGGGTTTCACTGTGTTAACCAGGATGGTCTCGATTTCCTGGCCTTGTGATCTGCCCACCCTGGCCTCCCAAAGTGCTGGGATTACAGGTGTGAGCCACCGTGCCTGGCCGGTATTTTACTTGTTTTAACCCAGTGCTTCCCAGACATTTTTTTTTTTTTTTTTTTTTTTGAGACAAGAGTCTTGCTCTGGAGTGCAGGCTGGAGTGCAGTGGTGGGATCTCAGCTCACTGCAACCTCTGCCTCCCGGGTTCAAGCAATTCTCCTGCCTCAGCCTCCTGAGTAGCTGGGATTACAGGCGTGCACCACCATGCCCAGCTAATTTTTGTATTTTTAGTAGATTCAGGGTTTCAACATGTTGGCCAGGCTGGTCTCGAACTCCTGACCTCAAATGATCCACCTACCTCGGCCTCCCAAAGTGCTGGGAATTCAGGCATGAGCCACTGCGCTCGGCCCAGACTTATTTTTTCTTGGAGTTCTTATTAACTCCATGCAGACACTGTGAGCAAAGCTGGGTCCGCCATGCTGTTTGTCCTCAGTTGAACGACTGTCCTGAGAGCTCTTTGGCACAGCCGTGCAGCCAGATAGTGCCCTTTGCAAACACCAGAGAACAATGAGAGCTAGAAGAATGGCTCGGCTCAGTCATTTGAAGGAGAGAGTTTTCTTTGGCTCATTTAATGGGAAATAAAGGCAGAGTTCTCTCCTGTGGGCTTCTTTTCCTTTTGGCCATTCTAAATTAATAGGTTTAAGACATTACTTTTAGTTTAATTTCTTTCCATTACACTTTCAGCACTCCAGTGCCACCAGGGAGGGCAGAAATGACTGCTTTTAATAGTGATTAAAGACGGACCCATGGTTAGGTCAAACCAGGCCTGCACCTCCTCCCATGCTGCACGTGCATCAGCATCAGCAAAGCCTGCAAGAATGCTGTTGAGTGATGACTTCCGCACGGCCACTTGTCTGCAGCAAGCAGCCTGCCAGAAGCTGGGACAGCTGGCAGCCCGTGCCCACCAAGCTCTCAGCCCCAAAACCTCTCCTTCTCTCTCCTTCTCAGTCCTCCTGTCTCCCCACCCATAGTGTGTTCTCTATCAATACATCCATTAGCTGTTTCCCTGCTGCTAGACATCTAGATTATTTAAACTGCTTTTGCTGTTGGAAGCAATGCCTCCCTGAGCATGCGTGTGAGCATTTCTCAAAGGTAGATCCCAGAACGAGGAATCACTTGGTTCACCAGGCTTGCACATTTAAAAATGTGACAGATACATGCTTTTAAACTGCTCCATCGCCTTGGTGCAGAATGGAACTCCTGAGAGGTGAGGTCAGCGAGAAGATGTGAGTGGCTCTGAGCTGACGGTGGCCTGTATGTTCCCATCCCAGCACTCACACCCGTGCAGTGAGAAGATGTGAGTGGCTCTGAGCTGACGGTGGCCCGTATGTTCCCATCCCAGCACTCACACCCGTGCAGTGAGAAGATGTGAGTGGCTCTGAGCTGGCCAGTGGCCCATGTGTTCCTGTCTGGCACTCACACCAGGCAGTGAGAAGATGTGTGTGGCTCTGAGCTGACGGTAGCCTGCATGTTCCTGTCCCGGCACTCACACCCGTGCAGTGTTGCTTCTCCTGCACTTGCTGATCCTGTAATTGATATAGGGAAGAGCCTGGCAATGGCTTGTCTCAGGGGGAAAGAATGATTCCCCTTCTATGTTTCTGCTCAGTCATTTCCTCTTCTGCCGGGGTGGGATGAGATAGGAACAGGAAGGGTTTGAGGAAAGAAGTCCTTTGTTTAAAAATAGCAGAGAAGTGCTGCTTGGTAATTTCCCTGATTTTTACTCACTGAAGAACCTGACTCCAGCTCTTCTTGAGTTTGGGACAATGGAATGGCTTGGCGCCATCCTAGCCTCTATCATGCGTTCATGCAACAAGCATTTGTTGAACACCTCAGGGGTATAGCATACTGATTGATCAGGGCATCACTGGCCTTCGTGCAGAAGTGGGGTCCTGGGAGCCCCCTACTATTTGAGTCAAGGCCTGTTTCATTGTTCTTGACTGAATGTTTATGTTTCTCCCAAAATTCTTATGTTGAAGTCCTAATCCTCAGGGCGATGGTATTTGGAGATGGGGCTTTTTGGGAGGTAATGAGTTAGGTGAGGTCACAAGGGTGGGGGGCCTCGGTTTGATGGGATTACTGTCCTTTCGAAGAAGGAACAGCAGAGAGCACGCGCACTCTCTCTCTCCCTTCCCCACATGAGCACTTAGCAGGAAGGCAGCTGTCTGCAAACCAGGAAGAGAAACCTCACCAGGAACCGGACCCTGATCTTGGACCCGCACCCTGATCTTAGACCCAGAACTGTGAGAAAATACATTTCCGCTGTTGAAGCCACCCAGTCAATGGTATTTTATTATGGCAGCCCAAGAAGACTAAGACAACTGGGTAGCTGGGAGGTGCCATGGGGAGCACACAGGGACTTGGGGAGTGACCAGCCACCCACTGGTGCAGAACTGTTTCAATATTTCAACAACAGATACAAAAATGCTAGTACCAGCACTGTTCATGGAGTTTACATTCTAGTGAGAAGAGATAGACAATATACAAAATAAGCAAAATAAATAGTGTGTCAAATGGTGTTATCTGCTGTGGAAACAAACAAGGCAGACAGAGAATTAGCAAGTGCCTTGGAGGAGAGAGGTTGCTACTTTATGTTGTACAAAGAAGGAAAGAGAAGGAGAAAGGCATGCTCCCTATCCTTTAAGACACACTATCATTTAATGGTATGTTACAGAAGTTGTGCACACTTATTTATACTTAAAACCTCTTGCTCAGAACTTAATCATACGGCCACACCTTGCTGAGACAGAAGATGGGAAACGCAGACCGAATTCTGGAAAGACATGCGCACAGCTATGGGTCAGGGGAGGTGGGGGTATCTGCTACTGAAGGTGCAGAGACTAGGAATTGGGAGGCCACCAGCCACAACAGGGGAATAACATGACTGGATTGTGTTGTAGAAAGATCATTTTTCAGGATCTGTTGGGAGACTGTTCTCCATGGGTCTCTAGCATTTGTGGGTGTCTTATGAGTAGGAGCACTCACTGCCTCTACTCTGGAATCTCTTTCCAAAGGCATTTGAATAGCAAATAGCCTTGGAAGACAAGACTCCCTCTGGAGCAAAGTATGGGCATGCTTAGTGCCTAGTATAAGAAAGATAATGTCTTCTGCAGAAGAGGTCAGAGACTTATTGCCTATCATAAAAGATGCTGATTCTCTAAGCTCAGCATTCCTTCCCTCTAACACAACCCACTGTGTGTGCAGGTGCAACTGGGCCTTCTTTATGTTAACCTGTGGAAATTGGAGCCAAGGGAACCAGCATAAGAACATATATTTAATTTCCACTTTACAAGAACAGATATATATTTATATATATATAATTATTTCCACGTATCAAGGGAAAATCGTACCTTTACAATGAAAAGATCTGGCAGATACCACCTTAACAAGGTGATCAAACTTAATACCACCAATAACTGACATCATGTGTCTCTTAATGTGATACACTGAAAAGAATCCAGTGTTATCTCTGTTAAAAATACATAGCATGACTCTAATCATGAGGAAAAAGCAAATCCAAATTGAAGGATACAAAAAATGCTAATATCATGAAATAGAAAAAAGGACAGGAAAACAATTCTAGGTTACAGGGGGCTAGAGAGATATGACAACTAAATGCAATTTGTTATCCATAATTGGCTCTTGAATTGAAAATGGAAAAAAACTATAATAATATCTTATATCCATATACAAATTCCACTTGGGAAAATTGAATGTGGATATATATTAATATTAGATAATATTATTATATCATTAATATTTTTTTTTATGTTTTTTTTTTTTTAGACAGAGTTTCACTCTTATTGACCAGGCTGGAGTGCAGTGGTGTGATCTTGGCTCACTGCAACCTCCACCTTCCGGTTTCAAGCGATTCTCCTGCCTCAGCCTCCCAAAGTAGCTGGGATTACAGGTGCCTGCCACCACACCCGGCTAATTTTCTGTATTTTTAGTAGAGATGGGGTTTCACGTTGGCCAGGATGGTCTTGAGCTCCTGACCTCGTGATCCACCCGCCTTGGCCTCCCAAAGTGCTGGGATTATAGGCACGACCCACAGCGCCCAGCCCTGTTAAATTTCTTGAATGTGATCACGGTATTGTGACTATGGGGAAAATGTTTGCATTCTTAGGCAATACACGCAGAAATATGTAGGGGAGAAGTGTCATGGCATCAGCAACTTATTTTCAAATGGTTCAGAAAAAACACACATACATGAATATATAGGGAAAAAGAGAATGTAACTGTCACTAAATGCTAGTAACTGGTGAATCTAGGTGAAGGGTATGTAGGTATTCACTGGATTATTCTGTCAACTTCTTTGTAGTTGGATTTTTTTAAAACAAAAAGTTGGAGAACATAGAAAAGAATCCTGGTGGCCTGTGAAGGATGGATGGGGGCAGTGGGTGGACCTGGTTGGGGACAGCTGTACTGGGAGCTCTGTCCCCTCAGGAAGTCTCCCTCTGACACTCATCACGGCTTCTCCCTGCAGCACTGTGTCCCCTCGCTGCTGCAGGCAGGCTTTGCCAGGCTGCAGATGCGTGGCCACAGGCCCCTCTGGATTCCTAGCCTTCCAGCAAGCATCTAGAGAGAAAAGAGCCTGCTGCAGCTAGAAAAACCCTGGGATCTAATGAGCTCAGCTTGGGTCATGTGCCCCTCCCAACTCCCACTCCTACCCCTGCCAACCACCCATTGGGTCAGACCCATGCACTCCAGGCACTGAGGGGAGAGCCAGGAGGGAGAATCAATCATACTCGGGAGGGAGAATCAATCAGACTCAGGAGGGAGAGGGCAGAGCAGCAGAGGGCTAAAGGATGATCCAATGGTTTCTAACTAGGGGGACTAGGGAAGGCAGCCTTAACTGAAAGAGAATACAAGACAAACCAGTTTGGGTGTTCTGTTTTGAACACGATAAATTCAGAAGCTTTGAGAGGATCTAGTGGGAGAATCTCACAGATTGCTGGGAATACAATTCTGTAGCTCAAAAACGCATTGGCAGTGCCTGCTGCTTGATGAAGGCATGGGTGTGCCAGCTTCATCTGGAGAATGCAGAAGGTTCCATCGTGCCCGACAGGCTAGCATGGAGCCCCCTCTCCTTGTAACCAGGCTCATTGGCAACAGAGATCCTGGCAAATTATGAGGAAGTAGAAGCTGGGAGCCATTCAAAGGCATCACATCCACATTTCTCTTCAGGGACTCAGCCAGGGCCACTCCTGCTGCTTGTTCCAAGGCACACTGGGAGTTGTTGGACAAATATTTGCACAACATTTAGGCCCTAAACCTGCAATGGCCCGAGCCCCTCCATGACAGAGCCTCCTACCGGGGTGCAGGCAGCTCTCTCAGCTTCTCCATCAAACCTAGCTACAGCAAGGGCTGTTGAGCCACTCCAAGCTCAAGTCTGGTTTTCCAGAAAAGATGTCCTGCCAAGAAATGTGTTACTGAAGAAGGAAAGGGAAATATAACCAAAGGCCAGTGTACTGGCACCTTTCTCCTGTCCTCTCCTGAAAACAGGGACCCCTGCTTTCTTTTGCCTTCTTGTTCTGTGTTCAGGAAAAGTTGTGTCTGTGGTTAATCTCTCGAGATCCGGAGGGAGTTGGAGATGGGTTTGAATTCCAGTTTCCCCATCCCCATCACTTCCTTGGGAGTCAGTGAAAGTTACTGAGGTAACACAGCAGAGCGCTTGGCACATGGGAAGTGTGAGCCAAATGTGAGCTGTTCTCTCCCAGGAGCGTGTCTGAATGGGGCTGGAGATGGACGTCTCCTTTCCTCATTTCTCTCAGACCTCCTGGGGTGGTTTGCTGTCACAGAACAGAAGGAATTGCCTCAAATCAGATACCCAAGGATGCTGCGGGGAGCAGAGGCTGGAAGAGGGTGGCTGGGGTTTCACTTGTGTAAGCCGCACACCTAAAATAAGCCCCGGCAGGAGACTCTGGGAATTTCCTGTAATTTTCACTGTAAATGTCCTATTTATAAAGCTGAGTCACTGCAAGCCGTTGTTTCGCAACCACCCAGCATGTGGAGACAGGCCGGCACAGGAAACAAGGAGCACACCCCGAAACGCAGGCCTCACTCATGGGCTTTGGGCGTTCCCTGGGGCCAGCCTGGGCCTGGCTGTTCAGCCCCTGGCAACATCTCCACAAACTCAGGATTTGGGTCATTGGGCCAGACTTACACTCTCATCCCCCATTAGCCCTTTTTCTGGCTTCTTTGCTCCAAAATACAGTCTTATTTTTTTTTGGTTATACGTTTACAGGAAAAGTCTGGCTTCTTCGAGAGTTGCTTATAGACAGTGCCAGGCCTGTCTCCTCTGGAGACCTGAAGGGTCTGGCCTGAAGTAGGATCCAGGGCAACTCTCTGCTTTCCCACATGCATAGACCTGCCTGGATGCCTCTGCTCATCGCCACCTCTATAAAACAAACAGATTCTCCCAGGACAGATTCCATAGGTTCAGGGCTCAGGGTGCCTGAACCCAGAATTCATTAAAAGCAGTGAAGGGGCAAAAACGGGAGCAGACGTCAGCAAAGCACAACTGCACTTAGCATGTTCACCTTTCCATCCAGAGCTCCTGCAGGAGGGGCCGGGAGGGAACACAAAACCCTCCTCACTTCCTGATTTTACAATCACTCAGCCAGCAGCTACAATCAGGGTCACTAATCACAGCTGTTGAACCAGGCCGCCACATCCTGCCGCCAGCAGCCCCGGAAGACACTGTGCAGGGCAGGAGGCAGCCCTGTGCCACTGTTTCTCTGGTGTACAGAGAAGTCTCCAAATCAAAGAAACCTTAATGCTTAGCGACAGCTTCTCGTTAAACAAGGTAAACAGTGGTCCAGTGAAAACATTCTCAATGTTGCTGAGAATGTTTCCCTCAACACACTTCTTTTTGGGAGCCAGCTCGGAGGCCCAGCTCTGTGTGCCTTGTGGGTTCAGCTCTGATTTCTGGGAGCCCTGGGAATGTAGGAGGTTTGGACCCTGAGAAGTCCCTGGGCTGGCAGTGCTGAGTGTCAGTGTCAAGGCAGTGCGGTGGCATGGGGCAAGGCCTCTGTGAACCAGTCAGCGTGGGTGGGATGGGAGGGCATTGCCAGGTGCCCAAGGCTATCTCCAGTGCCAGAGCTCCTCCCTCCCTGTCCTCACATTACATGACCAAAGGTCTTTGGGTGTTGCTGCCGGATGGTGGGTCTTCTGGTCCAGCTGCTCTCTAACACCTGATGCCTTTTTATCACCCTCTGTCTCTCATACCTCCCAGGCCCTGGCCTGACCCCCAACCCAGGCAAAGTCCCCTGAAGTCCCTATTCCTTTCCTTATTCTGTCTTTCTTTTCATCGCCACATCCCTCTCTCTCTCTCACCCCCATTACCAGAGAATTTAGGCCACCTTTTCTCCATCAGCGTGGCCCATAGCCCAACAGCAAATGTCTGAATGTGTGTGGTAGCTGGCACTCAGCTTCTCATGAGCTCCACGATGTGAACTCCATCTATGGAGGACACAGATGTTAGTGTCACAAAAACCCAGGCATTTTCAACTCCGTCTAGTGAGTCACCCTTCCCCTAAGCCCCACCCCCACCTACCACAGAGATTAACTGGGGTTGGGGGAGGGTGCTTCTTACTGTAGCAGTAAAAAAACAAAATAACCTGTCAATTTAGAAATAAACAGATTCAGGCCCAGTGCAGTGGCTCATGCCTGTAATCCCAGCACTGTGGGAAGCCGATATGGGCAGATTGCTTTGAACTCAGGAGTTCAAGACCAGCCTGGGCAACATGGCAAAACCCTACCTCTACAAAAAGTTAGCCAGACACCATGGCACATGCCTGTGGTTCCAGCTACTCCAAAGGCTGAGTGGGAGGATCAATTGAGCCCAGGAGGCAGAGGTTGCAGTGAGACAAAATCGTGCCACTGCATACAGCCTGGGTGACAGAGACCCTGTCTCAAAAAAAAAAAAAAAAAAAGAAAAAGAAAAAACAGATTCAAACCAATTAGAACTCATAAGGTTCAGCAAGTTCACCAGACACAAAATCTACCTGCAAAAATCAACAGCATCTCTGTCCACCCACAGTAACTGCTGGAAAATATTATTAAAAAGATACCATTTACAACAGCAGCAAGAATTACAAAATATATCTAGGTAATAGCCAAGAATACACAAAACTTCTAAAAACATGTTTTAAATTCCAATAAGGAAACATAAAGTGATCTGAATAAATAGAGTACATTCCACATTTTGGGTAGGATGACCTCACGTAAGATGACTTATTTTGGATGACATTTATAAAGACCTAATTATATTAACAATGAACCTATAAATTTAATGCAATGCTAATCAAAATTCCAGCTGGATTTCTTTTTGAGAAACTCAATGAAGAAATAATTAACTTTTACAAAGAAGAGTAGAGGGGAGACTTGCCCAATTACATACCCTACAAAATCAGAATAACAGTAGCAGTGCCAGCTCCGTGGCAGTCCAGTAGACTAGCGGAAAAGCATGGGTAGCTGGGCAACATGCTCCGGTCCTTTAGGAACTACACAGAGAGAAAGTTAACCCAGCAAACACAGGTCCTCAGTGGGCTCAGCCACCAGTGGAGGTTTTGCTGGGATATTTTGCTACACAACTATCACTGCAACAAGTATACCTAAGGGATAACAAAACATGTGCCTCAAGGTCCCCGTGTGACTTAAAATGCACCACATCAAACTGGCTCTGTGGAGAGAACAGGACTTAACCGTTCAGCAGGCCTAACTCTCTGGAGCTGCTCCTGAAGTCGGCAGCAGCTACATGTCCTTCATGAGGCTAGATGTGAAAAGCCGGGCCCGGAAAGCTGAGGTAGGTCCCTGCGCAAGGCCACAGGGCTTCCACCTCTCTCCACAGAAAACACATCGCGGAGCTCATGAGAAGCTAAGTGCCAGCTACCAGGAGAGCTGGAGGGTGAGCTGGAGGAGGTGGCCTTACGTGGAGACGAAGGGACGGGAGTCCACAAAGCAGGCCCACTCTGAGTGTCCAGCAATGCTAGGTAAAATTCGCAGGTGGAAATCCTAGCCCCCAGGGTGACAGTGTTTGGAGGTGGGGCTTTGGGAGGTGATTCGGTCTTGGGGGCAGAGCCCTGAAGCCCTTTAATGGAGGGGATTAAGGCCCTTATGAAAGAAACCCCTTCTGCCACGAGAGGACTCTGGGAGAAGGCACTCTCTATGAACCAGAAAGCCGGCTCTCACCCGACACCAAATCTGCCAGCGCCTTGATCTCAGACCTCCCAGCCTCCAGATCTGTGGGAAATAAAGGAATCCAGTCTGTGGATTCCCGTCCTAGCAACCCAAATGGACTAAGACAAGCAACTTTTACTTCAACTAATTCATGCAGATGTTCAGCTCTCCTGAATTACTAAAAGCATACACATTTTTAAAAATAGAGCATACAAATCAAATCTCAAGTATTTTGTGGCCACTCTCTTTAGCTCCTTGTCACTCATCTCGTGTTTCTATAAAACCACAGTCTTTCTTCTCATTTTAGGTGGGGTCTGTCTGGGTTGTGCTGTAGCAACAAAAAATTTCCAAATCACAGAGGCTTTATGCATTGATCATTGATATTTGAGCACTGATCATTGCTGAAGCTGAGTAATGGGTATAACGGGTTTGATATTATATATATGCATAAATATATTATATTGTATATATACATACATATTTGAAATTTTCCATAATAAAAGGTTTTGTAAACCTCCACGGCTTAAACCCACAAAGGCTCATTTCTTGCTTATCTTCCATGTCCCTCATGGATCAGCAAGGTCTCTACTCCACTTCATCCTCATCCAGAGACACAGGCTAGCCAGCCTCCACCTTCTGGAGTATTACTCACTACCGTAGCACCAAAAAGGAACCATGGGGAGAGCATGTGATGGTTCCTCAGGCTTTTGCCTGAAAGCGAAACCCATGACTTCTGTTCACATTTCATCAGCAAAGCAAGCCACATAGCCACACCTAATTTTAGTGGCTCAAAGACAAATGGATCTACTATCTACTCAGTAGAAAGGGAACTGGAAATATCTGGTGAGGAGCACTAATGATGACCACAGCCACGAAGAGATGTAAATCTAGAAATTCATTCAGAAAGAAGCCCTGATATGCCATAGAGTTGCTCCCAATGGATTTCACCCCCAACCAAAACTAAACACTCAGTTTTCTCGATTTTAATAAAACATTCAAACTTATACTAAGACTGGGAGTTCTACAATGTCGGGGACAGTTTATATACCTTCTTTACTTTTCCAGTACCTAACAAACACAGCCCATTGAGAACTGTCCCTGACATTGTGAAACTCCAACCTTGATATGTTTGTTTTATTAAATGATAAGAAATTTCTTCTTCTTGTCTTCCCTCTGTACTGTTTGTGTCCCATTTTCCTCTTCCTATAAGGATGACAGTCCTCTTGGATTAGGGCCCACCCTACTGACATCTTAATTTGATTACCTCTGTAAAGACCCCATTTCCCCACACAGTCACACTCTGAAGTGCCAGGGGTTAGAACTCAGCACTCTGTCTTTAGCAGGTGCTAGATTAAGATCTGCTCAACTGAAGAGACACAGGAGGCAAGTAGAATAGATTTCCAGACGTCCTCTAGAGAAGCCATTTCTCATCTTTGTTCTTACTCTTACCAAACTCTGTCTTATGGCATTCCCAGGAGGAGACAGGAGGGGGCTGGTGCTTTTCTAGGAGGCCACTGGGTCATTGAGGCTGTCCCAGGTGGCCAGTCTTTCTCTGCTGCGAACTCACCAAATGTCAGGGGGTGCAGAAGGGAGCCTTGGGATCATCCTACTCAAAAGCATGCATCTTACAGGTGAGGAAACTGAAGCCCAGAGAAGGTAATGGCTTCTACCTGCTTTAAGTCTACTGCCTCTTAAGTCCCTTTGCATTAGCAATCTCTGAAAGGCTTGTGACTTTGAAACCTGGGTATCCTGGACCGCAGTCCAGTCCTGTCTGTGTCTGCCGTATTATATCCAGCCATGCCGTACACTGCTATGTGTTTAGCAAGGCTGAACTGAGAGAGAGAGAGAGAGAGAACATTTAAATAGTGTAGGCAATTCTGTCCATTTCACTCAATGAGGGGATATGAATCTGCTGTTCTCAATAGATGTTGGTTCCTGCCTCATTCTCGTACGTGAGCACTAGCAAGCCTTTGTGTAATACTAGCATGGCCCCTAGACACAGGCCAGTCCTGCCCTGGGGCTTTACTGAAGAGCCAACACTCTACTTCCACACCGGAGAGCGAGCCCATCCTATGCTTGGTGAGAAATGGTGTCAGGGTCTCCAACACGGCAATTTCTGAAGGGATTTGCAGGCATCATTTGAACTGTACTCTCTGTCTTTACACCCAAAGCCTGGCGTGATATGCTCTGCTGTGACCATTGCCAGTGCCGGGGTTGGGCTGCCGAGAAAGGACACATTAAGAACAGTGCCATGTATTAAATGAGCCTTCGGTGGGCTCTTGCTGGAGCATCTTATGAGCAATGGAGCGTGTAGAGAATAATAACTTGAACAAATCTATGCATCACTGGACCATAAAAATCATTAAAATATCAAGGGGTTTAACGACATAATGACCCAGCAAAGATGGAAATTATGTTTAAATGCAGATCTCAGTCATTAAAAATGCATTGGCATGCCACATTTGCCTCCTCTGAAAATGGGGGAAAATACATTTAGGGTAAGATGGCCACAGCTCCCCAAGAGGAAGGGTTGAAAAGAGAGAGACAATCCTCACTGGGTGCTCAATGAGGCAAAAGCTCTGTGGTGCTCAGATTGCCTTTCTGTGAGGGCTGGTGATGCTATCACCATTGGAAGCTGCAGCCATTTCACCACTCCAGAGGCTTCTGAACTATGCAAGATGCAGGAAGCATTTGCTGAAAGACAGCCCCTCTTAGGGGAAGATACCAGAGTCTGCTGCCAGAAACATCAAGAGGGGAGGCAGCTGCAGAAATGAATGTGGACAGAAACACTGAACGCAGCAATTTATAAAAGAGGTAGGCTACTTTGGTCTCCTGGATACGTGTTTCTTCTTTCTTACCAGATCTTAGTTACTGTATTAGTTTGCTAGCAGGCCCATAGCAAAGCACCACAGACTGGGTGGCTTAAACAATGGAAATATATGTTTTCGTTTCAGAAGCTAGAAATCTGAGATCCAGGTGTTGGCGGGGTTCGTTTCTTCTGAGGGCTGTGAGGGAAGGACATGTCCCTGGTCTGCCAGGTTTGTAGATGACCGTCTTATTCCAGTGTCCTTTTGTCATCTTCCTCCATACTGTTTGTGTTCCAGTGTCCTCTTCCTATAAGGGCAACAGTCCTATTGGATTAGGGCCCACGCTGATGACCTCATTTTAATTTGGTTATTTCTGTAAAGACCCCATTTCCCCATACGGTCACACTCTGAGGTACCGGGGGTTAGAACCTCAACATATGAATTGGGGAAGGGGAGGCAGGACAGCGTTCAGCCCACAACATTACTCAATGATTATAATACATCCAAAGGGAGGCTTTGAAGGGGTGTGTTTTGTCATATGGAGAAAACGAAAAGCTCACAGTGTATGGAATGGCTCCTGTTTTTGTAAGGTGTTTGGTCAATGAAAGTCTAACTCACCAGGGACAAACTGCATAGACAGTGAAGGACGAAAGCTGGGGCTGTTGGCCGTGAACCAGTTCTGTGATCTTGAGCAAATAAAACCCTTCCATGACTCAGTGTTCTCATTTGTAAAGGAAAGGAATGAAGTTGGTGAGCTGGATGTGGTGCCTGGCACTCCCACCCACTGTGAGCCTTCCTGTATGACAGAGACAAGAACACTAAAACCTGTTTCCAGATTCCTCTGCAGCTAGAATTCTGCTTAGGCATTAGGTGCTCCCAACAAGATGCACTGGGATGAGATCCGGAGGACCACAGTGAGGTAGAGGCCACCTTCTTATTGCTGCCTCTGTGGGCAAAGCCTGGTCAACTGTGTGGAAAGAAGCTGTGGAAGATAGGGTTAGCACTCGGTGTCTCTTAACCAGCCTGAGGGGCTTACCGAGCATTTGCTGAGATGGGGCAGCAGCAGTGACTGCCCAGGAGTCCTTCCCAAAGACACGCTAGCAAAAACACAAAAACACACACAAACGTGATCATTGCACTGTTGTAATAAGGACTGGCAGCAACCCAAGATAGGGAACTAGTTGAATAAATTATGGCCTATCCACACACATAATGGAAGGCTGTGCAGCTCTCCAAAGGAGCAAAAATAATATTTTCATAACATGCCATGGAGTAATTGTCAAGATTTGTGAAAATGGATGCAGGGTGATCTGGCTGTGGTATCTGTCACTCCATTGATTGCCAGGGTTGATTCGGTTGAACTGGCTGGCTAGGCAGGTGTCCCCTTCCTCCCTCACTGCTCTATGTGCCTCCCTCCTGAAGCTGTGCTCTCAGTCAAAGAGGACGACCATCCCTGATAGAGGAGGACTGGTCTTCTTTGGTCAAAGGTATATGAGTAGCTGTGCTCCCCTGCCAGAACCTCCAAACAAGCTCTCAAGATTGGTGAAAAAGCTGGGCACGGTGGCTCACACCTGTAATTCCAACACTTTGGAGAACTGAAGCAGGTGGATCACCTGAGGTCAGGAGTTCGAGACCAGCCTGACCAACATGGCGAAACCCCCTCTCTACCAAAAATACAAAAATTAGCCAGGCGTGGTGGCGAGCACCTGTAATCCCAGCTACTCGGGAGGCTGAGGCAGGAGAATCGCTTGAACCCAGGAGGTGGAGGTTGCAGTGAGCCAAGTTGCCCCATTGCACTCCAGCCTAGGCAATAAGAGCAAAACTCCATCTCAAAAAAAAAAAAAGAAAAAAAAAAAAGATTGGTGAAAAAAAGCAAACTGGAGAAAAAGGTATAAAGTACACTTCCACTTACAAGGGAGGGATACGTATGTGTATTTTAAAGGAATCTCGGAATAATAAACAAACCAAAAAAAGGTAGTCCTAAAGATCTCTTTTAATAAGAAAGATAATAAGACTAAGATGTCAGGCCCCAAACTCTGGCTGTGAAACTAAAAGCAAAGGATGAGTGGGCCCGTCTCTCTTTCTTCTGCTCAGTTCAGAAGGGAGGAGGAGAAAACACATGGAGGGCAGGTGAGAAAGGGAAATTAGCATTTGCTGAGCTCTCCCTTTTAAACCACCTGGGCAAGGTACTTTAAGTACATTTCTTTCTCTAATCTTTTACAGCTTTGCTTTGTGATAGGCATTTTTATTATCCCCATTTTATAGATAAGGAAAGAACAAAGAGGAGTGAAGCCACAGAGATCAAAATCATAAAGCAGGGAGAGTTGCACCCAGGCCGTTGGACCAAGCTCTAGCATCCCTCTCTTGCTGGGCCCCCAGACTGAACCTGTAGGCAGTGGCCACAGGAAGGTGCTGTCTCCCTGGAATCCTGGTTCTGTCTTCTTTCCCCACTCCAAGGCTGGGCCCCAGTCCTGGATTTGATAGATGGGCCCCAAGCCTAGCCAGAGCATCTCCCAGACCTCCAGCTTCTCTGGGATTGGCTGAGAGGAGGAAGGGAGGGCCACTAAGCCACTGTTTTTTTTTTTTTTTATCAGCTATTGAAATCATTTGATGGCCGGGCACCGTGGCTCATGCCCATCATCTCAACACTTTGAGAGACCGAGACGGGAGGACCACTTGAGCCCAGGAGTTTAAGACAAGCCTGGGCAGCATAGTGAGACCTCATCTCTACAAAAATAGAATAAAATAAAATTAGCTGGTAGTGCAAGCCTGTAGTTCTAGCTACTTGGAGACTGAGGTGGGAGGATCACTTGAGCCCAGGAGGTCAAGGCTGCAGTGAGCCAAGACTGTGCCACTGCACTCCAGCCTGGGCAACAGAGTGAGACCCTGTCCCCATCCACCCCCAAAAGACAAAACAAAACAAAAAACATGTGAGGAGTTTTAAAAATGACTGATGCCTAAGTTTCACCCTCAGAGATTCTGACTGAATAGGCATGGGGTGCAACGTTGGCATGGAATGTTTGGGAGCTCCCTATGTAATCCTAATGTGCCATAAAGTTTGAGACTCCTTCTGGTTTTGAATGTAGCAGGGGCCAGTATCAATGGCGCCACCCACCATGTGAGAGCTTGTTAGAAATGAGAAATCCATGGCCTACTGAATCAGAGACAGGGTGGGAGGGCAGGGGAAGAGGGAAGGGAGCCAGTATTTTAACAAGCCTTCTACATGGTTCTGGTGTGCCCAGTTTGAGATTCACCGTTCTAAGCAACAGCTAGAGACAGATTGTGTGCCATGGTTTGCTTTGTCAACTACCACATAACTGCTATGTTGATTATAAAACAAGTGAAATTTAATGGCCCCAGGGAACGAGAGTGTTCAGGCCTTTTCCCCAAGAAAAAAACCTTGAGGCAAATGAGAAAGTGTTTAAATGTAATTTGGAATCAACTGGAACTCACTCTAGCTTCTGAGAAGGAGAGCAGCATTATCAAAACATGATGATGCCCCTGAGTAACTATACCATGAGCTTCCAAAGCCAGCATGGATGCCTCCAGGAGAACACAGTCCCTGAGGACAGACGGGTGCGGGTGAACAGCCATGGTGACCCTGGACTGCCAGGGCTTCCCAACCTGATGGTGTGTTCATTTCCTAGGGCTTCTGTGACAAATTACCACAAACTCAGTGCCTTAAAACAACAGAGGTGTATCCTTTCCCCGCTCCGGAGGACAGAAGTCTGAAATCAAGGTGTCGGCAGGGTTGGTTCCTTCTGAAGGCTCAGAGGGGGAGTCCCTGCCATGCCTCCCTCCAGCCTCCAGCGGCTGCTGGCAACCCTTGTGTCCCCTGGCTTATGGACCCATCACCTCAATCTCTGCCTCCATCGTCACATGACCGTGTGTCTCAAATTTCCCTCTCCTTTCTCTTCTAAGGATACTCAATGGATTTACGGCCCACCCTCTCCTAATTTTACAGGTGGAAAAACAGAGACTCAGAATGAATGATTCAGGGCCTTGAGGTCACTCAGCTGTGAGGTAGAGGTCAGAATCCAGCCTGAGCTCTTCGCACTACACTCTTACCTTCATCCTGGTTTAGCCTTCCTTTGGTGGCTCCCAAATTTGCTACTTCTCTTTTTTGTTTTGAGACGGAGTCTCACTCACTCTGTTGCCCAGGCTGGAGTCCAGTGGCGCAATCTTGGCTCACTGAAACCTCCGCCTCCCAGGTTCAAGTGATTCTCCTGCCTCTCAGCCTCTCGAGTAGCTGGGATTATAGGTGTGCACCACCATGCCCGGCTACTTATTTTTTTATTTTTTTGTATTTTTAGTAGAGTCAGGGTTTCACCATGTTAGCCAGGCTGGTTTTGAACTCCTGACCTCAAGTGATCCACCTGCCTCAGCCTCCCAAACTGCTGGGATTACAGGCATGAGCCACTGCGCCGGGCTCTTCAAATTGGCTACTTCCCTTCTGCTTTTGCTAGGACTACCTTAGTCTAGGCCTTCACCGTCTTCTTCCTGAATTGCTGTAACAGCTTGCCTGCTAGTCTCTTTGTCTACTCTTTTCTGCTCCAATTTGCCTGTGCCCTGCTGCTGTCTACTTTTTCATATTTCAGCACGTTTTGTTAATAGAATGATCTGGGCCTAACTCAGCAGGAAATTTATTCTCTAGCATCTAAAAATGATTTTTCATTAGGCTAGGTGTCACCTACTCGTCTGTGCCTTGTTAGGATGGGGAGCAGTAAAGTCATACCAGATACAGGCTAGGTTTATAAGATAGTTGACTTTTTACCATCCTTGGTAATGATGGATGAGGACAGAACTCACATGGAGTTCACAGCTAATCTACAAAGCTTGCTGTGGCTAACAGCTTTAATCTAAAAGCTCAGGCTGATACGTTTGCAGCCAGTTGTGTTTCTTTACCACTGTACAACTTCAGGTGGGGCCCAAAAGTCTCAGGTGTTAATGATCTACACACTAAACCCTCCAGCTGAGGTGGGAATCTTTAAAGGCCACAAATGCAAAGGAATTACTGAATTCTCAGGTGGCTTCAATGAAGAAAGTCAAGTAAGTTTAGACTAACCTGATTCAGGAACACACATCTAGAGATGTACACTTCAGAGGGGAAGGTGGATTTTATAGAGTTGAATTCTATATGCTTCTCTGATGTAGCATTCAGGGAGGTGTACGAGTTCATATCATACGCATTTTCTTTACCAACCTGGGTTTAGATCAAAAGAGGATGATGTTAGGAGGTCCCAGTGAAATATGGTAAATATCTTGCACAAGTGACCATTTGCAAGTTACCAGACATGAAAACCACACCCGATTCTTCTCTGCCACAAGAGTGTCATTGCCAGAGATTCATCAGGCTCTCACACTCTTTCCCATTAAGCAATTCAAAATATTTTGACAAATGTGTCCATTTGTTTAATATATTTATCATCTGATTTACCTGTCATAGCACACAACAAAGCTGTATGTCAGTTATATAAAACTCTAGTTAGATAACAAGGATGGTTAGACTCAGCACTGAAAATTTCTTCTCAGAGAGGGGGCGGTTCCAAGATGGCTGAATAGGAATGGCTCCAGTCTACAGCTCCCACCATGAGAGACGCAGAAGACGGGTGATTTCTGCATTTCCAACTGAGCTTTGAAGAGAGTAGTGGCTCTCCCAGCACGGAGTTTGAGATCTGAGAAAGGATAGACTGCCTCCTCAAGCGGGTCCCTGACCCCTGAGTAGCCTAACTGGGAGGCATCCCCAAGGAGGGGCAGACTGACACCTTACACGGCCAGGTACCCCTCTGAGATGAAACTTCCAGAGGAACGATCAGACAGTAACATTTGCTATTCAGCAATATTTGCTGTTCTGCAGCCTCCGCTGCTGATACCCAGGCAAACAGGGTCTGGAGTGGACCTCCAGCAAATTCCAACAGACCTGCAGCTGAGGGTCCTGACTGTTAGAAGGAAAACTAACAAACAGAAAGGACATCCACACCAAAACCCCATCTGTACGTCACCATCATCAAAGACCAAAGGTAGATAAAACCACAAAGATGGGGGAAAAAACAGAGCAGAAAAACTGAAAATTCTAAAAATCAGAGCGCCTCTCCTCCTCCAAAGGAACACAGCTCCTCACCAGCAACGGAACAAAGCTGGATGGAGAATGACTTTGACAAGTTGAGAGAAGAAGGCTTCAGACAATCAAACCTCTCTGAGCTAAAGGAGGAAGTTCGAACCCATCGCAAAGAAGTTAAAAACCTTGAAAAAAGATTAGACAAATGGCTAACTAGAATAACCAATGTAGAGAAGGCCTTAAATGACTGATGGAGCTGAAAACCATGGCACGAGAACTACATCACGAATGCACAAGCTTCAGTAGCCGATTTGATCAACTGGAAGAAACGGTATCAGTGATTGAAGATCAAATGAATGAAATGAAGCGAGAAGAGAAGTTTAGAGAAAAAGGAATAAAAAGAAATGAACAAAGCCTCCAAGAAATATGCGACTATGTGAAAAGACCAAATCTATGTCTGATTGGTATACCTGAAAGTGATGGGGAGAATGGAACCCAGTTGGAAAACACTCTGCAGGATATTATCCACGAGAGCTTTCCCAACCTAGCAAGGCAGGCCAACATTCAAATTCAGGGAATACAGAGAATGCCACAAAGATACTCCTTGAGGAGAGCAACTCCAAGACACATAATTGTGAGATTCACTAAGGTTGAAATGAAGGAAAAAATGTTAAGGGCAGCCAGAGAGAAAGGTCGGGTTACCCACAAAGGGAAGCCCATCGGACTAACACCGGATCTCTTGGCAGAAACTCTACAAGCCAGATGAGAGTGGGAGCCAATATTCAACATTCTTTTTTTTTTTTTTTTTTTTTTTTTGAGACGGAGTCTCGCTCTGTCGCCCAGGCTGGAGTGCGATGGCGCAATCTCGGCTCACTGCAACCTCCACCTCCCCGGTTCACGCCATTCTCCTGCCTCAGCCTTCCGAGTAGCTGGGACTACGGGCGCCCGCCACCACGCCCAGCTAATTTTTTGTATTTTTAGTAGAGACGGGGTTTCACCGTGTTAGCCAGGATGGTCTTGATCTCCTGACCTTGTGATCCACCCACCTCGGCCTCCCAAAGTGCTGGAATTACAGGCGTGAGCCACCACACCCGGCCTATTCAACATTCTTAAAGAAAAGAATTTTCAACCCAGAATTTCATATCCAGCCAAACTAAGCTTCATAAGTGAAGGAGAAATAAAATACTTTACAGACAAACAAATGCTGAGAGATTTTGTCACCACCAGGCCTGCCCTAAAAGAGCTCCTGAAGGAAGCACTAAACATGGAAAGGAAAAACTGGTACCAGCCACTGCAAAAACATGCCAAGTTGTAAAGACCATCGATGCTAGGAAAAAACTGCATCAACTAACAAGCAAAATAACCAGCTAACATCACAACGACAGGATCAAATTAACACATAATAATATTAACCTTAAATGTAAATGGGCTAAATGCTCCAATTAAAAGACACAGACTGGCAAATTGGATAGAGTCAAGACCTATCAGTGTGCTGTATTCAGGAAACCCATCTCACGTGCAGAGACACACATAGGCTCAAAATAAAGGGATGGAGGAAGATCTACCAAGCAAATGGAAAACAAAAAAAGGCAGAGATTGCAATCCTAGTCTCTGATAAAACAGACTTTAAACCAACAAAGATCAAAAGAGACAAAGAAGGCCATCACATAATGGTAAAGGGATCAATTCAACAAGAAGAGCTAACTATTCTAAATATATATGCACCCAATACAGGAGCACCCAGATTCATAAAGCAAGTCCTTAGAGACCTACAAAGAGACTTAAACTCCCACACAATAATAATGGGAGACTTTAACACCCCACTGTCAGTATAGACAGATCGAGACAGAAGGCTAACAAGGATATCCAGGAATTGAACTCAGCTCTGCACCAAGAAGACCTAATAGACATCTACAGAACTCTCCACCCCAAATCAACAGAATATACATTCTTCTCAGCACCACATTGCACTTATTCCAAAATTGACCACAGAGTTGGAAGTAAAGCACTTTTCAGCAAATGTAAAAGAACAGAAATTATAACAAACTGTCTCACAGACCACAGTGCAATCAAACTAGAACTCAGGATTAAGAAACTCACTCAAAACTGCTCAACTACATGGAAACTGAACAATCTGCTCCTGAATGACTACTGGGTACATAACAAAATGAAGGCAGACATAAAGATGTTCTTTGAAACCAATGAGAACAAAGACACAACGTACCAGAATCTCTGGGACACATTTAAAGCAGTGTGTAGAGGGAAATTTATAGCACTAAATGCCCACAAGAGAAAGCAGGAAAGATCTAAAATTAACACCCTAACATCACAATTAAAAGAACTAGAGAAGCAAGAGCAAACACATTCAAAAGCTAGCAGAAGGCAAGAAATAACTAAGATCAGAGCAGAACTGAAGGAAACAGAGACACAAAAAGCCCTTCAAAAAACCAATGAATCCAGGAGCTGGTTTTTTGAAAAGATCAACAAAACTGATAGACTGCTAGCAAGACTAATAAAGAGGAAAAGAGAGAAGAATCAAATAGACACAATAAAAAATGATAAAGGGGATATCACCACCTCACAGAAATACAATCTACCATCAGAGAATACTATAAACACCTCTACGCAAATAAACCAGAAAATCTAGAAGAAATGGATAAATTCCTGGACATATACACTCTCCTAAGACTAAACCAGGAAGACGTTGAATCACTGAATAGACCAATAACAGGCTCTGAAATTGAGGCAATAATTAATAGCTTACCAACCAAAAAAAGTCCAGGACCAGACGGATTCACAGCCGAATTCTACCAGAGGTACAAGGAGGAGCTGGTACCATTCCTTCTGAAACTATTCCAATCAATAGAAAAAGAGGGATCCTCCCTAACTCATTGTATGAGGCCAGCATCATCCTGATACTAAAGCCTGGCAGAGACATAACCAAAAAAGAGAATTTTAGACCAATATCCCTGATGAACATCGATGCAAAAATCCTCAATAAAATACTGGCAAACCAAATCCAGCAGCACATCAAAAAGTTTATCCACCATGATCAAGTGGGCTTCATCCCTGGGATGCAAGGCTGGTTCAATATATGCAAATCAATAAATGTAATCCAGCATATAAACAGAACCAAAGACAAAAACCACATGATTATCTCAATAGATGCAGAAAAGGTCTTTGAAAAAATTCAACAGCCCTTCATGCTAAAAACTCTCAATAAATTAGGTATTGATGGGATGTATCTCAAAATAATAAGAGCTATTTATGACAAACCCACAGCCAATATCATACTGAATGGGCAAAAACTGGAAGCATTCCCTTTGAAAACTGGCACAAGACAGGGATGCCCTCTCTCACCACTCCTATTCAACATAGTGTTGGAAGTTCTGGCCAGAGCAATCAGACAAGAGAAAGAAATAAAGAGTATTCAATTAGGAAAAGAGGAAGTCAAATTGTCCCTGTTCGCAGATGACATGATTGTATATCTAGAAAACCCCATAGTCTCAGCCCAAAATCTCCTTAAGCTGATAGGCAACTTCAGCAAAGTCTCAGGATACAAAATCAATCTGCAAAAAATCACAAGCATTCTTGTACACCAATCACAGACAAACAGAGTGCCAAATCATGAGTGAACTCCCATTCACAATTGTTTCAAAGAGAATAAAATATCTAGGAATCCAGCTTACAAGAAATGTGAAGGACCTCTTCAAGGAGAACTACAAACCACTGCTCAATGAAATAAAAGAAGATACAAACAAATGGAAGAACAATCCATGCTCATGGGTAGGAAGAATCAATATGAAAATGGCCATACTCCCCAAGGTAATTTATAGATTCAGTGCCATCCCCATCAAGCTACCAAAGACTTTCTTCACAGAATTGGAAAAAAACTAAAGTTCATATGGAACCAAAAAAGAGCCCGCATCGCTAAGTCAATCCTAAGCCAAAAGAACAAAGCTGGAGGCATCACGCTACCTGACTTCAAACTATACTACAAGGCTACAGTAACCAAAACAGCATGGTACTGGTACCAAAAGAGAGATACAGACCAATGGAACAGAACAGAGCCCTTAGAAATAATACCACACATCTACAACTATCTGATCTTTGACAAACCTGACAAAAACAACAAATGGGGAAAGGATTCCCTATTTAACAAATGGTGCTGGGAAAACTGGCTAGCCATATGTAGAAGGCTGAAACTGGATCCCTTCCTTACACCTTATACAAAAATTAATTCACGATGGATTAAAGACTTAAATGTTAGACCTAAAACCATAAAAACCCTTGAAGAAAACCTAGGCAATACCATTCAGGACATAGGCATGGGCAAGGGCTTCACGTCTAAAACACCAAAAGCAATGGTAACAAAAGCCAAAATTGACAAATGGGATCTAATTAAACTAAAGAGCTTCTGCACAGCAAAAGAAACCACCATCAGAGTGAACAGGCAACCTACAGAATGGGAGAAAATTTTTGCAATCTACTCATCTGACAAAGGGCTAATATCCAGAATCTACAATGAACTCAAACAAATTTACAAGAAAAAAACAAGCAACCCCATCAACAAGTGGGCGAAGGATATGAACAGACACTTCTCAAAAGAAGACATTTATGCAGCCAACAGACACATGAAAAAATGCTCATCATCACTGGCCATCAGAGAAATGCAAATCAAAACCACAATGAGATACCATCTCACACCAGTTAGAATGGCCATCATTAAAAAGTCAGGAAACAACAGGTGCTGGAGAGGATGTGGAGAAATAGGAACACTTTTACACTGTTGGTGGGACTGTAAACTAGTTTAACCATTGTGGAAGACAGTGTGGTGACTCCTCAGGGATCTAGAACTAGAAATACCATTTGACCCAGCCATCCCATTACTGGGTATATACCTAAAGGATTATAAATCATGCTGCTATAAAGACACATGCACACGTATGTTTACTGCAGCATTATTCACAATAGCAAAAACTTGGAACCAACTCAAATGTCCAACAATGATAGACTGGATTAAGAAAATGTGGCACATATACACTATGGAATACTATGCAGCCATAAAAAGGATGAGTTCATGTCCTTTGTAGGGACATGGATGAAGCTGGAAACCATCATTCTCAGCAAACTATCGCAAGGACAAAAAACCAAACACCGCATGTTCTCACTCACAGGTGGGAATCGAACAGTGAGAACACTTGGACACAGGAAAGGGAACATCACACACTGGGGCCTGTTGTGGGGTGGGGAGAGGGGGGAGGGATAGCATTAGGAGATATACCTAATGTAAATGACGAGTTAATGGGTGCAGCACACCAACATGGCACATGTATACATATGTAACAAACCTGCACGTTGTGCACATGTACCCTAGAACTTAAAGTATAATAAAAATATAAAAAAAAAGAAAAAGAAAAAATTCCTTCTCACTGAGAGCAAATTGGTGCAACCTCTTTGTGGCATATGCAAACATCAATTAAAATTTAGAATACAAATATTCTTTGACCTAACAATTCCACTTCTAGGATTTTTTTCATAAATAATAAGGAAACCAGTCCAAGACAAAAATACACGTGTGTAAATATTTATTTCAGCATTATCTGTAAGATGAGACACAATAGAAATATTCTTTTTTTTTTTTCTTTTGAGATGGAGTCTTACTCTGTCGCCCAGGCTGGAGTGCAGTGGCGTAATCTCTGCTAACTGCAACCTCCGCATCCTGGGTTCAAGCAATTTTCCTGCTGCAGCCTCTCAAATAATTGAGATTACGGGCACCTGCCACCACACCCGGGTAATTTTTATATTTTTAGTACAGACGGGGTTTCACCATGTTGGCCAGGCTGGTCTTGAACTCCTGACCTCAAGTGATCCACCTGCCTCAGCCTCCCATAGTGCTGGGATTACAGGCGTGAGCCACCACACCTGGCCTGAAATATTCTTTAATATATGATAAATTCGTATACATCCAGGCCAGGTGCGGTGGATCACCTGAGGCGGGCAGATCACCTGAGGTCAGGAGTTCAAGCCCAGCCTGGCCAACATGGCAAAACCCTGTCTCTACTAAAAATACAAAAAAAAAAAAAAAAAAAAATTAGCCCTGCATGGTGGCAGGTACCTGTAATCCCAGCTACTTGGGAGGCTAAGGCAGGAGAACTGCTTGAACCCGGGAGGCAGAGGTTGCAGTGAGCCGAGATGGCTCCATTGCACTCCAGCTCTGGGTGAAAGAGCGAGACTCTGTCTCAAAAACAAACAACAACAACAAAAAAACTATTAATACTAAGCCTGGTGCTGGCTCCTTATGCTATTTATAGACTAAAGAGCAGAGCTAGCTCTGGCTTTTCTTCCAGCAGCCATAAAGTAAGGGCTGAGCACTGGAGATTAGAAAATAAAATATCCCACCTATGTTTCTGCAGAATTTCCAGACCAACAGTATGGTAGGGGTAGACTAGGGTGTTAAGCACCAAGAGGATTCAGCTGCATACACTTAACCTTGGGAAAGTGACATGATGAAATGCACACGTGCACAGGGAAGGTTTAATAGTTCTTAGTCTCATAGGTTTGGTACCTGGACTCTCTCAAAAGGGTAGAGAATGGCTCTGAAGCCAGAATCAGAGATTTGGTCCCGATACTGCTGTTTACTAGCTATTTGACCATGAATAAGCTACTCTTTGGTCTCAGTGTTCTTATCTATAAATGGGATAATTCTAGCACCTATCTCCTAAGGTTGTTGTGAAGATTAAACAAATAAGTAAAATACATGCCAAGCGCTTGACCAATGCTAGACATTACTATATATTTAAAAGCTAGTCTATTTCAGAAAGAGAAAATAGTCCTATTTCTGCACAGCTGTGGCTCACGCCTGTAATCCCAGTATTTTGGGAGGCCGAGGCAGGCAGATCATGAGGTCAGAAGATCGAGACCATCCTGGCCAACTTGGTGAAACCCTGTCTCTACTAAAAATACAAAAATTAGCTGGGTGTGGTGGCACATACCTGTAGTCCCAGCTACTTAGGAGGCTGAGGCAGGAGAATCGCTTGACCCCGGGAGGCGGAGGTTGCAGTGAGCTGAGATCACACCGCTGCACTCCGGCCTGGGTGACAGAGTGACACTGTCTCAAAAAAAAAAAAAGAGCTTCAGAACTGTCACTCTTCCTCCTCTCTCCAAGCCCCCTGAGGCTATGAATTAAAACAACAGACATGATCTTTGTCTCTGAAATTCTACAGAGGAGTTTTCCTAAGCAATGTTGTCTACTGCGATGCAAATTTTCTTGAACTATTCATTTTATCTCAAAATCATTTCTGAATCCCATGGTCATTAATTTCAAATCCAGACTTGCCTTTGTATGTAATTCTATGTAGCACTTTCATTCATTTACAAAAGTTCAGGGGCCCACCATGATGGCGCCGGTGGTCTCTGAAAAGATCCAACCAAGCACTTGGTCTGGTGTACAGGAACTCCCATCTGTTGCTGTGTAAATGACTCGCAGCGGAGTTTCTAGGCTAAAAGCACAGCGGTTTCCCTACTGTGTAGGCACGATACAGGATTCCCGAACAGGAGGCCGTCGTGGGATCCAGAGCAAGCCCTCACTTGTCTGGAGCTCAGTTTCATCAGTTCTAAAACAAAGGGATTGAATTAAATGGCCTATTTTGTCCTTTCCAATTAAAAAGACTCTAAATATATAAGAACCCTGTCTCAGGAAGCTGAGCTCTTTTTTGCACTATGCTGAAACAGCGCCCCCTGCCCACCCCAACCTTGCCACCACGCACTCAAGCACACACAACCGGCGAAACAATAACAGCTCCCACGTACTGAGTGCAAAGTGCCAAGGGCTTTATATACATCATTGCACTTAATCTTCACAATAAATCTGTGAGGTTGCTACTATTTTTCAGATGCTCAGAGAAGTCAAACTGAAGGCCAAAGTGGGAGCCTTGCTTCTTCTCTGTTAGACAGGAACCTGGCCTGGATGTTTTGTGTTTATTTGTTGGAGATAGGGTCTCGCTCTGTCGCCCAGGCTGGAGTGCTCACTGCAGCCTTGATCTCCTGAGCTCAAGCGATCCTCCTACCTCAGCTTCCTGAGTACTGTAACTACAGGCCTGCACCACCATGCCCTGCTAATTTTTTACTTTTTCTAGAGACAGAAGCTCACTATGTTGTCCAGGCTGGTCTTGAATTCCTGGGCTCAAGCAATCCTCCCGCCTTGGCCCCTGAAAGTGCTGGGATTACAGGCAGGAGCCACTGCACTGGGCCCTAGCCTAGATTATTAAAGTACCTTCTGGCTCTGTAACATCCTATAAATCTAGCTTCATGGTCTTCTTCAGCTTTCCAAGTCAGCTACACCAGGGGTGTGGGTCCAGGAACGTGGGATTCTTCCTGACGTACAAGATGTGCAGTGGCACCATCATCCTTGGATTCTACTTTTTGAATATGTTTTGTTTTAGCTATGCTGGTTTTATTAATATAAGGCAGCACCCAAAGTGTTCTCCTAGAGCCTTTAAGAGCCCCCAGGACAAACAGAGCTTCTGTACACTTGATTCCAAACCTCCTCCTTGCTCTCAAAAGGTCAGACACCTCCAGAGTTTCTCTCAGGAGGGAGACTGAGCGGAGTTCCCCTCCTGTGGGTGTTTGGCTTGCATCAGGCCGCTGAGTGAGGCCGAACCACAGCAGAGTGATGCTACCTCACTTTCAGGTCTGCTTTCAAAGCACGTATTAAAGTTTCTGATTCTACCACAGCCACACATTTTCTCAGTCTTCATCTTCCATCCCCACCTTAAGCATTTCAGTCTATCCAGCCAATCTCTCTGTCTTTCTCTCTCTCGCTCACACACACACGCTCATACATACACTCATACTCTCATTCATCTTATATTTCATAGTTCAAAATAAACATCAAAATTGAGGCTGTTCCTGTGACAAGAAAGTATATACAAAGAAGTGAGAGGCTGATTTCATAAAACCGCCCGCATTCAGGGCTCTTTGGAACCATCCTCCTCTTTACAGGACTGAGGGCTGCAATAAACAGAGCTCATCAGAGACCCAGACATACTCAGAATAAGAAGTGCACACATTTAATAGAGCAGCTGTGTTGGTCTGCGTTCCTGGAGGGGTGTGGGAGGAGACTGGCATTCGTTCGCTGCTCTGGAAAGGCTGTACCAACAGCACCAAAAGGAGCAAGGAAGTTCCCAGTGCCGTGGGCAGCGCCCACCAGGCATGAGGTCCATCGACTGGACCAGTCTCCTCGCCCACCCACCGGCCACGGCCACTAAGGGGCTGGCCACCAACACCGTACCCACCTGTGGGGCCTCCAGCCTCTTGGAGGTGAGGTGGGGCTGTGTGGGGGACTCCCCAAAACCCTCCCACCAGAACATCCAGGAGTGACTCAGTCTGGCGGGAGTCTTTGGAGTGGGAGGGGCAGGACCCATCCTGGGCAACCTGCAGCTCCTCGGGGAGAAGGACACCAAGACTTCGAGGCCATTGGAGGCCACCTCCCCACAAGAAGGAAGAGCCTAGGCCTCCATGTCCTTAAGGAGAAAAATCCTGCCATCCAGGAAAAGGAGGCACCACTTTACTTCCCATTGGGCCTTCACTTCCTGTGGGACCTCTGGATTTAGCAAACAGAAATATGGAACACTCAGTTACATCTGAATTTCAGATAATCGGCAAATCCTGTTTCTATGTAAATATGTCCCACATACTGCATGGGGTATACTTAAGACTAAAACATTATTTGTTACTTATCTGAAATTTAAATATAACTGGGCATCTTGTTTTTATCTGACAATTCTCCCTTCCTTATGGTCTTCCCTCTGGCCAGGCCTTCCCAGGTAAGAGTTAATTCTATGTGCTCTCAAGCAGAAATTTGTTCAGTTCAGATTCTCCTGGGATTCCTGGTGAAAAGGCAAAGATCTCAGGCCACATCTGTTGAATAATATCTCTGGGGGTGTGACCCAGAATACACATTTTATTAAGTTGTTATCTAAGTGGTTCTGATACACGTTTGTATTAGTTATCTATTGCTTCTGAACAAATTACCCTAAAAATCAAGGCTGAAAACCACCAATATTTATCATCTTGTAGTTTATATGGGTGAGGACTTTGGGACTGACCTGGCCTTATGATCCTGGCTCGTGGTCTTTCATGGCGCTGCAGTCAAGATGTTTGTCATCTCAAGCCTTTGCTGGCACTAGGGAGTCTCCTTCCAAGCTCACCTAACTGGCCCTCAGCAGGCCTCGGGCCCTGGAAACATCAGTTCCTCACCACAGGGACCTGTCTATAGGGCTGTTCACAGCACAGCATCTGGCCTTTCCCAGGGTTAGAAAGGAGATGGAGGGAGGGAGAAAGGGAAGGGGAGAGAGGGAGAGAGGGAGAGAAAGAGAGAAGTGAGAGGTGGAGGTGAAGCACAAACATTAAAGTGAGCCCTCAAGACAAATCTACTCAAGGGAAGAGGGAAGAGAATTACCCAAGAGCATGAATGGCAAGAGGCGGGAATCCTGGGGGCTGTCTTAGAGGCTCCCCACCACCATGTTCAAGTTTGGGAATTCCTGCTATAGATCGGTCCTCAACGCACTGTAAACAATGGGATCCAGTGCATTTCTTTCCTTATTTTTCCTTGCTTCCACTCCTCATCCCTGTCCACTTTTTGGTGATCTGAGACAGTAACAATGAGGAACTATGAAGAAGTGAAGAAGAAAAAGAAATCAAAATAGCAATCTTAGGAGGCTAAGAGTGAATTTTAAAATGCTGGCAAATACTGTTTAGGTAGAATGAAACTATATGAAAATCCCATGCATATATATAGCTGTGTCCTAAAATGTCTTAGCATTCAGTGTGGTTCTTGGAGAATCTCCTGTGAGTACTAATGAAAATATAGAAGTAGGGTGACCAATTATCTTAGTTTGACCAGGACTGTCCCATGTCTGGGCAGAACAATATTGTTGGTTACCTTTATAACAAGGAGCCAATAAGTCATTGCATCAGCCACTCCGCCCCCATCTAGAGACTGAGGGGGTCGGCCTTGTGATGGTGTGGAGAGGACACGGGCTTTGAGCTGCAGGCCCAGTATGTGCCTTTAGCTGTGGCCTTAAGCTATCTCATCTAGAAAACAGGAACCATGCATCTGCTTGGTAGAGCGTAAATGATACACAGGGGAGTGCCTTGTAAACTGAGAGGTGTCATCTCGGTTTTAAAAAGAGCCCCTCCTGTCAAGGAAGGTGAGATAAAAAATATTACCCCTTTTCACTTTTGCGACCAAGTCTGACATTTTCTCTTTCACATAGTCTGGCCATGCTGACCTCCTGGAGAGGTGAACACAGCCCACAAAAGCCATATTACACTCGTTTAATTTTCATCTTAATTTGCCATTTAACCCCAAATTGATTTATACTATTCCCTCCAGAAAATGCTAATCTCCCCAAAAGAACAGTCATCTCTATTATATCCTCAGTGACCAGTTTCCCAGGAAATGTGTGCCAAGTCCTGATGTAATAGATGTGATTCATCTTTCACAGCTCTGGCGGTGTGACTCTCTCCTCTTGGGGAGAGAACTGTCCCCAGCAGCACTCTTTCCCTTGTCCTCCTCCACTGCCATTCCTCAAAGTTTGGGAGTGAAAAAGGCAGTAATATTTAAATTCTGTTAAAGCGCTCATTCCCTCTCTTTTTTTTTTTCTTCTGTGTTGTCTCATTCTGGGGAGTAAATGTGCAGGCTTGCACATTTATATGACCCGAAGTCTCTAATTCAAAATGGCAATACCATTTTGAATGAACTCTATTTTTCTTGCGATGGGTCAATTGCAAGAATGGCCATAATTCTCTTCTATAATGATTCTGTCCATCACTCTCCTCCACCCACCCCTGGGCCTAGATGTGAGTCTCAGGCACCCAACAAAGACCTTGGACTGATGATAATGCAGAGGAAAGATCATCTCAGTCTGTTCTGTTCCCTGCCACTTTGCAGCTATATGACCTTGGACCTCTCTTGGTCTCAACGGGGAGAAAGAGATCTGGCTGTCCTATGGCATCAGGTGGTTGTAAGGATGAAATAAACAAGATTAATATTAATGAAAGTCCTTTCAAAACCTTAGAGTGCCATATAAATAAAAGGTGGTTAGTTTATTCATCAGAGTCCTTCCATTGCCGTACTTCAGATATCTTGCCAGCTGAGTATTCCATTAGAATTATTACTTGCACTGGTTACTGGGTGAGAATTTCTGTTTACTGGCCTTGGCAGGTTTACCTAATAATTTAATTAAATTATTTAAATTTAAATTACTGGAAGTTATTTTAAAAGTTTCACAAATCTGCTGCCTCATGCTTTTTGTTTTATAGTTTTAACACTTAAGAGGCTAATTTTTGGCTGGTCTGAGTGCAGTGGTGTTTACAACTAATTGATCACAACCAGTTACAGATTTCTTTATTCCCTCTCCACTCCCACTGCTTCACTTGACTAGCCTAAAAAAAAAAAAAAAAAAAAAAAAGGCTAAATTTTGCCCCTGCATTTTAGGCACACCACCATCAAGACCAGTTTACAAAGTATGTCCTTTCCCTGACATTCAAGATGGTGCTATTTCAGTTTACACAGAATTTAACTTTCAGTTTCATACCATTTCTATACAGATATGGAATGTTTTTAAAACCTACTTTTGCAATCAGCAGTTCTACCTCGATAAAATTGACTTTTAAAAAATGAGCCAGACTTCCTTCCTTCCTTTCTTTCTTTCTTTCTTTCTTTTCCCTCTCTGGCCCAGGCTGCAATCTACTCGGCTTGCTGCTGCCCACGCCGCGGACTGCCTGGGACTGCCGGCGCGCGCCACAGCCTGCCTTTTCTCCTTTCGCTGCAGGCACGCGTTCGCCATCTTGGCCACGCTGGTCGCCAGCTCCTGACGCCGAGTGCTCTGCCCGCCTCAGCCTCCCGAGGTACTGGGACTGCAGACGGAGTCTCGCTCACCCAGTGCTCGGTGTTGCCCGGGCTGGAGTGCGGTGGCGTGGTCTGGCCTCGCGGCAGCCCCCGCCCCCCAGCCGCCTACCTTGGCCTACCAGGGTGCTGGGATTGCAGCCCCTGCCCGGCCGCCGCCCCATCTGGGAGGTGGGAAGCGCCTCTGCCCCGCCGCCCCGTCTGGGAAGTGAGGAGCGCCTCTGCCCGGCCACCCACCGTCTGGGAAGTGAGGAGCGCCTCTGCCCGGCCACCCACCGTCTGGGAAGTGAGGAGCGCCTCTGCTCGGCCACCCCGTCTGGGAACTGAGGAGCGCCTCTGCCCGGCCGCCCCGTCTGGGAAGTGAGGAGCGCCTCTGCCCGGCCACCCATCGTCTGGGAGGTGAGGAGCGCCTCTGCCCGGCCGCCCCGTCCGGGAAGAAGTGAGGAGCGCCTCTGCCCGGCCGCCCCGTCCAGGAAGAAGTGAGGAGCGCCTCTGCCCGGCCGCCCCGTCCGGGAAGAAGTGAGGAGCGCCTCTGCCCGGCCGCCCCATCTGGGAGGTGAGGAGCGCCTCTGCCCGGCCACCCATCATCTGGGAAGTGAGGGCGCCTCTGCCCAGCTGCCCCATCTGGGAAGTGAGGAGTGCCTCTGCCCGGCCACCCATCGTCTGGGAAGTGAGCAGCGCCTCTGCCCGGCCACCCATCGTTTGGGAGGTGAGGAGCGCCTCTGCCTGGCCGCCCCGTCCGGGAAGAAGTGAGGAGCGCCTCTGCCCGGCCGCCTCGTCTGGGAGGTGAGGAGCGCCTCTGCCCGGCCGCCCCATGTGGGAAGTGAGGAGCGCCTCTGCCCGGCCACCCATCGTCTGGGAGGTGAGGAGCGCCACTGCCCGGCCACCCATCGTCTGGGAACTGAGGAGCGCCTCTGCCTGGCCACCCCGTCTGGGAAGTGAGGAGCGCCTCTGCCCGGCCGTCCCGTCTGGGAAGTGAGGAGCGCCTCTGCCCAGCCACCCATCGTCTGGGAGGTGAGGAGCGCCTCTGCCCGGCCGCCCCGTCCGGGAGGAAGTGAGGAGCGCCTCTGCCCGGCCGCCCCGTCTGGGAAGAAGTGAGGAGCGCCTCTGCCCGGCCGCCCCGTCCGGGAAGAAGTGAGGAGCGCCTCTGCCCGGCCGCCCCGTCCGGGAAGAAGTGAGGAGCGCCTCTGCTTGGGCGCCCCGTCCGGGAAGAAGTGAGGAGCGCCTCTGCCCGGCCGCCCCGTCTGGGAAGTGAGGAGCGCCTCTGCCCAGCCGCCCCGTCCGGGAAGAAATGAGGAGCGCCTCTGCCCGGGCGCCCCGTCCGGGAAGAAGTGAGGAGCGCCTCTGCCCGGCCTCCCATCGTCTGGGAGGTGAGGAGCGCCTCTGCCCGGCCACCCCGTCCGGGAGGAAGTGAGGAGCGCCTCTGCCCGGCCGCCCCGTCTGGGAAGAAGTGAGGAGCGCCTCTGCCCGGCCGCCCCGTCTGGGAAGAAGTGAGGAGCACCTCTGCCCGGCCTCCCATCGTCTGGGAGGTGAGGAGCGCCTCTGCCCGGCCACCCCGTCCGGGAGGAAGTGAGGAGCGCCTCTGCCCGGCCACCCATCGTCTGGGAGGTGAGGAGCGCCTCTGCCCGGCCACCCATCGTCTGGGAGGTGAGGAGCGCCTCTGCCCGGCCGCCCCATCTGGGAAGTGAGGAGTGCCTCTGCCCGGCCACCCATCGTCTGGGAGGTGAGGAGCGCCTCTGCCCGGCCACCCATCGTCTGGGAAGTGAGGAGCACCTCTGCCCGGCCACCCATCGTCTGGGAAGTGAGGAGCGCCTCTGCCCGGCCACCTATCGTCTGGGAAGAAGTGAGGAGCGTCTCTGCCTGGCCGCCCCGTCTGGGAAGTGAGGAGCTCCTCTGCCCGGCCGCCCCGTGTCTGGGTAGAAGTGAGGAGCTCCTCTGCCTGGCCGCTCCGTCTGGGAGGTCTACCACGGAGGCCAGAAGCAATGTGGGGGCTGGACGTGGTGGCTCACGCCTGTGGTCCCGGCACTCTGGGGGGTGAGGCGGGTTGATCACTTCGGGCTAGGAGTTCGAGACCAGTCTGGCCAACTTGGCGAAACATGAAGAATACAACAGACAAACCAACCAACCAACTCAGTGACAACAAAACAGGTCTACCCTGGAGTCATACTCTAATTTTTTCTATTTTCCTCCCTTTCTGATCCTTTATCCCACTTTCTTTTTCTTCCTCTTCCTTCTCCCTCTTCTTTGTCAAATAGAGGATTGAGTTATTATCACTGATCCATATAAAGTCCCTCTCTCATTTATTTTAACTCCCACCCCCCATTTCTATTCCCCGACTTCCCATGTGCAACCTTCCTAATATGTTTGATACGCATCTTTTTGTTTGTATGTATTTTTAGAAAATGTTTATTGTTTTTGTATGCAAAAAAAATTAATAAAAAAAAAAAAGTAAAAAAAAAGAAAAAAAAAATGAGCCAGGCTTGGCTAATCTTAAACAAGTACCATAATTAAAGAGATTATAAACACAGCTTCCCTCCCTGGTTCCTTTAGTTGCATGCAAGCTTGTAGTCAACATAAAAATAAAACATTACCACCATGTCAAAAGAAAAGAGGAAACTAAAAAAAAAAAAAAAGGTTCACCTACCAGCCTGATACCACAAGTGGATAGACTGAAAATGAAACAAAGTGAATTGCTTCATTAACAGCATTCTTCTTCTGAAAGAAAAAGGATGGGAGGGTAGGGTTCAAAGACTCAACCTTATCCTACAGCGCTTTTTCATCTTTCCAGGGCATGTGGTGAGTGGGAGTTAAGGTCAGTACCTTGCATAAGATCTCTCAACCAATTCTTGATGGAGCTAGGCAAAGATGTTGTGATGGTTAATTTTACATGTCAATTTGGCTGGGCCAAAGTGCCCAGATATTTGGTCAAATATTATTGTGCGTGTTCCTGGTGAGGGTGTTTTTAGATGACACTGACATTTAAACTGGTTGACTTTCAGTAAAGCAGATGGCCCTCCATAACGTCTGATAAGCCTCACCAATCATCTGAAGGCCTGAATGGAACAGAAGTCTGGCCTCTCCTGAGCAAGGAGTCTGCTAGCAAACAGCCTTCAGACCTCAACTGCAACATTAGCTCTTTACTGGATCTTCAGCTGCTGGCCCACCCTGTAAATTTTGGACTGACCAGCCTCCATCACATGAGCCAATTCCTTAAAACCAATCTCTCTCTCTCTATGCACATCCTATTGTTTCTGTTTCTTTGGAGAACCCTGACTAGCAGAGATGTAAAGCAAGAAGAACTTTACACAACAGGATAAGAGTCTGAGCCCTTTCCCTCTTCCACAGTAAATTCACACACACAGAGACATGACTTTTAAGCTGAGATAGGAGCTTTGATTATTTCAAGGACACTGACTAGTGGAGTGGCTGTCAGAATTTTGCAGCTCTGCCCTGCTGGGAGTCAAAAGGCTGGTTTGAGTCCCCTTCCCACAGCTTACTGGCTAGGGGGCCACAATTGAGTCATTTAACTTCTCTCAGCTCAGTTTCCTCATCTGACAAAACAGAAAGCTCTTTGTAAACACTGCTATAGAGTGTCTGATATTATTTTTACTTACCATATTTCTTAAAGCAATAATAATACCTAATATTAGAGGACTTTATATGTGCCAGGCTTTGTGCCAAGAAGATATATTATCTCATTTAATCTGTCCAATAACTCCATGATGTGCATAGTACCATGTCTCCACTTTACAAACGAAGAAACTGAGGTAGAGAGAAGTTGAGCTGCCTGCCAAGGTCATATTGCTGGGATGCAGCAGAGCTGGGATCTACCCCTGGCCTATCAGAACTAGGGAACATTCTCCCTAATGATTAGCTCTGTAACTGCAGATGGTTATTTAACCACTTGAAGTTCTGATATTGTTGTATGTGCCATGGGATACCTGTCCATCTCCTAGGCCTGTTGTGAGAATTCAGGGAATGACATTTGGGAGTGACATCTAGCACACTGCATGGTGTGCAAAGAGTGTGAGAAGAATTTCTATTATAGGCACTTGTTATGTACTGAATGTTTGTGGACCCCAAATTCCTATGTTGAAATCCTAACCTCCAATGTGATGGTATTAGGAGGCAGGGCCTTTGGGAGGCGACTGGGTTATGAGGATGGCAGGCTCATGAATGGTATTAGTGCTCTTATAAAAAGACACAGAGCTTGCTCTCTCTTTTCTCTCCGCCAAGTGAGGACACAGCAAGAAGACACCCACCTGCAAACCAGGAATAGGGTCTGCACTAGACGCCAGATGCAGGCACCTTGATCTTGGACTGTCCAGCCTCGAGAACTGTGAAAAAATTAAACAACAAAATTTCTGTTGTCTAAGCCAGCGGTCCCCAACCTTTTTGACACCAGGGACTCATTTTGTGGAAGACAATTTGTCCACAGACCAGTGGTGGGAGGCATTAAAGTCTCATAAGGAGCAGACAACCTCGATCCCTCACATGACAGTTCATAGCAGGGTTTGCACTCCTGTGAGAATCTGATGCCGCTGCTGATCTGGCAGGAGGTGGGGCTCACTGGAGTGCTGCTCACCTCCTGCTCTGCACCTCAGGTCCTAACAGGCCATGGACCAGTAGCAGTCCATGGCCCAAGGACTGAGGACCCCTGGTCTAAGCCACCCAGTCTGCAGTATATGTGTTATAGCTGCCTGGGTTAAGACAATGTCCCATGTCCCAAAACACCAGTCCCTTCACAGGGGATAATTTAATCCCATGTGCTAACAGGGGAAGCAGCCAGGTTTGCTGGAAATTAACGACTACTCTGCCATAGTTAACAAAACCTTGTTTTAAGAAATATTTTTCATGAAAAGAGTAGATGAATTTGAACAAATGTTTAATGTTAAGTCTTTTGTTAAGTAAATACCTTCTTCTTGAATGTATTTACGATTGGTTTATTTATAGAGTCTAAACTACTCTATAACTCAGTTTTTGACATATCAAATAATCCTTAAAATGCTGATGAAATATATTTCATACTTTTAATTTTTAAATTTTATTTATTTATTTATTTATTTATTTATTTATTTGAGACACAGTCTCTCTCTGTTGCCCAGGTTGGAATTCAGTGGTGTGATCTTGGCTCACTGTAACCTTTGCCTCCCAGGTTTAAGAGATTCTTGTGCCTCAGCCTCCTGAGTAGCTGGGATTACAGGCATATGCCACCACACCCAGCTAATATCTCATACTTTTAAAATATAGCTGTAAGGTTATTGTATTAGTTTGTTGGGGCTGCCATAACAAAGTATCACAGACTATGTGAACCAAAATCTAACTGTGCCTCTCCCATCTTCTAAGAATATCACACTGGTACCTGAGAGAGGAGAGCACACAAAGCCAGGAGCACCTACTGAACCAGTAACAGCAAGTAGTTACTTAGCCAGCAAAGTACACCACGAGGGAAGGAGAGAGAACTTCAGAACTTGAGGAAGGCCAGATGGGCCTCAGGATCCTGATACATGGGGTGTGAGTGGGAGAGGAAAGAAAATATGGCCCTAGAGATAATTCCTATTTCCCCAACTTTGCTCTCCTTTCCCCTCCTTTTCCCTTGACCTCCCTCAATCAGGCCACAGGGCCATTTCTGAGTCACATATGCCACCCCCAATCATCCCAGAAATGGAACCTTGTCAAGTTTGGCACTTTAATGTTGGGGCTTACGTCCCCTCCTTCATTCAACAGTGAAAACCTGAGGACATTAGGGTGAGCCATTTTCTCTTTCACATCCGTGTCCAAATTTAGCTACATCTCCTTCTGTTCTCCCTTCCCTCCCCACCTTCACTTCCCTCCCTCTTCTGTTAGTCTTGCTGAAGAGGTGACTCTTTTTCAGGAATCAATCTGCCCGTGCTCAGCACGCTGCCTGGCCCATTCCTTCCCTCCAGGCTCTTCCACCCTTCGCTCCATCAATTATCTACCTCCATTTATCTTCAACCACAACCTCCCTCCCCGTGCACTTCTACAATCCTCTCAACCCGGTCTCTCTCCTGTTTCCAACCAAACTTTATGAAATAAGCTACTACCCTGACTTTCTCCACTCTTTTGCCCTGCTCTCCATTCATGTCTATTCATTTTTGTATTCCCTGCAGAACCTAGAACTCTATCGTAGGTGCTCAAGGAAAGACAGATAGATTAATTATGGAACTAGATAATCAACTATTCCTGAGCAATAAGTGCGAGGATGGTGCAAGATGCAAAGAAGATGCTGTTTTTGTCTTCACTGAGGCAGCCATGGAATTTGTGAGTTAAAACAGACACACAAAACAAGTCAGTAGATCTACACTGTGAACAAACAAAACAAAGTCTTTAAAATGGAGGCATCGGGAGAGAGGCCCCCGGGACGGGAGTAACAGCTTCCTGTCCCCCTAGTGCTTATGTGAGTGCAGATAAAGTCATAGGTAAATCCTAATAAGGTGCAAGGACCGACCCCTGAGCCACAGTTGGGACGTTTATAAAGTGAATGCCCATGGTGAGTATCTGGGATCCTCCCTTGTTGAAAACGGACAGTGTCCCTGGAGGGAAGAAGCATCAGTGGACAAATGGTTCGATGCCATGGACAGCTCAGTGCAGTGTGAATCAGTGTGGGGTACCCAGGGATTCCTGAGTATCTGAGTGATGGAAGCCGGAACCTGTTCCTGGCTTTCCCTGGCTGTGCACCCCATCTCTCCAGCTATAAAATGAGGGGTGATGCTCTGAAGACATGAAGTGTGAGCAGCAACCTCTGGGTGATTTTCCACATTCTCTGCCCACTGTCTTCTGTAACCTTCAGGGCTGCGCCCCTCCAGACAGCAGCAGCACTTCCCTCTCTGAGTAGCATTGGCAGCTGAAACACTGGTGGGCTGTGACTGCTGAACCTTCCCCTGAGGTTCGGGCTTGGAGGGAGCCCTGTCCCAGGGGCCAGGCTTTGTGAGACCTTGGCACCCTGGAAGCCCAAGGTCCCAGTGCTGCCTGATCCTCCACAGCAGAGCTTCTCATAGGCTAGGCTGCTTTCAATCAGGTCCTGGAGGTCCCACAGACCAAAATAGCATTTACAGCCTGCCTGGGAAGGTCTACAACCCTAAATTCTTCTAGGAACAATGAAATCAGAGTATTGAGCTGAGGAGTTGTTTCATTTGATAGGTTGGAGGAATTAAAGGAAACACATTTGCAAAACCAGGTCACTCCACTATGCTCCAGTAAGAAGAGTAATAATAATTGGTATCAAATACTTGGCGTGTCCCAGGTTCTGTCCTGTAGTAGCCACTCCCTTCAGGAACTTGCTCCTCTACATAACAATGGGCAGCTGGTACCCAGAGCACCTGCCGCATGGCCTGGCCTGCCAGATGCAGATAAGGAGAGATGACTCCTTGTCTTGGGTCACCTTCTGTGAAGAGAAAGCGTGAGAGGAGAAGATTGATAAGATCTGGTCCAGGATCAGGTAGGGCCTGAAAGGAGGCCAGCCTGGGAGACCAAGGGGAGCGGATCCATAGTCCATCTCCAACCCCTGCCATGCAGCGGGGGCTGAGGACTCTGCTCATGCAGAGATGCAGTAGATCTGCAGACAGCTGCTGTGAGCAAAGGGAGCTGGAAGTCCAGGTGCCCCGTTTGTTCATTTCAAATGTGGTACGCAGCTGAGAAGGGGAAAGAAGGAATCAAGCCATTTGTAAACCGTGAGAAATACCCACAGGAACTCACATTTCCATCCAGATTTCAAGTTGACGTTTGGCTCTGACATCCATCTTACTGTTCGAGAACGCTAAGACCTCCATGGGTGAACATAACAAATGTCACCACCAGGCCGGGCATGGTGGCTCATGCATGTAATCCCAGCACTTTGGGAGGCCGAGGCAGGTGGATCACTTAAGGTCAGGGGTTCTAGACCAGCCTGGCCAACATGGCAAAACCCTGACTGTACAAAAAATACAAAAATCAGTCAGGTGTGGTGCCGCGCACCTGTAATCCCAGCTACTCAGGAGGCTGAGGCACAAGAATCACTTGAATCCAGGAGGCAGAGGTGGCAGTGAGCCGAGATCACACCACTGTACTCCAGCCTGGGCGAAAGAGGGGAAACTCTGTCTCAAAAAAAAAACACAAAAAACCCATGTCACCACCACCACTATTATCATCCCTGTCTCACAGGTGAAAAAACAAACTCAGACTGAGGGACCTGCCTCAGAACTCACAGCCAGTCAGCAGCAGAGGCAGAAGTGCAGCCTTTTCCCTCTGGCTTCTGTTAGTCCAGAAAATTCCCACCAAGTGATGCTGGGGAAAATCTTCAATCAGGAGAGGGACAGGGTGACCTGAGGGAGTCTGCGTGGCCATGCTCCTGATCATAATCAACGATTGGCATGGATTGTTTGGAAGGATGGTAGCAAAATACTCTGGGGACTCATGGATGAATCAGAGTCAAGGGAAATGTCCTATGGTTGGGAAGTGTTTCTGGGGAGATTCACACATAAGCTCCTGACCAGGGGCAGCTGAACAGGCAAAACCCTGGGCTCTCTCTTTATAGAATCTCACGCTTCTTACCAGGAACCTCAGAGGAGTACGAAAAATGATGGGGTTTTTTTTTGTTTTTGTTTTTTGTTGCAGAATAAGAGTCACATTTTTCAAGGCTATCTGGAAAGTTACATCTGTCCTCTGGAGACACTAGTAAAAAAATAAAGTAGCCGGGCGCGGTGGCTCACGCTTGTAATCCCAGCACTTTGGGAGGCCGAGGCGGGCGGATCACGAGGTCAGGAGATCGAGACCACGGTGAAACCCCGTCTCTACTAAAAATACAAAAAAATTAGCCGGGCGTGGTGGCGGGCGCCTGTAGTCCCAGCTACTCGGAGAGGCTGAGGCAGGAGAATGGCGTGAACCCAGGAGGTGGAGCTTGCAGTGAGCCGAGATTGCGCCACTGCACTCCAGCCTGGGCGACAGAGCGAGACTCCGTCTCAGAAAAAAAAAAAAAAATAAAAAATAAATAAAGTAATAGATTCCCCTCCAGTCTTTTACCAAGAATTACAGACCTACTAACAGCTTTCACCCTTTCTGTCTCTCATTCCCTGTCTCTCTCTCACACACACACACACACACACACACACACACACACCTACCTCTGCTCCTCTGCTCATATTTCACAGGGCTGGACAGAGATCTTTATCTAAATGCATAGCTCTGAATTGCTAAGTGGCAGGATTAGCTTGGATCCTATGTTATCCCTGATCACATTAGGCAGATCAATGAGGCAGAACTTCTATCAGAATTTTTTTTCTTTTTTCTTTTTTTTTTTTTGAGATGGAATGTCACTCTGTTGCCCAGGCTGGTGTGCAGCGGCAAGATCTCGTCTCACTGCAAACTCTGCCTCCCGGGTTCAAGCAATTCTCCTGCTTTAACCTCCCGAGTAGCTGAGATTACAGGCGCACGCCACCATGCCTGGCTAATTTTTGTTTTTAGTACAGACAGGGTTTCACCATGTTGGCCAGGCTGGTCTCGAACTCTTGACCTCAAGCGATCCACCTGCCTCGGCCTTTCAAAGTGCTGGGATTACATGCATGAGCACCATGCCCGGCTGGCACTTCCATCAATTTTTGAGTCTGAAGCCCACCCATATGCAACCCCAACATTTAACCTGGTAAGCTGGTTAATTCTACTACAACTGCAGCCAATCATCTGTGAATCATCAAAGCTGCCTTTAAGATCAACCTAGGACTCTACCATGGGAACAGTAGATGTGGGGCAGGTCTGTGTCCTATACTGGCCTCTCTCTTCACTTTCTGCCACCACATATAGGCAGTACCCAAGTGTTAGATTTTCCTGAAGCCTGGGTAACTAAAGGGAAATACAACAGAAAAGGAAAAAAATTGAAACTCCACTCTGAAAGTGACTTTCCCCATAATCTAAGAGAAAAGCAACAAGAAAGCACCTTCAGTTTTAAAACTATTTTTTTTTAAGCTAAGTTCGTGCTCTGTTGCCCAGGTTGGAGCGCAGTGGCACTATCATAGCTGACTGCTGGCTCATCTCCTGGGCTCAAGCACTGCCCTCACCTCAGCCTGTCCAGTAGCTGGAACTCCAGGTATATGCCACCACGCCAGGTTAATTTTTTGAAATTTATTTTTAGTAAAGACAAGGTCCCACTACATTATCCAGGCTGGTCTCAAATGATCCTCCTGCCTTGGCCTCCCAAAGTACTGGGATTACAACAAGCATGAGTTACAACACCTGGCCAGATTTTTTTTTTTTTTAAGAAAGGCAAAATTTATTATTAGATTCAAAATATTCACAACCATTTTCTTTTTATTATACTTTTAAGTTTTAGGGTACATGTGCACAACATGCAGGTTTGTATACATGTGTCATGTTGGTGTGCTGCACCCATTAGCTCGTCATTTAACATTAGGTGTATCTCCTAATGCTATCCCTTCCCCCTCCCCCAATCCCACGACAGGCCCTGGTGTGTGATGTTCCCCTTCCTGTGTCCATGTGTTCTCATTGTTCAATTCCCACCTATGAGTGAGAACATGTGGTGTTTGTTTTTTTGTCCTTGTGATAGTTTGCTGAGAATGATGGTTTCCAGCTTCATCCATGTCCCTACAAAGGACATGAACTCATCGTTTTTTATGGCTGCATAGTATTCCATGGTGTATATGTGCCACATTTTCTTAATCCAGTCTATCGTTGTTGGACATTTGGGTTGGTTCCAACTCTTTGCTATTGTGACTAGTGACCTGGCCAGTTTTAAAACTTGCCCTCCTGGCCAGGTGCAGTGGCTCATGCCTGTAATCTCAACACTTTAGGAGGCTGAGGCAGGAGAATCGCTTGAGCCCAGGAGTTCAAGACTAGCCTGGGCAAAGTAGCAAGACCTCGTTTTTTTGTTGTTATTTGCTTGTTTTAATAAGTTTTGAAAAAGAAAAAAGAAAAAAGGCCGGGTGCAGTGGCTTACACCTGTAATCCCAGCACTTTGGGAGGCCAAGGCAGGTGGATAGGCCAAGGCAGGCAGATCACCTGAGGTTGGGAGTTCCATAACAGCCTAATCAACATGCAGAAACTCTGTCTCTACTAAAAATACAAAATTAGCTGGGCATGGTGGCACATGCCTATAATCCCAGCTACTCGGGAGGCTGAGGCAGGAGAATCATTTGAACCCAGGAGGCGGAGGTTGCGGTGAGCCAAGATTGCGCCATTGCACTCCAGCCTGGGCAACAAGAGCGAAACTCCATCTCAGAAAAAACAAAAACAAAAAACAAAACAACCCAAAAAAAAGACACTTGCTCTCCAGATGGCAAACCTCATTGCCTAAGTACCTCTCCTAATACATGTTGCAATTCTCCCTCCACTTCTCAGGAACCCCCATAATCACGGGGGTTAGAACCAAGCCCCAGAATCTACCTCCTTATGTAAGCTACTCATTTTCTCATCTCTTGAGTTATTCTCACTAAATAATGATCCCTTGATGGGGGCATGGAGAGGTGCAAGCTTGAACACTTTCTGGGTGCAAAGAAGTAGATTTCCTCTTTTGTTACATTTAAATCAAACCACTCCCACAACAGGTTTTTGTTTCCTCCATTTTACTTTCTGATGAGTTTCATAATGCTTACTTTTGTAGTTTGATAAGATCTCCACAGTATGATCAGCAACCAACACTATTCTAGAAGGCTTCTAAATCAACTGTTAAGATGATCTGGTGGGTATTACGGACAAAATGCAAACTTAAAAAGCAGATTACTTTCTGGGAAGGTAATGATTGAGAAGGATCTTAACAGTAGGGTTTAATGGGCTGAAAGGTTTGAATGCTCTACCAGTCAGGATCTGATCCACTGCAAGGGAGAGAAACCCAGCCCCAAACCAGCAGAACAGTTAACTAGGTGAGGTAACTGGGAAGTCCAGGGGCTGCGGTGGCTTTAGACATAGCTAGCTTCAGAGACTCAAACAGAATGATCGGAAAAATGTTCTAATTTCTCTATTTGCTTCTAGACTCTGCTTTCCTCTATCTTGACTTTTACTCTCGGGCAGCTCAAAACTTACTTTATCTTTGGCACTAGCTACCCCAGACAAGAAGGGCCTCTTATCCAGGGGGCATCCTGTGGGTTAGCCTGGGTCAGGAAATCCAAGTCTCTCCTGAACTTGGCAGGCTATTGGGAGTAGCAGGATGAAAAGTCTGGAACCCCAGGTTAGGAGTATGCTGTGCCACCACCGCCTGCACAGGTAAGTGTAGAGAGATATTGAAGGTGGGGAGACTATTAGAGGAGTGAGGCCCAACCTGAGGTGATGGCAGTGAAGATGGAAAGTGGGGGAAGACCGTGAGAGAACCCATCACAGGTAGATCAATGCATGACACGCTGAGTTCATGTGAGGCAGAAGAAATTAGAAATGCTAAAAGAATGGTGATGCCATCAGTAAAACAAGAATATGAGGCAGAAGAGTCTATTTCTGCAGAAATTTTGCTAAGACATACTCTTGGTTGGGCAAGCAAAGGAAGACATCAGGCAGGCAGCTGAAGGGGAGAGGTCAGACTTAAGAGAGGGGTCGGAGCCAGAGGTCTAGAGAGGGGGCCTCAACAATAAGCTTGTAGTTGGAATCATGAAAATTGCAAGATCTATGTGTGCAGAGGTGAGCAGTCAAAAGACAGAGCCCCAGGGAATTGTGAGTTAAGCAACAGAGAAGGAAAAGGAACGAAGGATGGTGATGGAGGAGCAACCAGACGCTGGGCGGAGAAAGTCAGACCTACTTAAGTCAAATAGGAGGAAAGTTCCAGTATCAAAAAGAAAAAGAAATAGATTCCCATGTTCAACAATATTTCCAATATTGGTTCTATACTCATATTTTCCTCATTCCTTTTCATAAGTGAACTCACAATCAAACTAAGTCCAATGAGCAGCTATTGAGGCTAAAAGATTTATTGCTTTCTGAATACCAGTGGCTTCCATCCTAAGTTGTATTCATTTGAGACCTGAGTTCTGTATCATTAGTAACAACATATTCATTTTGGGGTCTTCTCTCATTTTTTTAGAACAGGGACCAGGTATTAAAACAGCTGCCCAAGTACCGAGATGCAAAGATGGCACTGCTGCAGATAGCTAAGCTGCTAAGCAGGCAGCATCATTATGTTGACTTGGGGGCAGATGTATAAAATCTAATCCTGGCAGATGAAAGGTACGTTGGAAGTCTCAGTGTATGAAGTACAAAAATAGGAGCTATATGACCATCAACCTGTTTGAGAACTGACTGTCCCTGGAGTCAAGGCAGAAGACATTTCAATATTTCACCTTTAAGTGTTCTGTTTTTTTCCAATTATTCCTTGAATTTTGGTACTTCCGAGGGCCTTAACCTGGGCTTTTCCCCAATCTATACATTTGGGGTGATCTATAAGACCTCAACTTGGCCAGGCACGGTGGCTCACGTCTGCAATCCCAGCACTTTGAGAGGCTGAGGCAGGTGGATCGCCTGAGGTCAGGAGTTCGAGACCAGCCTGGCCAACATGGCGAAACCTCGTCTCTACTAAAAATACAAAAATTAGCCGGGTGTGGTGGCACACGCCTGTAATCCCAGCTACTCAGCAGGGTGAGGCAGGAGAATTGCTTGAATCTGGGAGACAGAGGTTGCAGTGAGCCAAGATAGCACCACTGCACTCCAGCCTGGGCCACAGAATGAGACTCTGTCTCGCCAAAAAAAAAAAGACATCTTTCTCAATCCACCCTCTCTTCTGCCCTCAAACCTATATAGGGTCATCCCTCAGTATCCATGGGGAATTGATTCCAGGACCCCCCCGCAGACATCAAAATCCACAGATGTTCAAGTCCTTTGTATAAAATAGTATAGTATTTGCATATAACCTAAACACATCCTCCCATATACCTTATTACTTTTTTATTGGACTGAATTTATTTTTTTATCTTTAGCTTTTAAGTTCAGGGGTACATGTGCAGGATGTGCAGGTTTGTTGCATAGGTAAACGTGTGCCATGGTGGTTTGCTGCACAGATCCACCCATCACCTAGTTATTAAGCCCAGCATCCATTTGCTATGTGTTTGCCCTCCGCACCCATCCCCTACCCCCATATAGTTTAAATCATCTCTAGATTACTTATAATACCTAATACAATGTAAATGTTATGTAAATAGTTGTTATACTGTCTTGTGTAGGGAATAATGACAAGAAAAACTCTGTCTGTACATGTTCAGTACAGACACAACCATCCATTTTTTTTTCCCCGAATATTTTCAATCTGCGTTTGGTTGAAACCCATGGAACTCACATATACAGAGGACCGCTTGTGTTTAGCTGCCTATTACATACATGTAACCAGGGTCACAGTGTGTGGCCACTCAGGCTGGGTACAGCAAAGAGCAACATTGGAAGGGGACACCATTCACATTGTAGACATCATTATTGTTCTGAATTTAAAACCAAAAATTAAAACCGTTGATTCCAAACTTACATGATTTATATACAGGCCAATTTTCTGGCAGATGACAGTAAAGTCTCTAGTTCTAATAAAATTAATGTTATTACAATTCCTTTCAAAATAAAAGTGTTTTAAAGAAAAGGGACTCTGACCTGCAGAAGGGCAGTATGAGGACCGTGGAGGCCTTGACCCCAACAGGATGCTCCGTGGGCACCTACACAACTTACTGTATCTGCCTTAGTCTAGCTCCACAGCGGTTCTCAGATCCCTTCCTCTTCATTCCTACTGCTACTGCTGGAGTTCAGACCCCACTCCTCAACATCTCTTACCTGTTCATTCTTCCTTCCTGATCTCTTTGCCTCATGTCTTGCCCCTCTCCCGCCCACTCTCCAAATTTGCTGTCAGAATAATCTTTCTAAAATGATTTGGCCAAGTGGCTTCCCTGCTTAAAGTATTTAAATATCTTCTCATTGCCTCCAGAACCCATCTGCACTCCTGAATACGCCACATGGACTCTGCACGTCCTTGCCCTGCCCTCCTGCCTACCCATTAGTCATCTCCCACACATGCCCTATGCTCGAGCCACATGAAAACCACATTTGATGCTGCTGCATGTGTTTGCCTAGAACACCTGACAAGTTGTCCAGTGGATTTCCATTCATCCTTCAAAAATCAGCTTAATGGTCCCTTCATGAAATCTTCCCTGACCAACTGAGGCAGAGGCGACCACACCCTCCTTTGCACTGCCGCTGTAGCTAGCTTATGCCTCTCATTACAGATGTGAGAGCTGCTTACGGGTATGGAATGCATCTTATTATTTGTCCCTAATATTTAAAAGAGTACTGATGGGTACCCTTGATACCTAGCACAGTGCCTGTCTGCTGAATTGAAGGAGTAAATAAATGTGTTGAATGTTGAGAAAAGTCATTGAGGGTAGATTTGAAAATGAGAGAAGGGAAGAGAATTAAAATGTCTTGAGGATTTTAAGTTCCGGGATACATGTGCGGGATGTACAGGTTTGTTACATAGGTAAACATGTGCCATGGTGGTTTGCTGCACCCATCAACCCATTGCCTAGGTATTAAGTCCAGCATGCATTAAGCTATTTATCCTGATGCTCTTCCTCCCCACTGTTGAGGATCTTTTATGTCAGGCGTTGTTCCAGACTCTTTACACATAGGTCCTCAGTTTTGAGTTAACTGTGGAGAAACTCTAACAGCAACAAGCCATATTTCATTTGCTGTCCACTTTACAGTATTTTGCGGAGTCTCGGGGAACTTCTTTGCTAAGTTCTGTTCCCACCCTCTGCGGCCTGCACTAGTCTGCTGCATTGGGACCTTCGTGTTTTCAAAAGGGGACTATTTCTTTGGTTTTACTTTTGGTATTGCATTCTGCTGGGAAGTATCAAACCAGTGATGCCCTATGCCTCATTAAAGCCTTACGGGATTTTTTTTTTTTTGGATAAGAGCACCCAACCTCTCAATTATTTTCCCCTGTGGCTTCTCTCTTCCTATGATGAAGTAGGGTCTAAAAGACATGGTGAAGATGTCTGGTTGGAACATAATGGTAAACGACAGGCACACTGCTAAACTTGGAATCCTTCCTAACAACTGGGGATTGTTTTTCCTGGACCACTTATGTGTCATTTACTTGGGATGGTTTCTTGTACACCTCTCTAGCTTGCAAGAGTTTACCAGTCTGGATTCTCAGAACAAACAGTTTTGGTTTAAACTGAGGAGACTGCTTCCTTAAGTATGGTCCCCATACATCATCCAGTTTAACCATCACCACAATGTTAGCCAATAGATATTCTCATTTTACAGAAAGGGAAAGTAACATGCAGAGTTTAACTTGCCCAAGGACATACAGGTAGATTAGGTGGTAATCAAGTGAGCTGTTTTCTCATAAAGCTTGGGAACATAAAGGGAAGGTGATTGGATTTAGAACTGAACTGGAGCTGTCTTCCAGGGCTAACTGGGAATATTGTTCCTACCAGCCAAACTATGCCTCTCCTGTTCTTTGGACTCTCAGGTTAACAAGCAGACATTTCACAGGGAACAAGAGTAACAGACTGACTGTGGGTGTCAGATACATGCTTGAGAGTGAAGAGTTTTGAACAACAGAATTTTTAAAAAAATCTATCCACTGCAGTGGCTCACACCTATAATCATGGCACTTTGAAAGGCCGAGGTAGGATGACTGCTTGAGCCCAGGAGTTCAAAACCAGCCTGGGCAATACAGCGAGACCCTGTCTCTACAGAAAGAAATATTTTTTTAATTAGCCAGGCATAGTGGTATGTTGCCTATAGTCCCAGCTACTGGGAGGCTGAGACAGGAGGACCACTTGAGCCCAGGAGGTCGAGACTGCAGTGAGCTATGATCATGCCACTGCGCTCTAGCCTGGGCAACAGAGTGAAACACTGTCTCAAAAAAAAAAAAAAAAAAAAATCCTTGTAACAAGGTTTAGAAAGAAAATAGTTATTTTAAAAGCACACTACTGTACCTACATTCATAAATGTCACTGAAATCCAAAGATATTCTCTGGTTAAACATTTATTATTTGTGGGAGTGTGAAACTTGTTTTTCCTGTTTTTTGGTTTTAAGAAGCCAGTCCTTTGTTCACGTGAATTATATGCCCTGAGATTATTTACACTCATTCTAAACACAAGTGTAAAGCTTCTCATCTAAGCTTTGTATAAAAAAAAATAGTAATTTGTGGCCGGGCGCGGTGGCTCATGCCTATAATCCCGGCACTTTGGGAGGCCGAGGCGGGCAGATCACCTGAGGTCGGGAGATTGAGACCAGCCTGACCAACATGGAGAAACCCTGTCTCTACTAAAAATACAAAATTAGCTGGGCATGGTGCGTGTAATCCCATCTACTAGGGAGGCTGAGGCAGGAGAATCGCTTCAACCTGGGAGGCGGAGGTTGCGGTAAGCCAAGATTGCGCCATTGCACTCCAGCGTGGGCAACAAGAGCGAAACTCCATCTTAAAAAAAAAAAAAATAGTAATTTGTATATGTAGCACCTCAGTACATTGCTGTACTGTGCATGAGGCACAAGCAGGTTATCAGGACACATTCCTTAAAAGAACAAGGTTGAGTACTGAATGTAGATACATGAGATTGTTTGTACTGTATACATAAAACTCTGGCAATGATTTGTCAAACAATCATGAACCAACACAAGCACCTGGAACTCACATCGTTAATGCCTGGACTTGAGCAGATTAACAAATCTGAGTTAAAGGTAACTTTTAAAAAATTACTCAAGGCCAGGTGTGGCAGCTCATCCCTGCAATTTGGGAGGCCAAAGCAGGCAGATTGCTTGAGCTCAGGAGTTTGAGATCAGCCTAGGCAACATGGCCAAACCCCATCACTACAAAAAATATAAAACTTAGCCGGTCATGGTGGCACGTGCCCGTAATCCCAGCTACTCAGGAGGCTGAAGTAGGAAGATAGCTTAAACCTGGGAGGTGGAGGTTGCAGTGAGCCAAGATTGCACCACTACACTCCAGCCTGGGTGACAGTGAGACTCTGTCTCAAACAAACAACAACAAAAAACCCAAAAGTATTTAACAGCACTGACCCATCAAAAGACTGTCAGTGGTACCTCATTAGAACTAATAACCTGAAAGGAATTTGTTAACTACTCAAACGTTTAAGCCGATAAAAACTGCATCTGGGCCAGCCCTTTCACAAACATTTTCATTGTGCTTTGCAAGGAGGAAATATCCTTGTTTTCAACCTGTGAAAATTAAAAAATGTGAATTAATTCAACAAAATAAGTTACTGTATTATAGGTAATGTATAAAGGTTTCTAAAAATTAAGACCACCTATTTAGTATTCACGACAATATTTTCCATTAATTGCAAGCAGAAAGGCCTTGCAAGTTTAATATAATGCAGAAGCAGAAAGCAAGTTTGTCCAGCCCACTGCTCATGGGCTGCATATGGCCAGGACATCTTTGAATGTGGACTAACACAAATTCGTAAACCTTTTGCAATTTTTTTTTAAACTCATCAGCTATCACTATTGTATTTTATGTGTGGCCCAAAGGCAATTCTTCTCCTTCCAGTGTGGCCCAGGGAAGATTGGACACCCCTTCTGAAGTAAAGCCTATGTGCCACTTTACACTGGCTGATGGAGAAACAGACACAATCCAAGGTTTAGTCATTCTTGTCTGTTAGTAAAAGACATGGTCAGTTAGCCTGAGGAATTAGTTAAGTCCTGCATCCCACACATGCACTCATTACACAGTGAAAGATTATTTAGGCAAGAAACAACCGCTACAAACATATTTTAAAGTCATATTGCTCTTTTAGAGTTAATAAATCTAAACTCTGAAAATATCGTTATGCAGACAGATCAAGTCTCACACTTCAGAAAAATGACTTTCTGCTGTACTTTAATGGCCTGCTACCTATCTGGTCTCAGGTTTAGCAAACAACCGTGGAAGGAAGAATTGAGTAAGGGTCCAGGGCGGTGGAATGTTAATCTTGGAGCTCCAGCCAGCAAACCCAGGCTCCCATATTTAGAAACGAGGATTTGCTCTGTCCCTATTAGCCTTTGAATGCTCGTGACAGTTGCTTTCAAACTGTAAAAACTAACAGTGAACAAAAATTTTCTTCCCCATATCTTTATTTTTCTAAGATTGTTATTTGTTTAAATAACAGTACATGTTGTATAACAATGTTCTCAACCTCCTCCCATCCCAGCTGCCATTCCCACTGTGACTGGGCAGCAATGTTTACATGCATCCTATACTCTCAAAAAGGTGCCCAGATTTCACACTGCAACAGATAAAACTGACTTGCATTATGCATATTTTCCAAGTGCCCATCTGTAATTCCACCCCAACTACAGTCACATTTATTGAACACTTACTATGTGCCTGGTACCTAAGTACATTACATGTATTTGACTAATTTAATCTTCACAGCAACCTATAAGATATTATGATCTTTACCTTACATATGAGGAAACTGACACACACAGAGTTTAAGTAACTTCAAGGTCACACAGCTAGTAAGTGGTAGCACTGGGATTCAAACCCAGATAATCTGGTCTCAGAGCCTCTGTGCTGACACTGTTTTCAGAATGCACGCGAGCAAAATATTATCATGGAGATAATTTGCTCTACCATATTTTAGGTTTATCATTTGCAAATGATAGCATCTTGTTATTAATAATCAATGACTTAGAATGTATCTCACAGTTGATGGGGACTCACAGAACTTCACCAACACATAAGAACTTCAATGTCTTGAACAACCTCAAATATCTAATGGTTTAAACTTTAACTGGTGAAAACGCCTTGAGAATTTATTGCTTTCCTACCCAATATTATGGAAAGTAAACACTTAGCTTTTCCATTAATTTTCAGTAAGATATTGTTGCAACAGTTTTCTTTTTCTGTATTTCTATTAGAGTGAAGGTCTTTATGGTATGAAAACTGAATATTCTCCTCTAACAATGTTTGTTATCAATGAATCAAAACTCTTTCAAATCCTGATGTTTCCTGAGAAAAAAGAAAACCCAAAAGTCAAATACCTGGCCTGTGCCTACAGGACTGTGGGAACCAAAGACAGAACTTCAGCCTTCAGAAGTAAGAACTACCACTTATTCTATTGAAAAAAAGAAACAAAAAACAAAAAACTGCTTTGAAAAACTAATTAAAATGAGAAGTTTTAAGTGTCTCAGATGTAAAATCATGATTATGTGAAAGCTGCTTTCAAGGTGAATTTTAATTTTCAGAACGTCACTTGAATTAATTTAGCCTCTTAAATATCTGTCTTCTTTTCACAGAAGGTATCGATAGCGGAGAAAATGTTTTATAAATTGTAATAATGTAGCTTTATGAATGATATTCAAAAGGCATATCAGAAAGAAACGGAAAGATAAACCAAATACAGTTTTACAAGAAAAAAACTTGTTTTACTTACCCTGTGTTATCTTCTGAAAGTAACTCAAAAGGTAGACTTATTCTTTTTAATCTAATTTCGTTCACCTTTAAAATGTGATTGTATTTCAAAGTAGATTCTATTTTAACAACTTCCTTTCTATAAAACATTAAAAGACAAAGTCAAGCAATGCCATCTACAGGGGGCCTTTAGAACAACAGATGTTTCTATAACCCATACTCTCCTTTAAATTAAAATACCTATAATCTGTCACATCATATTTCGCATAATTTAACAAGGAATTTTTCAAGAAAGGTAAGAAAAAAATTAAAAGATACGCTGTGTATAAAAAAATTCCCACTAACATTCTGGATTAATAGTTCTTACTTTAAAATAACCTAGGCCAGGTGCAGTGGCTCACGCACGTAATCCCAACACTTTGGGAGGCTGAGGCGGGTGGATTGCTTGAGGTCAGGAGCTCGAGACCAGCTTTACCAACAGGTGAAACCCCATCTCTACTAAAAATACAAAAATTAGCTCGGTGTGGTGGCAGGTGCCTGTAATCCCAGCTATTTTGGAGGCTGAGGCAGGAGAATCGCTTGAACCTGGGAGGCGGAGGTTGCAGTGAGCCAAGATCGCACCATTGCAATCCAGCCTGGGTGACAGAGTGAGAGTCTGTCTCAAAACAGAACAAAACAACAAAAAACTAATTTCATTTCCAACTTCACCTAACATATGATCCATGGACCCTTGGTTATAAACTGTGGCAGATTAAAATGCAAAGTTATGCAACCTCAAAGACATTTAAAGTTATAACTGGTGTACAGAAGAGACTCAAGTCATTGGAGACTGGACCTGCAACAATTTTTAACTGTCGAATCCCCCTTCCTTCTTGAGTAGCATCCATCACCTCTGCCTTCTTGGCCAGATTCTCTAAATTTTCAGATTATATTTACAGTCTATTTCCGTTTCCAAAGCTCAGTCCTGTTTATTTTAAAACCTCCTATTTCATACAAGGTTCCACATCCGATTCCAAGTCGTTTTTTGTCCATATGTACTACAGGCCCACTCTATTCACAGATGGTTTGCTTTTTATATACTTTCTTCTTTCTTTGCTCTCTTCTCCTTGGGAAGTAGATGCTAAAAGAGGTTTCCTTGTTGCAGTGGTTCTCAATTTAAGGCAAACATTAAGACCATCTGGAACCCCTTAATAAAAATACTATGCCTCTGATTAAACTGGACTGGGATAGGGCCTGAACATGCGTTTTGTGTGCTTTTAATTTTCCACGTGCAGCCTGGTTTGAGAAATACTGCCTTACTGTGGGGGTGCAACCCTTTCCCTCATTGGCTATAACTGCATTCTGATAAGTGGTTTACGAGCTCCATTGTGGAGAGGCAACCCACACTCGCCCAGAGGCCGAGGCATTGGCAGTCCCTTGGGATTTGGGAATTAGCTGTGTCCTGGCTGAGCCCCAGCTAGTGGCATCACCTCATCCGTTGCACTTGCCTTTTAAACCACGTCATCCCCTCCTTCATGTTGTTGCAGAAGTCTTCTAACCCTCAATTCATGCATCACTTCTCAGGCTGGCAGGGTGCATCTTCAATACCCCTCGGCCTTACAGTTCCCACATCACTCCTCCAATTCTATCTCCATGCTTTGGAATCTGCTGCTGGTGGGTAAACACAAATCCAACCAGAAAGAGAAATACTGGCCTCCCATACATGCAAGCATCTCGAATTTCTAGTTACTTCCTCAGGCCTTCCTCCTGTGGTTTTGTTTTTTTGAGATACGGTCTGTCACCCAGGCTGGAGTGCAGTGGTGCAATCATGGCTCACTGCAGTCTCAACCTCCCTGGGCTCAGATGAACCTCCCACATCAGCCTCCCTAGTATGGATGGGACTACAGGTGTACACCACCACACCCAGGTAATTTTTTGTATGTTTTATAGAAACAGGGTCTTGCTATGTTGCCCAGCCTGGTCTCAAGCTCCTGGGCTCAAGTGATCTGCCTGCCTTGGCCTCCCCAAGTGCTGGGATTACAGGCATGAGCCACCTCACCCAGCCTCCTCCTGTGGTTTGTGAGTGCAGGTACAACCTGTTACCTCTCCACATTCGAAAGCCCAAAAGACTAAATTACATTCCCTAACAATGGACTCCTCCAAAAGGAGACCTCTTCCAAAGCTCCCCAGATGTCTGTGGAATAGTGGTTGGTGATAGAGCATGTTCTCTGAACTGGCCACCTTCAGTAAGCCCTGTAGCATTCACTGGTCCTAACCACCACTGGTCGAATCTTACAATGTGAGGATTGGCACCTTGACTTCAGTTTTGGCCTTATTCCAGAACAGGAAAGATATCCTATTTGACTTTTTTTTTTTTTTTTTTTTTGAGACGGAGTCTTGCTCTGTCACCCAGGCTGGAGTGCAGTGGCTCCATCTCAACTCACTGTAGCCTCCACCTCCGGGGTTCAAGCTATTCTCCTGCCTCAGCCTCCCAAGTAGCTGGGATTACAGCGCACGCCACCATGCCAGGCTAATTTTTGTATTTTTAGTAGAGACAGGGTTTCACCATGTTGGCCAGGCTGGTCTCCAACTCCCGACCTCAGGAGATCTGCCTGCCTCGGCGTACAGGCGTGAGCCACCGCGCATGGGGCCTATTTGACTTTCAATTACAAATTTCCTCTACAGTCAGTACTTAGGTGAGTTCTCCAGAAGCAGATAGAGAGGAATGTATGCAAATGATTTATCAAGGTTAAGTAAAGGAATGGGAATAGCTGAACAGGGAGGAGGAGGGAGTCAAGCAAGAGTGTGATTTTGGCAAAGTTGCATAGAGGCCGACTTCAGCCCAACTCCTCCAGGAAATTAGTGAAGTTTCATTTTTCTGAACTAAAAGAGCTGGGTTTTCATACAGTAAAATCAAGGGGCACTTCAGGCCAAAGACCCATAGATAGTGTGTATTAAAAGAGAGGGCCAGGTGCAGTGGCTCATGGCTAGTAATCCCATCACTTTGGGGGGCTAAGGAGGGTGGATCACTTGGCTCCAGGAATTGCAGACCAGTCTGGGCAACATGATGAAACCCTGGCTCTACAAAATATACAACAAAGCTAGCCAGCCGTGGTGGCGCACCTGTAGTTCCAGCTACTAAGGAGGTTGAGGTAGGAGGATCGTCTGAGCCTGGGAGTAGGTTGCAGTGAGCCAAGATTGTGCCACTACTGCACTCCAGCCTGGGCAACAGAACAAAACCCTGTCTCAAAAAAAGAAAAAAAAAGAGAAAGCAGGAGGGCATAAAAACTTGAGGGTGAAAAGACATTTAAGGAACCTGGGTGGACTACTATAGTCAAGGTCAAACTTATTTTTACAAATTTCATAATGCTATAAAACAAGCTAAAAAGTGGTCATTTGTCCTAAGACATCATTAATAACAGCTATCACTATCTGTACCTCACAAAGCACCATACATTTAGGTTACACTGCCTTGCAAACTGCTTAATGAAATGCTAAGGACAGTATGAACAAAGTATTTTGGGGGAAAGAAAAAAACAACCCAAAAACTAGCAAAGAAACTTTTAAGACTGAAATAAACCTGAAAGGAATGAACTGATTTCTTGACTTGTATCCTTAATGTCTCTAAATAGGGCTGCTTTTGCTCTTTCTGTTAACTGTTTAGATGTTCACTTTCTTCAAAGGTATTTCTGATATTCAGTCACAAGGTCTCAAAAACAATGTTTATTTTAACACATAAAATGTACCATCTAGCACCAATGCCTGTAAACACCAGAATTCCATCCGGTTACTACTCTTTGGAACAAGTATGATTGAAGTCCTTGACAGATTATTGTATATGAGCGAATGGCTTCATAACATAAAACAGAGAGAGACAGAACAAAAATTCATTTGGTATATACATATAGAACTACATTTGTAGTTATTCAAACACCTTTCACTGCTTCATGTAAACAAGTTAATACCAGTATTTTTAAGCCAGATTTTCCTGGAACATATACATAAAGAAAAGTGCATGAGCCACATAAGTGCATAAGCCTGAAACTGGTCTTTCTATTCTCACTCCATTCTCAAATGAAAAATCTGTAAAGATATCTTTTGTTCCTCCAATCTTCTGATTTGTCTTCTTAGCAACTCATTACAGTACAATTTACTGATTAAATCACATAGATATGTATGGTGGAAGAAAACTTTAGCCAATGTAAGTACACAAGACAATATCTCAGTTCTTTTTAAAATTAAAAGAACATTTAAGTATTAAAGATATTTTAAAAGAAATGAAGTGGAAGATACAAATGATAATTATATAATTATGTACAAAATGAAAACCTTTTAAACTTTGAAGATAAACTAAAATTTACTAGTTTGAATTTAAAACATTATATAATAGCAGATAGTTCTGTTCAGAAATGTATGTCTAGTTTCCTATAAAAGGTCAAGTCAATCATGTTGGTTCACTGTTTTTGGCAGATTTTAGCTTCACCTCAATACCAATTTTTATTTGAATAACTGATTCCCAACATTTAAGTAGAACTTGATGCTGAACTAAGTAACCTAAGCTGGATTCAGGGCCATTGGCAGGCAGGCAGGCAAGCAGGCATTCGTTATTGCAGGCCGCCCCTGGTGGTCGTCATCTATACGTCGGATTTCTAAGGACGTGCCGGAAAAAAATCTGTGAACACAATCTTCCCATGCCATATTCACATGCTCTATTCACATCTTTAGTTTACCCAGGTTGTTAGAGGCTTGGGTAAGATGATTAAAGGCTTCACGATGGAAATTTCTATAAGAAAAAAAGGAAACTTAAAAGATTGATTTACCACAAACTATTTACTGGGTATTTAATAATGCCTAATATGCCTCATAATGCCTAGTATGCCTAACAGTGGCTACATGCAATTCAAGTGAACAACCATGCATGTTTATAATGGTTCTTTGCTGACACCTAACAAGCAACTGAAGAAAGAACAGATGCATTGGACATTATCAAAATTAAAATATTTGTGCTTCAAAAGACACACCATAGGCCGGGTGTGGTGGCTCACACCTGTAATCCCAGCATTTTGGGAGGCTGAGGCGGCAGAGCACTTGAGGCCAGGAGTTCGACACAAGCCTGGCCAACATAGTGAAACCCAATCTCTACTAAAAATACAAAAAAATTAGCTGGGCGTCGTGGCACATGCCTGTAGTCCCAGCTACTCGGGACGCTCACACAGAAGAATCACTTGAACCTGGGAGGCAGAGGTTGCACTGAGACAAGATCATGCCACTGCACTCCAGACTGGATGACAGTGCGAGACTCTGTCTCAAAAGAAAAATAAGAAAATAATAAATTAAGAAAATAAAAGACACACTATCAAGAAAATGAAAAAGACAACACACAGAATGGGAGAAAATATTCACAAATAATGCATCTGTAAGTGTCTAGTATTCAGAATGTATAAGGAACTCTCACAACTCAAAAGTAAAAAGACAAATAAATTAATCTGAAAATGGGCCAAGCATTTCTTCTAAATATAGAAAAGATACCCAACATCATTAGTCATTAGAGAAATGAAAACCACAGTTTAGAGACTATCTCATACCCAGTGAGATGGGTATAATTAACAAATGTTGGTAAAAATGTGGAGAAAACTGGAACCCTCATACACTGCTGGTGAGAATGTATAATGGTATGGTAGATTTGGAACACAGTTTGGCAAGTCTTCAAAAAGTTAAACAGAGTTCCCATATAACCTTGCAATTCCTCTAGGTATATACTCAAGAGGTCTGAAAACATGTTCTCACATAAATTTGTAGATGAATGTTCATAGCAGCATTATTCATCTCGTCAATGGATGGATAAGGTGTGGTATGGCCATATAAAGGAATACTATTCAGCCACAAAAAGGAGTTAGGTTCTAATGTGTGCTACAATGTAGATGAGGCTTGAGAATACTGTGCTGAGTGAAAGAAGACAGGCACAAGAGGCCACACAATATGTGACTTGTTACATATGACATGAGCAGAATAGGCAAATCCATAAAGAGATTAGTGGTTGCCAGCAGCTGGGGATGGGGGTAACAGGGAGTGACTGCTAATGGGTAAGAGGCTTCTCTGGGGGTTGAAATCGTTTAAAACTAGAAAGCGGTGATTTACACAACTATGTGAATATACTAAAAATCACCAAACTGTACACCTTAAAAGTGTGAATTTTATGGTATGTGAATTACATCAACTAAAAAGTAAGTTTTTTTTTTTTTTTTGGCCAAAAAAAAAAAAAAGCCTTTATATTCAGGAAACACAAAATCTTTATGCCTCCAAAAAATTCTACTTTTAAAACTGCACAACAGCTTCAGTTAAAACTGGATCCCTTAAAAAACAAAAGTTTTTTTTGTCATCTGTGGCACCATGCCACATAAATGTTAATCTGAATGATCCCACTGCTGCCTTTTTACTTAGATTTAGTCCTAACACCTACTTCTGTTCCCTAAAACTAACTTTTATTTGCTTTTGACTAGAATTCATATAATCAGAAAACTTTATCACAAACATAAAGCAAAGATGATAGAAAAATGTGGGCTTATTGAATCTAGCATCCTTAATTCATAAAAGTAATCACCTCCCTGCCTTACGCTAGTCACATATACCAAAGGTGCTGGGAATACAAAAATAGATGAAAGGCCAGGCACAGCAGCTCACACCTGTAATCCCAACAATTTGGGAGGCCAAGGCGGGCAGGTCACTGGAGTCCAGGAGTGCAAAATTAGCCTGGACAACATGGCAAAACCCCGTCTCTACAAAAAAAAAAAATACAAAAATTAGCTGGGCATGGTGGTGCATGCCTATGGTCCCAGGTACTCAGGACAGGCTGAGGTGGGAGGATCACTTCTCGAGCCCACGAGGCAGAGGTTGCAGCAAGCCGAGATTGCACCACTGTACTCCAGCCTGGATGACAGAGTGAGACCCTGTTTCAAAAAAAAAAAAAAAGGATGAAGTACAATTCTTCCCTCTTTCTACAGGCTCAAACCATAGGCGCCACTGAGGCAACCTGCATAAAATGTGATTGTTATACAGGATAAAACATGCACCAAGAAGGGGGAAGATACATAAATTCTACTTAACTGAGTGCATTTATCTTTTATGGACTCATCTGCCTTGTTATATTTCATTTTCTGTAAACAATTTTTAATAAGGAAAAGTTCACAAAGGTTAAGAGCAGGCATTTTAAAATCTCACAGAGATAAAAGAAACTTATAAATAGCTAATCACTTGTCTGAGGTAATACCCAATTATAGAGCTATACAATTTACGTCTACGGAGAAGCTGGAAAAGGCCTTTTTTTTTTTTTTTTTCGAGACAGAGTCTCGCTCTGTCGCCCGGGCTGGAGTGCAGTGGCGCAATCTCGGCTCACTGCAAGCTCCGCCTCCCGGGTTCACGCCATTCTCCTGCCTCAGCCTCCGAGTAGCTGGGACTACAGGCGCCCACCACCGCGCCCGGCTAATTTTTTGTATTTTTTAGTAGAGACGGGGTTTCACCGTGGTCTCGATCTCCTGACCTCGTGATCCGCCCGCCTCGGCCTCCCAAAGTGCTGGGATTACAAGCGTGAGCCACCGCGCCCGGCCGGAAAAGGCCTTTAAAAGAGAAGCCTGGCCAGGTATGGTGGCTGATGCCTGTAATCCCAGAACTTTGGGAGGCCGACGTTGGCGGATCACTTGAGCCCAGGTGTTCGACACCAGTCTAGGCAACACGGTGAAACGTGTCTCTACTTAAAAAATACAATTAAAAAAAAAAAAAAAAAAAAAAGCCTGGCTTTAGAGCAAAAACCCAAGGCAAGATAGATTAAATTATCTTGACACTAAAGTTACTGCCTGAGTCCAGTGAATCATTCTGGCTGTTTCTCCACATCAAAATCAACGCCCATACCACACATATGCCCTGAAATAGTGTCCAGCTGATGAAACCTCCTTGGAGAATGAAGAACTGAGAATGTTATTTACCGATTTTTTCTTTCTGATGTATATAATATGAATATCTTCACTTCGATACTCTTCATCATGTTTTTCCAAAGGAATTTTTTCAAAGTCAAAATCTAGCTGAAGGAGCTATAAATTTAAAACAGACATACTTCAAATTCAATAATATGAACTGACCTGTGGGTGACAGAAGTCAGAATGGTGGTTACTTTTTTTTTTTTTTTGAGACAGAGTCTCACTCTGTCACCCAGGCTGGAGTACAGTGGTATGATCTTGGCTCACTGCAACCTCTGCCTCCCTGGGTTCAAGTGATTCTCCTGCCTCAGCCTCCTGAGTAGCTGGGATTACAGGCGCACAACACCACACCCAGCTAATTTTTGTATTTTTAGTAAAGAAAGGGTTTCACCATGTTGGCCAGGCTGGTCTCAAACTCCTGACCTCGTGATCTGCCCATCTAGGCCTCCCAAAGTGCTGGGATTACAAGCGTGAGCCACCGCGCCTGGCCAGTGGTTACCTTTTGAGGAGTATTGCCTGGGAAAGGGCAGTGTGCAAACCTTCCAACATCCTGAAAATGTCCTCTATCTTTATGTTGGTAAGTAGTTACTTGGGTGTATACATATGAAAAATTAAGCTCAGCACTTGACTGATACATATGCATTTTACATATGCTTTACCCCAATAAAAGCTGTTTAACAGTACGAAATTTTCATTATGCATCATTTCAAAAGTTCATGAACATTTTTCATATTCGAGAAAAACAGGAAAATAAACATTTTAGTATATGTTACCTGAGGCAGTCATATACCTGCTTTCTCATTAAACCAAAGTAGTCCTTTCAGCAGACAAAACTGCAGGCCTATATAGATGTACCCTCAAAAGGAGTCACTCACAATGTGATAGATTTGTGCCCATAAAAAGGGTTTGGGTTATCACTAGGGGGAAGAAGGGTGACAGATACATAAAACCCTATATACTATATCTGCCACTTCCTGTAAGTCTTTTCTAACTATTTCAGAACAAAAAGTTAAAAAAAAAAAAAGACCCTAAAAATAGACAGGTATCTAGGTTGGAGGTTTCATAAATATGTAGAGAAAAACACAGAAGTAAAAACTTATCACTTGGCAACATGGGAAAACCCCATCTCTACAAAAAAATACAAAAAGTGGCCGGGCGCGGTGGCTCACGCTTGTAATCCCAGCACTTTGGGAGGCCGAGGCGGGCGGATCATGAGGTCAGGAGATCGAGACCACGGTGAAACCCCGTCTCTACTAAAAATACAAAAAAAATTAGCCAGGCGTGGTGGCGGGCGCCTGTGGTCCCAGCTACTCGCAGAGGCTGAGGCGGGAGAATGGCGTGAACCCGGGAGGTGGAGCTTGCAGTGAGCCGAGATTGCGCCACTGCACTCCAGCCTGGGCGACAGAGCGAGACTCCGTCTCAAAAAAAAAAAAAAAAAATACAAAAAGTTAGCCGGGTGTGGTGGTACATGCCTGTAGTCCCAGTTACTTGGGGGGTGCTGAGGGAGGAGGATCACTTGAGCCTAGGAGGTTGAGGACGCAGTGAGCCCTGACTGTGCCACTGCACTCCGGCATGGGCTACAGGGTGAAACTCTGTCTCAAAACAAAGACAAAAACAAAAAAAAACAACTTATCACCTGCACGTTTCTATCATGTATTCTCCAAAGGTAATACAGACATCATTAATATGTTCTCCAAAGGCAGCATCATGTTTAATAAACACTGAAAACTGTTCTTAAAAAGGAGTGGCACCAGTATTATTTAACATTCTTCTGTAGCCACAGATCAACTAATTAGAAATGAAATCAAGTAGCAGAAAAGATGAAAAAGGGGAGCTCAGTAGAATCATGGGCTGTGAAGATCCTTTCCTCAGCTTCACACAAACAGAATGTTTTCCCCACCCAAAATTACCATAATATACTTGAAGAGACACACATACAGCCTCCCTGAAGGGAAATCACTACAAAGATAATAGAGTACCTAATACTTACCTCAAAATATTTTTTCTCAATTTCTGGATTTTTCCCCATTGTTCGTTGTTCATAACAACATATAATACGAGTTTCAAATCCACTGACATCTTTTAGAGTTTTCAGCAATGGCTCCAAAGACTATTTAAAAAAGAATATACTTTTTGTTTATGATTTAAAAATTTTTCTACTCTAAAAGTAGGTTGAGGAGGTACAGGGGTATTTATAGCTCCCCTACAATTTATCCATCTTTGAATCAATCCAACAAAGCACATGTAATTAAAGCTCTAGGCTAGGTGTAGTGGCTCACAACTATAATATCAACACTTTGGAAGGCAGAGGTGGAAAGATCGCTTGAAACCAGGAGTTGAAGACCAGCCTGGAGAACATAGCGAGAGACAACCCCCACCCCCCTGACACCTTACAAAAAACTTAAAAATTAGCCAGCATGCTGGTGCACACCTATAGTCCTAGCTATTGAGGAGGCTGAATGGGAGGATTACTTGAGCCTCAGGAGCTCGAGGTTACAGTGAGCTATGATCACTCCACTGCACTACAACATGTGTGACAGAGCAAGACCCCTATCTTAAAAAACAAACAAAAACCCCTCTGTAACTGATGATTGGGTAAGCTCCTGTTAACTAAACCATGTACTGATTTTGGTTTCCAGAAAAAGGATTCAGATGACTGCATTTTGGAGTTCTCATGGGAAAACAAATGGAATCAACTTTACTCTTAAAAGTTTAATTTCATTTAGTCTAATCTGGGATTTAAATAATCAACAATTTACCCTACCAAAGTTAAATCTGACCCTAACTTGGTTCAATGCTAATTATTTTTAAAATAATCGATGCCCACAACACTATACAAACTGATGTATTTTTTTTTTTTTTTTTGAGACGGAGTTTTGCTCTTGTTGCCCAGGCTGGAATGCAATGGTGTGATTTCGGCTCACTGCAACCTCCGCCTCCCGGGTTTCAAGCGATTCTCCTGCCTCAGACTCCCAAATAACTGGGATTACAGACATGCACCACCACACCTGGCTGATTTTGTATTTTTAGTAGAGACAGGGTTTTGCCATGTAGGTCAGGCTGGTCTCAAACTCCCGACCTCAGGTGACCCACCCGCCGTGGCCTCCCAAGTGCTGGGATTACAGGCGTGAGCCACCGCGCCCGGCCCAAACTGATATTTAAAGAAAAGAACAATGAATTATTTACAACTTAATTCTCAATGTCATGGTTAACATGTTCCGTGGGAACAAACCAAGGGAAAAACAGAGGATTTTGGCTTTTCATAACATCCAATTGGCAAAATCCTTTAAATTTTTTACAGAAGCCTCTAGTAAAATGCATATAACACTTTTCTCAACATACTTCACCAGGTCGGTATGATAATGATGAGCGTATATACATATGGTCCCTGGTGACTTTTATCTTTTTACTGCATCAACTATAAGGCAAATCCCGGATTCAAAGATGTTAAAATGTGAAGAAACGTGTGCTTTAGAATCCATGGAATAAGATTCATCTTCTAAATGAAGAGACTTCACTCACTGGATACTTACCTCTTCATAGTATATGCAGTCAGCCATCAGTATGTAGTCGGGTGGAGAAGGAAAGCCTTCTATTTCTTCCCCCCTTAAAAATGTCAAACAAATATCTCAATTGTTTTAATAATTCAAAATAATCTTGTTTTATAAAGAACCGGAAAGTCCCCTTCCATCCTTTTAATGAAACGCAATTTAAAACAAACTACAAATCAGTATCTTAAAACAAGCTGAAAGGCCATACAAACCATTTCAGTACCTTGGCTTGAACAGAACCAGTGACAAGATGCTTGTTCATATTAATATTCATCTTCAGCAAGTCTTGCAATTCCTCAAGATCGGTGACTACAACATCAGCCCTATAAAATAACGTCGACTGAGGTGTAGGCACAGGGGGGAAAGCCTGTAATCCGGATTTCCCCAGCAAGAAGGCGCCCCCACATCCCGCCCGCCCGCCAGCTCTTACCCGAGGGTAGCAGCCATGAGCCCCACGGCCCCGGTGCCCGAACCCAGCTCCAGCACCGACCGCCGGCTCAGCGCGTGGGCCCCGTCGCCAGAAAACTCGGGCGTTTCCAGGTATTTAGAAAGGACAATGGCAGCGTCCCAAACAACGCAACCCACGCCACCGGAGCCATACTGCTGTAGTCGTAGCACTGTACCATCCCGCTTCTCCAAAACTCGCACAAAGCTCCGCAGTGGGTCCTCCAGCGAGGACTCCAGCGTAGCGGCCATCGCGCCCGGGAACAGAAAACGGCGCGCGCAGGGACGTCACATCAACGCGCACCGCCCCGCCCTGCGGCTCCGCCCCCCACCCGCGGCTGAGTTGGCACCGCAGCCGGCGCGTTAACAAAGCCCGGAAGGCAGCGTTACCTGGGCGGGGCCAAGCGTGGGGCCCCAGCTTCCCCCGCGCTTGGCACCCTCTCTCTACCCTAAATCACACGTTTGGCTTAACGAAGAGGCCGTTTAAATCACTTTCCCAGACAAAACTACTATTATAATCTACTCTTTAAAAAACAAAGCCAACCTTAGGGTTTACCAAGTTGGAGACTTGATTTACACAGTTACAAGGCTAAATGCAATCAGCTTCCAAGATCCTACCAAAGATGGCAATACTCTTACAATCTTCCTTTTCAAGTTCCTAGTATGCTCCTAGTTTTTTGTATGAATTCATAAAGGTGGTTGCTAGAAGCCTGCAGCTCACATTTAACAGTGAAGACAAAATGGTGTGTGTGTGTGTGTGTGTGTGTGTGTGTGTCTACAGGACTCAACAATCTCTCCCTTTGTTCCTTATAATGAAAACACATATTTTAAAAGTCTTTTAAAAATTAAGACTGGGGTGATTTATTAATCTTGTTAAGAACTCTGATACAAAGCACAGTAAAAGGCCACAGACCAGTAAATAAACAATGTGGCTTTTGGCTACTTTACAACTGCTGCTACAGCACTATCAGCAAAACACTCTATCACTTTGAACGAAGGCATCCAAATGGCAAATAAAAGCTTTACTCACTTATCTGATTGAAACGTTTAATAAAGCTTTAAGTATTTGCTGGTTTAAATATTACCAATCTAAAAAATATATTTAAAAAAAATTTCAGTTAACACGAGATTTATAGAGAAAGTTATTAGGTCTTGAAGGCAAGGCAGTTGGTTCCTATGCCATAGAATTTTTTTTGAATTTATGAATTAGTAAAGTAGCAGACTGTATTATAGGCCTCAAGTCACTTAAATTTATATAGGTTATTAGCAGTATCTTTAAATATACAATATAAACAAAACTGTACATACATGGCATATTAACTGTTTTCCATAACAATAGGCAATTCATTAGCTAAAGACATCATAGTCTGCAAAAACAAAAGGCACATCTGAATGAGATACATGCCCTTTTTCCCTCCATCATTGGGTTATGTAGTCTTTGTTTACATTTTGACAAAATAATAAACACTTACAGTGCCATTCTATTATTTTCATCCTACTTTTCATTTTTGTCTTCAGCAGCAAATACCGGCATTTAAGACATGGCATTAAAGAGTTTAAGAACAGTTGGTGTTATTCACAATTCTCCTAGATGTAAAAACTAGAAGTAAAAACTAGAAGATGGTCAAAGAGGTTTAAAAATCAGTAACACCATATACCCCTCCCATATTTGTGTAAATTCACTGCCTTAAAAACGCATCTATTACTCAAATTTGAAAAATTTCACAAAAGCACTATCCCTTTTCAGTGCAATCATATCACTTTAAACCATATTTTTGCAGGGTTTACAGTGCAAATATAAATTCTTTATACTGGCCTTTTGGCAGCACTGAGGATCCAAGACAAGGCAATGCTACTGATCACCTGAGGATAATGGTGAAGGACTTCTGTATTTTTATTTTTCCAATTCTTAAAAGCTTATTTGATCAGTAGCATTTTTGTAAGAGCATTATTTGTAAAAAGTACTAAAATACTATGTCTTTTTTTGAATAAATTAAAAAAAACCTTTACAAATACCATTCCAGTGTCAATGACTACATATTGCTAAGGTCATTGGGGAGTTTCTGCATTTTCTAGCAAAGGCAGTCTGTACAATGGGGGGTGCGAAAGCTCCCGTTTGTAAGTCTTTGGTGGCAGTTTTGGCAGATGAGGGCTTGAATTCTGCCTTGGTGGAACAGGGGGAGCTGGAGGATGAGCAAGATTATTCTGACTAGAACTGAGCCCATAGCATCGACGCGGTACCCTTGGAGAGGGTGTGCTAGGAGGAGTGCTTGGCGAATTTGGACACGTACTAATGTCTCTGAGCCAGTCTGAATCTCTGTGAAGATGCCCCAGTGGAGGTGGCTGAAGATTAAATGGACAGTTTATAAAGTGTTCTGGAGGCCGAAGGGGAACCGGTGGAGGGGTATCAGGAAGAGGATCTCTTGGTGGTGGCGGAGGTGGACTATGCAGAGGCCCATCAAATGCACCAGTAGGAACAGGAACTCTGGGTTTTACCTTTGGAGGAGGAGGCTGTCTCGGTGGAATAGCAGGAGGATCATCATCAGATTTCATATTTCCCTCAAAAAAAAAAGTAATTAAATTATAACTCTATTCTCCTGAAAAATTAAAAAAAATTTTTTTTAAGTCTCAAAAACTTGTATGTGTCAAGTTAAATTCAGAGGCTCAAAATAAACTAATCTGGGTTAATTATCAGATTATGAGTACTCCTAGTTTAATTCAGGGCTGGGTTTAATATTTTTATATATGAGATGTTTTAATTTAAGTCTTAGACCCTAACTCCTTTTCTTGCTTTGTGTATACATTTCAGAAATTTATGTATTTTAATTATAATAGTAGGTAAGTGACAATAATTTATTGCTTTATAGACATGAAAGGACACGATGTCAAGAGGACTTTAATGTCTAGCTTCTGCTTACTGGGCATCCACTGCTACTTTCTCCAATGAGGCTTACAGCAGTAGATCTCAAAGTGTGATCCAGGGACCAACAGCATCAGCATCAGTAGGGAACTTGTTAGAAAAGCAAATTCTTGGGCCCCATCCTAGACTACTGAATCAGAAACTCTGGAGGTGCGGCTCCACAATCTGATTTTACCAAGCCTTTCAGGTAATTCTGATGCACCCTTAAAATTTTGAGAAGCATTAGTTGAAAGTTTGAAGAATACTTAGAATACTACTAAAGTTTTTTTCCACCTGTACCAGAAAGAAAATGTACTTCCAGCCTCTTTTTTATTTTTTTATTTTTAGTTTTAGTTTTTGAGACGGAGTCTTGCTCTGTCGCCCAGGCTGGAGTGCAATGGTGTGATCTTGGCTCACTGTAACCTACCTTCACCTCCCAGGTTCAAGTGATTCTCCTGCCTTAGCCTCTTGAGTAGCTGGGATTACAGGTGCCCGCCACCATGCCCAGCTAATTTTTGTATTTTTTAGTAGAGACAAGGTTTCACCATGTTGGTCAGGCTGGTCTTGAACTCCTGACTTCAGGTGATCCGCATGCCTCAGCCTCCCAACCAGCCTTTTATTTGAGACAGAGTTTTGCAATTGTTGCCCAGGCTGGAGTGCAGTGGCACGATCCTGGCTCACTGCAACCTCCACCTCCCAGGTTCAAGCGCTTCTCCTGCCTCAGCCTCCCCAGTAGCTGGAATCACAGGCACCTGCCACCACACCCAGCTAATTTTTTGTATTTTTAGTAGAGATGGGGTTTCATCATGTTGACCAGGCTGGTCTCGAACTCCTGATCTCAGGTGATCTGCCCGCCTCGTCCTCCCAAAGTGCTGGGATTACAGGCATGAGCCACCGCACCCGGCCCAGCCTCTTATTTAGAAAAGGTTTTTGTAAGGATTAAACAACTAAAAGTATTTTTCAAATGTAACAACTCAAATGCTGAAAAACCATAAATGGTAGCCAAAGTATAATTCACAGATTCTTTATAACACTGGGCATTATTTTGAAGATTCACAACTTTGAATAAGTTGGAGTAAAGTCCTATTGATTACCTTGGAATTTGAAGCATCATGATCAAACTTTTTTCGAGGAGGAAGAGGAGGAGGAATCAGGGGCTCTTCACTTAGTTTATGTAAACTACCACATGAACTAAAGAAAGACTCTGGGGGAGAAAAAGACTAGTTTAACCACAATTCACAGTATAAGATAAACCTTTATCACAGCTTGTGATCGATACTTCTACCATGGCATTTGTCAGACTGTATCAACTACTGGTTTATCTATCTTCCCCATTAAATTGTAAGCTTTCTGAGGGCAGTGTGTATTTATTTCTGTGTCTCTAGCACCTACCACAGTGCCTGGGGCATGATGGGTACTTCAGCTAAATGAAGGTATACTTTTTTATTATGATTAATGAGATTCTGCTCCCTGAAAAGCCTTCCACAAATCAAAACAAAACATGTCTAAATATACTGTAGTAACTTCCAAAGAAAGACCATCCTAATCAGAGACCATTTTTTTTTTTTTTTTTTTTTGAGACGGAGTCCCACTTTGTCACCCAGGCTGGAGTGCAATGGCACGATCTCAGCTCACTGCAACCTCCGCCTCCCGGGTTCAAGCAATTCTCCTGCCTCAGCCTCCTGAGTAGCTGGGATTACAGGTACCCACTACCACACCCAGCTAATTTTTGTATTTTTAGTGCAGACAGGGTTTCACCATGTTGGTCAGGCTGGTCTGGAACTCCTGACCTTGTGATCCGCCCACCTCGGCCTCCCAAAGTGCTGGGATTACAGGCATGAGCCACTGCACCCTGCGAGACCATATATTTTTGAAGCATCTACGATTGGGCACATCACTACACAGGTAATAAAACCCTCCATATAGGAGCCCATAAGGTAGTGTTATATCACATAACTCTTTGTCTTTGCAAGTCTCTCATTGATAATGTACATGTTATATAACTACATTAAAGGAAATTTACAAAATGATAAATGACAGGAAAATACTCCTAAACAGATCAACCAGACATATAATAATTACTATCTTCATTTTAATTTTTTCTATAGTTCAACTTCCCATTTGATCTCTCTATATTCACACAGTTGTTACAAAGGCAGCAAATATGTCTTATTTGTCATTATACTGAGATTGGGAACACAGGAGCTAACTGGGAAAGAAGTTGATAAGTTTAACCTTAAACACTCTAACTGAACTGCTTATGAGACATCCAAGTAGATATGTCAAACTATTCTATGTCAAAAATTGCTATCCTGATCATGTGGCTCTGCAGTTACTTCTGGGGGGGTCCTGTTGGCTCAGGGGGAAATAACTGATACAAAAGGTATGCCTATGAGGTTGGCAGATGGTGTGGGGAGGTTAGGCAGAGGATGTTCCTCAGACCTGCCAGCATTGTTTGTCCCGTCTTTGGGAGAACTCCTCTCGGTGGTGGTAAATCTGTCCCATTTGGTTTAGTTGGCCAATCCTGCCCAGGGCACCCCAATTCAAGCCAAGGAATAGGCATGGGACTCACTTTCTTAACATGATCAGATTTTTATCTACCTCTCTTTCATGCAAGTAGCCATTTTTTTAGGGAAAGTGAACCTGACCCCTTAGCTCCAAGGATGGGGCCTAATTAGTATAAATTAATCAGAGTAATCCCATTCCTTTAGCCAGAGTGATGAGTTTAACTGTAGGCATGTGACCTAATTCAGACCAGTGAAATTTAAAAGGAGATTTTCTGGGGGCTAATGGAAAGGAAGTTCCTTGCTCTTTTTTGGAAAAGCATTCTGTCATACTGTCTTGTCTGTACTTCTCTCTATATATAATTTGACTGAACAAAGAAGCACACAACCTTTACTGCTCTTGCCAGTTATGATTTTGAGGGAAAACAGCTTTAAATCAAGCTGATAATCTGGACAAAACAATGAAGAGTCAGAAAGAACCCTGGTCTTTTTTTTTTTTTGAGACGGTGTCTCGCTCTGTTGCCCAGGCTGGAGTACAGGAACCCTGGTCTTTAATTACATCATCGAGTCGCTGAATCAACCAGTCTTAAAGCAGCCTTCCTCTAAGCTTCCGAGTATGTCTGAGTGTTTTCTTATTGTTTAAGCCAGTCTTAGATGGTAACAGACACACACACTCATGGAAGCAGATGATATGTGAATGATGGGAAAGCTATGAGTTTTGAACCTGGGTCTGACTCTACAGTCACCACTTAACCAGTATATTTCTCCATAGTAGGCAATCAGTAACCCTTGCTGAAGTCTGAATGCAATTTAATTGTCTATCAAGAGCATTTCCCTACAAGACTACAGTTTTTATGAACTTTTTTAGTGCCTGCAGTTATTCCAAAGTGGTGAATACAGTAGAATTTACTAAACAATTTCTGTAATGTTAGTTAGCTATCTAAGTTACTTCTAATTTTCTGCCATTCATTCATTCATTCAACAGTTATTGGGCACCTGCTAATACTGTCAGGCACTGTCTGAAGCACTAACAATATAACCGTGAACAAAACTCAAAAATTCATGTCCTTATGGAACTTATAATCTAGGTTAGGGAAAGATAAGTAAAAGTATGATGCCTATAAATTATGAGAAGAAATACTTGGTTGGAAAGGGGTATAGAAAGAGGTGGGAGGGGAGCAACATAAATAGGGTGATTAGGGAAGGCTTCACTAAGGTAACAGCCTGAAGGAGGTAAGGGAGCAGGCTGTGAGGCTAAATGGCTGAAAAGTATTATAAACAGCAGGAATGGCAAGAGCAAATCACTGATACAATAATGTGTCTATTATGTTGAGGCAGACTGAGTGAAGGGGGAGAATAAGTGATGAGGTCTGACAGATCAAACAAGCCCAAACTGTGTAGGGCCTATGGGTTCTTTAAAGGAACCGGCTTTCACTCTGAGTGAGATAGAAAGCCACCAGAGGGTTTTTTTGTTTGTTTGTTTGTTCGTTTTTTTTTTTTGAGATGGAGTTTCACTCTTGTCGACCAGGCTGGAGAGCAATGGTGTGATCTCGGCGCACTGCAACCTCTGCCTCCCGGGTTCAAGCAATTCTCCTGCTTCAGCCTCCTGAGTAGCTGGGATTACAGGCGCCTGCAACCAGGCCCAGCTAATTTTTGTATTTTTAGTAGAGACGGGATTTCAACATGTTGGCCAGGCTGGTCTTGAACTCCTGACCTCAGGTGATCCATCGCCTCAGCCTCCCAAAGTGCTGGGATTACAGGGGTGAGCCACTGTATCTGGCCCACCAGAGGGCTTTAAGCACAAGTAAAACAAGGTCTAACTCAGATTCTAAAAGGATCATTCTGGCTGCTATACTAAAAACATACTGAAGTGGAGAAGATAAGAAGTTAGAATGCTTACTGTAATAAACAAGGTAAAAGTTATGGTGGCTTGGACCAGGGTGGCAGCAGTGGAGATGGCAAAAAATTGTTAGATTCTGGATATATTTTGAGAGTAGTCAAGATTTGTTGATAAGTCATATTTGGGGTGTGAGAAAGGGAGAGAAGTAAAAGATACTTCTATTACAGTATTTTTAGCCTAAGTAACTGGATGCTTGTAATTAGAATTGAGATGAGGAGGCAGTGAGAGGAACAACTTTGGAGGGGATAATAAGAAGCTAAGTTTCAGAGAGGTTAAATTTGAGATTCCTATTAGATATCCAACTGGAGATGTTAAATGGGTAATTAAATATATGAGTCTCGAAGTCAGAAGAGAGGTTCTGGCTAGATATAAACTTGGGAATTATCATCATGTTAATGATACAAGACTGAACAACCAACTGAGTGAGAAGAGGTCCAGAAACTGAGTCCTAAGGCCTTCCAATGTCAATAGTTTGGGAAGGTGAGGAGGAACCAGCAAGAGAGACCAAGCAGTGACAAGGGAAGTGGAAGAAAAGACGAGAGAGTGGGATGAATCTTCATGCATGTGACTTTTTCCAAACATTTATTGGGTATTTTGTATAAATAAAGGCAGAGGCTTTGTCTTTCTTGTTTGCCACTGAATGTCTTGTGCTTAGCAGAGTAACTGGTACAAACTAAGTATTCAATTATCTACTGAATCAGTAATATCAAAGGGTGTGAACATTTTTATGGTTTGATATGTTGTATTCAGATTGCTTTCCAAAAGGGTTATACTAATATACCAATTTACATAGGGATAAGTAATGTACCTTTTACCATAGGCTTGCTCACACTAAAACAAAAAAAAACACATTAATTCAAAAGACCAAAATGGCAATTCACTATTGTGTAGAATTCCTCAGATTTCTAATGATGCTGAACTATCTGTAATTATCTATGTTTCTTTACAAGATATACTTCCTTTGATGTGAAGTACCCATGTTCATTGTGAATGGAGTCTTGCCATTTTTCTCATTTCATCTGAGTACTTTTCATACTTGCTATGAATATTTTATTTTCTTTGGAGATTTTAGAATATTCAGAATCTAATGCAGTTATTCTCAATTTTCTATTAAATTTCAAAATGTAAAATTTTCTTATATGGAAAATGTATTTTACTACCATTCAAAATAATGTCTAGAATTCCTACTTCTACAATGGCACAGTGTTATGGGTTGAATTGTGTTCCCCCAAAGATATGATGAAGTCCCATAACCTAGTACCTATAATTGTGACCTTATTTGGAATATAGTCTTTGCAGATGTAATGAAGTTAGAATGAGGTCATTAAAATGGGTCCAAATCCAGTATGACATGACCAGTGTCTTTATAAGAGAAGAAATAAAGAAACATACCACGAGAAGACAGCCATATGATAATGGAGGCAAAGATTGAAGTGATGCATCTACAAATCAGGAGATGCCAAGGATTGCCAGCAAATGCCAGAAGCTAGAAGCAAGGAAGGATTCTCTTCTCCAAGTTTCAGAGTAAATGTGGCCCTGCCAACATCTTGATTTTGGATTTCTGGCCTTCAGAACTGTGAGACAATACATTTTTGCTCTTTTAAGCTACTCAGTTTGTGGTGCTTTGTTATGGCAGTACTAAGAAACTAATAGTGTAATGATATTTCCACCACGGAACAACAAGAAAAATAAGAAATATCAACAAACTTCAATAAAGCCAGGAAATATATGAAGCTGAAGCTTTAATTCATGAAGGTAGATTATAATGTATATGGAGACAGATGGAGGAAGATGAAACCCAAATGTCTACAGAGAGTAATACTGACAAGCAGCAGCAAATCTGCCCCACAGAACCAAATAAGGATTCAGGAGCTAAAGGCATTTGGTACAAAGGAAGGCATGGACATGAAAACAGAAGACTTGGTTAAGTCTGGATAAGGGACAGTTAGAACCCCATTCTCCTCTCCCCTACTTAGTGAGGCCAGGCAATGACCTCATTCCCACCTCTGTAGGAGACTGGCAGTTTTATTCTCTGGAGAATCTAAACCCCAGACTTGGGATACCAGTCTGAGCTGAAAACACAGATATCCATACTACATGGAGAGACTGCCCCAGGCAGATTCAAAGATCCTTCTTTAGAGAAACGAAACATTCTTAGACAAAATGCCTATAGATTCTAACATTTGGGGATTTCCTAAGTAAAAAATTATCATTCCATCACTCTACAGTGAAACCCACAAGTCAATAAGTGACCATGGATATAGATATAGCACTTCCCATCAGTTTCCCCTCATTCTAAAATATGAACACAAATACTACTGGACAAGAAAGGAAAGCCTCCAATATGAAAGACAAGAGACTACAACTAATACAAGAAAGGAGGTCAGAAAAGAGACAACACCAGAAACAAAACAAATTTTTTTTTCAAAAATACTATAATTATCCATCATCTCAAATATTCATCATTTCTTTGTGGTGAGAACATTTAAAATCTTCTCTTTTATCTATCCAGAGATATACATTATTATTAACTATAGTCACTGAAACTTTGCATCCATTGACCAAAGTCTCCCCTTTCCTGGTCCAACCCTGCCCAGCCACTGGATATGCGACTTAGCTGATCATTCCACAAGTACACATGTATCAAAACATCAGATTATACCCCATAAACATATACAATTATCTGTCAATTAAAAATAAAATTTAAAAATACTATAATTATTATCCTAAGAGAGATAAGACAGTGCATCCATGAAATTATAATAGGATGCTATTTAAAAAAGGCACAATCAGAGGGAACTGAGAAGAATTCTTAGAAATTCAAAATTATGACAGATGAAGAAAATAAGTAGAAGAGCTCAAAGATAAAGTAAGGAAATCTTCCAGAAAACAGAACAAGAAGACAAAGAGATGGACAAGAGGTGATAAAAGACAAGAAAATTGGAGGATCAATCTAGGATGTATGAGAATAAGAAAAAGGAGCTCCACAAAAGGAGTCAGAGAACACGCTGGGGGAAAATTATTACCAAAGCAATAGGAAGCATTTTCTGGAAATCAAACACTCGAATCTCTAAATTTAATGGGCTCATTAAGTAGATGGCAAAATGAAAAAAAAAATACCCACATCAAAGCAGTTCATTGTGAAGCTGTAGATTATTAAGAATAAAGAGAATGCCTTAAAGGTTTCTTCAACATATCGTGGCAGAGCCTGCTGCTTCCCAGTACACCTTTCCCTTTTTCCTTTTAGTAATAGAATCCCACGAATTTTGGTAAGGCAAATGGCTACCTAGTTAGAGACGTTTCTTAGCTTCCTTTGTAGCTAAGAAGGTCTCCTTTTTTTTTTTTTTTTTTTGAGACAGAGTCTCACTCTGTCGCCCCAGGATGGAGTGCAATGACACGATCTTGGATCACTGCAACCTCCACCTCCCAGGTTCAAGCAATTCTCCTGTCTCAGCCTCCCGAATAGCTGGGACTACAGGCGCACGCCACTATGCCCAGCTAATTTTTGTATTTTTAGTAGAGATGGGGTTTCATCATGTTGGTCAGGCTGGTCTCGATCTCCTGACCTCAGGTGATCTGTCTGCCTCGGCCTCCCAAAGTGCTGGGATTACAGGCGTGAGCCACCGCACCTGGCCCAGATCATATTTTTATAACAAAGCTCCTTGCCCTCCATCTTTCTGCTAGCCAAAAAATGGTAACAACTACAGCAGGTACTCAAGACAGAGATGGAAGTCACATCTTGAGAATTCTGAATTGCCCTGCTTAGCTGGAAAACCCAGTGGAGCACAGTTGCCTACTTGCTCTGGCTATTGTGAGGAATAAAATTCTATTTCATTTAAGGCTCTGTATATTTGGGTCCCTCTGTATGACACTGGGTCCTCTGCTACTGTTAAATATGCTCTAAGTTTAAAAAAAGATTGAAACTGTAGGATCATTGAGAGAAAAATATTTGTCTATTTCATTCACTACTATCACTCTCACACCTAGAATAGTGCCTGCATATATCAGGCATTTAAAAATTATGTACTGAGTAAGTAAATGAATGGTATTAGACTTTTCAGCAGGAATTATGAAAGGTAGAAGACCGTGGAGGAAAATGACTTCAATATTCTGAGTCAAATTATTTTTTACTTTCTATTTCCAGCTAAACTATTAACAATTAAATGTATAATAGGCTTCCACAAAATAAAACAAACAAAAAAAGGTATAATAGGTTTCCATATATGCAAGAACTTAAAAAGTTTAGGTCTTATGTATTATCTTTTCTCACGTAGCTACTAAAGGAGCTACTCCTATTAAAATCAGGGAGCATATCAAGAAAGAAGATGAGGAATCCAAAAACAAGGATCCAACACAGGAGGGAGGCAAAGGGAATTTCTAGGATGACAATGAAAGAAAGTTCTAGGATGACAGCAGGGTCAATACCTGAATATCAACCAATCCAAACTGGAACAGGGGGACAAAAAGGCACAAGGAAGGAAGATTCCAGGAGAGAAGAAGGGAAAGGGAAAGGAAAAGGAAAAGAAAAGAAAAAGGAAAACCTTGCTAGGTTCCCTGATTGGCCTGACTTTATGGAAAACTGCTATGAAAGGGCATGGAAAGGTGCTAAACAAACATACAAACAAACAAACCTAAACATTAGTGAGGCAATTATCAACTCCAGAAAACGGAGCTATACAAGAAAGGAAGCATAGCAGTGAATAATATTTGCACCAAATATGGTAAGTATAGGCAGGGTAGACATGAAATTCTCATCCACTATAAGAGGAGATCAGTAAACACTGTCTAAAATTAATGACTCAAGAGAGACTATAAAAACATCATTTACAAATGTGGAAGTGTCCTTGGACAACAAGAAAAGGAGTGGGGAGGGCCGGGCGCGGTGGCTCACGCTTGTAATCCCAGCACTTTGGGAGGCCAAGGCGGGCGGATCACGAGGTCAGGAGATCGAGACCACGGTGAAACCCCGTCTCTACTAAAAATACAAAAAATTAGCCGGGCGTGGTGGCGGGCGCCTGTAGTCCCAGCTACTCGGAGAGGCTGAGGCAGGAGAATGGCGTGAACCCGGGAGGCGGAGCTTGCAGTGAGCCGAGATCGCGCCACTGCACTCCAGCCTGGGTGACAGAGCGAGACTCCGTCTCAAAAAAAAAAAAAAAAAAAAAAAAAAAAAAAAAAAGAAAAGGAGTGGGGAAAACGTGAGGTAGAGAACCACTGTTAATTTCATTTTAAGTGTTTTAGCACTATTTCCCTTTTAAATTCTATTAATATGCCACTTTGATAAATTTGTTTTTGGTAGGGAGGACAGGGTCTTGCTATGTTGCCCAGGCTAGTCTTGAACTGCTATGTTGCCCTGGCCTCAAGTGATCCTCCTGCCTCAGCCTCCCAAAGTGCTAGGATTACAGGTATGAGCCACTGTCCTTGGCCAGATAAAAATTTTTTAACCTAAAATTAAATATAAAATTAAACATTTAAAAGACTAAGTTTATTTTTCTCATAAGATAGGGAAACTTGCCACTACATATTTTACTATGCTTGAAGCAGATGTTCTCCAGATTGGGAGAATTACACCCAAAGGTGCTGTGTTCATTTTTGAGTTATTTTGTTTTAAACAAATGACCACAGAGAGAAAGTTAACAGCATTAAAAGTTATAAATTATGAAATAATTAGGAATGATAGAAAAGTGCTTTACTTAAAATACTGCTTTAATTAAATAAGATGATGTAAAAAAAAATAAGTGATTGAGGATATCCCAGGAACCTGATAAACATTTAGTATATTATTGCCATGGGAAAATGATTTGAAAAGGGTAAGGAAGAAAGACAACTGACATGAAATTACTATTCATTCTATGCCAAGCAATATTTTAGGTTTCTTTGTTTGTTTGTTTGTTTGTTTTGAGATGGGAGTCTCACTCCATTGCCCAGGCTGGAGTGCAGTGGCCTGATCTCAGCTCACCACAACCTCTGCGTCCCGGGTTCAAACGATTCTCCTGCCTCAGCCTCCTGAGTAGCTGGGACTACAGGCGTGCACCACTATATCCGGCTAATTTTTGTAATTTTTTAGTAGAGACAGGGTGTTGGCCAGGCTGGTCTTGAACTCCTGACCTCATGATCTACCTGCCTTGGCCTCCCAAAGTGCTGGGATTAAAGGCGTGAGCCACTGCGCCCGGCTTGGTGTTCTATACAGTTATTTCATTTGATCCTTAACAAGTGTGGGGAAGGTAAGTAATTTCTTCAAGGCCATACAGCCCTTAGAACGATCATAAAAAATGATGAAAATAAACTATAGTGAAGCTTAAGTAGTACACAATTGTAAGCAAATAATTAAATTTATTTATAACTTTTCTTATTCTTTAATATTGCCAAAACCCAAAATACTCAAATATAATCAACCAGATTATTATCTTTACAGTCATTTCATTAGAATCAACTTAAATCTTACTTACTTGAATGTGGCAAAAGCACTGGAGCAAAGATGCTATTGCTGCCTGTTGGGATAAGAAAAATTAATTTGAAAAGGAAGGTAACATGTATGGCATTATTTTTTAAATGTTTCCATAAATAATACATAATACACAGTGCAGAATTTTATCATCATCTTTTGCCATGTTAGTTTTTTAAAAAATTAACCCAGAACCTTCTGTACCTAGAATAGTTTTCCTTAGCATTAAGTGGTTCCCCTCTATCACAGAACTTATCTATTTGTTTTCTTATTCATCATCTATTGCTCTCTTTAGACTGGTAGTGGGACCCAAAGGTACTAAACAAATCTTTGTTGAATGAGTAAATCAGAAGATAATATGCACCAACAATGCACAAATTATGCTCTACTTCTTGTATTAATCATTATTTTCACATTTAGATGTCGCTTTTCACACTAATATAGTTTGCAATTCTATAGTTCCCTAATTAAAATGATAAGAATTATCTGAGACACAGGATTCCTTTTTTACCAAATGGTTTACATCAAATACTTACCACAGGAGCTGTTGAGATCCACATCTAAAAATACACTAAGGTCTGAAGAAGCAGATACTGGTGGAGTAGATGGTGTATTTGGAGAGGTTGGTGCTGACACTGTTGATTCCAGCTCAGTTTCAGCAATCCGACTAAAGCTTATTTTACATGGTTCTCTTTCTAATGGTGTTGGGTGACCTCGTAAAGTACCTGAGGTAGAGCCATGTCGGCCCGTGTTAGGCCTTATTCCAGGAGATTTTAAGGAGAAAGTTGATTTCCTAGGCTGAGAAAAGCAAACATAATTAATGTCACAAATTTGCATAGACAGCATTTTGTTTCTGTGACTTAGAGCTACCTTATTAGTCTTATTAGTTCTTAAGCATACAGTTCTTAAGCGTGCAGTCCTTCAGTCTGCAATGACAGCCTGTATCATTCTAGTAGAATCTTCTGGATTTGACTGGCTTAATTTTAAAATGAATTGGAATATAAGTAAGTCTCTCTTCAGCACTGCAGACATAAAATTCTTGAAATTGTATGTGAAAATCACATTTTACTCCTAAAACATATGAACCTAAACTTCTCTTTGAAAATATCTATATAAATTTTACAAACATTTACTGGGAACACAATTTATGAAACATAGTATGCTATATGCTTCAGAAAAAAAAAGATCATTTTTTCCCCTTCCTATACTAAATGATCAACCTCTACACTGGTGCTTTAAAAATCTTTGGAGAAAATTCCTATCGTCTCCCACCATGACCTCTGTCCCATTTTTCAAGTTCTGGCAGGAGTAATTGAATAAAAAACACAGAACTCAGATAAGAAAACTTGAGTTAAAATCTCAACTGTGCCAATATCTAGCTATGCAGCCTGGAAAAACTTATTTAACCCCTTGGAATCTCACTATTTTCCTTTGTAAAATGAGAATAAGATCTATGAGGGGTTTTCAAAAAGTGCATGGCAAATGTCTATTATGAAATAACTATGCATGACTTTCATTTTTTTCCATCAAAATAAACTCATACTAACTTATTATAACATGTCTGAACGGTACCTAGTTTGAGATACTAAGAAGGATAACACATCAGCTTGTAAAGAATCCCTATCAGAGGAACACGAATTCTGCTAAAATTGAAGCAAGAACAAATATCAAATTCATGATAATGCTTGGGTAGAAGAATGGTGAAATCACTAATACGTTACGAAAAGTTTATGGGGACAATGCCCCAAAGAAATCAGCTGTTTACAAATTGATAACTCATTTTAAAAAGGGATCAGATGATATGGAAGATAAAGCCAATGGCAGCAGACCATCAACATCAATTTCTGAGGAAAAAATTAATCTCATTCCTGCCCTAACTGAAGAGGACTGATGATTAACAACAGAAACAAGAGCCAACACCACAGATATCTCAACTGGTTCAGCTTACACAATTCTGACTGAAAAATTAAAGTTGAGCAAACTTTCCACTAGATGGATGGCAAAACCATTGCACCCAGATCAGCTGCAGACAAGAGCAAAACTTTCAATGAAATGTTAAATAAGTGGGATCAAGACCCTGAAGCATTTCTTTGAAAAACTGTTAATAGGAAATGAAACATGGCTTCCCAGTATCATCCTGAAGACAAAGCACAATCAAAGCAATGGCTACCAAGAGGTGGAAGTGTGGTCCAGTCAAAGCAAAACCAAATCAGTCAAGAGCAAAGGTTGGCCAAGCACAGTGGCTCATGCCTGTAATCCTAGCACCTTGGGAGGCTGAGGCAGGAAGATCATTTAAGGCCAGGGGTTTGAAACCAGCCTGGGCAATATAGCAAGACTCTATTGCCATTAAAAAAAAAAAAAGGCTGGGTATGGTGGCTCACACCTGTAATCCCATCACTTTGGGAGGTCGAGGCAGGTGGATCACTTGAGGTCAGGAGTTCAAGACATGCCTGGCCAACATGGTGAAACCTCATCTCTACTAAAAATACAAAAATTAGCCGGGCATGATGGCACACACCTGTTATCCCAGTTACTTGGGAGGCTGAGGCAGCAGAATTGCTTGAACCTGGGAGGTGGAGGTTACAGTGAGTCGAGATTGCACCACTGTACTCCAGCCTGGGTGACAGAGCGAGACTCTGTCTCAAAAAAAAACAAAAACAAAGGTCATCGCAACAGTTTTTTAGGACGCTCAAGCATTTTTCTTGTTGAGTGTGTAGAGGGTCAAAGAACAATAACATCTGCTTATTATGGGACTGTTTTGAGAAAGTTAGCCAAAGCTTTTGCAGAAAAACAACCAGGAAAGCTTCACTAAGGAGACCTTCTCCACCACAACAATGCTCCTGTTCATCCCTCTCATTAAACCAGGGCAATTCTTTGAGAGTTTTGATGGCAGATCATTAGGCATCCACTTACAGTCTTGACTTGGCTCCTTCTGACTTTTTTTTGTTTTCTAATTATAAAAAAAAAAATTAAAGGGCAACCATTTTTCTTCAGTTAATAATGTAAAAGAGACTGTATTGACATGGTTAAATTCCCAGAATCTTCAGTTTTTTAGGGATGGACAAAATGGTTGGCATTAGCGCTTACAAAAGTGTCCTGAACTTGAGGAAGCTTATGTTGGGAAATAAAGTTTATGTTTTTATGTTTATCTTTTAATTCCATCAAAAAATTTATCTTTCCATTCCATTTTTCCATGAACTTTTTTTTCTTTCTTTTTTTTTTTTTTGAGACGGGGTCTTGCTCTGTCACCCAGGTTGGAGTGAAGTGGAAGTGGAGTGATCTTGGCTCACTGCAACCTCCACCCGACAGGCGTGCACCACCATGCCTGGCTAATTTTTTTGTATTTTTGGTAGAGACAGGGTTTTGCCATGTGGCCCAGGCTGGTCTCAAACTCTTGAGCTGAAGCAATCTGCCTGCCTTGGTCTCCCAATGTGCTGGGATTACAGGCATGAGCCACCATGCCCAGGGCCTCTGTGAACTTTTTGAAGTCCCCTCATATATCACACAACTGTGAAGATGAGATAGCATGAAACTACCTGACTTCCTGCTTCACCTAAAGTTGGTTTGTGTTTTTACTTCCTTCTATATCTTGCTTCACTTTTGCTACTTAGAATTCATCTTCTACTACTTCTGTTGCCATTGCAAACTCCTGCAGTAACTGGAAACTGTAGCATCAAATTCTAGTGACAGAGATGGGTTTCAGAGGCAACTATGGACCATGGAGCCCTAATGGCAGAAGTCATATCCAGTCACAAGAACCAAAATACATTTGCTTACTCCTTCCTAGGTCTTTTCATTTTTTTTGTTCCATTCAGCTACCTATTAAGTTCTCACTTTCTCACACCTTTTTGCATTATTCTAGGAGGGATCAAAAGTAGAAACACATAAATAAGTAGTAGTAAGATAAGGCATAAACCAGATTTTATCAAAAGGCTGACATTTCCCCCCACAGTATATGTAATTTTAGAAATAGTATATTACTGCAAACAAAACACCTAGGAACAGCCATTCGATTACATTTTTAAGATAACAGGTTGTTAAACATTGAAAATAATATTTTAAAAAACACAACACTTGTTCCCGAAATTATAAAAGACTTACAAATCGAGGTGGCTGTTTGCAGTTTCGAGGTTCAATTTCTAGTGACTTGTTGAACAAATAATCTGTGAACTCCTTTTCAGATGCACTTCCCATGGGGTTAAGGTTTTCAAAGAATCTCTGGAATTAAACAAATATCACAAGTGCATATATAATAAGTACATATTTTAGATCTTATTAAAATAAGATCTCATTAAAATCTTTACTGAAAATTAATGCTAAAAAATTAACACATTAAGAACACAATATCTGAAAAGTTCACAAGTGTTGCTTATTCCAATCTCTTTACTTCTGAATAAGATTATATAATTTCTGTGGAAGTTATATTCTAGTCTTAAAGTTCTATTAAGAATATGAGTTTTCATTTACTACCATTTTAATGGCTCAGTAGTAGCACTACTTATTCCTTAGGAAACTTTACTCCTACTCATTGTAACAAATGATCATCATCAGTAAGCTACCAAAAGTATTTAGAACAAAGCTATGGTTATAATCCACAATGAAGTTTTGATAATCAGAAAAAAAGTGGAGATAAATTAGATTAAGGTCTGTTAATCCAATTTATAGATCATTCTTGATCATTTATAATTATTCTGGAAATTTCTTTTACTTTAAAAGTAGTCATTTAAATTACTTTAAAAGTAATGTCAAGAATGATTATAGGCTGGGCACGGTGGCTCACGCCTGTAATCCCAGCACTTTGGGAGGCTGAGGTGGGTGGATCACCTGAGGTCGGGAGTTTGAGACCAGCCTGACCAACATGAAGAAACCCCATCTCTACTAAAAATACAAAATTAGCTGGGCGTGGTGGTGCATGCCTGTAATCCCAGCTACTCAGGAGGCCGAGACAGGAGAATCACTTGAACCTGGGAGGCGGAGGTTGAGGTGAGCTGAGATCACGCCATTGCACTCCAGCCTGGGCAACAAGAGCGAAACTCTGTCTCAAAAAAAAAAAAAAAAAGAAAGAAAGAACGATTATAAACTTAAACCTATCTGTGCTAACTTCTAGTATAAAAAATGTTTTTATCTGAGCCAAGCCATGATGGCTCACACCTGTAATCCTAGCAGTTTGGGAGGCTGAGGCCAGGGAACTGCTTAAGCCCAGGAATTTGAGACCAGCCAGGGCAATATGGTGAGACCTCTCCTCTTAAAAAAAGCCTAATAAATAAAATGTTTAAAATTTTTGTCTTTACCAAAAAATATTTTAAGCTTAAATTTAAGTTTTAACGTAGAAAATTTAGATGATTTAGCACTGCCAAAAAAAGAGAAAAAAAGAAAAACAGTAATCTTACAAACCAGAAATATCATTGTTTACATTTAAATATTAGACTATCTTCCAATGATTTTATTGTGCATGTAAATATATGCATGTATATATGTATTTATATATAATTATTAATATATAATTTATATATTTTTTCCTGAAAAACTGGGATATCAATTTTAATCTTTCTGAAGTTTATATTCAATTAACTTTTTTCCATGTGGTTTGCTTTTTTTTTTGAGATAGAGTCTCACTCAGCCTTCCAAAGTGCTGGGATTACAGGTATGAGCCACCGCACCCAGCCGGTTTGCTTATTCTACAAAATACAAATTTTAACTCTATAGTATTTCATCAGATGGATATTTCAGAATTTAATAATCTCCACATAGCTAGTTATCCATATAGGTACTTTCTAATTTTTTGCTATTATAATAATTATTTTTATTAACTCCTGTATATAAATTTTTCTGTACATTTTTTATGATTTCCTTAGAAAAATTCCTTAGCAGCAAATTACTGGATTTAGCTTTATTTAATTTTGAAGTGGTTTAGAAGCATATATAAAAATGGTACTGGGTTTTAGCTTTAGCAGTAGGCAAAATGAGCTTTAAAATTTCTAGTATAAAATTCTTCCCATTTTTAAGGCATTCTGCCAATTTCAAGAAAATTATATTACTCCTTTAACAATACTGAAACAATGTGTTCTTATGATCAGGTTAGCTAAATTAAATATTAGCCAATAGTAATTAAAGGCTTTCAGAAAGCTATAACAGCAGTATTCTTGATTTTCTCATCCTTTGCTCTATTTTTAAATACTATTTATTTAAGTATGATTTGAAAAGTGAATAGCTACTTTGTCTACATTTTAAATTTATTTTGTTTGACTCAATCATGTAGAAGATGTTTCCTCCCAAAAATGCTTTAAATGGTGGTAGGAACCCTAGACCACACCACAAACACCAATTAGCAGGTATGTTTCTGAGATATGAATACTAAAAGTACTATTTCAAGTATATCGAATTAAAGTGCAACATTATTCCTGTGGGGACCGTATTTCCTTAGCCCTCTGAAGCCCCACATCACAGAGGGCGGGTTCAATGGTGAGAGGGGATGAAACAGGTCACTATCAGTAGGTTACCACTTTTTTCTTTTTTTAAGAGCAAGTATCTTTTTTTTTTTTTTTTTTTTTTTGAGATGCAGTCTCACTCTGTCGCCTAGGCTAGAGTGCAGTGTGGCACTATCTCAGTTCTCTGCAACATTTGCCTGCTGGGTCCAAGCAATCCTCCCACCTCAGCCTCCCGAGTAGCTGGGATTACAAGCACGTGCCACCACACCCAGCGAATTTTTGTATTTTTAGTGGAGACAGAGTTTCACCATGTTGGCCAGGCTGGTCTTGAACTCCTGACCTCAGGTGATCCACCCACCTCAGCCTCTCAAAGTGCTGGATTTACAGGCATTAGCCACCGTGCCCGACCTATCATTTTTATCAATGGTATGCTTTAGGTGGTCTTTTTCTTAGGACTGGGAACAAAGAAGTTACTATCTCATAATTTAGGAGGATGGAAGTAATGATGGATATTTTCACTCAATATGCCCAATCTGCATGCAGATTATGCCTAAAAAGTTTAGCACAATTTTTAATATCACACGTGAACATTTTCTGGTTGATAGTTATAATGTGTTCCCAAGTTCAAGTAAGTATAATATAATAACATTCATTTAACATAAACATAATATCATAGTTTAATTTAGAAGGTTATTTCATATTTTATAGTACTATAGTATCAATATTACACACTATTGCTCAAAATAGAGCATCAATTGACAGGATGTTAGAAAAATCATCTTCTGCCAGGCATACATATACCACTTTCCTGACCCTTTTCCTATTTAGACACATTGTTCTTATGAATTATATAACGTTATTTTGCTACATGTAAAATTATCTAAAATGGCTATCAAATCTAGCAGTGAATTTTCTTTTTACTGCATGGACATCATTCTACTTTGTCATTCACTTTTTATGGTGTAGCTTGAACCAACTACACAAAGAAGCAATACTTTCAAAAGAAAGTACTTAGTAACAATATTAACAACCGCAGACAGTGTAGAATGTCTAATGTTTAACCTGCTATCTACCGATTAATTTTTTTCTATTATTTTCATAGTAAGACAAATAATTATGATATTTCTTATAGGTCACACAAGATCTAAAATTTTTTTTTTAATTTTTAAAATTTTTAATTTTCATGGGTACAGAGTAGGTGTATATATTTGTAGGGTATAAGAGATGTTTTGATACAGGCATGTAATGTAGAATAATCCCATCACGGAGAGTGGGGTATCCATTCCCTCAAGCATTTATCCTTTGTATTATGAACAATCCAATTATACTCTTATAGCTATTATTTTTTATTTATTTTTTGAGACGGAGTCTCCCTCTGTCACCCACGCTGGAGGGCAGTGGCATGATCTCAGCTCACTGCAGACTCCACCTCCTGGGTTCAAATGATTCTCCTGCCTCAGTCTCCCAAGTAGCTGGGATTACAGTCACCCGCCACCATGCCTGGCTAATTTTTTGTGTTTTTAGTAGAGACGGGGTTTTACCATGTTGGTCAGGCTGGTCTCAAACTCTTGACCTCAAGTGGTCCTCCCGTCTCAGCCTCCCAAAGTGCTGTGATTACAGGCGTGAGCCACCATGCCCAGCCGATACTCTTATAGTTATTACTATTATTATTATTTTGAGACAGAGTCTTACTCTGTCACCCAGGCTGGGGTGCAGTGGCGCTATCTCAGCTCACTGCAACCTACCCCTCCCAGGCTCAAGTGATTCTCCCACTTCAGACCCCTGAGTAGCTGGGACTGCAGGCACCCAGCACCATGCCCAGCTAATTTTTTTTTATATTTTTCGTAGAGACAGGGTTTCGCCATGCTGCCCAGGCTGGTCTCCAACTCCTGATCTCAAGCGATCCGCCCACCTCGGCCTCTCAAAGTGCTGGGATTACAGGCGTGAGCCACAGTGCCTGGCCTCTTACAGTTACTTTTAAATCTGCAATTAAGTTATTATTGACTGTAGTCACCCTGTTGTGCGATCCAATAGTATGTCTTATTCATTCTATTTTTTTTTGGTACCCACTAACACGTTCTCTTTTAAAGACATGGAAAGAAAATATTTACCCTCATATCTGGTTCTATCCGTAAACAGTAAGGCTGATTCTGATACTGCTGAATTTCTCCAGTAATTTCAGCTACTTTCCTCCTCTTACTGAAATTGATTAAATCTTTCCCTTTCTTTTTTAAAAAATCATTATTCCCTTCTTCGGTCTTCAGAATATTTGTTAAATATATACCTAGTTAAAAAAAAAAAGAATTTAAAGAAAAGTTATTTTAAATTTTGTTATTTAATCAATTATTTGGGAAAACAACTGATCAAGTAAAGTTGAAAGACATCCTGTACTATTCAGCAACTCTACTACTAAAATGTTAAGTCTCTGATAAACAATCATTAACTCTCCATTAAGCATTTTTTAAAGAGAAAGAATTTAAAATAAAAAGAAAATAAAAGCTACTGGCTTGTACAAAAATAAAGGTAGCTAATCTAAGAAATGGCAAATTAAGCTTTTCTAAACTCTAATTTCACCAAGTGCAAATTGTGTTAAATCTATTCTAACCAAATGTTTTAATATTTGATTACAAATATTTAATGCCAAGTATCTTAGGTGATTATTAATCAATAAATTAATTTTAAGCCAATTTTGGTTAATAAGTCTATAGGCTTATAAACTAATTCTGTTTTTTCAGAGCCTGTAATTTAGATAGAAAAATAATTACTTCTCATTCATGAACAATAAAAAAGTTTTTAGTCCCTTTTTCATGCATAATTGCTGATTCATTTAAATTGGTGGTTCTCAGCTGGGGACAATTTAGTCCCCCAGGGGATATTTAGGAATGTCTAGACATTTTTGGTTACCACAACTCTGGGGTGCTACTGGAGTGTAATGAATAGAGGCCAGGATGCTGCTACAGATCCTACCACGCACAAGACAGCCCATCACAATAAATAATTATTTGGCCCAAAATACCAAAACTGTTAAAGTTGACAAAACTTGATTTAAATCATTCAATTTCAATCATACACAACAATATTTTAATTCTAAATTTAAAAACCACACAGAAGCTTTTAATAAATTAAAGAGAAAGCAAACACTGTAGATGTTTGATAGTTATGATAAAAATAACAGTTACCATTTCATGAGTGCGTCCTATGTGCTAGGCTTATTAGGTAGTACAGACAAAATATTTTTAATCCTTATTTCTAACAACCCTAAGAGACTATTATAGTCTTCATTTTATAGATAAGATAATAGAGAGTTTTATTATTTATTAATACAGAGAACTAATAAAAGTAGATGAGCTCAGATATAAAATAAAGATAACGTGCCTCTGAAGACTGCTCTCTTTTGGCTATCACACGCTCATCCTCAAAATATATCCATATTTAGTAACTTACCAAAAAAAGGCACACAAGGTGGATTGATTGACTTAAGTTTTACTAGGTATTTTTTAAAGTGATCTTGACTTAATTCCACAGCTTCATCCAAAATTTTCCTTTTTCTTTCCTGCAATGCCTTAAAGTGTATATAAATTGAGTATAAATTTTTTACAATTCAATCATATTTTATAAATTCAAACCCTTAAATTTTATAAAATTTTGCAAATTATCTGGAAAACAATTTTTTAAATTAAGAGATGAGTGGTATTCCTTTGTACGCTTACCTGAAGTGTTTTCTCCTCTCTTTATCTATAAATATAAAACCCATCATTTACTCATATAAATTAGAAGATCAAGCAATACGAAAAATTCTACGTCATGCCTTGTGAGTTATTTTGACTAGCCAGGGTTTCAAGTCATAGCTGTAGAAGAGGAAAATTATAACCCCTGAACATTCAAATATTTTTCCACTGAAAGATCTTTTGGAGCTAAAGGTTGGGGTTTCGGTAAGGAGAAGACAACTATCGGAAGACAAGAAGACTTGAACAAAAATTTAGTGAATGAAGTAAACTAGCATTTCTTTTATACTTCATTACTAGATCTTCTTATTGAAAATTAATTTTTACTTCAGAAAGAATATACACACACACGTAAACTCCAGAACAAACATTATGCCTTGATGGAGAACCATTCAGTCAATTTCCTTTAAATCAAAGAAAAAGCCAAGGGGTAACATTGTAGCTTTTATTCAATGCTATACAGAAGTCGTAGCTAGCATGGACAAGAACAAGAAATAAAGAGCTAGAGATTGGAAAGAAAAAAAATGTCACTATTCACACAGAGGATATGACTGCCCATGAGGAAACTCCAAAAAATCTACATACAGAATGTTAATGAGAGAATAAGCAATGTTGCTATATATAAAACCAATAGACAAAAATCAACTGCATTTCTAGATATCATCAATAAAGAAATCATGATTTAAAAAAAATTCTGGTCAAGTGCAGTGGCTCACACCTGTAATCCCAGCACTTTGAGATGTTGGGGTGGGAGAATCGTTTGACGCCAGGAGTTCGAAACCAGTCTGCGCAACATAGCAACGCCCAATCTCCACATAAAATTTTGAAAATTAGCTGAGCAGGGTGGAACGTGCCTATAGTCCCCACTTCCTACTAAGGTAGGAAGATTGCTTGAGCCTGGGAATAGGAGGTTGCGGTAAGCTACGATCATGCCACTGTACTCCAGCCTGGGTGACAGAGCATGACCCTGTCTCTAAGGGTCACTAAAAACAAAATAATTCTAATATACATCTAGCAAAAGAGGTATGCGATCTCTGTCAAAACAAAAAAAAACCCACAAAACTTTATTAACTGAGTAAAGACATAAACGATGTTCATAGTTGAAAAGACTTGTTACTATAAAAATGTCAGTTCTTCACTAATCTGTAATTGGATTTAGAGATCCAATGCAACTCGTATCAAAATGCCAATTTAAAAAAATGGAGGTTAAATTGATTCTAAAATTTATATAAGAGAACAAAGAACCAAGAATACGTTCCTCCTGAAAAAGAGTAAGATTGGCGAGGATTTGCCCTACTCTTCTCTATCAAGGACTACTATAAAGTTATGATAGTTTAGACAAGTGGCACTGGCACAAAAGTAATCAAATAGATCAAAGGAAAGGAACAGAGAGACCAACAAAAGGCCCACATATATAGGCATTCAATTTATGACACATTTATTAAATAGATTAATATTTCTTTTTTTTTTTTTGAGATGGAATCTTGCTCTGTCGCACAGGCTGGAGTGCAGTGGTGCGATCTTGGCTCACTGGAACCTTTGCCTCCCGGGTTCAAGTGATTCTCCTGCCTCAGCCTCCCAAGTAGCTGGGATTACAGGCGCCCGCCACCACACCTGGGTAATTTTTATATTTTTAGTAAAGACGGGGTTTCATCATGTTGGCCAGGCTGATCTCAAACTCCTGGCCTCATGTGATCCACCCACCTCAGCCTCCCGAAGTGCTGGGATTACAGGCATGAGCCACTGCACCCGGCCTATTTCATAATATTTGACTAAGTATTAATATCTTTAACATATAAAGTTCATACAAATCAATAAAATGCAAACACCCAAACAGAAAAATATATGTATAAAGCAGTTTTTCCTCTATTCCCCTCTAATCACAACCCACTAAAAAAAAAAATAAATAAATAATGTAAAAGAGGAGTATGTATCCTCCCACATTATTCTCAATACTTATCCAATTCCACTTAGAGGTTTGGGGTTTGCTCTGCTTTGTGATACTAAAACGGAATAATATTATAGTCATTCTGAAGCTTTTCCCCTGCTGAAATATCATAAATGTTCTTCCACAACAATACACATAGATCCCATTCACTTTATTCTATAGCTGAACAATATTCTACAATATAGGTATAACAGGATGTATTTAATCATTCTCTTATTGATAGACATTCAGGTTGTTTCCTGTTTTCTGCTACTACAACTAATGCTGCAGTAACTATATCTTTGTACATATAACTTTATACTCTGGTGCATTTATTTCTTTACAATTCTGGGTCCTAAGAGTATGCATATTTTAAATTTTAACATATATTGTTAGACTGCTTTCCAGAAGGATTGTAAAAACGCACATTCCCAAAAGCAGTATTTATATGGCTGAGTTTCTAACTTGTTATCCTTTACTTAAAAAAAGTCTTTCCAGGTACAAAAGCAAAGGAAGAAACCATAAATGAAGAGACTGATATGTGCAACTAAATAAAAATGATAAAACTTCCTTATGTCAAAGCATTATACATTTTTTAAATTAAAAAGCAGATAAAAGACAAACAGAAATGAGAAAATATGTACAGTCTTAGTATCTTTAATATATGAAAAATCCATATAAATGAATAAAATGCAGCTGGACATGCTGACTAATGCCTGTAATCCCAGCTACTCAAGAGGCTGGGACAGGACGATCCCTTGAGCCCAGGAGTTCGAGGCTGCAGTGGGCTATGATCATGCCACTGGCACTCCAGCCTGGGCAACAGAGCAAGCTTGACTCTTTAGGAAAAAAAAAAAAAAAAAATCAACAAAATGAAAACACCTTCCCCAAAAATGAGAGGAAATGAATATATAAATCATAAAGTACCCAATAAATACATATTCAACCTCACTAGTTATTATTTATTTTGAGAACGAGTTTCACTCTGTTGCCCAGGCTGGAGTGCAGTGGGGCAATCTCAGCTCACTGCAACCTCCACCTGCCAGGTTCAAGCGATACCCCTGCCTCAGCCTCCTGAGTAGCTGGGATTACAAACCAGCACATACCACCACGCCTGGCTAACTTTTGTATTTTTAGTAGAGATGGGGTTTCATCATGTTAGCCAGGCTAGTATCGAACTCCTGACCTCAGGTGATCCACCCGCCTTGGCCTCCCAAAGTGCTAGGATTACAAGTGAGCCACTGAGCCCAGCCTCACTAGTTATTTTTTAAGATACAATTTAAAAATGCAATGCGATTTCTGCCCCCCACAGAGGCATGTGCCACTATGCCTGGCTAATTTGTTTTTTTTTTTTTTGTAGAGATGGGGTCTCCCTATGTTGCCCAGGCTGGTCTCAAACTCCTGGGCTCAAGTGATCCTCCTGTCTCTGCCTCCCAAAGTGTTGGGATTACAGGTGAGAGCCCCCACACCTGGCCAAAAGCTTTAAATATAATACATAATACCAAGGGGCATTTATCGTATCCTGCTACAAAACACCTTGGCAAAAGTATTTAAAGTCTTAAGTACATAAATACGCAGATCCAGGATTTCCACCTCTAGATTATTTCTAGGGAAATAATCAAGCTCTTAAAAAGACTTCTATATATGAATATTCCATGATAAATTATCAGAGAAAAAAATCAGAAATAACTTAATTGTCCCACAATCTACTGTTGGAATAAATTGATTTATCCATGATAGAAAACCTTGATGCCATTAAAATTTTGTTTTTGAAGATAAGCTAATAAAAAAATAGAAAACTGTTTATGAGAAAAAGTCCATAAAAATCTATGCACAATATAATCTCAATTTTGTTATTAAAAATATATATGCAAAATATCTTCCTATTTTCTATATCTCCTGAATTTTCAATAGTACATGTTAAACATATATTTTATAATTTAAAAAAAATACATTTTTTTATTTTTTGAGAAGAGTCTCACTCTGTCGCCCAGCCTGGAGTGCAGTGGTGTGATCTCAGCTCACTGCAAATTCTGCCTCCTGAGTTCAAGCAATTCTCCTGTCTCAGCCTCCCGAGTAGCTGGGATAACAGGCGTGCACCACCATGCCCAGCTAACTTTCGTATTTTTAGTAATGATGGGGTTTCGCCGTGTTGTCCAGGTTGGTCTCAAACTCCTGAGCTCAGGTGATCCACCTGCCTCAGCCTCCTAAAGTGTTGGGATTACAGGCATGAGCCACCATGCCTGGCCAAATTTAAGTTTTTGAAATAGTTCTTCCCGTGTTATTCTATTGTTGACTATCTAAAGGTGATTAAGACATTACTTGTATTTTTATATTTAAAATCCTTTGTCATTTGAGACTATCAATCAATGTGTTATTGAATAAATCCACTTGGAACTTCATTACATTTAGGTAAGTACATTACACAGCAGTGCAAGTCTCATATTCTTTATTGAATATTGATATATTTTCTAATATAAGCCTAGGATTCACATATTATATATCATATTCATATAATATACCAACATATTTTCTAATATATTTATATCATTGTGTTTAAGAAGCAAGGATGAATTTACAAAGAATTTAATAAAAAAGATAGATGATAGATGAAATTTCTTTTATGCTAATTTTATCATCCCCGAAAAAAATGAAAAAGTTAAGCCTAAAACTTACCTCAAAGGTATGGTCTAGTCTGTATACTGACACTGAATTTACTGCACTGACTATCTCCAATACGCCATTGAAATTATTCAAATCTTGAAAAACTTGCAGAATTTCTATAATTCTACTTAGTACTGCCACCCGTTCTTCAAAATTTTCTGCTTCCACAATGCATCTAACAACAACAAAAATTCATGGCTTAGAAAAGTTTCTTCACCTCACTTAGAAAACAAGATAATTATGAGTAGCCAGAATTTTAGCTTAAATATGACAATATTATGGCTATTAGGAAGTAGTAAATTAAAACTTACTTTTCAAACCAGAGGGTGAGATTTGTGGTATGGCGAATTATTTTTAATAAATTTGGAGAATTTATTTCTTTATCTTCTTTGGTCCACACACTCCCTACAAGTTCAGATGGTTGAACTTTCCTATGGAATTAAAAATCAGTGCAACTTAACCTATAAAGGATTAGTATCACTTAAAGATCTTCTAAAACTTAATAAGAAAAAGACAATTAACCCAAAAGATAGATGAACACATTTATGAACAAGTAATTCAGAGAGGAATAGACCCAAATAGCTACAAACACGAAAACACACTTTATCCCTTACTCAGAGAAAATAACATAAAACTACAATGAAATCCCATTTTACTCATTAGATGAACAAAAGTCTGATAACTCAAGGCCAGGCGCAGTGGCTCATGCCTGTAATACCAGTGCTTTGGGAGGCCGAGGAGGGTGGATCACCCGAGGTCAGGAGTTCGAGACGAGCCTGACCATCATGGAAAAACCCCGTCTCTACTAAAATACAAAATTAGCCAGGCATGGTGGCACGTGCCTGTAATCCCAGCTACTTGGGAGGCTGAGGCAGGAGAATCGCTTGAACCCGGGAGATGGAGGTTGTGGTGAGCCGAGATCGCACCACTGCACTCCAGCCTGGGCAATAAAAGCAAAGCTCTGTCTCAAAAGAAAAGAAAAGAAAAAAAAAGTCTAATAATTCCAAATGGATAAAAATATAATAAAACAGGAACACCAATAGGGAAGTAAAAATTGATACAACCATTTTGTAAAACAATTTGGCAAGATCTCATAGTACTGAAGAGATACATATCGGATGACTCAGCAATTCGACTCTTAAGTATGCATATATCCTAGATAAACGCTTACACAAATTTATAAGAGCCAGGTGCAACAGCTCATGCCTGTAATCCCAGCACTTTGGGAGGCTGAGGCAGGCAGATCGCTTGAGGTCAGGAGTTTAAGAATAGCCTGGCCAACAAGGCGAAACCCTGTCTCTACTAAAAATACAAAGAAATTGGCCGCGCGTAGTAGTGCGTGCCGGTAGTCCCAGCTACTTGGGAGGCTGAGGCAGGAGAATCGCTTGAACCCAGGAAGCAGAGGGTTGCAGTGAGCCGAGATCATGCCACTGCACTCCAGCCTGGGCAACAGGGTGAGACTCTGTCTCAAAACAAACAAACAAAAAACAAAGTTATAAGAAAACATTTACAAGAATGTTCAGTGAAGCATTATTTCCAAGAGTGAATAGAGGCTCACCATCCAGAGACTGGATAAATTGTGGAGTATAAATACAATGGAACACTATACGGCATCTAAAATCAGCTAACCAGAACCGTATTCATTGACTTGAACAAATGCCAAAAATGATTTAAGTAAAAAGAATGTTGCAGAATGATACGTAAGTATACGCAGTTCAAAAAATGTGCAAAACAAGCTGAGGTGCAGTGGTGTGCACGTATAGTCCCAGCTACTTGGGAGGATGAGGTGGAAGGATTGATTGAGGCAAAGGGTTTGAGAGTATCCTGGGCAATCATAATGAGATCCTATCTCAAAAAAATAAAACAAAAAAACCAGGCATAGTAGTTCCTCCCTGTAGTTCCTGCTACTGAGAGACTGAGGTGGGAAGACTGCTTGAGCCTAGAGTTTGGGGCTGCAGTGAGCTATGATCATGCCACTGCATCCCAGCCTGGGTGACAGAGTGAGACCCTATCGTAAACAAACAAACAACAACAAAAAAACCAGTTGGGCACTGCAGCTCACACCTGTAATCCTGGCATTTTGGGAGGTTGAGGTGGAAGGACAACTTGAGGCCAAGATCAAGACCATCCTGGGCAACATAGCAAGACCTCATCTCCATGAAACTTTTTTAAAAAAATTAGCCAGGTATGGTGGTGCGTGCCTATAGTTCTAGCTACTTGAGAGGCTGAGGCAGGAGTATTGCTTGAGCCCAGGAGTTCAAGGCTACAGTGACCTATGATTGTGCCACTGCACTCCAGCCTGGGCAATAGAGTGAGACCCTGTTTCTAAAAAAAAAAAAAAAAAAAAAGTGCACAACAATGCTGTATGTTCTTTATGAATCTCTGTGTATGTATATAAATTATAAAAATATAAAGAGAAATAGTAAGCATCAAATTCAGGGTGGTGGTGATTTCTTAGGGGAAAGAGAGCAATAAGATTTGGGAGAATTATACAAAGGATTTCAATTTTATCTAAAATGTTTTTGTTGTTCATGAATATTCATTACATTATTTCCTATATTTTTTGAATGCCTGAGTAATTAAAATTCAGACAGAAGAGCAGATTAAAACATTGTATACAGTGAGTTAGAATACACAATTTAAAAATTGGCCAAGTACAGTGGCTCACACCTGTAATCCCAGCATCTGGAAGGCCAAGGAAGGAGGACTGCCTGAGGCCAGGAGTTCGAGGACTGCCTGAGGCCAGGAGTTCAAGGCCAGCCTGGGCAACATAGTGAGACCCTATCTCTATTTTTTTTTTTAACTGACTGGTGGCATTGCCATCAATGGCCTACAGACTTGGTTATTCATTAAAAAAATATTTTTTAATCAGTAGATTTGTGTATAAATAAGTACTTGCTAACAGTTTCTGAAATGTTTTCTTAAAGTGGCTCTATTATTTCACCAGAAATTTAGTTTACAAGGCTGGGTGCAGTGGCTCATGCCTGTAATCCCAGCACTTTGGGAGGCTGAGGTGGGTGGATCACTGGATGTCAGGAGTTCGTGACTACTGTGGCCAACATGGTGAAACCCCATCTCTACTAAAAATACAAAAAAGCCAGGCATGGTGGCACACACCTGTAATCCCAGCTACTCGGGAGGTTGAGGCATGAGAATCACTTGAACTTGGGAGGCAGAGGTCGCAGTGAGCCGAGATTGCACAACTGCACTCCAGCCTGGGTGACAGAGCAAGACTCCATCTCAAAAAAAAAGAAATTTAGTTTACAAATGATGTCAATATTAGGTATGTTTCTATGTCCTGAAAGTAGGTCCACATGAAGTGACGTCCTTTTTTTCTGATGTTCATTCATGTAAAACAATTACATTGTGAGAAAAAACATGATGCAGTACTATTTGCTTTTTTTTACCTCAAGTAACAAGTCCCTTCATTTCTACCTATCACAAATCCCACAACATAAACAAAGCTACCTGGATTCTAAATTACTTAAAATATAACATAACATTTTGAGTCAGATATTGACAACTTCTGGTGGGTGTGCTAAAAGTCTGGTTCTGAATGGCATAGCCCGTGCAAACTAGGCAAATTCTAAAGAATATAAAGTAAACATAATATAGTAAAGGTACCTTACTATATTACCTATTGGCACTAAATTTTATATATTCTTGCTTTTCCCTGTGTAATCTTTATTTAAAAATTGGCTGCTAATAACGCCTTGAAAATATTTTTATTTTAGAGACAGGGTCTCGCTCTGTCACTCAAGCTGGAGTGCAGTGGCACGATCTGGGCTCACTGCGGCCTCGACCTCAAGTGACCTTCCCACCTCAGCCTCCTGGGCAACTGGGACTACAGGGGCACTACAGGCCCGAGCCACCATGCCTGGCTATTTTTTGTAGTTTTTGTATGACGGAGTTTGCCATGTTGCTCAAGCTGGTCTTGAACTCCTGGTCTCAAGCGATCTGCCCACCTTGGCCCCCTAAGTGCTGGGATTACAGGCATGAGCCATCATGCCCAACCAAGCATATTTATATTTTAAAATGAGGCTTCTATACTACTCACAACAGCTATGATATGGAATCAACAGGTTAATGAATAAAGAAAATGTGGTATATATACACAATGGAACACTATTCGGCCATAAAAAAAGAATGAAAGCCTGTCGTTCAAGGCAACATGGACAAGCCTGGAGGACCTTATGTTAAGCAAAATAAATCAGGCACAGAAAGAAAAATATAACATGTTCCCACTCATATATGAAAACTAAAAAAAATACGAACTCATGGAAGTAGAGAGTAGAACTGCAGGTATTAGTGGCTGGGAAGGATTGGGAGGAGGGGAAAACAGAGAGGTTGGTGTAGAAAAGTTTTTGATGGAATGATAATGATAGTGACATTTTTTGACAGAGAGCTGTTACATGCAAGGCCTGTACCCTTCTCAACAGCCTGAGTTGTAAATGAGAAAAGAAAACCCATCTCACACAATATTCTATTCACTTAGCTGCTAAGGGCCTAGCATCCACACTAACTGACTTGACTGACTGACCTCAAACTAAACCAAGGTGAGGAAGTATTAGGAGTTGGAGAGGGGTGGTGGACTTGAAAATCTTCTTCCTGCCATTCCTCTTGTGACGGATTGCTAGTCCCCAGTCTAGGCCTAAATAGTGACATAAGACTTTTACTTGCAGGGCAGACTAGTTAAAAACTGTGCTATGACCTTTCCTCTATGCCCATGAGAGTAGATGAGGTATTTTTAAGCACTCATGAATAATGTGCAAAATGTTTTGAAAATAGGTAATGTTCAAGATTCTTAAAAATAAAGCAAGACATTAACATTAATTGTCTACCTGTAGAGATCAGACTCCAAAAGTGTCAGCTGACGTGCAATTTCTATTGGATGAAGTGTCATGAGATCAAATGTTTCAAACTGTCCTGGTTTGCTGATATGCCATTCAATTGGTGGAGGTGGACTTTCAAAGGTAATATTATGGCTTATTCCATTTGCCTGAGCTTGCTTCTTCCTCCTGATGATCTTAGCGATTGACTCTACCCATTTTTTCATAGCTTTCCCTAGAAAAAGAACACATAAAGAAAAATGTCTTTTACTTGACAGACATGACTGCAAATCTTCATTTAATCCTTAACTTTCACCCAGCCTCAACAATTACCAACTCATGGCCAATTTTTTATTTTCTCTAACCCTACTCATGCCATCCCGTCACTTCCTAGGTTATTGTGAAACAAATCCGAGACATCATATTTCATTCATATTTAAGCATCTTTAAAACACTCTTTTAAAGTAATAACCACAACACCATTATCACACATAAAACTGACAACTTCTTAATACATTGTTATCTTCAAGTATTTTGTCACTGTTCACATTTCTCTGATTATTTTCCTTTTTTTTTTTTTTTTTTTTTTTGAGACAGGGTCTTGCTCTGTGGCCCAGGTTGGAGTGCAGTGGCGCAATCTCAGCTAATTGCAACTTCCATGTTGCGGGCTCAGGTGATCCTCCCACCTCAGCCTCCCAAGTAGCTGAGACTGCACATACCACCACGCCTGGCTAATTTTTGTATTTTTTTTTTTGAGATAGAGTCCTACTTTGTCACCCAGGCTGGAGAACAATGGTGTGATCTCGGCTCACTGCAACCTCCACCTCCCGGGATCAAGCGATTCTCTTGCCTCAGCCTCCTGAGTAGCTGGGAATATAGGCGCACACTACCACACTTGGCTAATTTTGTTGTATTTTTAGTACAGACGGGGTTTTACCATGTTGGCCAGGCTGGTCTTGAACTCCTGACCTCGTGATCTGCCTGCCTTGGCCTCTCAAAGTGCTAGGATTACAGGCGTGAGCCACCGCGCCCAGCCTAATTTTTGTATTTTTAGTAGAAATGGGGTTTCTCCATGTTGCCCAAGCTGGTCTTGAACTCCTGGGCTCAAGTGATCTGTCTGCCTTGGCCTCCCAAAGTGTTGGAATTACAGGCATGAGCCACTGTGCCTGGCCATATTTTCTTTTTTTTTTTTCTTTTTTTTTTTCTTGAGACAGAGTCTTGCTCTGTCGCCCAGGCTGGAGTGCAGTGGCGCAATCTCAGCTCACTGCAAGCTCCGCCTCCCGGGTTCACGCCATTCTCCTGCCTCAGCCTCTCCGAGTAGCTGGGACTACAGGCGCCCGCCACCACGCCCGGCTAATTTTTTTGTATTTTTAGTAGAGACGGGGTTTCACCGTGGTCTCGATCTCCTGACCTCGTGATCTGCCCGCCTCGGCCTCCCAAAGTGCTGGGATTACAAGCGTGAGCCACCGTGCCTGGCACCTGGCCATATTTTCTTATATTTAGTTTGAAAAGGGATCTGAATAAGATTGCACATATTGCATTGAGTCAATGTGTCTCAAGTCTCCTTTAATCTACAGGTTACTGCTTTATTGCATATTTTTGCTTGCACTTTGTGGAAGAAATTGTCATTTGCCATGTTTTTCTGTCCTCTATATTTTCTGTAAAGCAGAAATATAGTGACTTGGTCTGATTCAGGATTAATTTTATGACACAAATACTTGCCAAGAATACTTCTAACAGGAGGCATATAATGTCGTTACCTTTTTGTGATAGTACCCATCCACCCATGATAATTCCCTAGGTTTATTATTTTACTAGGAACTGAGAAATGTGATATTCTACCATTCCTTTTTCCCTTACTAGTTGAAATACTTCTACAAAAATAAACTTTTCCTCATGAACTATTTGGTTATTCTGAAGTGTAACTAGTATAGAAAAGAACTTTGGATATTAACATAACCATTTACTTAATTTATTCTAGTGTGTGTGTGTATTTTAGAAGCTTCTTAGATTGTGTCTAATCCAGTATTCTCATTTAGAATATAAATTTTTGTTTTTTGTTTGTTTTGAGACAGGGTCTCACTCTGCCCAGGCTTGTGTGCAGTGTCGCAATTTCGGGTCACAGCAGCCTCGAGCTCTGGGCTTAAAAGTGATCGCTTCACCTCAGCCTCCCAAGTAGCTGGGACTACAGGCACATGCCACCATGCTTGGCTAATTTTCACATTTTTTGTAGAGACTGGGTTTTGCCATTTTGCCCAGACTGGTCTCAAACTTCTGGGCTCAAGCAATCAGCCTGCCTCTGCCTCCCAAAGTGCTGGGATATTCTAGGTGTGAGCCATTGCACTGGCCTAGAATACAACTTGAAAATGTAGTATTATGAAAATTTTAAGGCACACATAAAAATGTACCATAAACCTCTCAAAGTAGAAACAAAGGAATAACACTCTTAATTTTAAATAATATTCCCCTTAAAGGGCAAGTAGAACACGAAATAAGTTACACTTGTTATAGTATTTGTAATGCCCTATAATGTCAGATAAAACATAAATGTTCTTGATTCAATAATATACATTTGATGACACACTTCTTTAAATGTTCATGGCCTAGCGTTTCATTTCTTGGGCTATGATCCTGGAACTTAAAGTAGAAAACTCCTCTCTTTCAGATTTCAGAAATACACCAAAAACATTTCCAGAAGATGTAAATATTATAAGAAAGCTGTTAATCATTAAAAGAGTAAGATTAAAGAAAGTAAGAAAACATAAAATTACATATATTTTTATTCAGTTGAAGAAATGGCAACCTTGCAATGAGATAAAATTAAATAGCTTAAATTTATTAAAGAGGACTTTTGACTTCTTTAAAAGAAATATTCTCCTCAAAAACTTGAAAAGGCAAAGCTCTGAGACCTCAGATGATTCTAAACATATATGAGTTTCTTGCCGTCTATAAAAAACATTCCAAATGTTATTTCAGCTTTTTAAAAATGAAAAATGCTGGCCAGGCATGGTGGCTCACGCCTGTAATCCCAGCACCTTGGGAGGCTGAGGCGGGTGGATCATCTGAGGTCAGGAGTTCAAGACCAGCCTGGCCAACATGGTGAAACACCATCTCTACTAAAAATACAAAAATTAGCCAGGCGTGATGTCATGTGCCTGTAGTCCTAGCTACTTGGGAGGCTGAGGCAGGAGAATCACTTGAACCTGGGAGGCAGAGGTTGCAGTGAGCTGAGATGGCACCACTGCACTCCAGCCTGGACAACAAAGCAAAGCTCTGTTTCAAAAAAAAAAAAAAAAAGAGAGAAATGTTTTAGTTTCTTAAAGTCACACAAATTTGAACACAAACTCATGTGCAATATAAGATTCAATCAAACCTTTATATAATATACCTCTTACACTTGAAATGAAGGATTCTAGTCTTTCAAGCAATTCCAAGTCTCTTTCAAAGTCATAAAAATGATGTTCAACCCAATGCCGAAATACATTTAAGATCCTGATAAAATGGAAAGAAACACATTTTAGTGAAACATAAGTGTTCAATTACACTTCTTCCTTCTCTAATGCCATGATGATAGCTTTATATACAAGGATCAACATAATACTCAAAGACTCTCTAATCTGTATTTAATTAATACCTTAAGTGCTTCAATGACAAGAGGAGAGTAGGTCTCCAAACTGTGTATTATTTATTAATAAAATGTATACTTCTAAAATATTTATAAGCATAAAAATAGTGGTTTCTGTGCTTCCCATTTATGTTAAGGAAAAGTACCTTTCCTTTATTCCCATGTAGAAAACTTATGCTCTATATTACAAAAGCTATTTTTAAATTCATAAAAAGCATTTTTAAGATTTAAATTTTGGTACTTTTTTACTTAAAATGGAAAACCAACTAAGATATACTGTATCTGGTTCTAAATTCAAGTGCTATCATCAAATTTCCTTCTTTTTTTTTGAGATGGAGTTTTGCTCTTGTTGCCCAGACTGGAGTGCAATGGTGCGATCTCAGCTCACTACAACCTCCAGCTCCCAGGTTCAAGTGATTCTCCTGCCTCAGCCTCCCAAGTAGCTGGGATTATAGGCGCCCGCCACCATGCTGGGCTAATTTTTGTACTTTTAGTAGAGAGGAGGTTTTACCATGTTGGCCAGGCTGGTCTCGAACTCCTGATCTCAGGTGATCCACCCACCTTGGCCTCCCAAAGTGCTGGGATTATAGGTGTGAGCCACTGCGCCCAGCCTATCATCAAATTTCTACGTAATCTACACATATATCTACACTCTCATTTCATTTCAAAAGACAAAAATAGAAGAACTGTTTTGTTTTACAGTATCACAAAAATGATTACCTATAACCTTGCAAAGAGAGGTTTAATCAACTATGCAAATGGAAAGGAAAGGAAAGACAAGAGGCGAGGGGAGAGGAAGGAAATGGAGGAGGAAGAAGGGAAAAGGAAAGGGAAGGAAGGAAGGAAGAAAAGAAGGAAACTAGTAGGCAAGCCAGGGAGAGAAAATATTTGCAAAATGTTTATCTGACAAAGGACTGGCATTTAGTCCTACCCAATTTACTCCTACAACTCAGTAATACAAAGACAAGTATCTCAATAAAAATTAGAGGATTTGAACAGATTCTCCACACAATAAGTATGAAATACCACTACATCCAGCAGTATGGCTAAAGCACAAAGACTGACATTACTAAACACTGGTGAGAATATGAAGCAACTAAAACATTGTTGGTGAGAATGTTTGGGAAGTTTTGGCAGTTTCTTTCAAAACTAAACATACACATACCTTCTCACCCAGCCACTCCACTCTGAGTTATTTACCCAAGAAAAGTGAAAAATATTCACAGTAAGACTGGTAAGATAAAGTTCATAGCAGCTTTATTCATAATAATAAAAAACGAGAAAAGGCCCATGTATCTTTCAATGGGAAAAATGAATAAACTGGTATATTCATATAATAAAACACAACCTTGCAATAAAATAAACCATTGATACACAAGCAAAACCATGGATGAAATTCAAAAGCATGTTGAGTGAAAGAAGACACAAAATTGAGTTTATAAGAATGCATTTATGGGCTGGGCGTGGTGGCTCACGCCTGTAATCCCAACACTTTGGGAGGCCGAGGCGGGTGGATCACGAGGTCAGGAGATCCAGACCACGGTGAAACTCCGTCTCTACTAAAAATACAAAAAATTAGCCCGGCGCAGGGGTGGGCGCCTGTAGTCCCAGCTACTCCGGAGGCTGAGGCAGGAGAATGGTGTGAACCCAGAAGGTGGAGCTTGCAGTGAGCCAAGATCGCGCCACTGCACTCCAGCCTGGGCGACAGAGCGAGATTCCGTCTCAAAAAAAAAAAAGAATGCATTTATGTAAGACTCTAAAACAGGTAAAACTAATCTATGGAGGGAGAAATTGGAACACTGCCTTTGGGCAGTAGGAACAAAAACTGATGAGAAGGAACATAAGGGAACTTTCTGGGGTGTAGTAACATCCGATATCTTGAAAGGCGTTTGGATTATAGAGATACATGTATTTGGTAAAACTCAACAAAAGTACACTTAAGATGTGTGTATCTTCTGTCTTCAGTGGCAGCAAGAAAAAAATGTATTTAATTATATGCATATTTTAGAACAAAAGAAAAACAAACACTCAACTGTTAATGACATACAAGTTGAAGTATTTAAGGAGTGTACTTCAAAATTCATATAAAAATTAATGAATGAACTGATAGATGAATGATAAATGAACAGATATGAATAGATGAATACATATCTAGGTGGTGGGTTTATGGGTATTATGGGTATTCATTGTAAAATTCTCAATTTTGCTGTATGTTAAAATCTTTCATAATAAAATGTTAGAAAAATTACTACCACCCATTTTACTAGAAATCTTTCAGTATTTAGTAACAGGTTTAATAACTTGGCTTGGATTTCAGAGTTTTCCACTCCATCCAATTCCATATAGGTAATCTCATCTACTACTTGCAATACAATGCCTATATTCCTCTCAGGTCAATGTCCTTATCTGTGTCCTCAGCACACCATTCTCATTTCTGCCTTCTTGTCTTTGTTCATACTATTTCTCATGACCCTGAATACCTACAGTCACCTTTCTACCTATCTAAAGCCTATACATCCTTTAGGGGCAGTCTCAGATTTTACCTTCTCCAAGATGCCTTACCTAATTACTCTGGCCTAATCTTTGCTATTCCTGAAATTTTATAGGGATGTATTTTTCTAAGTCACTTAAGCACTCCAAGTAGAACAATATATAACTGTTTCATGTGTCTTTTTCCCCCAGTAAAGTCCCCAATAAAGCCATAGTATCGTGACAGTCTATGTTATTTTTGTACTTAGCATAGTTATAAGTACAGGACTGAGAACACAGCAAATGCTTAGAAATACATAAAGAGCTTATATGACTGAGAATCGAAGATCATACTCCCACCCCCTACCCCACCCAATAGCAACCTCATAAATGTATGTGTCATATCAAGGGATTTAATGTGAGTGTAGATAAGTACAAATGCATCACAGCTAGTAGAAAAAAATTAATTACTTATTTATTGCTGATACATAAATAATCTCATCTTATATAAAGAATGATATTAAAAGTTTTGGTGAAAGACATACAGCTGGGAGCACTATCATTCTTCTAAAACTGCATTTATTTGTGGCAATTATCCTGGGAAATAAATAACTAATATACTCAGTTCCAAAATTACAATTTATTAGTCAACAGTAATCAAGGAAACTTGAAATTTAGAGAGAAAAAAATTTAGATTATATATAGTTAATAAGATAACTTGGTTTCCAATGGAAGGCGGTAGATAATACTTTGGTTACTTGGACTGTAAAGAGGGCTAATCGAAGGTGCTTCCAATTTTCAATGTAAAGAGGGCTAATGGAAGGCACTTCCAATTTTCAATGCTTAGTGGTACACACACATACACACACACACACACACACAGGCTAAGAAAGTCAGACATGAGTCTGAATCTTGTCCTGCCACTCTTCTTTATATAACTTAGCTCAAATTACTTCATCTTGTTAGGTTTCAATTTCCTTATATATAAAGTAGGAATAGTAATCATGTTGTAAGAATGAGATAAAAAAGATAAAGCATTTAGGGTAATCCCTGGCACACAGTAGTATTTATTAACTGGAAGCTTCTATAATCAAATACATTTTTAGAAATTATTGCAATTAAAGTAACAATGTCTATATATTTTGTGAGAGATAAGTGGAAAAAGAGCTAGAACTTCCAAAAATATTATAAATTGTAAAAAAAGCCAGGATTAGTGTATGATCGTAAAGGGAAATGAAGGAAAAAAGTGTGAAAAAAGGTTGACAGCAGGCAAGCTCATATGAAATTTTATAATTTTTACTTACAATAATAGGTATCCTGCTATGTAAGCATAACATATCACATGCCAGAGATATCTGATGCAAACATAGGATATTTAAATAGTTTAATTTCTTCAGGGTATTTAAGAACAGCTTCACTGAGAAAGAACTCTTTTAGTTTAACTTAACTGCTGTGAAGTTAAAAATATTACCTATATTTGAATTAAAAGCTGAGAGCTTTTGTGTTAACTATATATTGAAAACTGACACATAAAATGTGTGTGTGTGTGTATATATATATATGTATATAAAATATTCAAGCCAAACCTAAGTTGTACTGGTTGGACGTATTCCTTGCGAAATCTTTTAAGATCTGCACTGATTGGCTGCTCGCCTTTCTCTATTGCCAATTTGTCTGCGTCAGTAGGTTCTGGCTCTGGAATTTCAAACCTAAGAAGAAAAGCAAAAGGAGAAAAATCTGTTCATGCATAATGAAAATACAAGGAGGAACATAGCAAGCAACCTTCTTTCCCACCACTTCCACGAAAAGTGGATTACTGTTAAAACTTCCCTTGAGGTATGATATACTACAAAAAAACTGTCCTTTGGCTATACAAAACTAAGGTTTTGTATTCTTACTTTTATAAAAACTAAAGTTTTGTCTTTTAGCACTGATCAATACACAAAAGGTCCAGGGAAAAGAGCCAAGGAAAGAATTCATAAGGAATTTAAAGAACATGACAGAAATTGCTTATCTAATAATGTCTTTAATATTTATATTATTAAAATGAAAGTAGGCTAATAAATTTATTTAAATGAGTACAAATTCAAAGAGAGGGCCAAAACTGAATATTTAACAATATTTAAATAATTTACCTAAGTGGATAAGATAAAAAACCTTGCTCAAACATAGGAAATACAGCTAAACTATAAGTCTAACGTGTGCTTTCCTTATTATGGACATGGAAACAGAACTAAGTAGATCTTCATAGCACATTACACTGACTCAGTCTGGTAAATTTAGTTTGATAAAACAACACAGTGATAGAGATCTAGAATTACATCTTGATAATACAGTTAATAAGCTTTGGTATAATAAGTTTTATTAAGTTTTAAAACGTAAAACTAAAAATCATTTTTGAGTCCAGATTCTACATTTTAAACTATAAAACATTTAAAATGCCACTATAATACTAGGTAAAAAAAATTCAACCCAACACTAATTTTAAAAGTTAATCATAATAAAGGAATTGCTGATTTTTTAGGTTTAATAATGATATCTGATTATTAAAAATGAGCACATTTTCTAGAGATACATAGAAAAATATTTATAGATGAATTATGTTGTCTAGGATCTACTTCAAAATAATCATGGGGTGGGGCATTTAAATTTGTAGGGAAACAGATGAAACAGTGAGTTGATAATTACTGAAGGTGGGTGATGAATAAATGGGTTTATTATATTCTTGTAACTGCTCTTGTATATGTTTTGAAAGTTTTCATAACAAGTTTGTTTTAAAAGTGGAAAGTATTTGGCAAAGTAGTCTACAGTCCAAAAAAAAAAAAGTGGTAAGAAGAAAAGTCTCTTTTAAGAAAGTATCATTTTATTACACAGAACAATATTCATTCAAATATAGTGCTTTCATCCGCTAAATCAGTCTTTCTGATTACCACTTGAAATATTTCTAAGAGCTGAAAAGATCTGTGTTATAAACAGATTTTAGGGAGTACTCTATTTGAAGAGAATAGTAATACTGACAATTTAATGCCAAATAAAGTATGTTCAATAATTACTTGAGTATTTATTAGGTACTAGGCACTTTACAAAATACAGTTAATTTTTCACAAAATGTCAATATAAGTGAAATACATATTTTTCTTACCGTTCAATCAGTAAGCTCAGCAATTCCTGTGGTTTACAAAATGAACGATATGTGGTAAGAAAAGTACGAACAAAATTGGGATCTGAAAAGGCAGAGCATAAAACAGGTTTCATGTTTAATGTATTCAGTTTAATTAACTCAAAGTACCATATTTGGAGGCCTTCCTCCCTTTTTCTTTTTACTTTGGCTCCTCAGATTGTGGCTTTTCCTGACAATCATGGTACTGGCAGGATACCATGGTATCCCTGCCATACATAGAGAAATACTGACATAGAGAATATACTATGGTATATTCTTAATAAGCGAGGATTGTTTTCAAATTTGAAATTCATGAATATGGTTGGGTGCGGTGGCTCATGCCTATAATCCCAGCACTTTGGGAGGCCGAGGTGGGTGGATCACGAGGTCAGGAGATCGAGACCATCCTGGCTAACACGGTGAAACCCCGTTCCTACTAAAAATACAAAAAAAAAAAAAAAAAATTAGCTGGGCGTGGTGGCGGGTACCTGTAGTCCCAGCTACTCGGGAGGCTGAGGCAGGAGAATGGTGTGAACCCAGGAGGAGGAGCTTGCAGTGAGCAGAGAGTGCCACTGCACTCCAGCCTGGGCAACAGAGTGAGACTCTGTCTCAAAAAAAAAAAAAAAAGAAAAGAAAAGAAAAAAAAAGGAAAAAAATTCATGAATATATATATTTTATGAATATTTATTCAATAATTAATGAAGTTAACAGTATTACATTTTTAGACATTTAGTTCCTTCTCTTATTTATTCCTTTTGTTTCTGCAGTATTTTTATATTTTGGAGGCAATCCATTTTTTCCCCAAGCCTCAAATATTTTTGAGCATCCTGAAAAAGCTTTTGGGTCCCAGGCCCTAGGTCAGCAGTTGTAATGAGTTTCACATACCTGCATACATATGATATGTTAACCTTTCAATTAATTTCACTACAGTTCCTCCTTTAATAATGGGGATGCCACTTCTACTTTGCAAGTTGTCTTCAAAAACAATGTTTTCCTCAGAGTCTTTTACTACAAAACGATATACTTCAGGACTTGGTAATCTCAGTGGTTGCTCATTTTCTTCTTTCAATAATACTGAATCTAACATTCGATCTAGAGTACTACGATAATGAAGAGAAACAAGGGCTGCCATCCAGTTGTTTTTTTCTTCAGCAGACTTAGCAGCAAATATTATGCTGTTCTCATCTTTGGATACTAATTCAAACGCATGCTTGTACTCACAAGTATCTTCTTTATCACAAATTTGTATTTTCCTCATGACAAATTTTTCTTTTAACCTGTATTCCGCACTACTGTAACCTGGAAGCCGAGTCTGGCCATGATTAGGTTTACAACTGATCATTAAGCCATCAAACAGAAAAATATGCCGTTCATGTTTGGCACCGATTCTTGTCAATGGTCCCTCCATAATGAATTCATTACAACACTGTCCAATATCTTTGCCTTCCCATCCATCAATATTTTTCTGAATTTCATTCATTTTTTTGATAGCCAGGTGTTTGCTTCTTAATTGGTGACCATAAAAAGGGCAAACAGGGTCTCTAAAAAAACAAACAAACAATATAGCTTATTCAACAGCTAGCAATCCAAATGGTTTCAAGCATAAACCATCTCAAATCAAGTGAGTAAAATATTAAATAACCAAACAGTAGCTTTTTACACACAGCATTTAGTTCTAACTTTGCCACTAAATAATACATCCCTCAATTTCATTATTATGAAAGAGAAGTACTACTGGCTCTATAAGAACTAAAATTACAAAAAATCCTAAATTTCTTTCATAGATTATATTTTTAAACATTTATTAAGTCTATCCTAGTAATATAACAATACTAATCTTTTTTTTTTTTTTGAGACGAAGTCTTGCTCTTGTCCCCCAGGCTGGAGTGCAATGGCACGATCTTGGTTCACTGCAACCTCCACCTCCCAGGTTTAAGTGATTCTCCTGCCTCAGCCTCCCAAGTAGCTGGGATTACAGGTGCCTGCCACCACGCCCGGCTAATCTTTGTATTTTTAGTAGAGATGGGGTTTCACCATGTTGGCCAGGTTGGTCTCGAACTCCTGACCTCAGGCGATCCGCCCACCTCGGACTCCCGAAGTGCTGGGATTATAGGCTTGAGCCACTGCGCCCAGCCAACAATGCTAATCTTAAGACTAGGCTGGGTTGGCCAGGTGCAATGGCTCAGACCTGCAATCTTAACACTCTGGGAGGCCAAAGCAGGCAGATCACCTGAGCCCAGGAGTTCAAGACCAGCCTGGGCAACATAGCAAAACCCTATTTCAACAAAAAATACAAAAATTAGGCAGGTGTGGTGGCATGTGCCACCTAGCTACTCGAGTCCCAGCTACTCCAGAGGGTTGAGGCAGGAGGACTGCTTGAGCCCAGGAGGTTGAGGCTGCTGTGAGCTGAGATCACATCACTGCACTCCAGCCTGGGCAACAGAGTGAGACCCTGTCTCTTAAAAAAAAAAAGAAAAAAAGGCGGGGCACAGTGGCTCACACCTGTAATCAGCGTACTTTCGGAGGCTGAGGTCAGGAGTTTGAGACCAGTCTGGCCAACATGGTAAAACCCCGTTCTCTACTAAAAATACAAAAAGTAGCTGGGCATGGTGGTGGGCTCCTGTAGTCCCAGCTACTTGGGAGGCAGAGGCAGGAGAATCACTGGAACCCAGGAGGCGAAGGTTGCAGTGAGCTGAGATTACACCACTGACCACTGCACTCCAGCCTGGGCAACAGAGACTCCTTCTCAAAAAAAAAAAAAAAAAGGAAAGGAAAAGGAAAAAAGAGAGTAAAAGACCAACATAAAAGTTATAAAAGTATGACAAGCACAACTTTTAAGAATGTAACTATCACAATAAATCACACTTCTTTAGAAAACCAGGCATCAGAGACAGCGAAGTAAGCAGAGGCATTCACATTTTCAACACTTTGGAATTACCCAGGTCGACGTCTAGGTGAATACTGCTTGTAAATTCGGTCCAAGCTACCTTGGAGATTCAGGAGAGCAGTAATGGCTTGGTTCAAACATTCTCTGTCTTCTTGTTCTTCACTACATGCTTTCAATTGCTAAGAAAAAAACACAAAGAAAAATCAAAACTGCATGGTTTGATTCTTCCCCCAACTTTCTAGTAATAGAGAAAACAGCAACAAATATTATCAACTCTAAATTAATTTTATATATACTTAATAAAAACAACTATAATTTTATATATACCTACTGACCTCTCAAACCAACCCTCTTTCTTTCTTTCTTTTTTTGAAACAGGATCTCACTCACTGTGGCCTTGAGCTCCTGGGTTCTAATGATCCTCCACTCTCAGCCTCTCAAGTAGCTGAGACCACAGGCAAATGCCACCACACCCAGCTAATTTTTAAAATTTCTGTAGAGACAGGGTCTCGCTATGTCTCCCAGGCTGGTCTTGAACACCTGCTCAAGCTATCCTTCTGCCTCTGCCTCCCAAAGTGCTGAGATTACAGGTGTGAGCCACCAGGCCTGGCCCAACCCTCTTTCTATAAACATAAACACAATACAGATATAAACTAACATGAGCATACTAATCAGGAAAAAAAAAAGGAACTGTAAAAACCATTTGGACATTTTATTTTTATTTTTATTTTTTTGAGACAGGGTCTCACTCACTCTGTCACCCAGGCTGGAGTACAGTGGCAGGGCTAACTGCAGCCTCAATCTCCTGGGCATAAGGCCTCCCGAGTAGCTGGGACCACAGTTGCATGCCACCACATCCAGCTAATTTTTTTATTTTTATTTTTTGTAGAGATAGGGTCTCACTAGACTGGTCCCAAACTCCTGGGCTCAAGCTATCCTTCTATCTCTGCCTCCCAAAGTGTTGAAATTACAGGTGTGAGCCACTGTGCCAGGCCATATTTTTCAAACATATTAAAAAAGTTTAAAACATCTAAAGCATGAAGGTTACAACTTATTTATTCATTAGCAACTATGAATAGAGAAAATAAGATAAATAACTATAAACTATTTCATATTCTCTAGTGATTACTTTGTTTTAGCAATTTCAAAAAGTTTACAAATCTTTGTTATATAACATAATCAAGTGTACTAACTTTAACACTTCAATCCATCATAAACTTTTCCGTAAACAGCATCTCTCAAAGGATTCCACTGCTATTTTTTACAACATGAAATGTCAAGAAACCATGAAAATTAACATTCTATCTCAACCTTTAGAAGATTTAGAAACTGACTTATTAATCCCTAAAACTCGGGTTCTATTTCATTTGCCCCAAAATTTTCTCGTATTTCACTCTGAGAAAGAAAGCATTTACTTAATAATAAATAATTCAGATTGGATTGGATTGTGCTCCAATGTTTTGATTTTTTTTTTTTTTTTTGAGACAGGGTCTCACTCTCTCACCCAAACTGGAGTACAGTGAGGTGATCACGACTCACTGCAGCCTTGCCTCAACCTCCTGGACTCAAGTGATCCTTCGATCTCAGCCTCCCAAGTAGCTGGAACTACAGATGTGTGCCACCATGCTTGGCTAATTTTTTTTTTAAATTTTTCTGTAGAGATGGGGTCTCGCTATGCTGCCCAGGCTGCTCTCAAACTGTTTTAATCTTTTTGAAAGAAGAGTTCAAAGTGGAGCATCATATAGATATTATATATATTATGTATTTACAAATATATATTTATGCAAGGATATGGGGAATTATGATAACTTCAGAAAATTTTTAAAAACTTAAATCTATTTTGTGATCTTAAATTAACTTATTAGAGATTTTGGGACAAATTAAAATTTTCCTTATATTCCAAGAGCAATCTCAAAAGCATTCAGCAATGGTTCCCTTTCCTCAGCAAAGAACTAACTGGATATTGTTTGAGAACTTTGTCTATTACCTTTTATTTATATGTCTTAGAAATTATTCTCTATATGAAGCACAGAGCCATTTGATTTTATTTCAAGACACATGTAGAGGTCTTGTCATCAAGAGATTAGCAACATAATGTAAATGACTATCATCAGAAGTAATACCTTAATCTCTAGAGTAAGCAATAGAAAGGATGGAAGCAAAGTCAAAATATCATAGAAAGTTTGAAAAAGGATCTGTGCTTGGTTATTCTGACTTCTACAGGTGAAAGTTACTGGCAAAATCACTTATTTTGCTGCTTTAAAGATTTCTTACAGAAAGAGTCTTCTCAGCTCCACTCTAAAATATTTCTTTAATAAATATGAATGTTGATGATATCAAATGCTTAATTAGAACTGTTTTATTCTTATTGTTTTTGTTGATCCAAATATCTAAATTATCACCAGTAGTGATATTCTACCAAAAAGGTATGAGGATACCAAATTTTCATTGTCTACTTGGTCTTAAGGCTGCTCAAACTCTTCCACATGTCATTTTTAAATAACCATGTAATAATTATAAGCTGTAAAGGAGAACAAAATTGAGGATATTTAGAGTGGGATTTCCTGGTAATGGAAGTATATTAAACAATGGCTCTGTTTGGCATAATAATCCGATAATTTGCTAAATATTTCTTGAATTTTCGGCAGTGAGATTTGATAAACATCATATTAATGAATATCCAACTAATATTCTACAGATACTTAAAAGAATATGTTCCAAACATCTTACACAGAAATTACTGGGCCAGGCAAGGTGGCTCACACTTGTAATCCCAACATACTGGGAGGCCAAGGCAGGCAGATCACTTGAGCCCAGGAGTTCAAGACCAGCCTGACCACATGGAGAAACCCTGTCTCTACAAAAAATACAAAAATTAGCCAGGCATGGTGATGTGCACACGTAGTCCCAGCTATTTGGGAGGCTGAGGTGGGAGGATAACCTGAGCATGAGAGGTAGAGAATACAGTGAGCTGAGATTGTGCCATTACACTACAGCCTGGGTGACAGAGTGAGACTCCGTTCCCTGCAAAAAAAAATGAAAAATAAAAAACACAAAAATAAAAATACAAAAAAAAAATTAGCTGGATGTGGTGGTGCACGCCTGTAATCCCAGCTACTCAGGAGGCTGAGGCATGAGAATCACTTGAACCTAGGAGGTGGAGATTGCAGTAGCCGAGATCGCACCACTGCACTCCAGCCTGGGTGATAAGGCGAGACTCTGTCTCAAGAAAGAAAAAGAAAGAAAAGAAAAGAAAAGAAAGAGAAAGAAAGAAAGAAAGAGAAAAGAAAAATTACTGTACTGAACTATGTGCAAATAAGTAATGTACTTTCATGCCCCCATTCGCTTTCTACATATCAGTCTCCGACCTCCTCATCCACCCGGTGAATTTAGCCACTAGGATACAGTTGAAATGCTTCCTCTTGAAGATGCCTTCTGATTATGCCTTTTCCCTCTTAAATTTTTTCTTTTGAAATATCAAATTTATAGAAAAGTTGTAAAAGTAACACAAATAACTCCTGTAATACTCTGAATCACCAATTTTTAACATTTTGTCACATGCTTCATCATTCTGTGTGCCAGTGTGTGCAGACCGTTTTTTTAGTAGTTTGTGATACTATCCATTCAGTTCCTTCCAGGGGAAGGAGGACTACGGCTGAATGGTTTAGCGGTAGTTTTTGGAATATAAGGAAAAGTCAAATGTATCACCAATTACTCTCAAATAGTATCATTCTCCTTTACTCCTTTAATATTTCTCATAGCTCATCTTACAACAAGGATTTTCTTTTACAGAATCACAGTATAGTGATCAACTTCAGGAAATTTAACACCGAGTAATCTACTCCATAATCTAATCTATAGCGTATATTCCAATTTTGCCAACTGTTTTAATAACATCCTTTAAGGTAATATTTTCCCCCCAAACAGGAACTGGTCAGTGAAACACTAAATTGTCATGTTTCCGTTGTCTCTTTTATTCTGGAGAGTTCCTAAGCATTTGTCTTTCATGACTCCCGCTAATAAATAAGGACACACACACACGCACACACACTGTTCTCTCTCTCAGTAGGACAAATACCCAAAACCAATATGGTTTTTTTTTTTTTTTTTTACTTCACTGAACAAAGGAAAAATCAATAGGAATTTTTTTCTGCCTTCCCTAAGCAGAGCTAGTAACTCCTGCTTCACTGATCTCATAGCACTACCTCTATTAGGCTCTTATAATATTGTAATTATTTGTTTGACATCTATTTTCTTCACCAAATTGTGAACATCTTAATGCCTAGGGACATGTTTTATTCCTTTTCAGTTTACCCGCATGTGGTAGGTACCCACTAGGCTGTCAGAAGTAACTGGAATAAATGACTACTGTATGATTTTGTTAAGTATTTAGACCAATAATGAATGTTTTTTGAGCTCTGCTCTGTGCACGCTCTTTTATGCATTAGCTTACTTAATTTTTATTACAACTCTGTAAGACGAGGTACTATAATCATATGTTACAGATGAAGGAAATGAGGCATGGAGAAATTAAGTAATTTGCCCAATATAAATAGGAGAGTTTATATCCAAACCCAGGAGCTCTGACCCCAAAGTCTCTGCTTTTTTGCTACACTAATACCCTGTGGCTCTACAATGACACCAGACACAGCTACGCAAAACACTGGTCTGTGTCTAAATCTAACGACCATTGAGTTGAAAGAGATTCTTTCTATGTTGAAAACAAACTGGATAACTACTGAGTTTAAGAAATAAAATGAAATGAGTGTACTCTGGAAAAGAGGTCAAAGAGAAAAGACACCCTTGCTATATATGATTAAAATTAAAAATAAAAGTGATTGTTTATTAATGGGTAATATCTTTTCTTTGAGATAAAGTCTCACTTTGTCAACTAGGCTGGAATGCAGTGGCACGATCTCGGCTCACTGCATCCTCGATGTCCCGGGTTCCAGCGATCCTCCTGCCTTAACCCCCCAACCCCGAGTAGCCTGGACTACAGGCATGGCCACCACACCCAGCAAATTTTTGAATTTTTGTAGAGATGGGGTTTGGCCATGTTGCCCAGGCTGGTCTCAAATTCCTGAGCTCCAGCAATCCACCTTCCTTGGCCTCCTAAAGTGCTAGGATTACAAGCATGACCCACCGTGCCTGGCCTTAATGGGTAATATCTTATGAACCTAGCTGAAGAATATATTCCTTGCTACCTGATACTCATCACTATCCTTAGTTGTCTATAAGTGTATCCTGTCCAATATTTTATATGTCATGTAAGTTTTTTCTTAACTCAGTATGAGACTTCACTGAAATATTTACCCTGCTTTTCTTGAAACTCCTACCAAATGCTACATCTACTACGGACATATGTGCCCATAGCAAGGGGAATTCCAATAAATTATGAATTTGTCTCTAATTCACTGTACTAGGAGTTCAGTCTAGGTGTGAAATAAAACATGTAATCAATTCTTTTTTATTAGTAATAAACTCTCTAGATTTTCATAAGAGTGGAGTTGGTAATTTGGTGGGAAATTAAATCCATTAAAACCTATGACTAGGCTGGGCACATGGGCTCATGCCTGTAATCTCTCCACTTTGGAAGGCCAAGGCAGGAGGATCACTTGAGGCCAGAAGTTTGAGATCAGCTTGGGCAACATAGCAAGACTCCCTCTCTAAAAGGAAATAACCTAAAAGCCCCAAAACAAACAAACAAAAAACCCATGATCATATTTATGTGCTTTTTAAAAAAAAAACATTAACTTTTCAAAAAAAACACCTAAGAAAGTTAACTGTTACTAACTTTCTTTCATATGTACCTGAATCATATGTCAGTACTGAAAAATTAAGTATGTAGTAAAATCCTCTTCATGGTCTTTTTTAAGAGTTGAGAGATTTCTTTCAATAGAGATTGCAAGCTCTTTATGTTATGAATATACTCACACACGCACAAAAAGAATGACAAAGCAAGCCTGGGCAACATGACAAAACCCCTTCTCTACAAAAAATAAAAAAACAAAAATTAGCTGGGTGGTGGCATGCTCTTGTAGTTCTAGCTACACGGGAAGCTGAGATGGGAGGATTGATTGAGCTTGGGAGGTCAAGGTTGCAGTAAGCCATGAATGGGCCACTGCACTCCAGCCTGGGCAACAAGAGTGAGACTCTGTCTAAAAAAAACAGGAACGATAACAAGCAAATGTTGCATAATGTTAACAACTGGTGGCCAGGCGCAACGGCTCACACCTGTAATCCCAGCACTTTGGGAGGCTGAGGCAGGAGGATCACCTGAAATCAGGAGTTTGAGACCAGCCTGGCCAACATGGTGAAACCCAGTCTCTACCAAACAATACAAAAATTAGAATGCCGTGGTGGTGTGCACCTGTAATCCCAGCTACTTGGGAGGCTAAGGTGGGAGAATCGCTTGAACCCAGGAGGTGGGGGTTGTAGTGAGCCGACATCTCACCACTGCACTCTAGCCTGGGCGACAGAGTGAGACTTTGCCTCAAAAAAAAAAAAGTGAGTCCAGGTGAAGGGTGCTCACCACTATTTCTGTAACTTTTTTCTGTTTTTCAAAGTAAAAGGTAAAAAAATATTACCTACAAACTCTATTGTTTCATATTGAAATACTGGCTGATCTTCCTCAACGAACCTCATTAAAGTTATTACTAAGTTTTCCTGTTAAGCTTTAAACTAAATTAATTCCTCTTGAGAGAGAATAATTTTTATTCTTTCCATTACTAAATTTCCAAGGAATGACCAGGGAGTTAGGAGAGTAAGGGAACATTACTTGCCTTTGAATAGTCCAGTTCTGAAATGAGAGAGTTAACATGTCCTTAGTAAAAAAGGACAGACATTGATTATTTTCTGAGACAAGGTCTTGCTCTGTTGCCCAGGCTGGAGTGCCGTGGTGCAATCTCAGTTTATTACAGCCTCCAATTCCTAGGCTCAAGTGATCCTCTCATCTCAGTCTCACAAGTAGCTGTGACTACTGGCGTGCACTACCATGCTCAGCTAATTTTAAAAATTTTTGTAGAGATGAGGTCTCACTATATTGCCCAGGCTGGTCTTAAACTCCTTGGGTTCACGCCATCCTTTCACCTCAGCCTCCCAAAGTGCTGGAAGTACAGACATGAGCCACCATGCCTCACCTATATACCTTCGTAGAGAAATGTCTAAGTCTTTTGCTCATTTTTTTAGTCAGCTTGTTTTTGTTGTTGAGTTGTAGGAGTTCTTTAGGTATTCTGGATATTAATCTTTTATCAGATACATAATTTACAAATATTTTCCCATTCTATAGATTGCCGTTTTGTGATACTGTTTTGGCTCAGTACTCATCCAAAATCAATTCTGTCTCATGTTAAGCCTACTTTGGGATGAGAATCATAAGAAAGAAGGCTGGACTAGTGTGACTCAAAGGTTATTACAGCCCTTTAGTAGTAGAAAACACAATCCTGGAACAGTTTTAACCCACTGTTTTAATTTAAAGTATCTGCTTTGGTGATATACCAAGAGAGATTTATTCTTGGATTTAGTGTTTAAATATTATTTGTTTTATTTTCCAAAATCAGATTTATGATAAAACAAGATGGAAAAACAACTATATGACAAGAAATTGGAAGATACCATATATAGTTACTTAAAATTATTTCAAAGTACATTGTTAGGCCTGGTGCAGTGGCTCATGCCTGTAATCCCAGCAGTTTCGGAGGCCAAGGCAGGCGGATCATTTGAGGTCAGTAGTTTGAGACTAGCCTGACCAACATGGTGAAACCCCATCTCTACTAAAAATACAAAAAAAAATTAGCCAGGTATGGTAGCACACGTCTGTAATCTCAGCTACTCGGGAGGCTGAAGCAGGAGAATCGTTTGAACCTGGGAGGTGGAGGTTGCAGTGAGCTGAGATTGCACCATTGCACTCCAGCCTGGGTGACAGAGTGGGACTCCATCTCAAAAAAAATAAAAATAAAAATAAAAAAATAAAACAAACAAACAGGCCAGGCACAGTTGCTCACACCTGTAATCCCAGCACTTTGGGAGGCCGAAGGCAGGCGGATCACTTGAGGTCAGGAGTTTGAGACCAGCCTGGCCAACATGGTGAAAGCCTATCTCTACTAAGAAAAATAGAAAAATCAGCTGGGTGTGGCGGCGGGTGCCTGTAATCTCAGCTACTTGGGAGGCTGAGGCAGGAGAATCACTTGAACCTGGGAGGTGGAGGTTGCAGTGAGCCAAGATCTCACCACTGCACTCCAGCCTGGGTGACAGAGTGAGACCGTGCCTCAAAAAACAAACAAGGTACATTGTTGGTTTATTGTTACTCATGGCAATATATATTGTTATATATATTGTTGGAACAATGTTATATTATTGTTGCCATGCAATATAAATTGTTACATATATAGTTACTCATGGTAGATATATAGAATATATATGTATAATATATTCACTTTATAGATAATACTTTATTGTTCTTTTCAAATTTAAGCTCCATAAGGTTCATTACAAACTACCGTTTTCATTTTTCTTCTCAGATAAATTTTGTTTATTTATTCATTTACTTTTAAGACAGGGTTTCACTCTGTCATCTAGGCTGGAGTATACTGACGCAAACATGGCTCACTGCAGCCTTGACCTCCTGGACTCAAGCAATCCTCCTGCCTCAGCCTCCCTAGTAGCTGGGACCACAGGCATGCGCCACCACGTCCAGCTAATCTTTTTTTTTTTTTTTTTTTTTTTTTTTTTTGTAGAGACAAGGTCTCACTTTGTTGCCCAGGCTGGTCTTGAACTCCTGGGCTCAACTGACCCTCTCACCTTGGCCTCCCAAAGCGCTGAGATTATAAGCATGAGGCACCTTACCCCACCTTCTCAGATAAATTTTAGATAAATTTCTACAAACTGCTTTTTAAACATAATTTTACATTATTATCTTAACATATAATTCAATCTTCATGCAAGAAGAAAAAGAAAAAATCACTTCTTGATTTATAAGTAACTTTATAACATAATTCTTATATCCAAAGAAAAAAAATATAGCCAGGCATGGTGGCTCATGCCTGTAATCCCAGGACTTTGGAAAGCTGAGGCAGGCAGATTGCTTGAGCCTAGAAGTTCGAGACCAGCCTAGGCAACATGGTGAGACTCTATCTCTACAAAAAATTTAAAAATTAGCTGGGCATGGTAGCACACATCTGTAGTCCCAGCTATGTGGGAGGGTCGTTTGAGCCCAGGAGGTCAAGGCTGCAGTAAGCCATGATTGTATCACTGCACTCCAGCCTGGGTAACAGAGCAAGTCCCTGTCCCAAAAACAACACAATAAAATAGATGATATGCAAATAGTTAACAAGCTCATAAAAGATACTCAACATTATTAGTTATTAGGAAAATTAAAACCAAAACCACAATGAGATACCACCTCGTATCCATTAGGATGACTATTATTAAAAAAAAAACAGGCCAGGCATGGTGGCTCACGCCTGTAATCCCAGCACTTTGGGAGGATGAGGCAGGTGGATCGCCTGAGGTCAGGAGTTCAAGACCAGCCTGGCCAACATAGTGAAACCCTGTCTCTACTAAAAATACAAAAAATTAGCTGGGTGTGGTGACAGGCGCCTGTAATCCCAGCTACTCGGGAAGCTGAGGCAGGAGAATCGCCTGAACCTGCGAGGCGGAGGTTGCAGTGAGCCAAGATCATGCCACTGCACCGCAGCCTGGGCAACAAGAGTGAAACTCCATCTCAAAAAAAAAAAAAAAAAAAAAAGAAGAAATTAATATGGTTTGGTAAAGATGTGGAGAATTCAGAACCCTGTGCACTGTTGGTAGGAATGTAAAATGGTGCAGTTACTATGAAAAAGTGTGGTAGTTCCTCAAAAAATTAAAGATAAAATTACCGTATGATCCATCCATTCCACTCCTGGGTATATACATAAAATAATTCAAAGCAAGGTCTCAAAGACATATTTGTACACACACATTCACAGAAGCATTATTTATAATAACCAAAAGGTAGAAAAAAATCCAACAGTCAGCCAGGTGTGGTGGCTCACGCCTGTAATCCAAGCATTTTGGGAGGCCAAGATGGGCGGATCATGAGGGCAAGAGATTGAGTCCATCCTGGCCAACATGGTGAAACCCCATCTCTACTAAAAATACAAAAATTAGCTGGGCGTGGTGACATGCACCTGTAGTCCCAGCTACACAGGAGGCTGAGGCAGGAGAACTGCTTCAACCCAGTGAGCCACTGCACTCCAGCCAGGCGACAGAGCAAAACTCCATCTCAAAAAAAAAAAAAAAAAATATTCAACGGTCTATCAACAGATGAATGGATAAAATATGGTATAACACACCAATGAAATATTATCATCTCTCAAAGTTTATTTGTAAGCGTCATTGATGTTGTGTGTTCTAGTGTAAGTTTCTTTCATTATCTGAATGAACCACAATTTATTTACCCTTTTCTGGTTGGCAAACAGGGTTTGCTATTACTGACACCTGCTATAGACTTTCTTGTACATTTCTCTTGGTATACATGTGCCTGCATTTTGTTTCTTTAGAGTATATATTCAAGGGTGGAATTGCCTAGTCATACAGTATGCATATTTTTTAATTTAAAAGGTAATGCCAAGCAGTTTTCCAAAGTGGGTTATACAGTTTACATTCCTAACAGAATGCAAATAGTTCACGCTGCTGTTTATGGATATTTTCAGACTTTCAAATTTCTGTAATCTGATATGTTTGTAATGGTATCCTGTGGTTTTAACTGCATTTCCTTGACTATTAATGAGTTTGAATACACGTTTACTGCCATTTTGGATATCCTGTTTTGTGAAGTGATTCAAATCTTTTGCCATTTCTAATCTCTTCTAAGGCTTGTCTTTCCATTCTACGTTTCTATTTGTTCTTGTTGTTGCTGTGCATTAATTAAAACTGAGTATATTCCATATTTATTCTAAGTGTTACAGTTTCATTGATCAGACATGGGTAGTTTCTCTGTATTCATTCTTTTTTTTTTTTTGAGATGGAGTCTCACTCTGTTGCCCAAGTCGTCTCCTGCCTCAGCCTCCTGAGTAGCTGGGATTACAGGCATGTGCCACCACCCCTGGGTAATTTTTGTATTTTTAGTAGAGACTAAAAACATGATTTCGCCATGTTGGCCAGACTGGTCTCAAACTCCTAGCCTCAAGTGATTCTCTCCCCCTTGGACTCCTAAAGTGCTGGGATTACAGGCATGAGCCACCGCACCTGAACTCTCTTTATTCATTCTTTGAAGCCCAAAATTACTACTACCTAGTAATAAGAGTACCTGCTGCCTTTGGACAAGCATGAGTACTCATCAATGAGTGTCTCTTTTCTCATTTCTAATTCTTTACACAATTTCCCTTGATCTTTTAAAGGTAGGAGTGATTACCAAAGTGAGCACGTGAGAGATGGAGATTTTCTGGTGACAATCCATCCATTTCTCTCTATTACTGCTACTGATTTTCACTGACTCTAGCTAACATCTAAGAACTTCTGTCTACTTTCAGATTATGGCCCCTTTTCAACTATAATCCCTACATATCTTGCTCAGTAAAATGTTCTTTCTCAACTGTTTTTTTTTTTTTCTTTAACAGGGTCTTGCTATGTTGCTTAGGCTGGCCTTGAACTCCTGACCTCATGTGATCCTCCTATCTCAGCCTCCCAAGTGGGTGGGACTATAGGCTTGTGCCTCCATGCCCAGCTTACAACATTTTTACTGCTCTTTAGAAGCAAAGTATCTTTCTGTTTGATTATTTTATACCTCTCCTTTAGGATATGACATCGTTGGTTTAGATAAGACAATTAACTTTTTCCATCTAATCCATGGTATTAACATTAAAATAAAAGCCAAAATAATTCTATGTATACCTTGTAGGCATCTAGGCAAGGAATATATATGATTATTTCTAATGAATACTTATCTCTTTTTTACGTTCTTTTTTATGGAGTGCTACCACCCACAGCATTTGATGCTAGAGGTAGCCAGCTTTTATCCGCAAATAGATGAGCAACTTCTTTGTGTAGTCTCCATGGATACTAATGGATCCATAAAGAACTCATCAAAAGATATGCAGGCTTCATATGAATAATATATAAGCAGTCCCAGATATATATTTGGATGCCTAAATTTTTAAAAATAAGGTTCATGTCTAATTAGAAGTCCTATCATTAGTCTTAGAGTTGCCCTCTAATATCGGCCAACATTTAAAAATGTTGGTTTGATCATATAATTAAAAAAAAATTTTCCCCTACCTAGATGATTGCTTTTTTAAAATCCTTGCTGCTAGGTCTGCATTTAAGATCAGGTCACTGACTATAATGGCCTGACTCATCCTAAGCCACAGCTACTTTTGCCACCAATTAATCACTAGCCTCCAAACCCTCTTAGCCAATGTGACCAGGACTAGTGGTTGGCTAGTTAATTAAAATAGAGAAGAAAATCTTTTTTTTTAAGTTATATATATATTTTTAATGTGTTGCTTGGGTCCTAGCTAAGAGAGGAAGAATACAACACTGCATAGAAAAAAATACTAACTTCAAAAGTTATTTCCTTTATAAGATAAACAAGATAGAAATTTAGAGCAATGTTATATATAAAAATTATTAATTACTTACATAAAATAAGAATTAAAAGACTGGTACTGTGTGTCTCCAAAATTAATTTTAAAAAATAAACTCTTTTCTATTAGATAAGTACTTTGAAATTCTGTTATAAAATCTTACCTTTAGTAACTCAAAGTAGTGCCAACAGTGATACACTGGCACCAGCATAAGACGTGGAAGGACATAACGAACTGCCTCTTTAAAACCATCAGCAATGGACTGGAAAGCAAAAAGATATCACAGTATGCATGTCTCTGACATCAAGGATATGCAACAGCAGTGCCTAACAGAAATGGCTACTAAAAATTTGAGATACAGACTTATCAAAACTACAACAGAATGCATGTTCTATATTGAAACTGAAGTGCTATCAAGTTGCTCTTTTCTCCCTTTCCTCCTTTATTAGAGAAATATATACATTAATTTTCTTTTATATGGCTAAAATAGCTTTCACAATAATCCTCTACAGCTTATGTTCTCGCTTCCATATACCCTAAAGGAATTCTGAAAAGCTATGTACCCTCCTGCACAATTTTAAAATGTTTTAAATTTAAATAGTTACAAAAGATGCATTTTAGGGAATGCTGTATACTGTAAATGTGATTTGTAAGTATTTCACCAGACAATAATTGAATAAATTTCAGATTTAGCTCTTTTATGAAAAATGTCTGTCATACAACTTAATTGACAAAGCCGATCTTTGTCAAAATAAACAGCAACATCAGACTCAGTTTGTCAGAAGTCAAACTTTATTGTTAAATTCAAATGAACATTATTAATGTCATGGTCTCAAGGATTAGAAGCCTCTGGAGGAAACTTCTAACATATTACATCAAGGTATGAGAACTCTACAAGTTTCTCCTCTTCTTTATCCCAAATGATGATGAAGTACTTACAATAAGGTTAATATAAACCCTTGTGATAACCATATCACTTCTTAATTCTTAGACAGATAGATATGACATAACATAGATAGATATGACATCTTGGCTACCAAGAATTTTTACTGTCATCCCCCTATAACCTTCTTTTGTGAATTCTTTTGCTTTGTACTCAGTGAACTCTCCAATAGGAGAAATACTTTTTTTTTTCTTTTCCCGTTTGGTGCCCTAGAGGTTTTTGCATCTTGGATCAATGCATAATGGGAAATACATAACAGCAAAAGGTAACAAGTAAGAGAATTTGGAAAAGACAATGCAAAAAACATAAACAAGGTCTCCAAAGACTAGAAACAGATTCCCTTAAAGCTCTCTGTGCCTTTACATATCCTGAAAAATCTTAGTGTATAGCTTGGGATAGATATACCCCAGTTTTGGAAACTACTGTAGAATAAATGGTTTTCTAAAATTTATAATGGATTTAACTCATGTTAATTTAAAATGTCTATATAGTTGACTTATTGGTATTTCTCCCCATAAGAAAAACACCAACCACACCAATATACAATGTGAGAAAGAATCTGATATGCTGCTTTAAAAAAATCTTCATATTCTCATAATTATCACACTTTGTTAAATTATAATCTGTTCAACAGACTTATTACCCAGTAACCAAACTTCTTACTAGGATACACAAAAAGTGCCACTAATTTTCCTAAAGATTAATTCATTTTCACATTTGTTATGATATGTTTGTATGTTTGTGTTCCCTCAAAAGTCATATATTGAAACCTAATCCCCAATGCAACAGTATAAGAGGTGGGGCCTTTAGGAGGTGATCAGGATATGAGGGCAGAGCCCCTGTGAACGGGATTAGTGCTCTTAAAAAAGGGGCCTACGGGAGCTTGTTTGTGCTGTCCACCATGTGAAGACACAACAAGAAAGCACCATCTATGAACCAGAAGAGCAAACCCTCACTAGACACCAAATCTGTTAGCCTCTTGATATGGTACTTCCTAAACGCAAACTGTGAGAAATAAATTTCTATTGTTTATAAGCCATCCAGTTTATGATATTTTATTACAGCAGTCTGAATAGACTAAGACAGCATTAAACTAATTAATATAGTGAATTACTCTGGATATTTTATATACAGTGCTTGAACTGGAACCAATATGAAACTTCAAAATTAGTCTACAAGATCAACTGTTTTGCTAATTTGTACTAAAATGCCTGATAAAAGTGCATTCTAAAATTTTTGTAGCATGTATTTACAGTGTAAGGAGTCCTCTGATAACAACAGGAGCTACATTTGAGTATTTAATACACATCAAACATTATGCTTATGCTTTATATATATATATTACCCTTTAATTTCCTAATAACTATAAGAGGTATATATTATTATGATCACTGTTTTACAAATGAGCAAACTGAGTCTCAGAGATTAAGTGAATTGCTCAAGGCAACACAACTATTAATTGGGGCTGGGCGTGATGGCTCACACCTGTAATTCCAGCACTTTGGGAGGCCGAGTCGGGAGGATTATCTGAGGTCAAGAGTTTGAGAACAGCCTGGCCAACAGATGAAACCCCGTCTCTACTAAAAATACAAAAATTATTATTATTTTTTTTAGTAGGTGTGGTGGCACGCGTCTGTAGTCCCAGCTACTCAGGAGGCTGAGGCAGGAGGACTCCTTAAACCCAAGAGGCAGAGGTTGCAGTGAGCCAAGATCACGCCACTGCACTCCAGCCTGGGTGAAAAAGCGAGATTCCGTCTCAAACAAACAAACAAAAACTATTAATTGGCCCAAAGCCTTAAGTTCTAACTTCAAATCTTATTTTTTTAAGTGTGCTATACAGTCCAGGTACAGTGCCTCATGGTCAACAGAACAGCCTAGCCAATATGGTGAAACTTGGTCTCTACCAAAAAATACCAAAATTAGCCAGGTGTGGTGGTCCACACTTGTAGTCTCAGCTACTCGAGAGGCTAAGGCAGGAAAATCGCTTGAACCGGGGAGGTGGACGTTGCAATGAACTGAGATTGTGCCACTGTACTCCAGCCTGGGCAACAGAGTGAGACTGTCTCTAAATAAGTAAACAAAGTACGTTACACAGCTTCTAAAGATGCTTTTTGTTTTTAGTTTTATTAAGGAAGCATTATTTTATCTTAAACTGAATGAATTTTTTTTAAGTTAAAACAAGTGAGTTTGGCCTGAGAAAGGATTTCATCTAACTCTTCCAATTTCACTGAATATCTAGGATGACAGCTTTATTAATAACTGGGCCATTTAACATTCAAATTCCACAGCAAAAATTCCTAATAAAATAGGACTGAAACAAAAAATGTGTTGTGAGTGCTTTTAATGAGTATCCAAAGTTCTCACAGACTGTGTATTTAATGCATACTTTATATGAATATGAGTTAACTTTAAAAGTATTCCTCTCTTGAAGTAATTTTGAGAATTAAGTATATATATAATTCATATTCCAGAACAACAAATTTTTGACAGTAGAGAAGTGGAAGATAATAAATAATGGGAATTTACAGTAAAGAAGGCAGGGAGAAGATGGTAAGTTCAGTTTTAAACATGTCATATTTGAAGTGCGTTTAGGGTATCCAAGTGCATAAATTCAAGGCAGCTGGTTATATGAAAGTGTATAGACACATACACATATGTACAGAGTGCTTAAAGGAAAGTGATGGCCTGGAAATACAAGTAAGAAGTCACCAGTATATAGATATGGATGAAGTCACCCAAGGAGAGCACAGAACAGAGAAACAGGGGCTGATAACAGAAGTTGGATAATAGCTATAATAATTAAGAGACTGAGAAGAAGAAATCAGAGAAGACAAAAATTGGGAACATGTAGTATCATAGGAGCTGATATGGTTTGATTTTGTGTCCCCGTCCAAATCTCATGCTCAACTGTAATCCCGAATGTTCGAGGTGGGGCCTAGGTAACTGGATCATGGGGGTGGATTTCTTCCTTTAATGCTGTTCTTGTAATAGAGTTCTCAGGAGATCTGGTTGTTTAAAAGTATGTGGCACCTCCCTGCTCCTTCCTCCTGCTTTGACCATGTGAAGACGTGCCTGCTTCCCTTTTGCCTTCTGCCATGATTGTAAGTTTCCTTAGGCCTCCCCAGCCATGCTTCCTGTAGAGCCTGTGGAACTCTCAGACAATTAAATCTCTTTTCTTTATAAATTACCCAGTCTCCAGTATTTCTTTTTTCTTTTCCTTTTTTTTTAAAGACAGAGTCTCACTCTGCAGCCCAGGCTTGAGCGCAGTGTTGCAATCTCGGCTCACCGCAACCCCCACCTCCTGGGTTCAAGTGATCCTCCTGCCCCTGCCTCTACCTCTGTAGTAGCTGGAACTACGGGTGTGCACCACCATGCCCGCTAGTGTGTGTGTGTGTATATATATATATATATATACATTTTTTTTTTTTTTTGGAGACAGGGTCTTGCTCTGTCACCTAGGCTGGAGTGTAGTGGCACGATCTCGGCTCACTGCAACCTCTGCCTCCCGGGTTCAAGCAATTCTCCTGCCTCAGCCTCCCAAGTAGCTGGGATTACACGTGCGTGCCACCACACCCAGCTAATTTTTGCATTTTTTAGTAGAGATAGGGTTTCACCAGGTTGGCTAGGCTGGTCTGGAACTCCTGACCTCAGGTGATCCACCCACCTGAGCCTCCCAAAATGCTGGGATTACAGGCATGAGCCATCACGCCCAGCCTTCAGGTATACAGGAACCAAGAGATAAGAGCAGTAACAAATTACTACAGATTTAAGTATGAAATAAAAATATCCACTGGATTTGGCAATTAAGTTACTTGTCAAAGGCAATTTATATCCTGATTAAAACATACATGGTAGTATTTTCATAAAGAATGGTAAAAAATAATATAAAGACAATTGGCTGCAAAGAAAAAATGAGAGGAAATGAAAAAACTTTCTTCACTCTAGTTAATTATTCTACTAGAGTGAAGACAGGTTTGTTCATTTGTTTGTTTGTTTTAGGACAATAAGGATTTTTACCATATTCAAACGTCAAGGGGTAAAAGTCAGTTTATTTTTTATTTTTATTTTTTTTGAGACTGGGTCTCACTCTGTACCCAAGGCTGGAGTGCAGTGGCGTGATCATGATTCATTGCAGCCTTGACCTCCCAGCCTCAAGCAATTCTGGCATGCCACAGGTGCACGCCACCACGCTCGGCTAAGTTTTTGTATTTTGTAGAGATGAGGTCTCCCTATTTTGCCCAGGCTGGTCTCAAACACCTGGGTCCAAGCGATCCTCTGACCTTAGCCTCCCAAAGTGCTGGGATTACAGGCATGAGCCATCACGTCTGGCTGGAAAAGTCAGTTTAGATGTAGAAGTTTTACATATTTAGCCAAGTATTACCTATGCCAACATAACTTTTGTTGTTAGTGTTGAGATAGTAAAAATAAAATTTGCATCTCTCCACTTATTTTCATTTTATCTAAGTGTATTCCTGAACCAACTAACTTGCATACTCTCCCTCAATACAGCATTTATCTCCTTTAAATTGTAGGCCTCATAGAAAAATCAGTATGAGTACACAGGAGGTTGAGGTTATCTCAACTTTTTAAGATTTCTCCAAATCTTCCTCCTATAGGGAACATAATCCTGAAATCACACTCCAGATTCATCTTTATTTTTTATTATTTATTTATTTTTTTTTGAGCAGAGTCTCGCTATTCCACCCAAGCTGGAGTGCAGTGGCATGATCTCGGCTCACTGCAACCTCCGCCTTCCGGGTTCAAGTGATTCTCCTGCCTTAGCCTCCTGAGTAGCTGGGATTACAGGAGCCCGCCACCAGGCCCAGCTAACTTTTGCAACTTTAGTCGAGACAGGGTTTCACCATGTTGGCCAGGCTGGTCTCAAACTCCTGACCTCAAGTGATCCACCTGTCTTGGCCTCCCAAAATGCTGGGATTACAGGCATGAGCCACTGCACTCGGCCAGATTCATCTTTATACCCCAGATCTGGTATGTGCCAAATTCTTCTAGTCATTCAGTATTCGTGATGTTGTACTATAAAAGATTTCTACAATAAGAACAGACAGAGCTCCAGAGAGAAAACAGAAGATAATCTAAAACAGGTTTAGAATGAACAAGATTTGAAGGATTAAAAGGATTCCAGAATTACAAATATTTGAAGGATAAAATAGTGAGATATTTATTTGCTTTATAAAAAAAAAAAACCTTCAATTTAAGTTTACCTGAAAGTGTAGAGCAACTGCAGGTCTGGCCATCAATTTATTGAAATGTTCATTAAACTCTGGTGAAAGAATGTCCTGTGATAATGTTTCATAAGGATCAAATGCTTGCTCCTATTTTTTTAAAAAAGAGAAAAAGCCTTAGGTTTAAAAGAATATATTTTCTACCAATACGGTACAGATTATTATCACTTGATCCCAGGAGTTCGAAGTTACAGTGAGCTATGATTGTGCCACTATATTCCAGCTTGAGCAACAGAATGAAACCCTGTCTCAAAAGAAAAGAAAGAAATGAAAAGAAAAAAGAGAAGAGAAGAAGAAAGAAAGATTTCTTTTCCCATTAGACTGGCAAAAATTAATGGGATATCTGCAGAACCAGATATGAAAACAAAACAAATTTTGAAAAAAAAGAATTAAAAAGAAAAAGAGTAAGGTAATACCCAGAGTTAGTGAAGGGAAAGGGTGAAGAAAGAAGGAAGCTTACATACACTGGAACTTAGCTGGAAGTGAACGTGGCAAAATGTTTCGAAGTTCTAAAAATGTATCTAGTCTTTAGCACTAAAATTCCACTTCCAGGAATATATCCTTAAAAATGATTAGAATATACGGCTGGGCGCGGTGGCTCATGCCTATAATCCAATCCCAGCACTTTGGGAGGCCGAGGTGGATGGATCATGAGGTCAGGAGTTCGAGGCCAGCCTAGCCAACATAGAGGAACACCGTCTCTATTAAAAATACAAAAAATTAGCCAGGCATGGTGGCGGGTGCCTGTAATCCCAGCTATTCAGGAGGCTGAGGCCAGGAGAATGGCTTGAACCTGAGAGGCGGAGGTTGCAGTGAGACGAGATTGTGCCATTGCACTCTAGCCTGGGCGACAGAGGGAGACTCTGTCTCAAAAAAAAAAAAAAAAAAAAAAAAAAAAAGATTAGAATATCAAGGCATAGTACAAGTACGTTTGTTGCAGTGCTGTTTACAATAACAACAAAAAAAAAAGGAAAAAACTCTACAACCTATGGATAACAGTTAAAATATGTTATGTGGATAATAGCTAAAATATGTTATGGTGTCTCCATATAACATCGCATTATTTATACTTAAAAACTGTGTTGAAGTATATACATTAACATGGACAATGTTTATGATATACAGAGTAAAAACAGTAAGTTATAAAATAGCAGGATCCTATTTTTGCAAACATACATTCGTATGTATGCACAGAAATACATAAGGATATGTTATCTCTGGGTACTATAAAATAAAGTGACTTTCATCTAATTTATATATCTCTATTTTTCTGAATATTTTTACAATGAGCTACATTATTTTTATAGTCATTTAAAAGACAACAAAATTGTTTTTACTCTGGAAAACATTAAAATAATATAAACTTTCTTTCCAACTTTAAGTTTAAAATCCACAGAAGGTAAAGAGCTATGGTCAATAAAATCTATCTTCCTTCATCTTGAACATACTTACCACTAAAAAAAAAAAAAAAAAAACCTAAATGTTACTACTCTAGTTTATATACTACTCTAGTATATAAACTTTCACTATAAATATTCCCATAAACACACTATAAAGAAAGTGTCACTATATAGGCAATGTGATTTTAGTTTATCAGTTAAATCTTAAATATCTTTTTATAATGGCCAGTGGTATCTTCTAATTTTCATAAAGAGTATCTTACAATTTTTTTTTTTTTTTGGAGACAGGGTCTCACTCTGTCACCCAGGATGGAGTGCAGTGACACGGGCTTGATCTCCCAGGCTCAAGCAGTCCTCCTACCTCAGCCTCCTGAGTCACTGGGACCACAGATGGGTACTACCATGCCTGGCTAATTATTTTACTTTTTTATGGAAATGGAGTCGCACTATGTTGCCAAGACTCGTCTCTAAATTTCTTACTACAGCATTTAGGACTTTAATGAGAATATAAGTACTTTTGTAAACTTACTTCTGCCAAATCTTCAAAACAGCTGCCAGCTAAGGGATGAGGACTGCTTTCATCAGTCATTTCAACTGTGTCTTCAATCAAACCTAAAAGTTTCACAGTCAATTCATGTATATCTGAAATGTTACTAAAAATCTTTTCGATATCCTGAAAAAAGAGAAGGAAAGGTTAAGAAACGTGAGATTGAGAATTCTGCTTAAAAATTACTAAATATAAAAAGCAATATAGGTTACTCGAGGCACACTGCCTATGGAGTAGCCCTGTTCCACAAGAAACAGTACTTCTGCTGCTGCTGTACGCTGCCGCTTCAGCAGAGGTTCCTACCATTGTCATGCCTTTGACTTCTTTCCTGGACAAAGCCAAGAACTGTCCTGAGCTAAGCCTTACCTGCCCTGCACCAAATACATCATTTAATTTATGGGTGATACTCGTTTTCTACATGTTTTTAAATTTATGGAATAAACTGTAGAATTTCTTTAACTAGCAAATCTTTTATTGGGAGCATGATTAAAGCTATTATTATCACTTTTGAACAATTCATATATTATATAAAGCAATATATTTGCATTAAATGTCAATAAGCTATAGCAGAATTTTTGCATTTTGCTCTTGGGAAAACTCATTCTTTGTAAAAATAAAAGTTATTACATGTGAATGCATTCTCATTATAAAAGATTCAAACACAAGACAGAGAGAGTAAAATATGAATGTTTACTTTCATGCCCCCCTTACACCCGTGACCCTCAGAGGTAGAAACTGTTAATAGTTTAGTATGCATTATTCCACTATAAAATTCCAACCATTTTCAAACATGTACATCTTGATGTTAATGTATTAAAAGATGGAATCATACTGTGTATTCTTTTAACTCGGGTTGGAGGGGTCAACATACTTTGGAAATAAAGAGATTTGCTTGTACAAAAAAAAAAAAAGAAACAATATAAGAGTTAAGGGTATATCTTCATTCAATCTCAAATTAATATATTCCAAGACAGTAAAAATCAATCATGAACAGGAAGAGAATTTTAAAAATCTCTTAGATAACAGACAATAAAAATACTACAAAATATAGATTCTAGACAGTTTTGTTAAATCTAAAACCTTCTACTGTGGATGATTCTAAGCTACTTTTTACATAAAGAATTCTGGCATTTGAGTGTTTTAAAACTGGCTGAGATGCTAAAAGACTTGATCAAGGTCTTACAAAGCCCTAGGTTTTACTTATAGCTTAGGCTATATAGTCTTATAGGTTAATGATAAGAGCTGGGATGAGAATGAAGATAACTCCTAATCCTGTTACAATCTGGTTTCACAATTTAGGGCCCATTTCCTGGATCTGAGAAGGAATTACAGATTTCATCCAAGCTCCCATCTGTGAATTACAGCCATGCACTACTTAAAGACAGGGGTATGTTCTGAGAAATGCGCTGTCAGGTGATTTTGTCATTGTGCAAATATCATGACGTGTACTTACACAAACCTAGATGGTATACTACAACACTTAGGCCATATAGGTATAGCCTGTTGCTCCTGGGCTACAAACCTGTACAGCATGTTACTGTATGGAATACTGTAGGTAATTGTAACACAATGATTAAGTATTTGTGTATCTAAACATATCTATATATAGAAAAGGTACAGTAAAAATATAGTATAATCTTACAGGATTACTGTCATATATATGGGTATTTATAGTCTATCACTGACTAAAACATTGTATGTGGCAGATAGCTGTATATCTAGGATAAGACAGGTTCAAGCCCTCTGAACACAAACATATCATATGACTGACCATCCCGGTTATGGCCAACTATTATTCACTCTGGCATCTTATAATGGAAACATCATGGGCTTTGGAACCTGACAGACCTGAGCTTGGATTCTGGCTCCACCACATGTGGTATAATAGGAAACATATTTTTGGTCTTTGTCCCTGGTTCCTGTCTTAGAGCCCCTAAAATGCTAATATCCTGAGTGATAATAATGTCTTTTGTTATTCATAATGAGTCCCTTTCATAAATATTGAGTTTATGCTAATGAGGTTACTTACAGTAGGGCCCCTAGATAACCTCATGATAGGGCCAGTCACCAAAAAGACCAGATGATTAGAGGATTGAAGGGTTACTTGAAACCAAACTGACTCATGAAAAAAAAGAAAAAGGATCAGAGGGTTGCAACTTTCAGCCCCACCCACTAACCTCTAAAAAATTGGGGAAAGAGCCTGGGAAACATGGCAAAACCCAGTCTCTACAAAAAATAAAAAATTAGTCGGGTGGGGTAGTGTGTGCCTGTAGTCCCAGCTACTCAGGAGGCTGAAGCTGGAGGATAGCTTGAGCCCAGGAAGCAGAGGTTATGGTGAGCCAAGATGGTGCCACTGCACTTAAGCCTAGGCAACAGAGCCAGACCCTGTCTCAAAAAAAAGCAGGGGCAAGAGGCTAGAGATCAAGCTCCACAAAAACTCTTGATGAGCTTCCTGGTTGCTGACCTTGTGGAGGTGCTAGGAGAGTGGCTTGCCCCGAGAGGGCTTGGAAACTCCGTGCCCCTATACTTTGCCCTGTCCATCTCTCCATCTGTATCCTTTTAAAGTCCTTCATAATAAATTGGTAAACATGTTTCCCTGATTTCTGTGAGCTGTTCGACCAAATTAATGGAACCCAAGGAGGGGGTCATGAGAACTCCAATTTATAACTGATCAGTCCGGAGCACAGTTCACAACCTGGGACTTTCAATTGGCGCCTGAAGTGGGAGACAGTCGTGTTAGGACTGAGTCCTTAATCTGTGAGATCTGACACTATTTCCAGGTAAATAATGTCAAAATTGAGCTAAATTATAGGACACCTAGTTGGTGTCCGCAGGAGAATTACTTTGGTGTATGGGGAAAAAATCCTCACATATGTTGTCGCAGAAATGTTCTGTGTTCTGTGTTGAGTGTGAGGATTAGAGAGGGGTCAGGCGCGGTGGCTCATGCCTGTAATCCCAGAACTTTGGGAAGCCAAGGCAGGCGGATCACCTGAGGTCAGGATTTCGAGACCAGCCTGGCCAACATGGTGAAACCCCCTTTCTACCAAAAGTACAAAAATTAGCCAGGCGTGGTGGCGTGCATCTCTAATCCCAGCTACTTGGGAGGCTGAGGCAGGAGAATCGCTTGAACCCGGGAGGCAGAGGTTGCAGTGAGCCGGGATTGCACCATTGCACTCCAGCCTGGATGACAGAGCAAGACTCCGTCTCAAAAAAAAAAAAAAAAAAAAGATTAGAGAGGAAAAACTGTTTTTCCCTGTTACAACATGCCAGATGAATGACCCTGGATTAGGAATGAAAAGGACAATAATAACAACTAACATGTATTGGGCACATTATATTCTAGGCACTCTTCTAAGCACTGAAATGTAATAACCTAATATCCTTATTAGATAGGTACTATAATCATCCTCATTTTACAAATGAGGAAACAGAGGCATAGAGCAGTTAAGTAATTTGCCCATTATCACACATTTGATCTGCTAATACCCAGCTCATAAGGTTCTTAGGGTTAAATTAGATGATTTCTGTAAAATGCTCCTGGCACATATTAGGCCTTCCAGAAATGCAAGCTTTTTGAAAACACAGGATGAGGGGCAAAAGGAGTAACTTAAGATAATTTTTAAGTCATTCACTTATTTAATATTTGCAGAGTACTATGCTCTGATTTTAGATAGTCTTTACCTCAAAAGTTTATATTTTACTTAATGCTAAAAAAATTATAGTAGATACAGAGACAGATAAAAAAGGGATTCTCTCTTCCATCTGACCCTTTAGTATTAAAATAGACATTTTCTGTCATATCAGCACTAATCCAGTGAAAAGAGACCCATAAAAATTAATTCCTGAGGAATGAAAACTGATGGGACACAAAAAGACAAAGATAACATTAGCTGCCAGCATTTATTAGGTTTTTATTCTTCATACCACTAGAGACAAAATCCAATTGTAATGTGGTAGAAAAGAAGCCACATTCAAGATCAAGCTCTATAACTAACTTGATTAAGATGTTAATTTCCAGCTAGGCACAGTGGCTCAAGCCTGTAATCTTAGCACTTTGGGGGGCTGAGAAGGAAGATTGCTTAAGCCCAGGAGTTCAAAACCAACCTGAACAACATAGCGAGACCCCCATCTGTATTTAAAAAAAAAAAAAAAAAAAAAGTCAATCTCCTTACAAGTAAAGTAGAGATGATAATATCTGCCCAATCTATCCCTCAGGATTGTTATAAGGGTCAAATAAAATAGAACAGCACTCTGAAACAGATAAAGTTCTGACTACTTATGATAGTATTCCCAGTGGGAGTTATTATAAACATTGTTAAACTAAACATATATCCAAAAGAAAAAAAAGTAATTGCCAACTAAAACACTTTCGATTATCATTTAAAACTCATTCTTTTGGAAAATAATGAGAACAGCTAAATCTGTTCCTAACTTTAAATACTCAGCCACCTGTGTCTGAGTATCACTCTTATTTACTCACATTATAGTTATTTTGTGGAGGAAGTTAGGAGGTACAAGATAAATAAGACAAAGGCTAAGTATCTTTTTTTGAGCCGAGGTCTTGCTCTTTTGCCCAGGCTGGAGTGCAGTGGCATGATCATGGCTCACTATAGTCTCAAATTCCTGGCTCAAGCAAACCTCTCACTTCAGCCTCCCCAGCAGCTGGGACTACAGGCATGTGCCATCATGCCCAGCTAAGTTTTAAATTTTTTTGTAGAGACTGGGTCTTGCTCTGTTACCCAGGCTGATCTCAAATTCTTGGCCTCAAGCAATCCTCCTGCCTCGGTTCCCAAAACAGCTGAGATTACAGGCATGAGCCACTGCACCTGGCACCTGGCCAAGACTAATTATTACTATTATTATTATTGTTTTTTGGTTTGTTTTTTTTTTTTTTTGAGAAGGAGTCTCACTCTGTCGCCCAGGCTGGAGTGCAGTGGCGTGATCTCGGCTCACTGCAAGCTCTGCCTCCCAGGTTCACGCCATTCTCCTGCCTCAGCCTCCCGAGTAGCTGGGACTACAGGCGCCCACCACTATGCCTGGCTAACATTTTTGTATTTTTTAGTGGAGACGGGGTTTCACCGTGTTAGCCAGGATGGTCTCGATCTCCTGACCTCTTGATCTGCCTGCCTCGGCCTCCCAAAGTGCTGGGATTACAGGCATGAGCCACCGCGCCCGGCCAAGACTAATTATTTTTAAAGTGCGGGCCAAACATACAGACATGGAAAAATAAATCATGTGATAAAGGAAAGAAAGAAAAAAACCTTTTTTGTTTGTTAAACATGGCATTCTGCATAAACTTTTATTTTTAAAAGTTCCACCGTTAAAACTTTATTTTTTTTAACCCCATGTATTCTGAACTTCAAACTAAAACTTTAAACTACTGCCTTAAGGTACTTACCAAAAGACAGAAAAATGCAGAGGTCTTTCTTTCCTAGACCATACATCTTTTTCACCACCTCCAAATGAATGACTCTAAATATCAGATACTGCGTAGCGGAAAATGCTTTCACCCTAGTATAAACCTCTTTGTAATTTTGTGCCTAATTTTCATTGTCACTGTACCTATTATATTAGTATAACAATTCACATATTTATAAAGCCCATAAATACATAAAAGTATTTTTAATGTACTCATAAAGTATTTAAAGTTACTATTTATGGGCTGGGTGCAGTGGCTCATGTCTACAATCCCAGCACTTTGGGAGGCCGAGGTAGGTAGATCACTTGAGGTCGGCAGTTTGAGACCAGCCTGGCCAACATGCAGAAACTCCATCTCTCCTAAAAATATAAAAAAATTAGCCAAGTGTGGTGGTGCATGCCTCTAATCCCAGCTACTCAGGAGGCTGAGGCAGGAATTGCTTGAACCCGGGAGGTGGAGGCTGCAGTGGTGCGAGCCGAGATCGCACCAGTGCACTCCAGCCTGGGCAACAGAGCAAGACTCCATCTCAAAAAAATAAAAAACAGTGACTATTTATGATTTTAAGCTGGTCTGATTTTTTGGGGTACACAGAATTTCAAACCCAAAAAGGTACTTACAGAAGGTTTAAACAGCTTTCTATCAGAAAGAAAGGCTTCTCGAAACACTTTTATGATCATATTTAATTCTCGTAGATACTGTCTTTCTTCTGCGATTTCAGTTCTGACAAGATCATAGTAGTTTAATTCACCAGAAGAACTAGGTTCATCTTCACAGAGAGAAACCAAACCTATGTCATCCTGATCAAACATGTCCATCAAAACCTGAGAAACAGAAATCAATAATGTATAAATTTATTTTCTTTACTTTTATAAAAACTGCCTCAAAGTACTTGAAATCTATATGTTGTTAAACAGGGCTGGGTGTTGCAATCCCAGCACTTTGCGAGGCCAAGGCAGGAGGATCACTCGAGGTCAGGAGTTCGAGGCCAGCCTGGCCGACATGGTGAAACCCTGTCTCGACCAAAAATACAAAAAAATTAGCCAGGCGTCGTGGTAGGCACTTGTAATCCCAGCTATTTGGGAGGCTGAGGCAGGAGAATTGCTTGAGCCTGGGAGGTCAAGGCTGCAGTGAGTCATGATCACGCCACTGCACTCCAGCCTAGGTGACAGAGCGAGACTCCATCACACACACACACACCTACATACACACACACATAAATATTAAACAATGAGTTGTGTGTATTATAAGTAAATTTATATGATAAAACCTAGAATAAAAGGAAAAAAAGTTGTTGAATGTGGGAAATATTCAAATAAAATCGAGTATGGCAAAATAAATATTTCTGGAGATATGAACTAATGGTGAAATATGTACTAATATATATATATGTATATATGTGTACTGTAATATACACACACTCACACATAATAGCAAAAAAAAAAAAAAAAAAAAGCAAGCCTGTCTTTTGGGAACAATAATCTGAGCCAAAAATCCCAGTTCAGCCACTACTCGACTATGATTATGAACACATTTATTCTTTTGAAAGTCACACTCCTTATGTGTAAAATGTAACTGATAGTAAGAATTGAATGTGGCAATGTATATAAAATGCATACTACTACATCTAGCAAATAGTAGGTATTCAACATGGTAGTTCCTTGCCATATTATAAGGATGATAGTACATATTTGAGTAGGGTTAAAAGGAGAAAAGTGAAATGCTACTATGGTAGAGGCACACAACAGATCAGTGCAATGCATTTCTGATGCACATTTACTACAATGACCACTGCTATTACGTTCATTTGCTAAACCCAAACATCTCACAGATGCTTAAATTGTTGTAGCAACCACTTCTTCTTTCAGAAATGCTACCATGGACTTAGGTCAACCAACAGGCAAACTAGCTGTAAATCAAAGTGAAAAAGAAAGTTGACTATACTTTTTTTTTTTTTTTGTGAGACTGAGTCTTGCTCTGTCACCCAGGCTGGAATGCAGTGGTGTGATCTCGGCTCACTGCAACCTCCGCCTCCCAAGTTCAAGTGATTCTCCTGCCTCAGCCTCCTGAGTAGCTGGGATTACAGGTGCACGCCACCATGCCGGGCTAATTTTTTTTTGTATTTTTAATAGAGACGGGGTTTCACCATGTTGGCCAGGCTGGTCTCAAACTTCTGACTTCAAGTGATCCACCTGCCTCAGCCTCCCAAAGTGCTGGGATTACTGTTGTGAGCCACTGCGCCTGGCTGTGACCAACATTTTATAATTAATAATAGTTTTTTTTTAAATGATGAGACCTAGTTAATTATATATTTAAGACTGACCGAAAAGTACCCAGAGAGTTCAGCATAAAGGTATACCCTGAAAAAAAAAGTAAAAAACTTCAAAGGGGTGAGAGGAAATTCTGACAACACAATAACAGATATTCATTCATTCATTCTGAAAAACATCTACTGATCACAATAAACTGTACCACATGTTAGTAAAATATGCTAATAAAGTAAACATGAACTCTGCCTTCCTAATCTTTTTGAATCTAACGCAGAAATATCTTATAATCATCTTTTAAATCTGGTCAGCTCTCTCCATCTTACTGCAGGCTTTAGATTACTCCACTAAACAATCACCATCTCTTACAAAGATACACAAGTTTCATAATTTGATCTGCCTGCCACAGGTCTTCCCAACTCCAGTTCTAAAATCATGTTACTAAAAATAAATGATACGTAAAAATGATACTGGATTTCATTGCCTTCTGAATAAAATCCTAACTTCTTTAGGATAAAGGCCATTCATAATTTAACTCCAACCCACCTGCCTAATCTCATGTTCTGTGACACTCTCAAATCCCTTCCCCATTGCTTACTCCATGCAATCCACCTTCTTGTCATTGAAGACCATCATCCCCACTTCCCAGCCACTTTAAATTTAATGAAACCAGTAAGGCTACACAGGGAATTTGGTGATGAAATCTGATTTCAAACAGACATGCAAAATAAAGGAAGGCATAAGACATAAAAACACACAGAAGAGCTACCACCCTCTTCTCTTCCCCACCAGAGACCCTTTTAGAGTAGGTCATACTTGCTAGCTATAACTTCTTGCTCCCATTCACTTAGCAAGCCCATTACTATATTAAAACTGCTCTCACTATTGATCTAGTGTCAAATCTAATAGTGTGTTTTAGTCTTCCTACTTGTTTCCTCTAGTTTTTGACAAAGCTGACCATTCTCTCATTCTTAAAACTCTTAAAACTCTCAGGGCGAGGCATGGTGGCTCATGCTTACAATCTCAGCACTTTGGAAGGCCAAGGCAGGAGGATCACTTGAGGCCAGGCATTCAAGACCAGCCTGGGCAATATAGCAAGATTCTGTCTCTACCAAAAGTAAAAAAAAATAATAACCAGGCATGGTGGTAGACACCTGCAGTCCTAACTACTCTGAAGGCTGAGGTGGGAGAATCACTTGAGCCCAGGAATTTGAAGCTGCAGTGAGCTAAGATTGTACCATCACAGTCTAGCCTGAGTGACAGAATGAGATCCTATCTCTAAATAAGAAAAAACACATATAAACCACCCCCCCAAACAATTTTTCTCTTCTTGGCTTCTGATACACCATTCTGTCAGTGGGGCCTCCTTCTCTATGACTTACCTTCTCTACCACCCACTCCAGGGTTCCATTATGAAAACTCTTTTGGTCACATAATACCAAAGTTCCTGAATTTAAATGCTACAGGGGTCAGGCAAGTAACATTATAATATACAAGAAACAGTGGGGATTATGGCAAACCGGAAGGTACATGCACCTAAAGAGGAAGTGTGCTGCTCAGTGCCAGCTATTTTCTGTTAGGCATTCTGATTTTCTTTTTTCATGAAAAGTCTGGGATTTACATTTTTATGTAAAATTTTTAGATCTATAAATATAAACAGAAGGCAAATAATTCAAAAATTTAAAAAACAAACCTAGAGACCCTATTTACTAGAAGGTCACCAGTCTGAAACGTCTGCTACACTGACAGAATGATATATCACTCCTTAGAGTGAGCTCATTCCCTTAAATGATTTCCAATTACTATCTAGATGACAATGACTCCTAAGTGTTTATCTCTAGCCTCAGCATCTCTCTGGATCCTACACAAATGTTACCAAAGGCTCGCTAGATATCTGCCTGTCTTAAAAAACCTATACATGTACACTCTCAGAATCACTAGTTAAACAGCATCACCTACTTGGTCTTCATAACTAGAAAACTTGTCCATCACCTTAGACTCATCACTTTTCCAACTTCTCTCTTGTATCCAATAAGTTCCCAAATCCTGTTGATTCTAACTAAGAAATATCCCTTAAATCTGGTCAGTTCCCTCTATTTCCCACTGTCTAGAATGTCTTCTCTTACTTCCCCTTCCCTCCCAAGTCTCATTTATTCACCTGACCAATCTCTACCCATTTTTTCACCACTTAGCTCAAATATAATTTTTTTGGATAGCTTTTCCAAATTCTCCCTGACTCCCTACCAGAATCTCTTCCACTAGCATTAGCCCTTGATTAGCAACCTTCTCTCTTCCCTGTTGAAGTATCTAATGTATACAGTCATCCCTTGGTATCTGTAGGGGATTGGTTCCAGTACCCACCCCATATCCTCACAATCCTCAGATACTAGAGTGCGTTATATAAAATAGCATACTATTTGCATATAACCTACATACATGCTCCTGTCTACTTAAATCATCTCTGGATTACTTGTAATATCTAACACAATGCCTACATGTCACTTCATTCACATAGATTAAATGTAGCACTCAGCTCATAGCAAATTCAAATTTTGCTTTTTTGGAATTTTGTGGAATTTCTTTTCCCTGGGTATCTTTTATCTGTGGCTGGTTGAATCCATGGATACAGAACTCATGAATACAGAGGGTCAACTGTATTAAAATTTCTGTTCTATCTTTTCCCCTACTAAATACTAACCATCTAAAGATAAAACACAGGGCTTTAGTCTTAAAATCCAAAGCACGTGACACACAGTAAATACACAAAAGATAATTGTCTAAAGAGCATACATGTACTGTATGTATTTATAAACGATTAGACATGTAAAGCATTTTTTGGTCATGTTTATAGCACGAACAGTAGAGCCAGGCTAGGTGCAGTGGTTCACACCTGTAATCCCAATACTTTGGGAAGTTGAAGTGGGAGGATTGCTTGAGCCCAGGAGTTCAAGACCAGCCTGGGCAACAAAGAGACACCCAGCCTCTACAAAAAAATTTTAAACATAGCCAGGCATGGTGGTTCAAGCCTGTGGTCCCAGCTACAAAGGAAGCTAAGGCAGGAGGATCACTTGAGCCCTGGAGTTTGAGGCTGCAGTTAGCCCTGTTCACACCACCGCACTCCGGCTTAGGTGAGTCCTTGTCACAAAAAAAAAAAAAAAAAAAAAAAAAAAGAGAGCGAGCTAGCTCTTGAAATAGATGGAGTAATACTACCATGAAAGAGAAAATATATTCATACCCCACTCCTGGTAGCTTCAGATTTTTCTGGCCAGGCATGGGCGGCTCACGCCTATAATCCCAGAACTTTAGAGGCCAAGATGGACGGATCACCTGAGGTCAGGAGTTCAAGACCAGCCTGCCCAACATGGCGAAACCCTGTCTCTACTAAAAGTACAAAAAACTAGCCGGGCATGGTGGCACGCGCCTGTAATCCCAGCTACTCAGGAGGCTGAGGTTGGAGAATCGCTTGAACACGGGAGGCAGAGGTTGCACTGGGCAGAGATTGCGCCACTACACTCCAGCCTGGGCGACAGAGCAAGACTTTGTCTAAAAAAAAAAGCCAGGCGCAGTAGCTCACGCCTGTAATCCTAGCACTTTGGGAGGCCAAGGCAGGCAGATCACTTGAGGTCAGGAGTTCGAGACCAGCCTGGCCAACACGGCAAAACCCTGTCTTTACTAAAAATACAAAAATTAGCCAGGTGTGGTGGCAGGTGCCTGTAATCCCAGCTACTCAGAAGGCTGAGGCAGGAGAATGGATTGAACCCAGGAGGCAGAGGTTGCAGTGAGCCAAGATCACGCCATTATACTCCAGCCTGGTTGAGAGAGCAAGAGTCTGTCTCAGAAGGAAAAAAAAAAAGTATAATTCAATAGGTTAAAAATAAAAGAAAGAAAATATAGAACTCAACTGCTAGTACATCTAGATCTGGTGAACTAAGCTTCCTCAGAGCAGCTTTGTGCCCTCTTATTCTCTCACCTTTTTTTTTTTTTTTTGTCCACTGTTGCCCAATGGCACAATAATAGCTCACTATAGCCTCAATGTCCCAGGCTCAAGCAATCCTCCCACCTCAGCCTTCCAAGTAGCTGGGATGCACCACCACACCCAGCTAATATTTTTTTTACTTTTAGTAGAGATGAGGTCTTGCTATATTCCCCAGGGTGTCTCACCTTTCTTTGTTTCTTTTTTTAAATTTTTTGTAGAGATGAAGTCTTGCTATGCTACCCAGGCTGGTCTCAAACTCCTGGGCTCAAACTATCCTCCTGCCTCAACCTCCTAAAGTGCTGGGATTACAAGTGTGAAACACTGTGCCTGGCCTTTACCTTTCCTAAACATCAGTTTCCTTCTTAAGCATTTATGTTCAATTTTTCCATTTTAAATACTATTTTCATTAATAGTAACATATATACTAGAAGTTAAATCCTATGGTTCTTTCCTATGATCATCTAATTCTCATCAATCTTTGATATGCTAGAATACCTCATATAGCCAAATGTTGCTTTTATTTTTAAATGTAAAGAAATAGGGTTGATTCTCAAGTTCTCTGTCTGGCAAATTAAAGATATCCCTAGAAACCATGTATTCAAATAATTTATTAAACAGATGGTCTGTGAGCTCTTGAACTAGTGATCTCTAGATATCAGTTTGGATATACTAAGATCACACCATGTCATACAACCTCATTACTTAGGGTTACATAACTACACCCACATATCAAGTCATCGGGATTTTTTTTTTTTTTTTTTTTTTGAAACATAGTTTCACTTTGTTGCCCAGGCTGGAATGCAGTGGTACACGGCTCACTGCAACCTCCGCCTCCCAGGTTCAAGCAATTCTTGTGCCTCAGCCTCCTGAGTAGCTGGGATTACAGGCAACCGCCACCACGTCTGGCCGATTTTTTGTATTTTAGTAGAGATGCGGTTTCACCATGTTGCCCAGGCTGGTCTCGAACTCCTGAACTCAGACAATCTGCCCGTCTTGGCCTCCCAAAGTGCTAGGATTACAGGCGTGAGCCACCATGCCCGACCAAGTCATCTGGATTTTAGCTAAGCATATGACAGTCTCTTGTGACAAATAGGAGATCATGACAGGAATGTCTGAAACAAGGACCAGCAAACTACAGGCCAAATCCAGCCCGCAGCCTGTTTTTGTAAATAAAGTTTTGCTGGAACATAGCCCATGCTCATTCATTTATGGCTGCTTTCATGCTACAAGAGCAGGGAAGAGTAGATGCAAGAAAGATGTATGGCCCACAAAGCCTAAAATATTTATCCCCTGGGCCTTTATAGGTAAAGTTTGTTGACCCATGAATTGAATAAAATGTGAAATAATAGCTAACTAAAAGGCAATAATGAAGAAAAGTGGTAACTTTTAACCTAGAAGAATGCCACTAATAACATATGCAAGAAATCTCATTTCTTATATAATCTCTTTCAATTTTTTTTTTTTTTAAGATAGAGTATTGGCAAAAAATTAGCCGGGCGTGATGGCGGGTGCCTGTAGTCCCAGCTACTCGGGAGGCTGAGGCAAGAGAATGGCGTGAACCCAGGAGGTGGAGCTTGCAATGGGCCGAGATTGCGCCACTGCAGTCTAGCCTGGGCAAAAAAGCGAGACTCCGTCTCAAAAAAAAAAAAAGATGGAGTATTGGCTGGGCACGGGGGCTTACACCTGTAATCCCAGCATTTTGGGAGGCTGAGGCGGGTGCATCACCTGAGGTCAGGAGTTTGAGACCGGCCTGTCCAACATGGTAAAATCCCATCTCCACTAAAAATACAAAAATATTAGCCAGGCATGGTGGCAGGCACCTGTTATCCCAGCTACTTCAGAGGCTGAGGCAGGAGAATCGCTTGAAACTGGGAGGTGGAGGTTGCAGTGAGCCAAGATCACGCCACTGCACTCCAACCTGGATGACAGAGCAAGACTCTGTCTCAACAACAATAAATAAATAAATAAAATAATATGGAGTCTCGCTCTGTCACCCAGGCTGGAGTGCAGTGGCGTGATCTCGGCTCACTGCAACCTCCGCCTCCCAGATTCAAAGGCACCTGGCCTTTTCAACACTTTTACTAAATAATTTTAATTCAAGGTTTATCAGATTTGTACACATTACAAAAACCTGGGTACAGTATCTAAAATGCTGAATGACAGAATTCAATTTTTAAAATATCTATATATGCTGGAACACAGCCTCAATAACAGTATGAAATTTTCTAGGGATAAATTCACGTTCATTCTTACAACAATAACAAAAAATCAACAGCACAAGTTGGAGAAATCAAAGACCTAACATAATGGTACTTCATGTGGAACAGTCCTCGGGAGTTCAGAAATCTGCAGACTCAATAAGTACACAGAGTAACATGGTGCCAAAATATTAATGCTGAAATTATTAAAGAATAGCATATAGAATAAAGGATATGTACGTGCATTTCAATATACTCTGTTGGTCAGACCAAATCTGGACTATTGTCTTCACAGTTTTAGAAATCAGTCCAAAAGCAATATAACAAGGGGATCTGAAAATCCTGCCACATGAAGATTTTTTAACACTCTCAAAAGGTGAAGATTTAGGACATAGAAAAATGCTTCAAATAAGGGAATGACTTATTCAAAAAAATAGTTTATGGCCTGGTGCAGTGGCCAACACCTGTAATCCCAGCATCTTGGGAGGTTGAGGCAAGAAAATCACTAGAAGCCAGGAGTTCCAGACCAGCCTGGGCAACATAGTGAGACCCCATTCCTACAAAAATTTAGAAATTAGCTGGGCATGGTGGCAGGCGCCTATAGCTCTAGCTACTTGTGAGGCTGAGGCAGGAGGATTGCCTGAGCCCAGGGGTTTGAAGCTGCAGTGAGCCTGGGTGACAGAGGGAGACTCAAGCTCTCAAAAACAAACAAGCTGGGTGTGGTGGCTCACGCCTGTAATCGCAGCACTTTGGGAGGCCGAGGCAGGCAGATTACAAGGTCAGGAGTTTGAGACCAGCCTGGCCAACATAGTGAAACCCCGTCTACTTAAAACACAAAAATTAGCCAGGCATGGTGGCAGGCACCTGTAGTTCCAGCTACCTGGGAGGCTGAGGCAGGAGAATCGCTTGAACCTGGGAGGCAGAGGTTGCAGTGAGCCAAGATCACGCCACTGCACTCCAACCTGGGCGAAAGAGCGAGATTCCGTTTCAAAAAGGATAAAAACAAAAACAAAAAACAAACAAACAACAAAGAAAATGCACGTGTTTTCACTTACATGTGGAATCTAGAACAAACTCATAGAAGCAGAGTAGAATGTGGTTACCAGAGGCTGAAGGGTAGGGGGACAAAACCTCAATTAGGAGGAATTGGGTCTTTTTTGTAAGATTTATTGCACAATATGGTGAATATAGTAAATAATAATGTATTTACATTTCAAAATTGCAAAAAGAGTAAATTTTTTTGTCATTTCAATTTTTAAAAGAAATTTTTGTGGGTACATAGTAGGTGTATATATTTATGGGGTAAATGCAGGCACATAATGCCCACATCAGAATAAAATAGAGTCTCCATCACCTCAAGCATTTATCCTTTTTTTGTGTTACAAACAGTCCAATTACACTCTTTTAATTGTCGTAAAATATACAATAAATTATCGTTGACTGTAGTCACCCTGTTGTGCTTTCAAATACTAGATCCCATTCATTCTAACAATATTTTTGTACCCATTAACCATCCCCATTTCCCCCACTCCAGCTACCCTTCCTAGCCTTCTAACCATTATTCTACTAGCTAAGAGTAAATTTCAAATGTTCTCACCACAAAAAATAAGTATTTGAGGTAATAAATGTTAATCAGCTTGATTTAATTATTCCACATTTTCTTCATAATCATAACCTTACCTTGTACTTCATAAATATATACAACTATAATTTGTCAATTTATAATTTAATAAATTAATAAATAGGAAGGAGAAAAGAAAATAAAGTGCTCAAATAATGACAGGAACAGAAAAACCAAGCTAGGGCTCCTAATAACCAAATCTGGAACAACCGGAACTTTTTTTTTTTTTTGAGACTGTCTCACTCTGTCACCTAGGCTGGAGTGCGGTGGCGTGATCTCGGCTCCGTGTAGCCTCGACCTCCTGAGCTCCAGTGATTCTCCCACCTCAGCCTCCCAAATAGCTGGGACTATAGTCACAAGCACACGCCCGGATAATTTTTTTTATTTGTAGAGACTGTTGCCCAGGCTGGTCTCAAAAAACCGGCCTCAAGCGATCCACCTGTCTCAGCCTCCCAAAGTGCTGGAATTACAGGCATGAGCCACGGTGCCTGGCCTGCAACATTTAAATAATGAAGTAACAGATTATGATCCACTGAATAAAATAACAATTCATTAGTCCATATTAAAATAAATAAATTTGAGTGTGATGAAGAATAAGATACACAGTTTCAAAGTACTCCACAAAATATTCATTTATTAATTACAAAAAGGAAAAGAGTAACTTCACAGATGAAAAGCCTGGCAGATAACTCCTTAATCAAGTAATCAAAGTCAACATCACCACCACTAATGAGACACAATGAAATCATGTGTCTGTGTGCCATCTGAGAAAATGCAATGAGAAGAACACAGCACAATTTCTATGATATTCCTGCAAAAGACCATTACCTGATTCCAACCAAAAGAAAACAGCAAAGAAAACCTAAATTGAGGGACATTCTATACAGCAACTGACCTGTAACCCTCAAAAGTGTCCGGGTTATAAAAGTTAAGGGAGGAGAGTTGATTCTAATGTCTCTCCCCAACCACGGGATTACACTGCAGTGGTCCCTGTGCCTATTGCCATGGCCTCCCTTGAATAAAGTCAGCTTTACCACCTTTTTTTTTTTGAAAGTCTTGCTTTGTCACCCAGGCTGCAGTGCAGTGGTGCAATCTCAACTCAGTGCAAACTCTGCCCCCTGGGTTCAAATGATTCTCGTGCCTCAGCCTCCCAAGTAGCTAGGATTACAGGCATATGCCACCATGCCCAGCTACCGTTTTTTGTATGTTTAGTAGAGACGGGGTTTTGCCATGTTGACTAGGCTGGTTTGAACTCCTGACCTTAAGCGACCTGCCCGCCTCAGCCTCCCAAAGAGTTGGGATTACAGGCGTGATCCACCACCTGGCCTGCTTTGCTATCTTTTTTTTTTTTTAAAGTTAAGGGAGGAATGAGGAATTATTCCAGACTGAAGAGGATAAAAATACATGACACATAAACAATATATGATTGTGGAATGAATTATTTTGGTAAAAAGATCATCATTAGGATATGTGACAAAACTTGAATGATGTTTGAAAGTTAGATGGTATAATGTATCAAATGTATTCATTTCCTAGATTTTGACTGTCAGTCATACTATGGTAATGTAGCAGAATGTTCTTGTTTATAGGACATACTATATCGGCAACTTACTCTCATATGGTTCAAGTGGCAAGGGCTTACTTTTTGTTGTACTTCCAACTTTTCTATAAGTCTAAGATATTTTCAAAGTAAAAAAAAAAAAGTAGCCATAATTTTATAAGTCAAAATAGAGATAACAAGGAATTGTTACCATGATGTAAGTGAAAAGTCATTTCTGAAATTATGGCATCGTATGATCAGTCTCAGTTATTATAAATGCACACCAGAATTACCTAGAATGCTTTCAAAGAACACTGAGGTTTGGAGATCCAGTCCAGGCCAATTAAGTCTCTGGGGGTGATATGCAGGCATCAGCATTCTTTAAAAAGCTTTCTATTAATTCTGATGTGCAGTCAAGGCTGAGAACCATCAGCATGTGCTAGCTCCTGAAGGTTGTTCACCCTGAGAGAGTTTCATTTAGGCATTTTCTCTGTAGTCTTTCTGGCCTCACCCATGCTAAAGTTCATTACTTTCTCCACTGTACCTTGGACTTACTAGTATGATAGTTTTAATCATATTGTTCTGTAATTATCTGTTTATAATATTTTTATTTTGCAGTAAAATAAATACCTTCTAACACAAGGATTGCTATGTTATTCAGCATTATAGCTTCAGCGGGTGCAGTGGCTCATGCCTATAATCCCAACACTTTGGGAGGCTGAGGCAGGCACTTGAGCTCAGGAGTTGAAGACCAGCCTGGGCAACATGGTGAAACCCTATCTCTCCAAAAAATATAAAAACAGCTGGACGTGGTGATGCACGCCTGTGGTCCTAGTTACTCGAGAGGCTGAGATAGGAGGATTGCTTGAGCCAGGGAGGCAAAGTTTGCAGTGAGCTGAGATTGTGCCACTGCACTCCAGCCTGGGTGACAAAGTGAGACCTTGTCTCAAATAAATAAATAGGAAGAAAAATAAGATGGTAAGAAAAGGAATATAGAAGAATATGAAAGACTCAATTTCTTCCCGCAAGTAGCTTATAGCCAAGAAAGAAGACAGATATAAAAACAAAAAAATGATCAGAGGGGAGTAACTTCAACACTGCAGTCTAATTTTCTCTCCCCTGTGCCTCACTAAGCTATGCTGTGAAACCAAAGTAGGATCTTCAAAATTACTTACACTTAAAAGTACCTGAGTGAACTCCATATATTCTCTTTCTAAAAATATAAAACTGAAACTACTTAAATTGTTTTGAGGCCCTGGATGTTTTTTTCCTGTAAGTAAAAGATTCTTGACCAAAAAAAGAGATCCCCATCCTGCCATATGCTTAAAAACCTGGAAATACCATGGTTACTCTGTAAAGCCAGGATTTTTCTCTCTTCCAGTACGAGCAATTATAAAAATTACTTATCTAATAATGTGTACAAAAAGATTGAGGCAGAAATCAGTATAGTTGCTATTCAAGTTAAGTTTAAATACCTTGTAACACTTACCTTATCCGCACACATTGACACTTTAATGTCCTGCTGAGATATTTCATAATGCCGGATATTAAAAACATAATTACCAGCCAATTTTAAAATATCAGCTGAGATATACTCTAGCACAGCCACAATATATAGGGACACATGGTAGTCCACTTTGTACCCTAACACTTCCTGTGAAAAGAATAAATAGTTTAATTGCAAAATGTAGCAGTCAAGTATTAAACACTTAAAAAATTCCTATTTAACATCCTTGCTTATAAAAAACTTTCTATTAACATGTCTAAATGTATGGGTACTACGGGATATAGAATGAATCTTTGGTCCCTGTATTAGGGGCTTTTTTTCTTTTAAGAGACATCTAATCTAACAACTCTGCCTTTTATCAAACAACAATAGTTGATCTTAATATAGAAATCTTGGGTTGGACTCCACTAAAAGCCTCTTAATACATTAACCAAAACTCATCTGACAAATATCAGAATATCTGCTATCTTCAAGGACTCTGCTTTAAAACCAGTATCCCCTAATTATAGTAGTGTCTACTGAGGGGATGTGTGGAAGTGTCTGTGTGTGTGTGTGGCAGGTGGGGGTGGGGGGGGCTTGAATTTGCTACAAAACTCTTAAAATCCATATACACCAAACATATTTTGCCCTATGCACTAATATCCATCTAGTAGCCAAACTAGGTCCTAGCCCACTTTTCCAGTATATAAAAAATAATCTGTGATAATACAAATTAATTTTAAAGACAGTTCTGAACTCACAGTAGCTTCTGAAATTATACACTTTCTTAATCAACAAATGGCTGAGAATCATGGCCTACTACATAGGAATCAGTCAGAGTAGCAGTCATTGGAAGATGCCATAAAGATGCCATAATGGGCCAGGCATGATGGCTCATGACTCTTATCCTAGCAGTTTGGGAGGCCAAAGTAGGTGGATCACTTGAGCCCAGGAATTTGAGACCAGCCTGGGCAACACAGCAAGACCCTGTCTCTATTTAAAAAACAAAAAAGATGCCACAAAATAATAGTGATGCATTATCACTATTAATAATTTTTAATATTGTTTGAAAAGCAATTCAATTTCACCAGAGTATAATCATTTTGTATACATATTTATACGATGTGTATGTACAAGTATACACATGGAAGTGCACATATACACACTAACACAGACCATGCTACATTAATGCTTTATAAATATAGAAATAAAATATTACTTGTTATAAAGAACACCCCCCAACTAACGTTTAATCTTTTGTTACCTTCAACGAAGGATGGATTTTGTCCACAGGCAGTAAAAGAGGATTTCTTCGTTTTCGTTTTTCTATAGCAGATTGTGCATCAGCAATGGCCCATTTATCAATTGGGTGAGGAAAGGTCTTCTGAACTCGCTCCTGCTCAATCACAGCAGAACCATTGTAGTATTAATAAAAGTGTTTGTAAATAGGAAATTAATACAAAATTCAATTTGATCTCTATTCTTAATGCTAGCGGATAATAGTGACATAATACATTCTGATTCCTGTAATAAATAAATTTTTTGGCTTAAAAAAAAGGTCAGGCTGGGCACGGTGGCTCACGCCTGTAATCCCAACACTTTGGGAGGCTGAGGCAGGTGGATCACTTGAGCTCAGGAGTTTGAGACCAGCCAGGCAACATGGTGAACCCCCATCTCTATTAAAAATACAAAAATTAGCCTGGCATGGTGGTGCATGCCTATAGTCCCAGCTACTTGGGAAGCTGAGGTGGGAGGATTGCTTGAACCCAGGAGGCGGAGGTTGCAGCAAGCCGAGATCACACCACTACATTCCAGCCTGGGTGAGAGGGAGACCCCCAGCTGAAAAAAAAAAAAAAAAGGGTCAACAGGACTATCAAAAATTTTCCACATAATTTTCATGGATAAAACAAAAAGGTAAACTTCAAAAAGAAAGCTTTAAGCATAATTAAGATGAACTGGAAAAAAGGAAAAAAACAACACATAGGATATATAAGAAAGATTAAAGTGAACATGAAATAATGTATTAGTGATTTTAAGTTAGGTTTCTAGAGTTAAAACTATTTACCTAGCAGAGCAGAAATTGTTCATTCATTTTTAATCATTAGTATACAGCCAGTCTCCTTTCGCTAATCTTAGAGCTTCAAATAAAAGAGGTCATGTATCTCTTGGAAGATGAAGTGGGTGAAAGAGCTCAGAATGGCTTAGAAAATACGTACCTTGACAAAAACAACCCTAGCCTTTGTGGTTCATCTTGTTTTTTTGTTGTTGTTTTGTTTTGTTTTGTTTTTTTGGAGACAGGGTCTCACTCCTGTCACTCTGTCTGTGTCACTTCTGGCTGAAGTGCAAGTGCAGTGGCGGGATCTCAGCTCACTGCAACCTCCACTTCCCAGACTCCAATGATCCTCCCACCTCAGCATCCCGAGTAGCTGGGACTACAAGCACATACCGCTACTCTTGGCTAATTTGTCTATTTTTTGTAGAGACAGAGTTTTGCCATGTTGCCCAGGCCAGTCTCAAATTCCTGGGCTCAAGTGATTGTGTCCGCCTCAACTTCCCAAAGTGCTGGGATTACAGGTGTGAGCCACTGCACCTAGGCAGTTCATCTAATTTTAATTTAATCAGTGATTCATTGGCATGAAAAACAAGAACTACTGAGATCTGAATTAAACTCTAACTTAGCAGGGTTTCCTATATTTATAGTTATATTCTCAGATTTTAGCAAATTTAGCTATTGAAAAGTATGCTTTCAGTGTGTTTAGTTCATGTTCAAAACTAGTAGCAGAGGCTGGGCATGGTGGCCTATGCCTCTAACTAAGTCTCAGCACTTTGGGAGACCGAGGTGGGAGGATCCCTTGAGGCCAGGAGTATGAAACCAGCCTGCGCAATGTAGGGAGACCCTGTCTCTACAAAAAACTTTAAAAATTAGCCAGGCATGGTTGCATGCACTTGTAGTCCCAGCTACTTGCAAGGCTGAGGCAGGAGAACTGCTTGATCCCAGGAGTTCAAGGCTACAGTGAGCTATGATCCTGACACTACACCCTAGTCTGGGTGATAAAGCAAGACCCTGTCTCTTAAAACAAAACACAACAAAATCCAAACAACTGGCAGCAGAGAGCAGGGGGAAAAAATGCTTTAATTCCAAGAATCCTGGAAAATCTTAATAGCTCAATCACTACAAATTAAGATTTTCCTTTATACTGAAAGTTGTTGTAGCTGGGCATGGTGGCTAACACCTGTATCCCAGCACTTTGGAAGGCTGAGGAGGGAAGATCACTGAAGGCCAGGAGTTCAAGACCAGCCTGGGCAACACAGCAAGGCCCAGTCTTTACAAAAATAAAAATAAAAATTAGCTGGGTGGAGTGACACGTGCCTGTAGTCCCAGCTACTCGGGAGGCTGAGGCAGGAGGATTACTTGGGCCCAGGAGTTCAAGGCTACAGTGAGTTATGATCATGCCACTTCATAAAAAGAAAGAAAGAAGGTTGTTGCTTATAGAAACAAATTTCAAAAAAAAAAAAAAAAGGGGGGAAATGTAAGCAGTACAGTATAAAAATAATTTTTGAAAATATAAAAATTAGCCTGGGGTGCACGCCTGTAGTCCCAGCTACTTGGGAGGCTGAGGCAGGACAATCGCTTGAACCTGGGTGGCTGAGGTTGCAGTGAGCCAAGATCACACCACTGTACTCCAGCCCGGGTGACAGAGTGAGACTCCATCTCAAAAAATAAAAATAAAAATAATTTTTGATAGCTGTACTATTAGACATTTGTTTTGTTTTTAGCAGGAGAAAAATAATACCAATTTTATTAATATTAATTTTATGTGCACAGGGTGCTTTTATACAAAAGAAGTAAAACTCTCCCTAACAGATATTGCTAAAAATCCAAAAATGCTCCCATGTAACCAAGGCAAAACAATTATTTTAGTACTAATTTAAACATAGTTTTTCAGATATATATATATACACACACACACACATACATACATATACTTTTTTTAAATCAATGAGCAAATGTCCTCAAAATTTACACTGATCTTTTACTGAGGTAATAGTTATATGCAGTAAAATACACAGATCATAAAATGTACAATTTGTTGAGTTTTAGAAATGCTTATGTCTGTGTAACCATCATCTCAACTGACATAGAGAACATTTTGTTTTGTTTTTTTTTTTTTTTGAGACGGTCTCCCGCCACCCAAAGTACTGGGATTACAGGTGTGAGCCACCGCACCTAGCCTTATTATTCAATATAAAGTACTATGTTTTGAGTTCTCTCTAAAAAATATGTCCCTAACCCCAGGTTATGAAGATATTTTCCAGAATTTTCTTCTAGAAATCTTGTAGTTTAGCTGTTATGTCTAAGGCCATGATCCATTTTGAATTAATTTTTGTCTATAGCATGAGATAGGTTTCAAGGTTTTTTCCTCTCATAAATGTACCCAGTTGTTCTAAGACTTTTTTTTTCTGAAAAACTTGCCTTTCCTCAATGAACTGCCTTGACGTTTTTGACAAAAACAAACTGACCATATATATCATACGTAATTTCAGTGGTTTTAGTTTTCACAATAATTTAGAATGATATAGATACAAAAATTAATTCATACAGTGGTTGAGTGACATTTTGAAATGACAAAATAATTTTTACCTCTACATCTTGAACAGTCCTTGGCTGGGCCATGCATAATTTATTAAGCAGCTGAAAAATCAGCTCTTCAATATAATAGAGAGACTCTTCATTAGCTGAGAGAGTGGGATGCACTTGTTCCTGAACCTTTAAAAAAAAGTTATCAGTTAAAGTAATGGCAAAATAATATAAATTGAACAAAAGTCAAAGAGAATCTTTATATATAATTAATATTTTACTATAATGGTTACTCAAAATAGACATAAAACACAAAATGAAGAAAAAAACTATTTGTTGGTCTCTGTAAACTTTTCTTAATCCATAGAGCAGTGGTTCTTAAGCATTTTTGGACCCTTTGAAAAATCTATGGAAAGCCATTGAACCCTCTCTTCTCTATCACCAAAAAGCATATACACATAAACTATTCTATACAATTTCAGAGGAATTGTGGATACCTTGAAGTCAATAAACCTACTTGAAGTCTATGCAGGTCATGAATCCCAGTAATAAAGGTAATATCTGAAAACTATACTCCTTTACAAATTGTAGAGGTGCTCTGTGAAATAGGTGCTACTCAGCTTTCACAATAGCACTGTCACCTCCAGCTATGCTAAGCCCCCCACCTTTCTTTCTTTTCTTTTCTTTATTTTTTTTTTTTAAGCAGCTGTATCCTTCTAGGAATGAGCCGTTTTTGTTTCTAAATTTTCTGTCCTAAATAATAATCCAGTCTGACTGGATATAAGAAATATGGTAAATAGTACCTAGCATACAGTAGGTGTTCTATAAATATTTGTTGAAAGAAATAATAAAAAATTATTGCTTTCCTTTCTTTTCTTTTTTTGAGACAGGGTCTCACTCTGTCACCCAGGCTCACTGCAGACCTGGGCTCCAGCAACCCTCCCACATCAACCTCCCAAGTAGCTGGCACTACAGGTGTGTGCCACGATGACCTGGCTAATTTTTAAAACTTTTTGTAGAGATGAAGTCTCACCATGTTGCCCAGACTGGTCTTGAACTCCTGGGCTCAAGTGATCCTCCCACCTCAGCTTCCCAAAGTGCTGGGATTATATGCATGAGCCACCGCACCCAGCCTGCTTTAACTTTTTATGCCATGAAGTCAGAAGGATATCAGAAGCACTAACACAAAAATAGATAACTTGAATAGCCTCATAGTTAAGCAAAAGTAATTTAAAACCCTCCCCACAAAAAACACAGCATTGAAGTTAACCATTTCATTTGAAGTCTCAAAATTTACCATAGAGTTCTTTCTAACATCAGATCACACACCCACCGCTAAACCGACCATTGCCAAATGATGATGAGTCTATGATTTAGACTTTGCCATTTCCTAAGAGATCCATGCCTGAACAAAATTAGACTTTTAAAAAACTAGCATAGGCACGGTGGCTAACATCTGTAATCCCAGCACTTTGGGAGGCCGAGGTGGATGGATCACCTGAGGTCAGAAGTTTAAGACCATCCTGGCCACATGGTGAAACTAAAAATACAAAATTAGCTGGGTGTGGTGGCACGTGCCTGTAATCCCAGTTACCCAGGACGCCGAGGCAGGAGAATTGCTTGAACCTGGGAGGCAGAGGTTGCAGTGAGCAGAGATCGCACCACTGTACTCCAGCCTGGACAACTCCATCTCACAAAAAAAAAAAAAAAAATAGCATAAAATTGTCCATTATAGCCTCATATTTTGTAAGTCTATAGGATTTATAGTAAAATCCCTTCTTTCAGTCCTAATATTAGTTATTTGTGTATTCGTTCTTTTCTTGATCAGCATCTCAGAGGTTTATCAATGTTATTAATCTTTTAAAGAACCAACTCTTGGCTTTTATGATCCTATTTTATGTTTGTTTTATATTTCATTTATTTTTGCTTTATCTTCATTATTTCTTCTGCTTTTTATGTCCTTTTGCCAACTTCTTGAGATGGATACTTTGCTCATTTTTGTCAACCTTCCTTTTCTAATATGTATGTTTTCTCTAAAACTACTTTTGTAAAAACCCACATATTTTCATATGGAATATTTTTGTAATCTTCCAGTTCAAAATACAGTCATCCTTCAGTATCTGTAGGAAATTAGTTCCAGGACACCTGTGGATACCCAAATCCATGGATGTCCAAGTCCTTTATATATAATTGTGTAACATTTGTATACAACCTACACACATCCTCCCATATACTTTAAGTCATCTATAGGTTACTTATAATACCTAATACAATGTAAATGCTATGTAATAGTGGTTATATTGTATTGTTTAGGAAATAATGACAAGAGAAAAGTCTGTATGTGTTCAGTACAAATGCAACCATCCAT